>NC_089588.1:73360674-73960674 GCF_019320115.1 Miscanthus floridulus
TTAAGATCCTAGAGAGACGTGGAGAAGTAGCTTATCAGTTGGAACTGCCTGATAGTATGTCATGTGTGCACGACATGTTCCATGTTTCCCAAGTTGAAAAATTGTTTGAGGGTACCAGAAAGAGCCGATTCCTTTGGAAGAACTTGCTGTAAGGAGATCTTACATATGACGAGTATCCGATAAAGATCTTGGAACTGCCGAAAAGTTATAAAGAAGCCGAACTATAAAGATTGTCAAGGTGCAGTGGAATCGGTCTACAGAGATGAGGCTACTTGGGAAAGAGAAGAGGATCTGAGAAAGACTTACCCCAACTGGTTTGAGTAAGCAATCACCCGAATCTCGGGACGAGATTCATCTTAAGGGGGGTATAATTGTAAACACCCAAAATTTCATCTTTTTGAAATAAGAAAATTCGATTTTAATTATGTTATATGTGAACATGAATATAGGAAAGAAATAATTTTTGTGAAAATAAATCAAATATAAGGTTAGTAATATGTTGATGCACTCATGCTGGAGCATTGTATTTAATATGTTGAGTGGTTTTTGATTTAAACTCAAAGGATTCAAAACTTATTTGAAAATACATTTGGAAATTGATTTGGAAAAAGAAAAAGGAAATTACTTTTCCTTCCCTCGCTTCCTCAATTCGGCCCATGGCCTTTTCTCCATCCCACTGGCCCAGTTGGCCGCGGCTCACTCCCCTGCGCCAGCCCAAGTAGACCGCCGGCCCACGCGCCTTCCCTTTCCCTCTCTCGTTCCTTGCTTGGGCCGGGCCAACCATGCGAGTTGGAAACCGCCGCGCCCATCCTTTTCCCTCAGCGGCTGACGACCCGGCCCCGCTTGTTAGCTCCTCCCCCCACCTCCTTCCGCGCGTCCCGCAACCGCCCGCGCACGCCTAGAGCAACTGTCGCCCCGCGCCACGCTCTTCTCGCATCGTGGGGCGCCCGCCCTCAGACTCCCCCTGCCTCTTAAAAACAGCCGAACCCCTCCGCGCGCACTCCCCGCTGCCTTTCCCCACCTCTTCTTCACATTCACCGGACGAGCAGAGCTACAACCTACAACCGCCGCTTCGAAGACAACCGTGGTCTGCCATCCGCCATCCGCATTGTCCCGTCGTCCCCCGAGCCGCTCCGACCCCGTTCTTCCCGCTGTGAGCTTCGCCTGTTCCCCTCTCTCTCTCGGCGCTTTCAATTTGATGCCACGGCCTCTAGGGCTCTACCGCGTATGCCTGTGAGCTCTTGCTCACCGGCCATGGCGACCGCCGCCTCGGCCCTCTTCTCGCTGCCCTCCATGGCTTGGCCGCACCGGAGCTACTGTGCTGGCCGTCGGCGCCCCTTCCTCTCCTCCTCCCATCTGGTCCAGCCGTCCGTTGCTTGATCGACGGCCCACGTAGGCCGATACCCCCCTTCGCAGGTGGATTTGTTAAAGAGCCCCCCTATTTTTCGCTTAATTGTACTGCATCCAAGCGCAATTCATGAGTACGCTTTCTTCTTTTGAAAACGTACTAAACTGTTTAGTCTAAAGTACCGTTTTCAGTATTACAAAAATGTCATTTGTACTGTTTTGCTTATAAAATCATCGTTTAGCTCGAATTGATCCGTTCAATTGCGTTAGCTTCGTATTTCATAATCTACGTGTTAGGTTGCCACTGTTAATCAAGTTTGCAACTTTAAATTCATGATTAGTTTTAATTACATAAAGTGCTATAGAAACCCCGTTTAATTCATAACTTTCACGTTTTAGCACTGATTTTCGTGGAACTTCGCGTTACATGATCGTGCGAGACATAGGTTCTTTTCATAAACTTTTATCTTGTTTTCTATACTATTGGTGTACTATTCTAACTATAGGATTGTTTGCTTTGTATGAATGCCTTTGGAATGTTGTAGTTGCCGTGTTGGTCGCGTTCAGACGGTGAGGAGAACGTTGGAAGATCAAGATTTCTTCGACGACCAGCAGACCAGAAGAGTTTGTGAACCAAGGCAATATAGCATGGGCCTACCTTGATGTCCTATTCACTTTAATCATTTACTCATGTGCATGTGTCTAATTTTGATAACCATAAGGACATTCTAGTCATTTGATGACTTGCTCCCTCGACTCCTATGCTGGTTAATCATATGGGTAGATTGCTAGTGCTCTAACTGAACATGATCTACATGATGGTGAATGGTTCTATGGAACTAAAGTATAACATGATTTATAACAACTGATCCATAGGGCGAAGGTGCAAATGAATTTGATCATGTTGCTCCCAGCCCTCCATAAGGACTTATCTAATCGACAAAAGCTGGGACTGACAGTGCAACCGGGAGAGTCATATGGCTCTGACTTAGCTCAGTAATAGGAACCTTTTCTAGCTTGTTAGAGGTTACTTTTATGGCACAAAAGGGGCTTGCCACGTTGGGTATAGGGCTACCTCTGTTCCTATGTGTATAGCCGCCGTGGATATGTGCCATAGGAAAGGGGGGTTCCTATATCTGCCTGCCGAGAAAACCTAGCGGCCCTAACTTGTTAGAGAAACCTATTAAATGGCTTCATAGTGTACCCTGCCCGCTCACCTTGGTAGTGACATGGGAGTAATTAACCCGGGGCATATGGGAATCACGACTCGCGGTGAATGTGCACCACCTCTGCAGAGGGTAACAACTGTTATAACACAGCCTGCTCACGGTCACGAGCGGCCCGGAAAACTCACAGAATAATTGGATACTCATTGTTTTTCAGTTATGATGGTTTATGATGATATGATCAAATGATGCTGATATCTGATTAAGTGGGTTCAAATGGGAGCTTAAGCATAACTTGATTAAACTTGATAATAAAATCTAGACTTACTAAAAGTGCTAACTGCAGTAAACCAGTGTCGTCCTTTTTAAGCTACATAACCCCATGTTATCTTGTTAAGTACGGGAAGTACTTATGCTTGTTTATTTCTTTATTTTGGACAAAAATCCCGGATGGTAACAGATGACAACGGGTATGAGGAATTCCTGAGGAGTATTAGGCTGTGGTCAACCAGTTGACCTTCCCTGTGATGAAGTCCCACGAGAGAGTTATCTTTTTATATTCCGCTATGTGATGTAAGACTAAGCTATATTATGGATCTGATGTAAGAGACACCGTGATGATACTCTATGTAATTTGTCAGCTTGTGTGTGTGACTGATCCCTGGGCACACACGAGTTTTGTGCATTCAATTTTATCCTTAAAATTAGGTGTGACAGTTATAAGCATCCGACAAGGGTGATCCTAGACTTTCTGGAAAACTAAAGAAATTTTCTACAACTTATTATTAACACCCAGAGCTGATTTGAAAGCTAACAAGCTCAAACACACAAAAAAGCAGATATTCATAAACCAGGGCAGAAACCTGACATCAACTTCAGAGATACATATCTGAAGTTCTAGATATCCAACATACATGAAACTTAACTTTTTAGAATCTTATTTAGTTATCTATAACTTTCTTATTATCATCTCAGGATGATTCAACAGTTAACAAGACCAAACAACATGAAGAAAAAATCTGTCCAGACTTGGACAGATTCTAGTATTAAGCCTTAGACAGCTATATCTGGAGTTATAGAACCCCAAAAGGGGTGTTATTTAACATTCTAGAAAGCTTATAAAAAGCACTGCAACTCTCTTATTGTCACCAAGAGGTGATTCACAAGTTATCTTAGTCAAAAAGGCACAACATAGCAGTATTGTCCAGAACACAAGCTAAATCTGACAGGGTACTAGTAAAATCTATAACTCTCAGATCTATTGTCCCTAAAATCATGAAATTTTAGGAAAAGCAGATGATAAGGTTATCGACAACTTGGTATTAAACACATTCACAGAAACATAATTATCACCATGAAATCATCCTCACAACAGAAACTGTGCATGCAGCCATTTCCAGCACATATGTAACCAAGTTCTTCACTTGGTTTCAACAACAGATCACATATGTACTACTAATTACATGGCTCTCAAACCACAACTAGTCTAATAAATTAGCATTATTCATAGCTAAATGAAAATCATATTAACATATCTTCAAAACATGGAGGTTACAAAGTGATGCTTATCTCTCATTTTCATTTACTGGACACTCGTTTACCGAAGTAGCAAACATGAGCAACCATCATAAAGAAAGGTAACCTGCCCCAAGGTGATTTTGGGGGCTGCTCTTCACCGCACATAAACATCCTCAACATCCACGCCATGATCATCTCATCCAAAGTAGAGCTAAGCAAAGATTATTGACTTGCATAAGCAACATAATTATTAGTTGATTATATTAACATGAGAGCACTCATATATGTCTTTCAAAGCTTAAAAACCAACATCAACATAGTTCAGCCACCTCTGTACCTTAACGCAAGCAAGAAAGTACCACATGAATCATATAAATCTTTTCCAACATCTCTTACTAGCTCTAAAGTTAATTCTTAAACCTATATAATTAAAATCAAGGTGGTGTGGCAAACATCTCATTTGAAGCTGAGATTTTTATGTGTGACAGAGGTTATCAAGATAAGACTACTTTACAATTTTACATGCTCAGATTTTATAATTATTATTACAATCAAAACAAGTTTTACATGCAAAAAGGCATGTGAGAGCAAGATAAATCTATAACTCAACATTTTCTGTAAACACATGCCATATTAAGGTTCCATAGTCACAACAACATCATACGAAGATAGTGGAACCACATTTTATATTTTACACACTTAGATTATTATAAACCATTTATTAAACACTAAACAAGTAAATCCATAACTTTGTCATACTGCATCCAATGAACATGAAACTTTTACCACAGATCAAGCATATCATGAATAGCTTAGCATAAAAACTTTCACAGCAATTGAAGAACAGAAACTATAGTATGAATTTAACAATAAAAAAGCATAGATGTACATTTATAGCAAAAAACTTTGCACTAACACATGCCATAATATAGGCTGCTACTGCAATAGATCTACTCACGAGGATTCCAAACATCTTTATTGGCTATTTTACGATTTGTGTACCAAATTACTATGTATTTTCAAGTTTCAGCCACATTATGCATAAAGCAAAAAGGATCAACAGGTAAAGGAAAAACACATTTGCATCAAGAACCCTGTAGATTTCACAAACAAAGCACAGACCAAAGATACTAATTCACATGAGTCTAGGTTTTCGCATCTGGAACCGAGCAAAAAAGTTTCTATTTCCTTTTTCACCCTTCTCCTTTTCATCTCTACGCAGAAGCAGAGGACCGGCTTGGGGCCGGCCGGCTCACGTGGCCATGGTGAGTCACCAGCGGTGGAAAACGGCGTGGGACAGCAGAGTGCTCGGCCTCACCCACGGCAAGGCCTAGCTCGGCGGGGCATGGCTAGTGGTTAGCTAGCCACGCACGCAAGGGACAAGGAGCACCGGCTATGGCAACGGTGGCGGCGGTTTGAGCTCAGGCTAGGGTTCCATCAATGAGCGTGAGGTGGGGAAAGGGCAGCGGAGCTGCTAGCAATGAGCATTGGCACAAGGGTGGCTGAGGCGAGGAAACACGGGCGGCGGTCGTGGGGCTTTGACGGTGACCATGGCAGACATGGCTCTGCGCGGCAGCAATGCGAGGGTGAGAGTGAGTGAATGCGAGAGGGAGCGAAGAGGTCGTGCGGCGCTTCTCATCCTGTTGTCAGCCGTAGTGTGGGCCTAGCCCTGGTGTACGAAAGCCGCGAGGCGGCCAAGGGCTGTGGCCGGTCGGCCACTGCAATGGCGAGCTCTAGTTCGAAATCAACGGAGCTCACAATACCACCTCAAAAATAAAAATGAAACTCCATATTCTCCCTTCATATCACTCAAATTGGTTAGTGATTTGTTCAACCAATTGCACTATGTGATAGAGCTACACGAGTACTACAACATTGCTTAAAGAATCTTGGTCAAATTCTAACTGGTTTACGAGATATTAATTCCCAAACCCTTCATATCTCTCAAATCGGTTAGTTGATGTGTTCAGTCAATTGCACCGTGTGATAGAGCTACACGAGTACTACAATATTGCTTAAAGAATCTTGGTCAAATTCTAACTGGTTTATGAGATATTAATTCCCAAAGAATGCTACATGGAAACTAAAAATTGACGAAATTCAGTCCCAAACTTGGCTGATTTCTGGGAACCTAAAAACAGCAGTAGGTTCCATTTTGGGAGGCTCTTTTTGGCTAGGTTAGGCACAAATCTACGTCAAGATCATTAACAAAGTTTGTTCTACTCCACCAGAACAACAACTTTTATTTAAGGTTCAACTCCATGCAAGAACTCTATGGCACAGATCAACTCACGTCAAACTAGCATCTTGAAAAAGGTTACTTCTAGATCATTAACACTTAGAAGCATTTTAGGCTAAAAGATCAATATAAACCCTAGCTCATTTTTTATCCTAAGTAGTTCTAGGTTGGTTAGGTGACCAAACAGCACTCACTTGTATTATCAAACATGATCATCAAGCATACCCATGGATAAATTAAGCATTTCGTGAGAGTGAAACATAAACAAGTAAATGCATTCCACACGCTCATGATTATGAAATGAATGGATGATGGCTTATGCTCATGCAATGCAAGTGCAATATGCAAGCTTAACACCTAGGGTGTTACAATAAGTAAGTATGAAAATTGAGTTGGAGCAGTGGGATGGCACGTACTGCTCTCAATGTAATTTGGGGCGGTTCATACATTAGAACTGCAATTTTGGCAACATATATATATATATATATATATATATATATATATATATATATATATATATATATATATATATTAGGTAATGTCAATTTCGGCTATCAACCATCAGGTTAATTTGGCAAACAAAATTAGAGTTTCTAAAGTGCCCTGAAATCTTGGCTATCAATGTCTCAGTGCATGATACAGTGGTTCCCTAGCTGAGTGGAAAACATCACTCCTGGTACAGTACCACACGTCTGGCGGAGTGTCCTCTTCCATTAGTCTATTCGCAGTGGATGTTGGGTCTAGCAGTGATGTTGATGAGCACCGTCGTCCAAGTGTTCACGTCGTCAGTGTAAAATGAACCTGGTATTTCAGTGCCCGCGGCAAAAAAATCCCAAATTTTCCATTCCTGCCCCCTGCAAGCCGCTCTCCGCCCGATGAGTCACCGTCGTCCCTGCCAGTCGCTGCCGTTCATCGGCGGTCTGCCACTGGCTTCCCCCTACCCCACCGTTCATAGGCGTCCCAACTGTCAGCTTGCCCCCACTCTACCGTTCGCTATCGGCCCATCCCCCGGCTTCCCCCCACTCCACCATTCGCTAGCGGCAGTCGAGCTCGCTATCCGTTTTCCTGGCCGTCGAATCCCACCTCTCCAGCTGCTGTTTCCTGCAGATCTGAGGTAAATAAACTTTGGATTGGCCAGGGCCAGTTGCAGAATAGTGGGTGAAGCGTGAGCCATCAATTATTCTTGTATGTTGATTAAGCGAAATCATCAGCCTAGGGGTAGATTCTTATATCTTTTCCTCATTGTGTCTGCATTCCATTTATTTAGGACTAGAAGTTAAAGATAACATATTATAGAACTCGATTTGCATGTAGAACTATCATATGGGTAGATCCGTCGCAGCTTTACCATTTATATGTACTCCCTCCGTCCACAAAAGGATGCACTTCTCGCTTTTCAAGAAGTCAAGCCATTTGAACTTTGACTAAATTTATATAAAAAGTACAAACAATAATGATATAAAATAAGTACCATTAGATTAATTATATAATATATTTTCATAATAAATTTATGTTGACACATAAATGCTAATACTATTTACTGTAAACTTGGTCAAACTTGAGCTATATTGACCGTCATGGATCCCATAATTGCATTCTTTCTAGACGGAGGTAGTACTCATCTGGAGCTTGGGCATCTGGTGTTGAACAAGGTTGCTTTATTTGTGTAGGTGAAAAACGACTTGTAGAGCACCTTCATCGCAAGGTTCGTCATCACCTGTTAAGTTCTTATTTTAGTTATGTGTACCCATATTTGAACGTTGTCGGTGGTACCTTGCTAGGTAGCATCAAGTCATTTTTTGCTAAGTTTTGAATTGAATGGCTTGACGAAATTGTGTTTTGTTAGGACTTTTAAAAGGATGGCTTCTGTTGGACGATTGACACGGCAAATGGTCGCCAATCGATGATGGACTGGTCGGACTAATTCGGGGAACTAGCCTCCGAATGTAGTAGCAGGGCCTGAGGAAAACGGTGGGGTAATCCATCTTTGTATTTCCATACATGAGACAACTTTGATATATATATATATATACCACAATCTTATAGCCGGAGTATTTGATCTATCTATATACATATATATGTGTGTGTGTGTGTGCGCGCGCGCGCGTGCAGGAGGCACCTCCCACCGAGAGTAACACAACAACCACAGCAGATAGGTCGGCTAGGTGCCAGGCTAAGCGAGGGCCGAGCAAGTTGCCCACCTTGCCCAGTGGCGCTAAACATGTGATCACCTTGGTGGATCCGGCTAGAGAACCCATTGAGCCAGTTGGTGTCATGGGGCCATACAGACGACCATCGGGGTGTTAATGAAGGACATCATACCCATCAATTACATGTACTGGCATAAAAAGGATAACGAATGGGTGGTTCCATCTAGTCTGATGGAACTTTGCTGGCAGAAGCTGAAGGACCTGTTTGAGTTTCCTGTTGGATTTGATGAAGAGGTTACAAAGGAGAGGGCATTCTTTATCATGGGCAACTCATTCAAGTATTTTAGGTGCTACCTGAACAAAAACAATGTAAAGAAGGGCATCGAGCCAGAATGGCGTAAATACCCACATCAGCAAGAGTATTGGTGTGATTTCGTGAGTTGGAAGGAATCAGATGAGGTGAAGGAATAGAGTGAGGAAAATATGATCAACTCCCACAAAAATAGGATGCCGCATTGCACTGGCTCGCATGGCTATGCGAGGAAAATCCGAGATTGGGAATGGGAGGAGGACCTGACCCAGAGCGGTGTTATGGTCTGTACATCTGATTAGGATCCTCACTCTGTAAGGTTCCTTCTTGGGAGGGGGTTACCTTCAACCCAGATGGTTCCCTAAGTTATCGAGATGCTGCAGCAGAGGAACTGGCACAAAGGGTGAAGGCGGTCCACGAGGAAGTTGCTAATGGTACTTTCAAGCCTAATAGGGAGAATGATCAGCTGACCTAGGCACTAGGAAACAAAAGCATCCTGGTCATACACGAGGGTTCAGACTAATTCCATGGGAGCTTTCCTTCCTGTCGGTGCAGAAAGTGACCAACTAGTGAATATTTGTAGTTTTGCTGTACATTGTGATCGGAGGCGGCCTAGCACTCAATGAGGCATACATTCTTAATACAAACTCTAGCTCCAGACTATATAAAGTTGTACCCTATTTGTAGTTTTGTAGTTTTGCTGTTCAGATCGAGGCGTGATATAAACTCTCATCCTCCTTCGAGGGAAACTTCATCAGCCGAAGTATCCTATTTGTAGTTTTGCTGTACGTTGTGATCGGAGGTGGCCTAGCACTCAATGAGGCATACATTCTTAACCCCTCGGTGGACTGATGACCACGGGCACCCCCCTCGGTCAGAGCCATCCGGTCAGTGACTTTATTCCTGAGCCTAGGTGCTCGAAGTCTGCAGTGGGGTTACAAACAAGAGGGAGAAAGATGGGGTGTACAAGAGGTCCGGTCGGCTCCGACCGGAAGGGCCGAGAGTGACAGGAACTTCGCTATGAGCTAAGTGTTCAAGCGGGTGCTTGAGGTCTGAACCTGGTGGTTCTGTGGTTGTGAGCTATCGATCTAAGGAACTCTGGCCTACTAGAATCAGTCTCCGGTCGGAGGAAGCGCACCCCCCTTTTATAGATGAAGGGGATGGCTTTACAAGTGAGAGAGAAAGGGTGCGTAGGATACCGAGCCTTGTTGTCCATGCCTACCAAGCCTTGTTGCCCACACCGGCGGGTACCAGATAATGGTAGGCGCCTACAACACTGTTGATGTCACTGTAGAATGTCAGATGCATACGGGAGGTCGTGCTGCCTTCTTCAGGGATGGTGGACGTTGGTACCTACAAATACTGTTCGATGCCTAGAGGCATGTGAGGAGTCTCACTATGTTTACCCGGTACGGTAAATCCTGGCGCCCATACCGCTATCGATGCCCAGAGGCACGTATGGGAGTTTTAGCGTCCCCTACAATACTATAGAGGGAGATGTCGGCGCCTACAATACTGTTTGTGTCAGGTGGCTATAGAGTATTGTTCCATGCAGGGTATGGTCCCTGGACAGTGGTTTTGACTTGTGAGCCTTGCCTTGCCTTTCTCCGCACGTCTTCTGGTTCCTACCGAGCGGGCATCCCTGGTCGGATGGCCCTAGTCGGCTTTGGTTGCACCGGTCGGAGAAGAGCGATGAGCAGGGTCCTTACGTACCCCGGTCAGAGAGACGCGGGTCGGGGTCAGAAGTAAGGCTCGGGGCAGGCCTTTCGATTGGAGAGGCCATCTGAAGACGGCTAGAGCCCGAATCGAGCACTCCGGTCGGATAGGTGGGCTGAAGTAGCCGACGAGCGGGCGTTGCTCCTCTTGTGCCTGGCCTTCTGGTCGGTTGCTGAACCGCCCCTTTGCCCTATTGTTTTTAGACTCTTGGGCCGAGCCTTGGCATAGAAGCCGGTCCTCGAGGGACCCCGAGTTTATGAACCCGACAGGAGCCCCCGAGCCCCCGGGCGATTCGAGTAGAATCATCCATGGGATTTTTGTCTTGTCGACGGGTGCGCGCGAGCGCACCCGCGGGTGTAGCCCCCGAGGCCCCGGGCGGTTCGGGTGGAACCGTCTAGGCGGTTTTGTTTTAGCGGGCGTGTGTGCGTGTTTTTAGTCTGAGATGGAATTTTGTCAACTAAGGCGTCGTTGTGTAGCCGAGGCATTTTTTTAGTTTGTTTTGAGAGATTGGGTAAGAGGGAGCTTGTGGATTCCGACATCGGTGCGCGTCGTGGGATCGAGCGAGGGAGTCAGTTAATAGTTTTGGATGAGACAGAGCTCACTGATCCTGGCGTCGATGCGCGCCGTGGGATCGAGTGAGGGAGTTAGTTCGGTCGTGAGAGAGCTCACTGATCCTGGCGTCGATGCATGCCGTGGGATCGGGTGAGGGAGTTAGTTTAGACAAACCCTGGCATCGGTGCGTGCCGTGGTTTCTAAATAGTTAGTTTAGGGGTCGGACGAGACCGAGACTGTGGGTCCTAGCATCGGTGCGCGCCGTGGGACTGAGCAGGTCGGAGTCGTGGATCCCGACCTCAGCGCATCCTAGGCGGCCGAGGTAGTTAGTTTAGTTAGTTTTCACGTGAGTTCGGAGTCGCGGTCCCTGGATTTTTGGAGCGCAGTCGGAAGTGAAGCCATTATGCGAGTTTGGAGTCGCGGTCCCAAGCCGTAGCCGGATGTCATAGATCCTGTCGACGTGAGTTCAGGGTCGCAGTCCTAGGGTTTTTTGGAGCGCAGTCGGAAGTAAAGCTGTTACACGAGTTCGGAGTCGCGGTCCCAAGCCGTAGCCAGATGTCATAGATCCTGTCGACGTGAGTTTGGGGTCACGGTCCTAGGGTTTTTTGGAGCGCAGACGAAGCATAGTTAGTTAGTTAAAGATCGAACGAGGCGATGCTCGTGGATCCTAGCGTCGGTGCGCACCGTGGGACCGGGCGAGTCGTAGTCGTGGATCTAGCGAGTTCGAGGTCACTTCCTTGGCGTTTGTCTTGAGCCCCCGAGCCCTGTCAGGCCTTCATGGGGGTCGATGTGAGTTGTGTGCGTTACCCCCATCCGGTTCCTCACAAACCGGAGGGTCTGAGTTTTGTCGCTTGTCCCGATCGCTCGGGCTCAAAGACTAGCTCGGTGAGTTCGCTAACGGGTGTGATCAAGCAGAATCTGGGTCCGTCGTTTGTGACAGGGTCGGCATAGCCCTCTTGTGACATTCCACAACTCCTTTACCTGCAACCCGGTAGATGCCTAGGTCGTTCCGGAGACCGACCCAGGTGGCCTAATGGCCTCCCCTCGATGGAGATTCTGTGGGCCTGACGAGAGGTTCAGGATCGAACGAGAAGGTTGAGATGACCCGGTCTACCGGACCAGGCTAGGGCCGCACGGTGCTCATCTACGGTTTTCTCCCCTGGCTCTGTTGTTTGCTCATGTCGAATGAGGCAACCGCCGCTTCGTGACGCAACACGTGCGATGCTTAGTTCCCGAGCCCCCGGGCGGTTCGGGGTCCAAATCGTCCGGGAGGCACGGGCATATGGAATGAATGTGCGTATGGATGTATGAAATGATTGTAAAGAAATAGAGGGGGTTGATAGTGCTCACTTTGATGGCTTAAGTGACGGGGTTCGGAGAGCTTCAGTCGGAAATGTCCGACCGGGACCTGCGCTCGTCAATCGTGGGTGAGCCCTTGTGTGAACAATTTTTGTATTGATGAACGCATGCTCACCTTGATGACCTGAGTGACGGGGTTCGGAGAGCTTCAGTTGGAAAAGTCCGACCGGGACCCACGCTGGTCGTTCATGATGGTGTTGGCATGGCCTACACGGGGCGTCCCTTCGCTTCCTACCCGTTGTGCTTGACGAAGCTGAGGGAGCGGAACCGATCGAATCCCTTGTGATCGCAGTAGTATTTGCAGTAGTAGAAAATGTAAAAGTTAAGTTTGTGGGGGAGCCCCCGTGTAAACGTTTCTGTGTGCTTAACGGTTATAATGGTATTTTTGTTTTCTGTGATGGAGTCACTCCGTTCAGGGAAGCTTGTTCCCTTTCGTTCCTTTGCTTTTCCTTAGCATAACTTTGTTTTTTATTTCTTTCTTTCTCGTACCTGCCTGTTTGTCCCGTAGGCTGCAACCGGGGCATGGCCCGTGAGGCTCGGCCGCTCGTAACCTTAGGAAAAGGCGGGTGCGATCAGTCGGAATGTTTTAAAGCAAAGCTACGTAAGGTAAATTAAAGGAATGAACCACCCCTTTGCTAGGGTAGGAAGGAGTTTTCTCCACACGACAGTAAACAAAACAGAGAGGTAGTAGTTAAGCATAATGATAGTAGTGTACTCTAGTGGAGCCCTCGAGCGCCCCAGGCCAAAAAGTGTTTGGGTCGGGGTGCTTTTGCAAGAGCATATATTAAGTAAGTAATGGTAAGACTGAAACTTAGGGGAAGAAAAAACGACATAGTTGTTCCAAGGTGTTCGGAGAGAGCGTCGTTGTTGTTGTCCTTTCAGTCGGTAGGCGTCCAGTTGGATCATTTCATCCTTCAGTCGTCTGGAACCTTGCCCGCTGTGCCCCTTCTTTGGTTGCTGCTTCTTCGCCTATGGCCCTGCGCCTCTCGTCGTCAAAACGACGCAGGCGTTGCTTGGTGGGCTTTGAGCCCGGAATAAGGCGTAGTGCGTGCTTGGCGACCTCCCATGGTATCCCCGGCATGTCAGAACGCTGCCATGCAAAGACATCGCGATTGTCACACAGGAAGTCGATGAGCTCGCATTCCTATTTGGCCAGGAGCTGGGTTCTGATTTGCACCATTTTGGCTAGGTTGGTGGGGTCGACACCGACCGCCTTGGTTTCCTCGAGCGGGCGGAAGGCCATCGAGGAGGTCAGTTTGTTGCAGTCTGGGACTGTTGGGGTTGATGACTCCCCGAGCTACAGGAGCTCGGACGAGTTGACGACCGCCGTGGCGAGCTCGTAGCGCTCGCGGTCGCACGCGAAGGCGTGCGAAAAGGCGCTACTTACGGTGATGACGCCGTTTGGTCCTGGCATCTTCAACTTGAGGTAGGTGTAGTTGGGGATTGCCATGAATCTTGCGTAGCATGGCCGCCCCAAGATGGCGTGGTAGGACCCCGAAAATTCCACCACCTCGAAGGTGAGGACCTCCGAGCGGAAGTTGGCCCGACCGCCGAACGTGACGGGCATATCGATCTATCCGAGTGGGTATGCCTGTGCTCCCGAGATTACCCCATGGAAGGGGGAGCCTGCCAGGCGGAGCTCTGGCCGGGGGATGCGCATGGCATCGAAGGTGTCGATGTATAGGATGTTGAGGGCGCTGCCCCCGTCCATCAGCACCTTGGTGAGGCGCTTCTTGCGGATGATGGGGTCGACGACGAGCGGGTAGCGTCCTGGTGTCGCAATGTGGGAGGGATGGTCCCTCTGATCGAAGGTGATCGGCGATTCCGACCAGCTGAGGAAGGAGGGGACGGCCGTCTCGGCGACGCATGCCTCTCGATAGCGGATCTTGTGTTGGCGCTTGGACCAGACGACGTCGGATCCGTCGAAGATCATGATGCACTCGTCGGGCTTAGGGAAGCCGTCTCCGTCCTTGCCTGTCGTGCCCCCCTTCTTGGCTGCCGCCTCTTTGCCGTCTCCCTCCTTTGGCCCGCCGGCCTATTAGAGGAAGCATTTGAGGAGCTCGTATTCCTTGTAGAGGTGCTTGACAGGGTAGACATGGTTGGTGCATGGACCATCCATGAGTTTGTTGAAGTGGTCAGGCAGTCCCTGTTGGGGCTGCTTGGCCGTGCGATCGGTCGCGGCGACCAGCGCGGAGCTGTCCGACCGGCGTTGATCTTTTTTGTTTTTCTTGACCCTCTGTGTGGAGGGGCCTTCGTCTGGGTCCGTGTGCTTGGCTTTGACCTCGTGCTGGCCTCTACTGAAGATGCTCCAACCACCTCCTCGCCAGAGGCATGGTTGGTGGCGACGTCGAGTAGGTCACGGGTGGTACGAGGTTTCAAGCAACCAAGCTTGTGGATCAGGGACTCGCAGTTCGTCCCGAAGAGGAACGCGTTGATGACATATGTGTCGACGATATTGGGGAGGGAGTTGCATCGCTGGGAGAACCTACGGATGTAATCCCGCAGAGACTTGTTGGGCTCCTGTTGATCTCTTGAGGTCCTAGGAGTTTCCCAGGCGGACGTACGTCCCCTAGAAATTCCCAACGAAGACCCTCTTGAGGTCCACCCAGTTGCGGATGCTGTCGTGCGGAAGGAATTCAAGCCATGCCTGAACATGTTTCCCCACGCAAATGGGAAGGTATTGAATGATAAAATAGTCATTATCCACTCCTCCGGCCCGATAGGCGAGCCAGAAGTCTTCAAGCCAAATGCCTAGGTTGGTCTCCCCAATGTATTTGGTGATGTTGGTGGGCGGCCAGAAATGCTGTGGGAACGGTGCTCTTCAGATACGCCGGCTGAAGGCCCGTGGCCCCGGGCCCTCAGGGCTGGGGCTCCGGTCGTCTGGTCAGCGACCGCGCCTAGGGCGCGTTTCACCAGTTCCCTCGATGGATTGGCCGGGGTCCGTGTCGCCTGCTGCCGTACAGTGGACATTGTTATCATGTCGAGCCCGACGCCGGTTGTTGATGATGCTGTGAGCGTCCTGGTACGGATCGGGCCGCTCGTGTACCGGTGGTTGGTGTGGAGCAGGCTCTAGGTCGGACCGTGGCATGACTGTCGCACCCCGAGCCGGACCTGACGGCTGTGGCGGCGAGCGAATGGAGCAATCCGTCTGGTGCGTCCTCGTCCCCCCACTGAGGAGAGAGGGCATGGGTCGGAGTCACGACGCGGAGCTTTTCGCCTGTTGGATGGCGGCGGCTTCTACTAGAACCCGGAGGTTCCGGTAGACTACCCGCTCCTGGGGGTCGACAGGCTAGGGAACGCCGCGTAGAAGCATTGCCGCAGCGGCGATGTTCTGGCCAGCCCGGGCGAATTGAGGGAGATCGTTCCCCTTGTTCATGATGTCATGTTGGACCTGACGGGCGTGACCCCGGGCGCTGCCCACCGGGCCATGCGCATGGGGCGCAACGGACTGTACTGACGGCGCCGGCGCAGGTGGCGGCTAGTTCTACCGTCATTGTCGTAATTCCTCAGCATGTGCTTGTGCAGACGTGAGGGCCCCCGCACGTGGGTCTGGAGGGGTGTGAGTTTGCGCAGACTCCGCAACCACCGGTGGCTGTCCCGGAGCGTCCGCCATAGCGCACTCCCGGGACGGACGGTGGCGGGGCGCCACGTCACCGATGCTGGAACCGTCGCTCTCGCCCTCACCATCCGGGAGTTCGTGGGAAATGGCAGGAACGCAGCCTGCCATTCCCACGAACTCAAACGTGAGGGGGATGGTGCCAGCATCCTTCGGAGCCCCCGAGCATATGCGTCCGCGGAGGACGCGAGGCCATAGGGGAACCGATCGTACGGTGTTTGTGGCGTGGGCGGTACATTCCCTCCGAGTGATTGGTGGGAGATAGTAAATAAAGAGCGAATAGTAGTACGCATATTACTTACAGTGAGGTTTGAGTAGAGAGTTTTCTCGGAATGAAGCGCAGATGCCACGTCGTCGAGGTCGCGCGTCCCGGAGTCGATGGAGGACGTTTCCCCGACAGGTGCCGGATCGCGAGTCTCCTCGCGAAGGTGGAGTACGCCGAGTCGGTCGACGACAAAGTCCAGGCTTCCAAAGAGGAAGGCCTGGGATGGCTCGAAGACAGGTGGAACCCACATCCCGGCGGGCGAGAGTGCGGGAAACTCCAACGAGCCGAAGCGAATCGCATCGCCCGAGCCCGCCACGGCGGTGGTGGTAGAAAAATGGGTCATCCGATGACCAAAAAAGTGTTGAACATACAACGTCTTCCCCACGGACGGCGCCAACTGTCGGTGCAGAAAGTGACCAACTAGTGAATATTTGTAGTTTTGTTGTACGTTGTGATCGGAGGTGGCCTAGCACTCAATGACACAGGATTTATACTGGTTCGGACAACGTGCCCTACGTCCAGTCGGGATCGGTCGGTGACTTTATTCCTGAGCCTAGGTGCTCGAAGTCTGCAGTGGGGTTACAAACGAGAGGGAGAAAGATGGGGTGTATAAAAGGTCCGGTCGGCTCCGACCGAAAGGGCCGAGAGTGATAGGAACTTCGCTATGAGCTAAGTGTTCAAGCGGGTGCTTGAGGTCTGAACCTGGTGGTTCTGTGGTTGTGAGCTATCGATCTAAAGAACTCTAGCCTACTGGAATCGGTCTCCGGTCGGAGGAAGCGCACCCCCCTTTTATAGATGAAGGGAACGGCTTTACAAGTGAGAGAGAAAGGGTGCGTAGGCTACCAAGCCTTGTTGTCCACGCCTACCGAGCCTTGTTGTCCATGCCTACCAAGCCTTGTTTCCCACACCAACGGGTACCAGATAATGGTAGGCGCCTACAACACTATTGATGTCACTGTAGAATGTCAGATGCATATGGGAGGTCGTGCTGCCTTCTTCAGGGACGGTGGACGTTGGTACCTGCAAATACTGTTCGATGCCTAGAGGCATGTGAGGAGTCTCGCTATGTTTACCCGGTACGGTAAATCCTGGCACCCATACCGCTATCGATGCCTAGAGGCACGTGGAGGGCCTTACCGTATGGGAGTTTTAGCGTCCCCTACAATACTGTAGAGGGAGATGTCGGCGCCTACAATATTGTCTGTGCCAGGTGGCTGCAGAGTACTGTTCCGTGCAGGGTATGGTCCCTAGACAGTGGTTTTGACTTGTGAGCCTTGCCTTACCTTTCTCCGCACGTCTTCTGGTTCCTACCGAGCGGGCGTCTCCGGTCGGATAGCCCTAGTCGGCTTTAGTTGCGCTGGTCGGAGAAGAGCGGTGAGCAAGGTCCTTACGTACCCTAGTCGGAGAGACGCGGGGTCGGGGTCGGAAGTAAAGCTCGGGGCAGGCCTTCCGATCGGAGAGGTCGTCCGAAGACGGCTGGAGCCCAAATCGAGCGCTCTGGTCGGATAGGTGGGCTGAAGTAGCCGATGAGCGAACGTTGCTCTTCTTGGGCCTGGCCTTCTGGTCGGTTGCTGGACCGCCCTTTGCCCTGTTGTTTTTAGACTCTTGGGCCAAGCCTTGGCGCAGAAGCCAGTCCCCAAGGGACCTCGGGTTTATGAACCCGACACTTCCCAAATAACATCTCCACGTACAGAAGTTGTATGAGGAGGAATGCCCAAAAAGAATTGGAGATGCAACGTTTGATGGAGGCTGTTCGACAAGAAATGAAAGAAAACAATCAACATTTTCTTCAAGAGCTTGAGGAGAGAATCAAGAACCGTCCTTTGGCAATAGATGAGGATGTTGCGGTCGGGGTCATCAGCCCATACCGGGTATGGAGTAGCTATGGAAGCACATCGCTTCCTCTCGACGACGCATGTCTCACGTTCTACTAGGATTTAGCCCTATCGTGACGCCTATATTAGGTTGCAATATGGCTATTTTGGTTGCAATACGGATCAATTGCATCTATGTATGGTCATTGACAAGTGGTTGCATTTGGAACGGTGCAATAGCTTTTTGCATCCTTTTGATGTGGTGTTGCAATATGATTTTTTTGCAATGCACAAAAAAAACTAACGCAGCCACGATATGGTTGCAAGCATGGATATTGCTACCAGCAGAATGGTTGCGTGAGTTACTGTCGCGACGAAACACGTGGCTGCAATATGACAGTATTGCCATGAATGAACTTGTCGCAAAATAACTTTGTTGCCACTCCATAGTTACGTGGGAATATGGCCATATTGCCATGCAGTGTGCTCTATTGCATCATAGAAATCTTGCAACGTAACAAATTTGGTGGCTAGTCACAATTGTCATGTTCATTTGCTAGTAGTGATAGATGGGAAATACAATGAATCATTGTTGGGAGCAATAGATGGAAAATGCAACAAATCAATGTTGGTGGTAAAAGATAGAAAATGCAATAAAGCATTGTTGGTGCTAATACATAGAAAATACAATGACTCATTGTAGGTGGTAGACATCATGTAGCAACACATAAAGTTCGTGGCAATAATGGATATTGCAACAACAAATGGTGGTTGCATTGTAGTTTGTTGCAACGAGGGCATTTTGGCCAGCGCCTTTTTTTATAGCTAGATATTTAATTGTTATTCCAAAATAATTGTACCATAATTATAGATTTCACCATCACATATAAGAACTCAAACCTTCATTAACTTCAAACATATGTCTCAACCAAAGTAATGACACAATGACCAAAATAATGTTAAAATAAACATGACCACACTAGAATAAAAACTTCATCTCTAACTACAAGTTTGCAACTACATTTGGCATAAAACAGAACTAAATGAATTCGCTTATTGATCTCTTCATGCACCATCAGCACCAACATTCACCAATAAATCTTTCTCTAATTCTTCTAGTTGTCCATCACCAGCTTATAGGCATAAAGCTTTCTCTAAATATTCTAGTTCTCCATGCTTTCCTGCTATTAATGAACATGCATATAATTTATTAATTTAATATAGGAACCTTGGTGATTCAGTACATTGAATAACTAAGCATGTGCATATTTAATTATCGTAGTGACATAGCAAATACAAGGTAAAGTAAGGAAGACCATACAAGAATATCTCATATCATTTGAGATGATAAGACCCTCACTAGTTTGATGAACTTTACTGAATGGTCATACATAGCATATTACCGACCATTTCAAAGACAAATCACATTGGTATTCATAGCTGCTATTTTTTCTTTTGATTGCTGCATCTAAAGGGATCACGTAATCTGAAGAAAAAAAAACTTCTCATAATTAGATGCACCAAGACAGAGGACAATGGAAAGAGCTATGATGCCTGCATTAGATGCACCAGGACAGAGGACAGAGGAAAGAGCTATGATGCCTGCACATATCACATAATCTTTAGGCTACAGAGCTCGAAGAGGAACATGATTGTGGGGGATTGCAATTGCAGACTATACTAAATAAAGGGAATACCATACTTGGAGCAATTCAGCTAGCTGTAGTTGTAAATAAATTCAACTTACCTTTAAACAAAACTGGAATAAATGAGGGCAGTATTTGGATCTTCTTCTAGCATGACCAGGTTAAGAATTTTAACCTCAATACACGGTCCACGTCACCTAGACAAAAGACAAAAAAAAATAGCAAAACAGAAGCACTTAAACAGAAAGAAATTAGCAGAATACTAAATTATATATCTGTTCTACATTGACTAAAATTAAAATAAACGGCCATCCATTACTCGAATGGGAAAGAGTTTACTCCTAGAAATCCTTGAGAAGCAGGATTGTTGCTTTACTGTCACTGTTGTCTCTGACCAAGCACCACCTCAAAGAAAAAGAACAACTCTATACGAGTTTGTGGTTCAGTGATAATTGACCAAGGATCTCAGCTTCACTATTTAAGTTTGATTTCCTGGGATTACAAAATATAAGCTTCTATATTGATTATCACATGTCCGTCTTTTTTCATTGTAAATTTTACTAAAAAGAAAATGAAACGAGTAAAATACTATTATGATGGCATCGATTCATTAAATCAGATACTGAAACTATAGACCTAAGAGACCTACTAGTTTAATTTAGACAGACTACTGCAGCAGCATCTCGTAATCCCAATTGCCATTTATTTTACTGAGAAAATAGTCATGAATCCGATCTCAATTCTAGGGGCAAAATGCCAATGGCAAATAGGTGGGAGTTCCACCAGTAAAAACGGTTAATGCAGATTGATGAGAAGAGAGAATAATACAAAGCGCTTTAGCTAGGTCTATTCGTGGCCTCATCCAGAATAATTTTTTGTCATTCAAATGCTAACTAACAACTAATAGTAGATTTCTAGTATCAGTAGTAATAAAGTCTGTTAGAGAATATATGAGACAGAGGGCACTACTTGGCTAATAACCTGAGTATAGTAATGGCCGGCAGCAACACATCCTGCAGGCAGCACACATCAGGTGAGGCCAGAGCCATATTCTGACTTATCAAGATCGGGAGCTTGTAACTAAAGTAAATTAAAAATTATCATAGCACACATCAGGATGGGGTGTCTTTTGATGTGGCAACGATGACCGGGGCTGGGGAGGCACGGGGTCGATGTGCTCATGGAGGATCTCGCCCTGGCCACAGCGATCTAGGATCGGAGCAGTGCACGGACACTAATCTGTCAGGGCACGAGCCATGGGTGAAAACCGCTAACTTTGATGGCCGCGAGCGGATCTGTAGAGGGACGGTGCCACGCCGCCGGATCTTGTGGTGGACGGGCAGGAGCCGGCAATCGACATCGCATCGGCGTGAGGCCCCGCCACGATGCTCGATGCGTTCCCTTGAGGACAAGTTGAGAGTCCCATGGGTAGGGGCTATGGAGGTGAAGGATCGAGTACCGTGGGGGAGGAGGCGGCGGCGCTGGAGGATCGGCTCCGCATCGACACTCAGAAGATCCGGCTCCTACAATCTCTCACGCAGCAAGTGTAGGCGTACGTACCTGTGGAGGCGCTCGATGGAGGAGAGGAGCTCGGAGACGTAGGGCTGGTAGGCGGCTCCGGCGAGCGGGAGCCCCATGTCAGCGGCGGCGTCAGGGGAGGAGCTCGAATCCAGCGTGGGGCGGTGCCTGGCGTCGAGTCGTGACTCACAGGGCGTGGTACTCGGTGGGGACTGCGTGAGATTAATTATATTGCAAGTTTTTTCACTCTCTCAATCACATCAAATCTTTAACATATGCATGAAGTATTAAATATAGATAAAAAATAACTAATTACATAGTTTGATTGTAAATTACGAGACGAATCTTTTGAGCCTAGTTAGGCCATGATTGGACAATAATTGTCAAATACAAACGAAAATACTACAGTGCCAAATACTGATTCCTAACCCCAATCTAAACAAGAAGGCGTGTTTCAATTACACACAGCTCAGGAGTTTGGCTGCCAAATTTTTTTAGGGGCGCACAGAAACACCAGCCAAATTTCAAAATTTAAATTATATATATGCCCAACCAAATTTCAAAATTTTCTGACAAGATTTTCATGTCATGGTTGAGAAGATTTCCATTTATTTTCTACCACACATGTAAAATACATAGTGTTCCAAAAAACAATTGTTAAATCACTTAAGGAGACAAGCATATGAAATTAAGTTTATATTGTTTTCATGCAAAAAGTGTGTTGATTATTAATCACCTTGAATCTGACTAAGATGAGAGAGTTGACTAGAAACAACAAATTTGTATTTAACATTACATAGAACAAATCGGTCCGTAGAATTCTAAAAAAGTCAACTTTTTAAGTAGACATTAAAAATTAAACATAATATATTATTCTCTCAATTTCAAATTATAACATGTTTTAGCTTTTCTAGATTCACAGTTTTTTTATACACTTAGATATACACTATATCTAGAAGCATACTAAAAATAATATATTGACAAAAATCAAAATGTCTTATAATTTGGGATAAAACGAGTGCTACATCGTCAACACATACATCAAATTTAAATTTAAATTTAAATTATATTTACTTCAAATAAGATTTACAAAATTTATAAAAATGTATTTGAAGTTTCATATAATTTAAGGCTACTTTATAGGTTGTACACCTCAAAACATTTTCTTCATTGTATACATTATATGTACTTCAAATAAGATTTACAAAATTTATAAAAATGTATTGAAGTTTCATATAATTTAAGGCTACTTTATAGGTTGTACACTTCAAAACATTTTTCTTCACTGTATACACTTTAAATTTGTAGAAAATCTTATATATTACCTTGAAATCAACAAAAAAAATATATGGGCCCTTTGTTATGCAAAAATATGTTTTTCTAACAACATTTAGATACTGATTACAATTATTATATGATTACTTGGAGTAAGATAGATGAATTATCCCTTTATTTTCTCTATTTCTAGGATATCGGCCCATAGTTAAATGTCTGATCCCAAATATATATTTTTGAATTTTATTAGATGGTAACCTAAAATTCAATTTGAAATTACTTTTGATAAGCATACAAAAATCCATTTAAATTGTTGAAAATAGCAAATTCTCAATCTCCTTACCTACCCTCATCCTCTCTCTCCTCTCTCAAATGTCAATAATTTCCCTCACCCTCCCTCCCTCGCAGATCCGCAATGAGAACGCGACCATGTCAAGATCAATCACGTGCTTGACTAGTGGCGGATCTGGCGGCGTGGCTCGGTGGTGTGTTTCCACTATGGACGACGAGATTCACGATGGGTAGCGACATCCACGACGGCGGCAGAGTTGGCAGCGCGGCTTGGACCAACTGTAACACCTCGGGTGTTTAAATATTAAAATCTGACATGTCATCATATGCATTGCAAAGCATTTGGACATATTGAAAACTTGGATATGCAATTACTAAAACAAGTTTACTTTATGTTGTATGTGTTGAATTGTGTTGTTTGAATCAAGTTTGAAATACTTGTATTGTTTTGAAATTTCGAAAACCCTGATTTTCAGCATTTAAATCCTACCCTGAAAATCCATTTCAAAACCTAAGCATATTTTGGGGTTGAGCCCAAAAGCAAAAGTGTAGAGCTTGACAAGTTATACAAAGTTTGTTTTTGGAGTTTTTCAAGTTGTTTAGAAAAATTTCGAGTAATTCAAAAAGGCGTAATTCGTTAAATTTCCCTATTCAAATTCAAAAGTTCATTTCAAAATCTAGACCGAATTAGGAGATGGTTATAGAAGCAAAGTTGTAGAACATTTGATTTTGAACAACTTTTGTTTTTGGAGATTTTTGAGTTGTTATGAAAATTTGAGAGTAATTTGTGAATTTTGGGCAAATGGCATTTCTGTAAATTGAGTGAACAGTGTCCACCGCCGAAGCTACATTGCCGGCGAGCTTCGGTTGGCTTCCAGTCGCATGCGTGGCCGTCTGGGCGTCGCGCTGGCGCGGTGAAGGCCACGACGCAGCTTCCTTGAGTTTCCTGGCCATCCTTTTTAGCCTGAGCCGCCATCGTCGTTGCCCTTCTCCCTTGCTCTGTTTTCCCGTCGCCGCTGCTCCACTCCGGCGAGCTCGTGCCATCGTTGTCGTGCTCCACCATCGCTGATAAGCTAGTCCCAGCTCCGCCTTAACCTTACGCGTCCATCCGTCCCACCAATTCAGTTTATCTCCACCAGAAACTCGCTGTCCACGTCTTTCTTCTTCGCAGCCGGTGACCTTCCTATCGCAAGCGCATCTCCGTGGCCAGCGCCCTTCGGTGAGCTGCTGTCCTTGCTCTGTGTACCTATGGCTTCGTCTCGATACTGTGGTGCTTACTCCATAGTTGGTTGTTCATTTTGACCACTGCAGTCGCCGGTACACCATCACCGACGACGTTTTGCTCCGCCGTGTTCGCGCTGATCGTTGAACCCCCTTGCTGTTGCTCCTCCGGCTCGGTCTTTGGCTCCAACGCGTTCGAGGTGAGCTCCTGATGCTTCCTGTGTCCTTTGTTTAATCACTACCGCACTGGTGTCACTGGCGTAGCATGGCCGTGCCGTCGTGTCCGCCATGGCCGCCGTGGTGCTTGGTCCAGTTAGTGTCGAGGCTCGTTTGTGCCACCAATCGGAGCGTTGTGGTGTAGGGGACGTGGTAGTGCTTTCACCATCACCGTTAGTCTCACCGGCGGCGAGAATTCACCGGTCAGAGCCGTCGCTGCCGTGGTCAACGTCGGAGGTTGAAGATGACAAGTGGGACCCGGGTGTCAGTGACTCAGCGTTCAAATGGATTTTTCTATTTTCAGATTTAAATGAATAGTGTCTGTTTTTGTTATTTTTGTGTAGATTTATTTAGAGCTCCAAAAATTATAAAAATTTTTGTGTGACTTCTCTGTGATGTATAGTATTTAAGAAAAATATGAAATTATGTTTTTCAGTACTTTTTGAATGTGATCAAAATTGCTCAATTTATTAATAAATGGATTTCCATGATTTTTCTAGGCTTATTTATTTATCCAAAAATTATGAAATTTGTTTTGCCACTTAGTTATCATGTAATGAACATGTACTAAAATTTTGAGCTCAATTAGAATAAGTTGATTTATTTCATAATTTTGAATTAAATAATTAATTCATAAAAGTGAATAGTAACCTTTAATGATTTAGGTTTTTGTTTGGACTTTTGGGTTGAGTGATGACCTTGGGTCATTTGTTGATAATGATCCTTGACAATTGATGTATGTGTTACGAAAAAGATTTAGTTTGCTTGACTTGCAACTGTACCGCGAAGGAAAGTTGTATTCAAAATTCTTAATTTTTGTATCCAGCATCGAGCATCATGTTTCGTATTCTGCATCATGTTAAACACGGCATTGTTATTACGTGTAGTGAACGAAGGTGAACACGTGGTAGTTAATCAAGTTGATGAGGAGGTTAATCCGTCTGTTGAGGTCGGATCGAATCCTTGTGAAACGTCGCAGGAATCGGATTTTTCCATCAACGAAGGCAAGCCCCGGATGCATACAACCCTACCTTGTGTTTTATAAATTAATTTCACTTTTGCTTTCCGTTACTGCATTAAGTGAATAGGAGTTAAGTAAGAGCCTAATTGGTGCATTACCAACCTTGTTATTCCATATTTACCATATTACCAGTTTTAAACTCGTATATGCCTAGGTTTGCTTAGCTATGCGTAGAACGATGAAAGTCGGGTGACTACCTGCCACCTGCAAGTTTTAAATGGAACCTTGGTTACTTATGTTATCATGTGATATGGGAATGTGGAGTAATAATTCTAGACCGGGCAGACTCGGTGTGTGTGAGCCACAAGACATGGAGGTCTTGTGAGCGGGGTCTTTCCGCCTATGTCGATTAAGGCACGTCCGTTGTTGAATTGCATGAGGTGAGAATTTGTAGTACTAACCACATACTCTGGTAAGCCTGAACTTGGCAATTCTATTACGAGAATGGCTACTCGCGCACTGGGAGTGGAGAGATGGCGAGAATAGCGTGTACCCACGTGGCCAAGGGCTGGAATGGTGGAGTACTGTATTCTCGGGTGGCGCTGACCCGTTCTTGTTTTAGAGGATCCGAGGGTAGGTTGGTATATGTAGGTCAGGGACCTGCATATGTCGTGTGGTCTGGAATCCCCAGCTGGGTTGTTTAATCGGTTCGAATCGTCGTTGCTCCTCGGTTAAGGAGACTCAACTCACTGTTCATCATCGTAGTATTAATAACTGGAACTTGAATAAGGCTTGTGAAGGTGTTGGATATGAAGTTTCATGATCTCAGTACGGATCGTGTCAGCTTTGTATATAATTCTTAAGAAATTTTCTTTATAAAGAATGTTGTTAAAAGAGCTTTTATGCAAAAGAACTTTGATCATTGTTAAAGCTATACCTTGAATCCCTGAGCCTGCATTACTGAGTTTATCAGTTAATATTTCGGATAAGTCTTGTTGAGTACTTTTGTACTCAGGGTTCGTTGACCCTTGTTGCAGGTGAGCCTCATGAGCAGATCTGTTTTGGATCATGCTGCATGACTATCATTCGTTCTGACGATGAGAAGTAAATGTGTGATCCTTGGGCAGGATGTTTATTTTATGTGTTATGTATATATTAATTATGCCACTCCACTACTACTATGGTTTGTAATAATTATTGAACTTAGTTTGTAAGGTTTGAAACAACTGGTTTGTAAACTATGTTATCGTTAGACTTCCGCTGTCTTTACTCTGGTGTTGATATTTGAATAAATGTTGTAATACTGCAATGACTCTGTAACGTGATCCTGCTCGGAAATCATGGATGATTCTGGGTTCCACGGGGACACCCGACAGTCTTCTTAAGTTATCGGGAACATATGCATAGATGTCAAAGGTCGTTGGATAGTGACAGGTGCATGTGGGCCCTATAATTTAGGAGGTTCTGCCACAGAATGGTATCAGAGCGATCGTTACAAGGTTTTTGTTGTATTGTTTTACAAAAACTTCAAAATAATTTGGGATGACTAAATTTAATTTGATAATTTGGTCCAAATTGCTTCTGACTTATCTTGTTCCTTTCTCACCATTCTATATTTGATTAAAAAGGTTTTGTGTGGTAGAGTAGTAATATTACTATGCCCTATATAAAAATAAATGTTATTTATGTGCATTATTAACTTTGATGTTTTTGTTCGTAAGAACGATTCATGCATCATTATTAATTCACTCGTTACTTCCTTCACCTCTTAGTCTGGAGTTGAGTAGTGAGACTGGTTTGAGTAATGTAATCCATCATAGCTGCTCTTAGACTTTGATCAAATGGTCTTACTTGGATTAAATTGGTTTCCTACAGTATGGCTTGTGCCAAGATGACGCCCCGTAAGTCAACTGGACCCAAAGAAGTTCCTCGTCACCAACTTGCCCTTAGAAACGATGGTGCTAGTAGTAGCAGTTCTAGGCCTGATCCCCAGGCGGAGATACAGAGAATTTCTGCAGAGTTAGCACAAGCTACTAGAGATAGGGCTTTGGATGCTATACAGGTAGAAGAATTACAGGATCAATTGAGGCGTCTCACCACCGCACACAGGAACTACGAAAGCATGTTAGTTCGTACGGTGGAGGGACGAAATGAAGCTTGGTATAGGGAAAATGTAGCTAGAGCTAGAACTCATGAGCTAGAATTCTATGTTGAAGATTTAGAAGAACATAATACCTATCTACATGAGGAAGTTCATAGGCTTAGCAATCTACTAAACCCGAATCATGAGCCTCAAGTTGATGCCATGGACCCCGGTGTCCTCCTTGCCGATGATGATGAATCGGGAGAGGAAGAGGAAGAAGATCCTGAAGAATTAGTAATGATCGATGAAAGTGATGATGAAGGCGGTAATAATTTCAGAATGGATACCGAGCCTGAAGTTTGAAGAAATTGAGGAAAAGAGTAGAGTTGTATAATAGTAGCTCTAGTTAAGTTACGTAGTTTTGTTGTCGTACTCGTGGGTTTGTTTGTACATTAGTAAACTCTATGTAATGTGTCTGGAGTAAGCTTTGGTACAATTCAATAAAGACATGTGAATAAAGTTTGGTTTGTTATGAGCAGATGCGTCGTACGCGGGGATCGCATATTCCTGGTACTTCACAAGATGATGATGATATTCCCAACCCGCCACCGATGCTGACCAATCTGGCTGATGCTATCGCTACATTAGTCAATGTGACTGTGGAAAATTCTCGTTTGCTTCATGAGATGGCTCAAAGTAATCAGAATCAGATGCATGGAAACCGTGGCCGCAATCATAACAGGCATGAGGCTACCTATGTGGATTTCACGGATACAAAACCCCCGGTGTTCACCAAGGCAGATGAACCATTGGAGGCTGATGACTGGCTTCGAACCATGGAGCAAAAATTTGACCTTATCCCATGTACGGAGTATCAGAAACCTACGTTTGCGCCCAACAACTTAGAGGAGCAGCAAGTGCTTGGTGGGCAAACTTAGTGGCTATGCAACCTGCTGGCATTCCAATAACTTGGGCTGAGTTCCGTGCAGCCTTCAGAGCCCATTATATCCCTGAAGGAGTGATGGCTATGAAGCTAGATGAATTCCTTGCTTTGAAACAAGGAGATCAAACCATGATGCAGTATGTGGGAAGATTCAATCATTTGTCGCAGTATGCATCTGAACATGTCAATACGGATGCCAAGAAAAAGAAATGGTTCATGAGAGGTCTGAATACCAAGTTGCAGACTATGATGACCACTTGTACCAATATCACTTATCATGAGGCAGTAAATATTGCAATTGCTTCAGAGGCAAAGTATCGGCAGCATAAGGAGCTCAAAAAGAAAAAGAGTATGCCGTCTGGATCTTTTGGGGGAAATCAAAAGAGGCATAGAGTGAATTATCATCCAGTAAACCATTATCGTCCTCCTTATCGTCCGCCGCAGTTCCAAGCTGGGCAACAGTCAAATGTTCATCCTGCTATAACCTATCCGAACTCACAATCAACCAATGCTTCTGGTGGCAATGCTCCAACATCCCAGGGTCACAACTATCCATGTTACAATTGTGGAAGGACTGGTCATTTCTCCAGGGAATGTCCATATCCTAGGTAGGCTAATCAAAATTATCAGAAGGCCCCTGCCAATCAACAACAGGGTCAGGCACCGAACAAGAATCCCAATCAGAATGCTCAGAAGGGCAAAGATGAGAGGAAGACAGGACGGGTGTTCTATATTCAAGCTGGAGAAATTCCAGAAGGGGAGCCAGTGATGATGGGTATGTTTCCTGTTGCTAATCACCCTGCAGTTATACTTTTTGATTCTGGCGCATCGCATTCATTCATCAATAGAACATTTGTCGTGAAGCATGAAATTTCAATTGGGGCTACAAAGGAAAGTTTCTTTATACAGTCGCTGGGGGGACGTCTGTGTACTAAGGAAATGGTATACCAGGTACCCGTAAACCTGGGTGGGCATATTTTTCCCACTACCATGATTATCCTTAAGGATCAGGATATAGATGTAATCTTGGGAATGAATTGGATGTATCAGCATAAGGCTGTTATAGATGCTTTGAATAGGACCTTAAGAGTGAGTTTGCCTGATAATAATTCTCAACTTCTCATCCAACTTCCAACCCTAAGAAGATCAGTGGGCAAGATTTGTGCAACTGCTGTTAAAGAGATTAGAGATATTCCGGTAGTGCGTGAATTTCCGGATGTGTTTCCTGAAGATTTATCCGGTCTACCACCCGATAGGGATGTACAGTTCAATATAGAGTTACAACCTGGAACAGCTCCGATTTCCCGAAGAGCTTATAGGATGCCACCTAAGGAATTGGCCAAGTTGAAAACTCAGTTATAAGAATTGATTGAGAAAGGGTTTATCCAACCTAGTTCCTCACCTTGGGGATGTTCGGCAATTTTTGTGAAAAAGAAAGATGAGACCCTAAGGTTATGTGTCGACTATCGTCCATTGAATGAAGTGACCATCAAGAATAAGTATCCATTACCTCGGATAGATCTGCTTTTTTGATCAATTGGCTGGAGCCAAAGTTTTCTCCAAGATAGATTTGAGATCAGGATATCACCAAATCAAGATAAAGCTTGAGGATATTCCCAAAACGGCATTTACCACAAGATATGGATTATATGAATACTTGGTAATGTCTTTTGGTTTGACAAATGCTCCAGCTCATTTCATGTATCTAATGAACTCAGTATTCATGCCTGAGCTAGACAAGTTTGTAGTGGTGTTTATTGATGACATTTTAGTATATTCCAACAATAAGAAAGAACATGCGGAACATCTCAGAATTGTTCTGACCCGCTTGAGAGAACATCAACTATATGCCAAGTTCAGCAAGTGTGATTTTTGGCTTAAGGAAGTGCAATTTCTTGGACATGTCTTGTCAGCCGAAGGAGTTGCAGTTGATCCTAGCAAAGTGAAGGATGTGCTTGATTGGAAACCGCCAGCCATAGTTCATCAAGTTCGGAGTTTTCTAGGATTGGCGGGGTATTACCGTCAGTTTATTCTAGATTTCTCAAAAATATCAAAGTCCATAACTGAATTGTTGAAGAACCAAGTTAAGTTTGTCTGGTCATCAGATTGTGAGGAGGCTTTCCAGACTTTGAAGAGACTGTTGACTACTGTGCCAGTGTTAGCTCAACCTGATATCGAGAAGCCGTTTGATGTTTATTGTGATGCTTCAGGTATTGGTATTGGATGTGTGTTGATGCAAGAAGGCCGGGTTATTGCCTATGCATCCAGGCAACTTAAGCAACATGAAGAACACTATCCGACTCATGATTTGGAGTTAGCAGCTGTGGTTCATGCTCTGAAGATTTGGCGGCATTACCTGCTTGGTAATACGTGCCATATGTATACAGACCACAAGAGCTTAAAGTATATCTTTACTCAGTCAGAGTTGAACATGCGACAAAGAAGATGGTTAGAACTAATTAAGGATTATGATTTGGAAGTACATTATCACCCTGGTAAAGCAAATGTAGTTGCAGATGCCCTCAGTCGCAAAAGCTATTGCAGTTGTCTGACAGTGAGAACAATGGGTTTGAATTTATGTCAAGAAATGGAAAAGTTGAATATAGAAGTAATTCAACAAGGAAGTTTGACCAACATAATTGTTGAAGCTACTATTCGAGATCAAGTTATTGCTGCTCAGAAGGAAAACAAGGGTATAGCCCATATCAAGGAAAAAGTCAAGAATGGAAAAGCGGAATGCTTCCGCATAGATGATGAAGATGTGTTATGGTTCAAGGATCGCCTGGTGGTACCAAAAGTTCCTGAGTTGCGGCAGTCAATTCTAGATGAGGCACATGCTACTAGGTTATCTATCCATCTGGGAAGCAATAAGATGTACCATGACTTGAAGCAAAGGTTCTGGTGGACAAAAATGAAAATAGAGATTGCTAGGTATATAGCTAAGTGTGATACTTGTCAAAAGGTGAAAGCTATACATTTGAGGTCTGCTGGTGAATTACAACCATTACCTATTCCATCTTGGAAGTGGGAGGACATAAGTATGGACTTTATTGTTGGTCTACCCAAGACATCAAAGGGATTTGACTCAGTGTGGGTTATTGTAGATCGACTCACTAAGTCAGCACATTTTCTTCCAGTCAAGACAATATATCCCACGATCCAATATGCCAAGATGTACTTAGCAAGAATCATGAGCTTACATGGAGTGCCAAAGACCATAGTGTCAGATAGGGGTACATAGTTTGTCTCCAGCTTTTGGAAACACTTACATGCTTCGTTAGGTACCAAACTTCTGTACAGTACAACTTATCATCCACAGACTGATGGACAAACTGAAAGAGTTAATCAAGTACTTGAAGATATGTTAAGGTGTTGTGTCCTTAACTATTCCAATAAGTGGGATGAATGCTTACCTTTGGCCGAGTTCTCATATAACAATAGTTATCAGGAAAGCATTAGAATGGCTCCATTTGAAGCACTCTATGGTCGTAGATGCAGAACATCATTGAGTTGGTCTGAGCCTGGAGAAAGAAGATTCTTTGGAGTTGACCTTATGAAAGAAACAGAAGACAAGGTTAGGCAAATACAAAGTAGTTTGAAAATAGCTCAGTCCCGCCAAAAGAATTATGCGGATAGAAGACGGAGACCATTGGTATTTAACAAAGGAGATTTTGTATATCTGAAAGTATCACCAATGAAGGGAGTTAACCGTTTTGGTGTTAAAGGAAAGTTAGCACCCCGATACATTGGACCATATCAAATTTTGGAGAGGTATGGAAAAGTGGCATATCGCTTGAAATTACCTGAACATCTCGCAGCTGTGCATGATGTGTTCCATGTTTCTCAATTGAAAAAGTGTCTCCGAGTGCCTGAACAGAATGTTGAAGTTGAAGGAGTGGAACTAGAACCGGATTTAACTTATTCCGAATATCCTATCCGAGTGTTAGATCAGAAAGATCATGTTACTCGAAGACGGACAATCAAGTTCTATAAAATACAATGGAATCAACATTCAGAAGAGGAAGCTACTTGGGAATCAGAAGATTACTTGTTAGAAAAGTTTCCAGAGTTTCTAGCGTCTATATAAAATAGAGTAATGATAATTGAGCTCGGTAATACAAGTTGTGTTTTGTAAAAGGGATCTCAGCTGTTTTATGGACAGATTTTGTATGTGTTCTTGCGACACATTTCCTTTTCCATTACTTACCCTATGGCTTTGAATCTCGGGGCGAGATTTCTTTTAGGGGGAAGGATTGTAACACATCGGGTGTTTAAATATTAAAATCTGACATGTCATCATATGCATTGCAAAGCATTTGGACATATTGAAAACTTGGATATGCAATTACTAAAACAAGTTTACTTTATGTTGTATGTGTTGAATTGTGTTGTTTGAATCAAGTTTGAAATACTTGTATTGTTTTGAAATTTCGAAAACCCTGATTTTCAGCATTTAAATCCTACCCTGAAAATCCATTTCAAAACCTAAGCATATTTTGGGGTTGAGCCCAAAAGCAAAAGTGTAGAGCTTGACAAGTTATACAAAGTTTGTTTTTGGAGTTTTTCAAGTTGTTTAGAAAAATTTCGAGTAATTCAAAAAGGCGTAATTCGTTAAATTTCCCTATTCAAATTCAAAAGTTCATTTCAAAATCTAGACCGAATTAGGAGATGGTTATAGAAGAAAAGTTGTAGAACTTTTGATTTTGAACAACTTTTGTTTTTGGAGATTTTTGAGTTGTTATGAAAATTTGAGAGTAATTTGTGAATTTTGGGCAAATGGCATTTCTGTAAATTGAGTGAACAGTGTCCACCGCCGAAGCTACATTGTCGGCGAGCTTCGGTTGGCTTCCAGTCGCGTGCGTGGCCGTCTGGGCGTCGCGCTGGCACGGTAAAGGCCACGACGTAGCTTCCTTGAGTTTCCTGGCCATCCTTTTTAGCCTGAGCCGCCATCGTCGTTGCCCTTCTCCCTTGCTCTGTTTTCCCATCGCCGCTGCTCCACTCCGGCGAGCCCGTGCCGTCATTGTCGTGCTCCACCGTCGCTGATAAGCTAGTCCTAGCTCCGCCTTAACCTTACGCGTCCAACCAACCCACCAATTCAGTTTATCTCCATCGGAAACCCGCTGTCCACGTCTTTCTTCTTCGCAGCCGGCGACCTTCCCGTCGCAAGCGCATCTCCGTGGCCAGCGCCCACCGGTGAGCTGCTGTCCTTGCTCTGTGTATCTATGGCTTCGTCTCGATACTGTGGTGCTTACTCCATAGTTGGTTGTTCATTTTGACCACTACAGTCGCCGGTACACCATCGCCGATGACGTTTTGCTCCACCGTGTTCGCGCTGATCGTCGAACCCCCTTGCTGTTGCTCCTCCGGCTCGGTCTTTGGCTCCAACGCGTTCGGGGTGAGCTCCTGATGCTTCCTATGTCCTTTGTTTAATCACTACCACACTGGTGTCACCGGCGTAGCATGGCCGTGCCGTCGTGTCCGCCATGGCCGCCGTGGTGCTTGGTCCAGTTAGTGTCGAGGCTCGTTTGTGCCACCAATCGGAGCGTAGTGGTGTAGGGGACGTGGTAGTGCTTTCACCATCACCGTTAGTCTCACCGGCGGCGAGAATTCGCCGGTCAGAGCCGTCGCTGCCGTGGTCAACGTCGGAGGTTGAAGATGACAAGTGGGACCCGGGTGTTAGTGACTCAGCGTTCAAATGGATTTTTCTATTTTCAGATTTAAATGAATAGTGTCTGTTTTTGTTATTTTTGTGTAGATTTATTTAGAGCTCCAAAAATTATAAAAATTTTTGTGTGACTTCTCTGTGATATATAGTATTTAAGAAAAATATGAAATTATGTTTTTCAGTACTTTTTGAATGTGATAAAAATTGCTCAATTTATTAATAAATGGATTTCCATGATTTTTCTAGGCTTATTTATTTATCCAAAAATTATGAAATTTGTTTTGCAACTTAGTTATCATGTAATGAACATGTACTAAAATTTTGAGCTCAATTAGAATAAGTTGATTTATTTCATAATTTTGAATTAAATAATTAATTCATAAAAGCGAATAGTAACCTTTAATGATTTAGGTTTTTGTTTGGACTTTTGGGTTGAGTGATGACCTTGGGTCATTTGTTGATAATGATCCTTGGCAATTGATGTATGTGTTACGAAAAAGATTTAGTTTGCTTGACTTGCAACTGTACCGCGAAGGAAAGTTGTATTCAAAATTCTTAATTTTTGTATCCAGCATCGAGCATCATGTTTCGTATTCCGCATCATGTTAAACACGGCATTATTATTACATGTAGTGAACGAAGGTGAACACGTGGTAGTTAATCAAGTTGTTGAGGAGGTTAATCCGTTTGTTGAGGTCGGATCGAATCCTTGTGAAACATCGCAGGAATCGGATTTTTCCATCAACGAAGGCAAGCCCCGGATGCATACAACCCTACCTTGTGTTTTATAAATTAATTTCGCTTTTGCTTTCCGTTACTGCATTAAGTGAATAGGAGTTAAGTAAGAGCCTAATTGGTGCATTACCAACCTTGTTATTCCATATTTACCATATTACCAGTTTTAAACTCGTATATGCCTAGTTTTGCTTAGCTATGCGTAGAACGATGAAAGTCGGGTGACTACCTGCCACCTGCAAGTTTTAAATGGAACCTTGGTTACTTATGTTATCATGTGATATGGGAATGTGGAGTAATAATTCTAGACCGGGCGGACTCGGTGTGTGTGAGCCACAAGACATGGAGGTCTTGTGAGCGGGGTCTTTCCGCCTGTGTTGATTAAGGCACGTCCGTTGTTGAATTGCATGAGGTGAAAATTTGTAGTACTAACCACATACTCCGGTAAGCCTGAACTTGGCAATTCTATTACGAGAATGGCTACTCGCGCACTGGGAGTGGAGAGATGGCGGGAATAGCGTGTACCCACGTGGCTAAGGGCTGGAATGGTGGAGTACTGTATTCTCGGGTGGCGCGGACCCGTTCTTGTTTTAGAGGATCCAAGGGTAGGTTGGTATATGTAGGTCAGGGACCTGCATATGTCGTGTGGTCTAGAATCCCCAGCTGGGTTGTTTAATCGGTTTGAATCGTCGTTGCTCCTCGGTTAAGGAGACTCAACTCACTGTTCATCATCGTAGTATTAATAACTGGAACTTGAATAAGGCTTGTGAAGGTGTTGGATATGAAGTTTCATGATCTCAGTACGGATCGTGTCAGCTTTGTATATAATTCTTAAGAAATTTTCTTTATAAAGAATGTTGTTAAAAGAGCTTTTATGCAAAAGAACTTTGATCATTGTTAAAGCTATACCTTGAATCCCTGAGCCTGCATTACTGAGTTTATCAGTTAATATTTCGGATAAGTCTTGTTGAGTACTTTTGTACTCAGGGTTCGTTGACCCTTATTGCAGGTGAGCCTCATGAGCAGATCTGTTTTGGATCGTGCTGCATGACTATCGTTCGTTCTGACGATGAGAAGTAAATGTGTGATCCTTGGGCAGGATGTTTATTTTGTGTGTTATGTATATATTAATTATGCTACTCCACTACTACTATGGTTTGTAATAATTATCGAACTTAGTTTGTAAGGTTTGAAACAACTGGTTTGTAAACTATGTTATCGTAAGACTTCCGCTGTCTTTACTCTGGTGTTGATATTTGAATAAATGTTGTAATACTGCAATGACTCTATAACGTGATCCTGCTCGGAAATTGTGGATGATTTGAGGTTCCATGGGGACACCCGACAGTTTTCTTAAGTTATCGGGAACATATGCATAGATGTCAAAGGTCGTTGGATAGTGACAGGTGCCTATGGGCCCTATAATTTAGGAGGTTCTGCCACAGCGTCTCCCACCTGGTCGGTGAATTTGCCCCTCAGGGCATCTTGGTAGGTAGCAGCGACGTTGGTGAGCCCGAAGGGCGGAGTCACAACTCTTGGAGTTTACTGAGCAGCCTCCGATAGATTTGGATCGGAGGGTGGTTGGCACTGAACCAAAGTGTCCAGAGCCGATTCAGCAATGGAGAGGCAATTGGTGAGCTTCAGACCGACCCGATCGATGGATTCGATCAGATCGTCGTTGTTGATCTGTCTCCTCTGGTAGCGAGGAAGCGGGTGGTGAGTTGCTGATGAAGGCAACCTCAGAGGTGGTTCCAAGATCAGATCTGTAGTCACAGGTGCGGGGATGATCAGCACATAATTGATCTGCGCCGGCTAAAGGAGCTCTCCGACTCTATCAGCGTTGATTATCTAGGAGATCGATCCGACCATGAAGATCTGGTCGGGCTGCGGGAGGGACGAAGAGCCTATGGAAAAAGCTATCTTGTTCGACAGGGAAACAGCACGCAAGCCCCTATCTAGTGTGCCAACTGTTGATAGAATATCGTCGATAGTCCTTCGAGGGGTATCCCACGAAGGTAGATTGATCGGCAGAGGAGTGTGAGATCAAGAACAAGAAGGTAACAGAGACACACGAGTTAGACAGGTTCAGGCCGTCAGTATGACGTAATACCCTACTCCTGTGGTCTGTTGGCTTGTATTAGCTATCGTATGATATTGCGTGAGTTTGGAGAGGGGCCCTGCCCACCTTATATAGTCTGGGGAGCAGGGTTACAAGTCGGTTAGATCTGAGAGATAATCGAAAAGTAATAACTGATTACAGAAATCTTAGGATCATACATATCATAATAGATCTCGTAGTATCTTCAGGATATCTTCCAGATGTCTTACGGGAGGCATCGAGCAGAGTCATGCCCCACAAGGCTTCGTCTTGTGGGCTAGACCACCCCTAAGGGCGTAGCCCATGTGGTCTGCCATGGGTATCCGAGGTCATACCCCCCACACACGGAGTGGAAGAAAAAGATTGACCTAGCCTTCATCTTGGCTGAGGTGGACTGGGTAGTCACCTCACTGTGTCCCACTAAGCCTGTGGCACCGGTGAGGGAGACAAATGAGGCTGATGCCGCTTGAGCAACTAGAGAGGGATTTTGCATCCCAAAAGATATCCTATGACCTTGAGCATAGGAAGTGGGTCACTGCCAATAAGAAATATTTGGCTATGATAAAGAACACGATTGAGCCTGTAATTATGGGCTCAATCCTAGAGTGTGATACGGTCATCGAGTACCTCGATAGAATAAAGAGTTAGTTCACTGGCTCTTCAAAGACATATGCTACCCAGCTGATAAAGCAGCTGGTGACAGAGAGGTACTCTAGAAATGGTGGCATAAGAGAGCACATACTAAGGATGAGCAATTTGGCATCCAAGCTAAAACCAATGGATCTGGCTCTCAAGAAAGAGTTCCTTATCCATCTGATTTTTGCTTCCTTGCCAAAGGAATTTGACACTTTTGTTGTCATCTACCACATACAGCCCGAGAAGTGGGACTTAGAGAGGCTCATGGCTATGTGTGTGCAAGAAGAGGAGAGAATAAAAGCTGCCAATGGTGGCACTATCAATTATATGAAAGACAACAAGAAAAAGAATAATAATGCTAACTCCTCAAAGTCAAAGGGAAAGGGTCCCATGCTGCATCAGCCTCAGCAGAACAAGTTCACAGTAGAGAAAGACCAGTGTCTCTATTGCAAGAAGATGGGATATTATAAGAAAGATTGTCTCGATTACTTAAAGATGATCATGGCAAAGAAAGGTAAGAACATTATTACGTTCATAAATGAATCCCTGTATGTACAGTATTTGAAATTTACTTGGTGGATTAACTCAGGTGCAACTGTTCATGTTGCTAATTCCTTACAGGGATTCGGTTCGATGAGGACTACACAAAGAAGAGAAAGACACGTGAAAGTTATAAATGGAGTCCGAGCAGATGTTGAAGCCGTTGGAGATCTTTCTCTAGAGCTTGCTGATGGCTTCACACTTTTACTTAGAGATGTGCTTTATGTTCCCTCTTTATAGAGAAACTTGATTAGTGTTTCATGCTTGGACAATGATGGATATGATTGCCATTTTGAAAATGGCAAATGTAAGATAACATTTAATAATGCATGTATTGATCTTGCTATCTTATAAAATGAGCTTTATTTGTTATCACTACGTGATGATGTGAATGTTGTATGCGATGATAGGAACATTGCATGCGATAATGAGAATGTATCCTCGTCTACGGATGTAAACAGAAAATGAAAGAGAGCTCATGATGTGTCGTCGAAATTATGGCACTGTCGTTTAGGCCATATTTCAAGGGGGAGAATAGAAAGACTAGTTAAGAATGATATTCTTCCTCCATTAGAGTTCTCAGATTTAGAACAATGTAGAGAATGCATAAAAGGAAAGTATGTAAAGAAAATTAAGAAAGATGCCAAACGACATGCAGAAATTTTACAGATTATTCACACAGACATTTGTGGTCTATTTCCTGTAAAGAGTGTGGATGGTTATGATTCGTTCATAACATTCACAGATGATTACTTCTGTTATGGCTACATTTATCCAATCAAAGAAAGAACAGAAACATTGGATAAATTTAAGATATTTAAGGCAAAAGTTGAGAACCAACACAATTTAAAGATTAAGATAGTCAGGTCCAACTGTGGAGGGGAGTACTACGGTTGGCATACCCCATATGACCAAGTTTCTGGACCTTTTGCAAGATTCTTATAGGAGAATGGCATACTAGTCCAGTATTCTACACCGGACGAACCTCAGCAGAATGGAGTAGTTGAAAGATGCAATCGTACCCTAATGGATATGGTGCGCAGTATGATAAGTTACTCCACCTTACCGTTGAGCCTGTGGATGGAGACGTTAAAAATCGCCATTCATATTCTCAATAGAGTACCAAGTAAGTCGGTGCCCAAAACACCGTATGAGTTGTGGACTGGAAGAGTGCCCTCACTAAACCACTTACGTGTGGGGGGGAGTCCTGCTGAGGCTAAAGTATTTAACCCAAATATTGGAAAGTTAGATCCCAAAACAGTAAGTTGCCATTTCATTGGCTACCCAGAAAAATCAAAAGGTTTTTATTTCTACTTTCAAGACAAACATACAAAATTTATGAAAACGAGACACACTGTCTTTCTAGAGGATGAAATGATGAGGGGGAGCACGGTAGCTCGAGAAATTGACCTTGAAGAGAAGCGAGTGTATGCGCCCACTCCGTTGATTTATGAGCCATTTTTCTCACTACCTGCTGTCGCTGCACCGACAGTGCAAGATACTGTGGTGCCAGCACCTGTTGTTATTTCGCCTGTGGTAACAATGAATGACGATGAGGAACCTGTTCTTCAGGATCCTGTAGAACCTATTGCCACATATGAGGGGGAACAACAATAGCCTCAAACAGAAGATGTGCCAAATATGAAGGCCCCTAGAAGGTCTCAAAGAGTTAGAAAATCAGTTATTTCTGCTGACTATGAAGTATACAATACTGAAGAATTTCAAATGGAGGATGATCCCACCTCATTTGAAGAAGCCATGAGAAGTGATCAATCATCAAAGTGGCTTGAGGCCATGGAAGATGAAATGAAATCTATGAATGCCAATAAAGTTTAGAACTTGGAAATAATTCCTAAAGGAATCAAAACAGTAGGCTGTAAATGGGTCTACAAAACAAAACTTGACTCTCAAAGTAATATAGAGAGATATAAAATGCAACTTGTGGCAAAATGTTTTAGGCAAAGAGAAGGCATTGATTACAATGAGACATTTTCTCTAGTCTCATGTAAGGATTCCTTCAGAATCATAATGGCATTAGTGGTATATTACGATTTAGAATTACACCAGATGGATGTAAAGACGACATTTCTCAACGGGGACTTAGAGGAAAATGTTTACATAGCACAACCGAAAGGTTTTGTCATGGAAGGAAAAAAACGAATGGGATGTCGCCTAAAGAAATCTATTTATAGATTAAAATAAGCTTCAAGACAGTGGTACTTGAAGTTTGATCAGACAATAAGGAATTTTAGGTTTAAAAAAGAATGTAGAGGACAATTGTGTCTATGCAAAGTTTAAGAATAGAAAGTTTATCTTCCTTGTCCTGTATGTGGATGATATCTTACTTGCTAGTAGTGATGTCAGTCTACTGCTGGAGACAAAGAAGTTTTTGTCCTAAAAAATTTGATATGAAAGATCTTGGTGAAGCTTCATTCGTTCTAGGGATCGAGATTCACCGAGATAGAAGTAAAGGGGTATTAGGACTGTCACAAAAGGCATCCATAGAGAAGATCTTAAAGAAATTCAATATGCACAAATATAGTTCCTCACCTGCTCCTATAGTCAAGGGCAACAGATATGGGGATTTTCAATGCCCTAGGAATTAGTATGAGATCGATCAAATGAAAACGGTTCCATATGCTTCAGCTGTCGGAAACTTACAATATGCTGAAGTATGTACGCGCCCTGACTTGGCATTTGTTACCGGATTACTTGACAGATTCCAGAGCAATCCTAGAACAGAACACTAGAAATTAGTAAAGAAAGTATTGCGTTATTTGCAAGGAACAAAAAGCCTCATGATGACGTATAGAAGATCAGATTCACTCCATATAGTGGGATATTCAGATTCTGATTATGCGGGAGATGATAGAAAATCCACTTTTGGATATGTATTCACTCTCGTAGGGGGAGCTATTTCATGGAAAAGCTCAAAGCAAACCGTCACTACATCATTCACAATGTATGCCAAATTTGTAGCGTGTTATGAGGCAACGGGATATGTGAACTGGCTAAAGAATTTTATACCCGGTTTGAAGGTGGTTGACGATATCTATAGACCACTTAAGTTATACTGCGATAGTAATCCAGCAGTACAGTATGCTCACAACAATAAGTCAAGTGGTGCTGTCAAACACATTGACATAAAGTATTATGTTGTGAAAGATAAAGTCAGGAATCATGTCATAAGTCTTGAGCATATAAGTACCGAAAAGATGCTCGTGGATCCGCTTATAAAAGGCTTACCACCCAACATGTTCAGAGAACATGTAGCCGATATGAGTTTAAGGGAAAGCCTATAATTTTTGGACAAAAGAAGGCCCAAAGTTAAGTATTTATTTTTAGAACAGAGCGGTGTATTGTAGTTGTTAAATCTATCGGTAATTGACCGTGACGATGAAACATGATCTATGCGCTAATCTGTAATGGAATAAACAAAAGTAAATAATATGAAATTAAAAGTTGGTAGGAGATCAAGAGAGAGATTGTTAGATTGATCTCTAATTCCAAACTGGGCTCAACGGCCCAGTTAGGCCTTTGATCCGCGCGCCTGATCGGTGGCACCCAGCCCACTATGGCTGAAGGGCCTTTGTCACACTACGGTATATATAAAGGTTGGGGCCGGCGGTTCTGAGGACGAGGTTTACCATGAGCCAAGCTCCCCACCGAAACTTAAACCCTAATCCCGATCAGAGAGGGGCGCAGCCAGTGACGAAAAGCCACCAGCCGCCCCGCTCCACCGACGTCGACCTCTTCCCCGAACATCGCTGCCCGTGCGTAGACTTCACCGACGGACGAGATGACGGCTTCTGGACCATCTCCCTCTGCGCTGTCAGGTTCGATATGTTTTTCTAATATTCTTCTTTGTCTCTCTACTCTCGATATCACATTCACAGTAAAGAGAACTCGTTACACCTAATTTTCGAAGCCGCTAGACCTAACCCATTTTCGATTTCAACACGGCTACCTGCTGGACCACGTCGAGTCGGCGGTGGTTGCGCTGAACGGCGGCGTTGCAGCTGCCCGCCGAAAATAAATCAGTGTACAAATGCCGACATGTATAGCATGCAAGTGGCGCCTGAACTAGAGTACTTCGCCTTAAATATTTGTTTTCCCGTCTAGAAATCCAAGCGGATAGACTTGGCGCTGTTTCTGCTTTTTTACTACGGTGGGCCCCACGGCAGCTCCCAATACTACGTGGTCAGGTATGCGTTGGACTGTCTGCCTCCTTGGGACGAAAACGGTATAGATATTTTTCGATTATATTTAAAATCAAATTCATTTAGAGGGGTTGAGATCTATTCGTATCTGAATTCGGATATCCAACATTTAATATTATATCTATATCTAAATATTTAAATCATATATTTATAATATTGATATTAATCATATCATATCCGATATAGTTGACACTTAATGCGATAGAAATACGAAAACAAATGTCCGCGTCCGATCCGTTTTCATTCCTGCAGCCTCCCCTCCCATTCCGCCACCGCAACACTTCCCCACTCTCCCGAATCTCCCACCGTATCTGAGGGCTCCGCCGCGCCAATGGCGTCCCCGCCGCCGCCAGAGCCCGCACCGGCCGAGGCGGGGCTGGAGAGCATGGAGGGCCTCGTCCTCGACACGGTCATCTCAAGGGCCGGCGCGCGCCCCGCAGCGGCGCTCGCCTGCGCCAGCACGCGCCTCCGCACCGCCGTCGCTGACGACTCAATCTGGCGCGGATTCTGCGCTGAGGACCTGGGGCTCGACGCGCCCGTCGATCCGGAGGGCCAGCCTCTCCCCTCTTTCCAGGTTCGCGATGCTAGACCCCGGTCTTTCGTTTTTTTTTTGTGTTTTGCCCCTTTGTCCCGATTGGAGCAACAGAGGAGCGAGCGGCCCATCTCCGGGAGTCGGTTGTTGATTCTTCATTTGCTTCTGTTCGCTGTGCTTGGAGTATAGGATGATTCGGTTTTTTTTTTATCTTGTATTGTTGCCACTGAGTTCGACTTTAGGATTTATGATAACGTCTGACTCTTGAATTATACACCCTGATTTTTTCGGAGCTATAACCAAGAAAATGGAAAAAAAAAATAAAACTCAGAACAAGGAATCTGTTGACAGTTCGAGAAAAAAAAGAGGTACGGGTGTGGATGAGGGTGGTCACGCTTTAGAGCTAGTCAATTGCTCGTTTCAGTGTTTCCTTAGATGGAAGTAGTGCTTAGCTCTTGTTTTGCTACTTTGTCATTTTGTACACCTATAATTTAGCTTCCGGTTGTAATATTTTGCGTACAAGCGTGCAATAGGGCCCTTTTACAGTGTGGGCTTGATAGATGATTTTTCTTTAAATTTTGGGCCATATTGGCTCAAAGCAGGGGTAAATAATTGCGCTTATAAGTCATCCAAACAACTTTTCCAGTACATAGAAGTAACAAAAACATGCCTGTGTCGTACACCAGTTTTTGGGTGAAGTCAGCATCCCAAACATGCCTTAGAATAGGAAAAAAGGTAATGTCAAAAGTAGAGCAATTATGGCTCAGTTTCGCACAGCTTCAGTTCCAAGAAATTTGTGGAATTCTTGGAGCTGGGTATTTATAGCTGAATTCTTAAATTTGGAGCTCTAGGTATGTTCAGAGCATTTTGGTGAAGCATTTTATTTATATAGTTTCGATTAATTTAAAATTTTAAACCACCTTAATTTCAGTCTTCAAACTACAGATCCAACCTGGATTTCAGAGCTAGAGCTTTGCAAATTAGGCACTTTATTCTAAGGACCCTCCTGTTGGCCCTGTAAAGAATTATTTTATTTACAATAATCCGCATCTATATGTAGAAAAGAATATGCTGTTTTGTGTGAATAAAGGAAATTGGTTATTTCCTCATGCTTTTGTATGTGAACAGTTATGTATTTAAAAGCACAGTTGTTTCTATTGCAACAAAAAGAATCTAACTTCATGCGAGATTCCATTGGGGTTCAATGATTGAATACTAAAAGTTGTTTACTCAAATGATTGGCATAACTCAGTTCTTGATTATCCTTAAACCAAAGTTTTACTAGATGCAATAACATTTAGGATGGCACATGCCCTATTTGTATTACGGCAAGGAGAAGTTTCCCACTAGCATTCCTAATCCTACTACTTGGCCGACTCCTAATTTTATTTGTAGTACTAGTGCCTCACTTTGTTGTGGGACATTTTCGGGGCTCTATAATTGCAATATTGTGAAGGTGTAACAACCAAACCCAAGGCAAAGTAATGCAAAGCAAACAAAAACAAAAGGAAGGAACTTACTATTATTTAGTGGTAGATTATTATATAACAGCATGAGGAATGAATTCAAGGGGCCCTAAAATATTTGAGGCTTTTAGAGGGACAATACTTTATACTTTTTTGAGGTTGTGCTTCACCCAAATTTTTTTTTTGGTCTTGTGTGCTTACTTTGGCGCCCTTCCTTCTTAGTTCTCTCCATGGTTTTCATTTACGTAATTCATGTGAGTATACATTCTTGTGCTGTATCTCATGATGTTATATCTGATTCCAGGGGCTATTGTGCGTAAGGGGTACTATAATGTCACAATTCATCTTCTGTTCTTGTGTCATGACTTGAAATTATTTCTTCTTTTCAACCTTTAATCTCAATATGTATATACAACAAGAACGAAGCCTTTTAGGGCGCATTTTGATCCTTAGCTCCACCTCCCCTTGTTTTGCTAGGCAAATTAGCCTTGCCTGATAAAGTTATATCCAACAACGTGGCTGTTTGGTTCTTTTGCCTGGCTGGGCAAAATTACAGAGCTAGCTGTTTTGTTTCATAGCTAAAAACTTGCTTGTGCTGAAGGTTTTTGGTTTTATTTTTTTGGTACTCTTGCTCATTGTGATACACTCACCATTTTGCCTTGTTGGTAAGATTTCCTACATCCATCTATGGACACAACCTGTATGAAAGTTTACAATACATGTACCATATCAAGGCATAAATACATGTTTTAGCAGTATGCCGCATATAACATATTAGGCAAAATATTACCTTCCATTCTCTCTTGATGTTGTGGTACTTGTAGACTTGTTTTTGCTGTGAAGTTAGAGCCATGTTTTTCGTTGATTCTTTGAGCATAATCCTCGTTGTTGAAGTTTAAGTGAATTGCCCACCTCTCCCCATCAGCTTAAGCTTTTGGAAGCTTTTGGGTTGAACTCGACGGTGCTGCAACTCAATATGGTATCAGAGTGAGGTTTTGAGTTCGAATCCTAGTTAGCGCTATTAAATAAAATAATTGCTCCTATTCCACATCCTAGGAGAGCCTCGACGTGAGGGGGACTCCCTATCAGCTTAAGCTTTTGCATTGAACTGATCAGTGCATGCAACTCAATACTTGTTTTGGGTATGTGGTGTTTTGTAGGGGTCCCTCTATTTTCTTCTTAATAAAATGATATGCAGTTCTCCTGCGTGTTTGAGAAAAAAAACTTAATGCTCTTCACCTTCCTGAGAACCAACCGAGGCCTTCCTGCATTCCTGTATTTTCTCTTGAAATAGAGGAGATCTTCTGCTTCCTGGGGCTGCCACATCACACTGTTCCAGTCATCTACTACACATGAGAACTCAGAATTTGAATGACGATTAGGATCAGTACTAAAGCTCATATTTAAAACTTTATTTTTCAAAGAATGCATAATTCAAAGTTAAGTGAATAAAAGAGACACATTAGTCTAAAAGCAGGTACAACTCAAAATAACCTCACAATTATAGTCTACACGTGGTACATGAATATAAGTATAAGAGCATCTCCAAGAGCACCCAAAAAATAGTTCCGAAAATCATCGAGTTTTCCAAGTTGCCAAAAATTTTTGGGAGCACTAAACAAGGGCTTCTCCAACAGTTTCCAAAAAATCATCCCTAAAATATCAAACATTTGGTCCCACCGGCCTTCACCGCATGGCCTTCACCGCCGTCGGCAGGATCTTGCTCAGCGTGAACTCGATGCTCATGTTTTGGCCAGTCACATCGGTGTGCATGATGAGAACTACTACAGCCTGTTCGGCTGGGGCTGAAACGATCGTATACGATCGTGGATTATTACTGTTGGCTGGTTTGGTGTGAGAGAAAAATACTGTTCTGGCTGGAAATTTACGATCGTTTATGACCAAGCGAACAGGCTGTTAGTTGTTGCCTGTTGGGATTCTTGGGGAGGTGAGCATCGGTGTGCATGATGAGCACAGGATGACGTCAAACGTGGACCACCGCGTCAGCGTGCCCCCTCACGGCTGGAGGCAGAAGCTCGAGCTCTTGAAGACGAAGCGCATGACGCCGCCCCCCCCCCCCACCCCCCCAGTGGAAGAGTCTGCAGTGGCTCGACGTGCTCCACTGCTGGATGATCTCCGCGCGGACAGTTTTGGAGTTCCGGCAAAAGTTGCTATGTGAATCCTTTTTGCGCGACGGAGCAGAAGCGCGGGGAACCAATCCGCGAGCAGGATCCGCGCGACGTGGATGCATGTATTTTTCTGCACCTAGGGGGTCGATTTTTGCAAGTGCCAAAAGATTGGGAGGTAAGATTGAGACTTGTTGGAGATAAGTTTTTTTCAATCTTGCCAAAAATTCTGGATTGGGAGTGTTTTTGTTAGAGTACGTCATGAGCCTATTGGGTCTGGGCTGGTGGTATAACCCGCTAGTGTTAGGGTTAATTAGAGATAAGGGTCGCTTGCTTAAGGGTCAAGTAAGCCTTGCTTGGGAGTAAGTAAACCTCTCTATATAAGAAGAGGAGATGTATTAATCTAATCAAGCAAGAATTAAGAAGGAAATCCCTTCCCTCTTGCTCGGCCGTGGGCAAGGCCCCCGGCCGGCCTCCGGCTTCCCACGCAGCCCCAGCCGCCACAATTACGGCCATGAACAGTACCCGCTTACTGTAGCGCCGCGGGTACTGTAGCCCGCCCGTCGCCGCCTCTCCCTCAGCTATGTCCCTCTCAATCCTAGCAGCCACCTATCAATCTGGTATCAGAGATCTCTGGTTCGATCATGTCCAGTCCTCTACCGAGTTCTTCCCACCCGCCGCCGCCGCACACCCACCCGCTGCCACCAGTATCTTCGTCGGCGCTGCTGCCCCACACAGCAGGCGTGCCGGCATTGGGCGCGTTGGCGTCCTCAGGGGCGCTTGCGCCCTCTGCCCCGGCGCCGTCTGCCCTCGTCCTCACCCCGGAGCAGATGACGTCCGCAATCCTGGAATTAGGGCAGGCCGTGGCGAGCATCAGGGCCTTCCTCGTCGGGCCCTATGCGCCCCAGCCGCAGCCGCCGCCGCTGCAACCGGCTGCGACCACCCTGCCAGCGGTGCTGCCGTATGGGATGCCCTACTCCAGCACGACGGGCGTTCCCATCCATCTCCTCCGGATGCCGCCTTCCTCGTCGCCGATCCCATCTTATACCCTGGCTGTGATGGTTGGGCCGGTGTATACGATGGCAACGTTCCCGGCGACCACGACGTTGGCTGCCCCAGCCCCTACCGCCCTGATCCATTGCGGTAGGGCGGTACAGCAGCCCTCCTACACCGAGGGGGTTTTCTATGGAGGCGTTGAGGGCCCTCTACTCTACGGCGGCAACATACAGCACCACCACGGCGCCTCGTCATCCGCTGCCTTTGCTCCAGAACCAGCAGCTCCGGGTGTCAGCCACGGCGCCCACTCTCCGCGCTTCTACAAGTTGGAGTTCCCGATGACGACAGCCGTCTCCATAACCGGCGCCCAGCAGATCCCAGCCATGGGCGAGAAGTTGCAGCAGATTGAGCAGCCGATGGACATCGCGATGACGTCGGCGGGGAAGATGTTTACCCGCCAGGTGTTGGCTGCGGTGCGGCTGCAGGCTGCTACGCGCGGCCTCCTAGCACGTCGGCAGGGGCGGGAGATGCGCGATCTGTAGCTGATTCAGCCCTGCACCCCTTCACAGCTCCTCCAAGTTGTGCTTAGCTGCGCGGAGGACCTCGATCTCGTCCGCTGCGTCGGGGATCTCGGGCATGCGGTTTCCCCCACGGGCGGCGGGCATGCTATTTTCCCGGCGGGCGGCGGTTGGGGAGGTGCATCCCTCCACCTCGTTCTCCATCGAAAGCCCTCCGCTCTTCTCTGTGCGGTGCAGACCAACAACCGTCTAGCGGGGAGAAGGCGTGGGGTCACCAGCGAGAGCGCACCGCGTAGCGCCGTCACATTCCGCCACTGGCCGCCGTGAGGGCGCCTCCGCTGGTCGCTGTTGCGACCACTTCCAGGTGGCCATACACATGCACCCCTTTCGTCTATATGGTGTCCATGGGATCCAGGAGGCTGTACACATGCAGGTTTGGCGTGCGGATGGTGTTCACCTTATGTTCAGGAGTAAAAAATAAAGAGTCCCAGTCCATTTCAGGTTGAGAATAATAAAATAAGCCACGATGTAAAAGGCTTGTTTTTAGGTGTTAGGAGTCGAGTCAGCGTTATAAGTTCGTTAGGTTGCAGCTCGAGGACGAGCTGCATGTCCAGGTGGGGTGTAGTGTTAGAGTACGTCATGAGCCTATTGGGCCTGGGCTGGCGGTATAGCCCGCTAGTGTTAGGGTTAATTAGAGATAAGGGTCGCTTGCTTAAGGGTCAAGTAAGTCTTGCTTGGGAGTCAAGTAAACTTCTCTATATAAGGAGAGGAGATGTATTAATCTAATCAAGCAAGAATTAAGAAGGAAATCCCTTTCCTCTTGCTCGGCCGTGGGCAAGGCCCCCCGGCTTCCCTCGCAGCCCCAGCCGCCACAATCACGGCTGTAAACAGTACCCGCCTTACTGTATCATCGCGGGTACTGTAGCCCGCCCGTCGCCGCCTCTCCCTCAGCTCTCTCTCCCTCTCAATCCTAGCAGCCACCTATCAGTTTTGGATACTCTTGAGATGCTCTAAGCAGGTACAACAAAAGCACATGAATAATAGTGCAACCGCACAAGAGAAACATTAAGGATTATCTCTAATAATTGTCTATTTTCAAACATTCTATTTGCAATAACATCCCTTAGCTGAGTCATCTGCCTTTGTTCTGCAATAGTGTCTTGATGGAAACGTTTTGGGTGATGATAGCTGTCTCCATAATTCCTCAGAGTACACAAACAGATCAGCTCTCCCATTTTGCAAAATTCAATTGTGAAGTATGCAACATTGTATGCAAACCTTCTAAAACATGGAGGCCATTTGGATGGTCAAGAGAGTGTATCAAGACAGTAGAATCATGAGCAGAACACATAAGTGAACATCAAATCAAAATCAACAGCTACTAGCACATTTTGCGTTGCGAAGGGCTTTCGGCCACATCAACGATCTTCCATTCTTGCAGGAACTTTGCAGGGTATATGGGTTCCTCACCAATACAATCCTAGAAAAATAAATGAGACACTTGTAAATTTATTTACTAATATCAGTTAGCATATTAGCTTCTGAATGGGTGAAGCGTACCTCAAAATATGGGTAAAACCTTTGGCTGTTTCTGTTTATAGAAAGTACATCCATTGTCTATGTTTAAGCATCTCAGGTCCAAGTTGTCCAATTGCATATAAAACTTCATTGAAATATCCACTCACAGTTTCAGCTGACCTTGTAAAATGAAACTTTATGTCCCAATTATATTTCTTGTGGCCTAAGTTTGACGACACATAGCAACTTGTTCCTCAACCGAGCAATGCCAAGTGTCCCGGAGTGCATTCATGGAACGAAACTTGGTGCGTATATTGAAGAATACATCTTTATTCATTCTAAGAAGATTAACACAGTCTGAATTCTGGCCATAATATATTTTCTCTAGGTATTTTATCCTCTGTTCCTCTCCAAAATAGACCTTACAGGACTACTTCTGTTATTCATATAACTGATTACTGCCCAATATGCCACCATAAATGTAGTCATAAAAGTCAATTTTCTTTTGAACTCTGAAGCATTGTCCATCTAAATGAAAAACAAACTGTCAAGACAAAAGTACCAGAGTACTAGTAGCTGATGCTGAAGCAATTAGAAACATTATTTTCTATTCTCTTAGAACTCTGAACATTTTTACTACTCAAGAGTATGTTGTTTGCCCTCTTAAGTGGAACAAGACAGTACAAACATGCAGTAATACATCGATAAAAGAGTGTCAAACTTGCAAGGAACTGCACTAATCTCTCCGGTCATAAATTGGTTGCAGTAAGAAACAAATCTTAGCATGAAATCCACATAATACTGGAAAGGTAAAATAGAACTTGAGATTACCTTGAACAGGGCTGCAAGAGCACAGATCAGGACCAAGGATTAGGAGACGATCATAAATTGGCTGCAGGAAAAAAACAAATCTTGTTATCAAATCCACAGAATACTGCAAAGGTAAAAGAGAACCTGAGATTACCTCGAACAGGGCGGCTAGAGCATATATCAGCACCAGGGATTAAGAGATTGGATGGAATAAGAGAGAGTGAAAAATGGACTTATACATTGTTATGTGCGATGCTGGGTAAATGCATGTTTCAGTTGCATCTTCTTAAGCACTTGAACCTAGGTGCTGTTTGGTTCATTTTAGGGAACAGTAATGTGAATGTAAATGAATCATGCTGCTATCGTTTACAGTTTAACTGAAAGCAGATTTTGTTTGGTTAGCTCCGTTAACGCTTAACATCTGACGCGACGACTCCTCTCTCTCGTATGTTCCCTGTTCACCCATCGATCTTCTTTCTCTTCCTCCGTCGCATCGGCATCGCCAGCGCCGGCCGGCCATGGCGATCGAAGCCGTGGCGGCCGAACCAGAACCAGAACAAGCCAACAAGGTGGCAGTGGAGGAGGATCTGGTTCCTGAATTCACCATGGCCGATGAGGCACCTGAGCGCTCCTTAGCGGCGGGCATGTGCCAATACGAGTTTGTTGGGAGGAAGGCGCTGGTCGTCGAGGGTGGTCCTCAGCGGTGAGGCTCTTCTTGCAGCGGGGCTAGCGTGCAGTGATGCTCCTTGGCGGCGGCGCTCTTTAGCGGTGGGTGAGCAGAATCGCGAGTTCACGAGGAAGAAGGGTCGGGCGACAGGATCGGATAACACGCGCAGAGGAGAGGCAACCGGATTGTATGGGCCTCTATCTGATAGCACTGTGATCAGTTACAGGCTGGACCAACCAAACATGTATAGCAACGGAACCCATTAGCGCTGTGGCCAAAAAGGCTGAACCAAACATGTTCCTCTTTCTCAGTGTTGTTTGATGTGTCTTCCCATATATGTGAAATTCTCAGAAGCATGATAGTTGAGCCAAGCATCAAAAGGCATTTCAGCTACCCAGATGAGCAACTAAGCATGTTGGACAAGCAGTAGTCACTTGCGAATATTTCATGCATGATCTTTTAGGAGCATCCAGACTGTTTTTTAGGGCAGCAACTATTGTAGTCCGTTGCAAATGCTTGGTTTTGTTTCACCCCATATATTTGCTGTATATCATAATAATTTAAAAAAGAACAAGTGAAGGGAAATCATATGGTGTACAATTCTAAATTCCTTATAACTGTTGGTTCATTATATCAAAATTCAATCTGTTTTCAGGTTGCATATAAGGTTTGGTTGGAGTCTTTTGGCATGTACCCTCTACCTATGGTAAAGAGAGTGAAACAATTCTGGACTTCAATGAAAACTTGGTTGTCTGAAAACTTTCCTGAGGCATACAGAACGTTGTGCAAAGGTGTTTCTGAAGCTCAATTAAAGTTGGCAGAGGATGATCTTGGTTTCAAGCTCCCTATGCCCACAAAGCTGTTGTATCGCTTTTGCAATGCTCAACTGCCTTTTAGTGAAGACCATGACGCAAATAAAAGCATTTCCACTCATGGATTGATTGGGGGCTATGCGTTTTATGATCATTGGGTGAATGTGCATTTGTCACCGCTTGAGCAAATAGTTGAAGAGACAAAGGACTTCTATCGGGAGTTCCCTGATGTCTTTCATGGGCGTAAATTCATTGTAGTGGCGACTTCATGGTTTCGTCCGAAAACGTTTCTTCTAGATTGCTCAAATGGTGAACTTTATGTTGGTACATACAACTTACCTATAGGAGGAATGCTTCCCTGTGTGCCTAAAGCATTGATAAAGCCAGCAGAGAATGATCTAGCCCAAGATGGACTACTTCTGTGGTTAGAAGAGCATCTTAGGCGTTTACAGAATGGCATGATCAAGACCCGTATGCTGATGACATCGAGATATATCAGCTTATATCCAGAAGCACCTCCATCATGCAGTTCAGCTGTTACAAATGGCATTAAGGTTGTAATTCTTCACTTCCTACACAGTTATCTAGTCATTTAATTGCATGTCATAACTTTCTTGCATTCGTGCTTATACTTCAGTAGTATCACATTTGGTTTTTTTACTACCCAGATTGTGTAAGTAACTACTGTGGACTGCTCAGATTTTCTCTATATTTAGCTATTTTGTCATGGCTACAGCTGTAGACCATTCTCATGGTTGATTTCTTGAGCTTTGGTCTGACATATCTGATACCAATAGGTACGCTCGTCTGCTGTATTTGTGCCAGAACATCCTGGGGGGCCTGGGGAAAAATTTATGCTCACTTACTCAGTTCGCATGTCAGTTCCAGAGGCATGTATGCTAGGTGGTGTGTACTATTCTTCCTGCCAGCTTTGCTCCCGCCACTGGACCATCAGATCGTGTGACAGGGTTGTTTCTGATGTGAGCGGAGGAGGTGTTATCGGACAGGTATGCTGGGCTTGGGAAACATAACTACTTTTTTGTTATTGACTGCAGTTACCTTTGAAAGGTGCTTAGTTAATGTGCCTAATCAACATGTCTTGTGCAGTATCCTGTACTGTTACCTGGTGAGGATGAGTTTATCTACGAGAGTTGCACGCCACTGCCCAAAGTACCTGGATCTGTGGAGGGCTCTTTTTCGTTTGTGCCTGGCAAGTATGTTCCAATTATCAAGAGAAGTTATGTTTAATATGATCCTGTTTATGGATTTAGCACCTTCATTCTGTTAAGTGTACTGATTAGAGATGCTATAGTTTTTCGGAGGCCACACTGTTTATCATTTGTTCTACTTTTCTTTGTAAGGTTGATCCGGCCTGAAGGGAAGCCGTTCGAAGTCATGGTGGCGCCGTTCCCTCTTGAGGTTCCAGAATACATCTTCTGATGATCACAGCAAGAAAGAAATATATGTTTGGTTGTTGCTTCCCTGTAGTTCTTGCTTAGATGCTTGGCAAATCTTGTTGGACTAATGTAAAATATGGAACCCTGTGCTCTTACTTGATGTACGTAGCAAACAATCAGCACAGAACAACAGCATGTGCTTTCACTTGATGTAACCATCAATCAGCACTGGAACAACAGCCAGCCCAGTGACCATCAAGGGCTTGATTGGTAGACCGCTTCCGGTCGGTCCTAGCCTGTCACATGCAGCCCCGTGGTGATTAGTTGCCAGGACACGCACCGGGGCCTGGCAGCACGCCTCGCCGAGCCTGGCTCTGAGGAAATCGTTTCCGTTTCTTCCGGGCAAGCAAAGAATGAATAAATGTACCTTTGTGTGAAAACTTATGTACATTCGAAGTTACAAATTTCATGCCCACTTGGACCTAACATTTTCAAATTAGAGAGACACCACAATGAGGTTTGCAGAACTGCAGAAGAGTAGTTAGACCCCACTTTGTGACCCTTCCAGTCATTTTAGGAGCATGACTTCCAAATAATCAAACCGTTGTTGCAACTGTAAGAGAACATAGTCTCCAGTAATTCACTGTCCAACTGTTAAAAGCTTGCAGATTAGAACACAGGTAAACAATTTATGTAGCCAATGCTTAGTGCATAAACATACAGCAGTGCAACACTAGTCCACATATCACAACTGCGAAGCGACATTGGCCTCATCATATTTATAAATTATTAACCACCGATCCCATTTCAGTCAAATCAAGTTTTTATTCCAGCTACGAGACTCAAATTCTACTACTGTAACTGTGTACCACACATACAGAAAAAAAAAACACCCAAACAAACAAACTGAAGCACTGGAGACGTCGCGCACTTGAATCCATCATGAGGCTGATGGATCCTACGGCTACGTCGCGCACTAGCCAAGGCAGCTATCGATGACTCTTCACGCGCATGGCCTGACGTGGCATCACAGGGGGGCTAAATGTCATTCCCCTTCACTTCATGCCCAGGTGTACAAGGGAGGCCAAATTTGTTTGTTTTGAAGCAAAACAAAATCCAGTCAAGTCTAGAACATATAAAATAAATAAACAAGGTCCAGAATACAGGTAGTGGAATTAGTGTTACAAATGGAAGCTTTTTCAGTGCAGTTAAAAGAAACATATTGCAAATTACCAGTATGGACCGCGAAAAAAAAAGTGTCACAAGGCTGAGTTGAATGTAAAACTTGTAGTTCTCATGATCAAAATGAACGGTAAGCTGGCCATCATCTTTGCCATTTTTTTTTGAAAGATCCGGAACATTCCGGCTTTGATTAATAATAAGAAGGCAGCAAGTGCAACAGTTACATGCGCGAGGTGCGCTCCCTAACACAGCCTAGGCTGCATAGGGCCAAGGAACAAGAAAAAGATTACTCACTACCTAAATGTACAACCGTTGGTGGCTCAGGTGCCAACCTTCGAGCTAAGGACCAGCAATGGACTGTGTCTTTAATCTCATCAAATACTCCTATTGCCGATTTCCTCTGATCCCTGAAAATGACAGCGTTTCTTTGGTTCCATAGGCACCAGAGTGTTAGGATTGACATCGTGTGGCCCTTTTTGTCGCCGCTAGTCGTTGTCTGAGCGAACCAATCCTCAATGTCCTCTTGGTATTCCCATCCTGATGGTCTCAATTTTTCACACAAGCTCCAATCGGCCACCAAGTTTCAGACAGACCGGGCCAAGGGGCATTCAAAAAAGAGATGCTGGACAGTCTCCAGATTCCTTATACACAGAGCGCAAAAGTAGTTGTTCTCCCAACCACGTTGCTGTAGGCGCGCCGCAGTCCACAGCTTGTCTTGTAATAGTAGCCAGAGGAAGAATTTGCATTTGGGTGGAGCCCATACTTCCCAGATCAGTGATGGGAAAGAGGAGAGTGTATGTCCAGCAAATTGTATAGCATAGGCTGACCTGGTAGAGAATTGGCCTGAGCTTTCTAGATTCCAAATTATGCAGTCTTCTTCGTCATCTTGGAGGTTCAGGTTGGCCGCTTCAATTTCTCTCCAAAGTTTGAAAAACTCATCCAGAAGGTTGTGGTTCAGGTTGTGTGCAATGTCTGCGATCCATCTTCCATTAGTGGTTGCTTCTCTTACTGAACGTTTCTTCCTTCTGCTGTGTTTGTAAAGCAGCGGGCATAGAGAGTATGGTGCCTGTCCATTTATCCAGCTACCATGCCAAAATGATGCTTTACGGCCATTCCTAATAGTCACTGTCGTCGCCGCACTGAAGAGCGCCAAATCCGTCGAATCAACAGGCACCTCGGTTCCATTCCATGGGCGCTCCGGGTTTGTCCATTGGAACCATAGCCACCGCAGATGAAGGGCTCGACTGAACCTTTCTAGCTCGATCACACCCAGCCCACCGAAATCTACTGGCTTGGCCACTGAGGTCCAAGCTACTTTGCACTTCCCGCCTGAAATCTCAGAGTCGCCTGCCCAGAGGAAGCGACGCCTCATTTTGTCAATGTCTTTGAGCACTTGTTTGGGCACTCTAATTGAGGTCAGCAGATATACCAGAATTGCACTTAGGACCGATCTAACCAATTCTCTTCTCCCCGCTGGGTTTAGTAGCCTGCCTTGCCATCCCGCTAGCCGACACCGTGATTTGTCAATGATGCCTTGCACGTGAGCCACTTTAATCCTACCCAAGGTCAGCGGAAGGCCCAGATATGTCAAAGGAAAGTTTACTCTTCTGCCCACAAAACTTTCTAGAATGTAGTCCAGGTTCAAATCCGTGCATCTGATGGGAGCCATCATGCATTTCTCCAAATTAAGCCTTAAGCCTGTGGCTGATCCAAAACGGTCGAGGATCCTGAAAAGCACTGTCACTTCCTCTTGGACCGGGTTTAGGAAAATTACAGCGTCATCAGCGTATAAAGAAAGGCGGAGTTTGGCCTCTCTACCCCGCAGCGGTGATAGTGTCCCATCCACTGTGGCTTGCTCAAGTATTCTGTGCAGTCATCTTTGCCATATAACGAGCTGCTCGTTCAAGTATGCATTTAGTGCTTTTTCAAAGCTTATAATCAGCATGGTCGACAATGGAAATATCCAGACACCTAAGATATATGGGAAATGTGGGCAACAGCTCTAAAGCAATCCAAGCACCTCAAAATTGTTTCTAAAATTAGTTTTAACTTCTAGTTTTTAGTTGTTAATAGCTTGTATATATCCTCCTTTGTACGTGATGTTGACGATTGTTATGTCACGTTTTTACACCAAACACCGTCAACGTACCTCGGAACAAACAAAAATGACCATTTCATAAGGATATCTTATTCAAACAACAAAGTTCCATTTGTATTTGAGTCTTACATGTGTAGGAAGCAAATATGGAAGGAGTGAGGCTAGGGAGGCCACCCATAGGGTCGGGTGACCCTAGGTGGGGTCGACCGACCCCACTGGTGGCCCCACCAACCCCCAATCCGGGTGCAAATCGAGGAAACATATTTTTAAGGGCTTCATACCTTTGAATGCATTATGTATTTTCTTCTGAACCAAAGATGTACATCTCACAAGGATCAATGCGCTGGGCCCACATGATCAACGTCTCGCACAACCATGTGAACCTACACGACATAAAACACCTCATGACATGGGACCAAGCTCTGTAACAAAGGTGGGAGGCCCATAGGTACGTGGGGAGGTCGGTCGACCCCGAGGATTCCTCCCCACCACCTTACTTTGGTCATGTTGGAGCTAGGTATCGGCTCCATCAATGCAAATCAGTATACCACGAACAGGAAATCAAAAGGGTAGCATATGGGACACAGGTTTATACTATTTCAGGTATAGAGTACCCTACGTTCAGTTGAGAATATATCTCTTATCTCGTATGCTCGAGTTTATATTACAAGGGGCGCTGATGACTAGTTGCCTATGCAATATAGCCTATGAGTATTGAAGGTACTGATTCGCGGTACCCTATTCCTCCTTATATAGTCCAAAGGGTAGGGTTACAAGGATCCCGATCGGTTTACATATATATTTCCTATTCCTCTGTTGAAAAGAGTGCTTCTATGTGGAACCTCGTCTCTGGTGCATTTTCCCATATTCAAACATTAATTCATATGTTATTAAAATGACGCCAACATCACTTTATGTCATTCTATAGTGGTAACATTATGCTACACCTTATGTTAATTATGCAAATATAGTTTCTACAGATGATAAATAGCTAATGAGGATAATTTTACAACATTCAAATTTATAAAATATAAACCCTTCATTCTTATATATTGGATCATAAATAGTTTGCTTATTTAGGAAAGCAAATAATATTTTTGACAATCATTACATTGACCAACTAACATGGCTCAATGACTGTGACATACATCGATGCGTCTTCAGCATTACTAGTGATTGTAAAACTTGTCAGCTCAATGAAAATGATACAAATTAATTACAACATGAAGCAGATGGAGATAGGATTGGCGAACACTTGTTTAGTGACCTCATCAAGGTCGTCGCCAAATGTAAACACATCCTTCTTTTTACCGTATATGAGTGTCAAGCATATTGTCATGTTGACAACTCGTCTTACCACTGCATGTAACGTACGAAGTTCTAAGAGTGCCTTATTTGTAGTTTTCCAAGCATCTTCCATCATCTGACTTATATTTGCAATGGCTACCTCGCTTGTAACATTATACTCAGCAATGTAGCACTGCACACAGTTTGGAGCATCCTGTTTCCTGTTACCATGCTGCAAACAACACATGTCCATATGAGTATCGTCATGTAAACATGGTTAAAAGGTGTAGGTAATTTTAAACTTTAGGCTCTACTTGTAATGCAGAGATGTCATTCATGTAACGAGTGAGCTCCCCACAGGCTTTCACAGCATCAGTGCAACCAATTGCCCAGTCCAGCGCTTCCTTATTCACTGTATCACCCATGCCAACCAGTAGAGCAACAACTGAGAATGGACTACCGGAGTCCATGAGAGAAACTTCTATTTTTTCTTTGAATGTTGGCATATAATTGTGATGGAACCATTCTGCGCCTTGAAGATAGAACTTTGATAATGTTTGAAACTGCACAGAAGAAAGAAACAAATCGAGTTCTGATAAAAATAACACAATAAAATACAGAGGATCCCCTTGCAATATTTCATTTGAAACATGAGATGTAAAATGAATTTCTAATATGTTTTCATAAGAGGAAAACCGACACCATCAAGTTCAACATTTTTTTTAAAAAAAATAAAAACTTCAAGAATTCACGTGATTTTGTGAATTATGTAAACATGATAAGATTCCAAAATTGGTGCAACCTATTATATTTGAATGTTTAAATTATCTTGCATTTCAGAGCTAGCAAAGACATGTACGTGTCATCTAACAAATCTATTCATAGGGTTCTGACTGATCACGTTTGTTCAGTGGCCTGTGCAAAAATGCATTCATATATCTAAGGAGCATGTACTTGCAAGAATTTTACATCTAGCTATATAAGGAACAAATTCTTAGTGTTACTCTGGCAAACTTGATTTTGCCGAAAATCATAAATGTGCAGATCTGATGGCTTTGAATAGAATAGTATTTCTCTTTGACCTTAGAAAACTTGAGCTGTGTATATAAGGAATATGCTAGAGGAGAGTATGGACAACCTTTGGTCCTTTAGCCTTCAAAATATGTGCAACAAACAAATATTTTTTCCCATTTGAGAACACATTTTGCATGTCACTAAACTGAATATTCTGTAAAAATGGGATTATTGAGATGGAAATAATCCAAAATTAAGACAACCTATTTCAATTTATTTGTGTTGCACTAATATTGTTCCTGAAAAATTCATAAACAAACATTGTTCCTGAAGAATAATTCTATTTGCATGTAACACAAAGATTTAGATCAATGATGTTTTATGTTAATTAACGTTTCAAGCTAGTTTCTATGCTATTTCAATGGAAATTTATTAAGATAATTACATTATGCATGAAACAAATGATTGTATCATAAACATATTATTTAATACCCCATGTATCAGAATGATAATCATATTTTGCATAGGGAAAGGTCAAACAAAAAGATTTTGAACCTTACTTTCTCTTACAATATATTGTATTTTGCTAAAAAAACAGTATCATTTCATATGCACTTTGAATACAAATCTATTGATGCAAGTTTATATAATAAATTTGTATATAATTTGACTAACTATTGGTTAAAGTTTGTAAAATTGGACTTTTCCCCATACAAAATGTGCTTATGATTATGGGACCGAGGGAGTACAAACTAATGGAAATGAAAAACCCATCTTCTGGTATATTTTGATGTGATACCGATTTTTTGGCATATGAAGCTTTGTACTTTTCATTAGGTTCCAACGCATCCTCAATCTCTTTAAAGCTGAATATTATCCTCAGGTAGAACTTCTTGAGATACTCGGGCAGAAGAGAAACATCGCTCTCATCCCATCTGCATTCACATGATTACTTAAATACACATTCTCATGTGGTTTATTCCTAGAAGAATCCAGAGAGCATAAAAAAATTATTTTGTCAAAATATTTATTCTGCAGGTATGGAAGTATTTTACTAAGTACGATTTACTAATTTCAAAAGCGGTTTTCTGCAATATATTGCTAACATTTTTGTGCAAAATTTGACATCCATTTTGAATATATTTTATTGAAAATTTTAAACTCATAAATTTACACTTTTGGAGATAGAGATATCTATGAAGTGTTTGAGTATAGAATTCCACAAATGCGAGCAAAGAAAATACAAAGTCATTCTTTTTATGTCTAAGATTTTTTTTGTGGTTCGATTTTTTAATCTAATCATTAGAAAAGTATAGACTAATATCATGTATAAAAACCTAATCACGCAATCATAGGAATATTAGGTTTAACTTTTCTATGACCGCACATCGTGGGGTTTATACTTGCATAACTAGTTGTTTTTATACTTTAGAAATGACACCTTTTATAGTCACAACTTTTACAAAGTCGGTTACCCACAAGGTTTCTATGCCCATCAATGAAGAAATCTACTACTACCAGTATCCGTTTTTATGTCAATTGCTACCAACATGGTTCTTTTGATTTTTACTCTTGCGTAAACTTGTTTTTTACACCTTAGCACTCCATGTAGAAGAACTAGTTGAATTCAATTCTCTCAGTAGAAGAGAACAACTACAAAATTTCTATGGCCGAGTGTGCTTTTTTATAATTGTGTACACTTCATAGAAACATGTCCCTAAAACTGTAAAATGAATTCCCCAGAGATAAGTATTGAGTTCAATCTTCATATGGTTCTAGTGGTATATACCTCATTGGAATTCTACAGTTGGTATCAATCTTCAAATTGGTATCAATTCGTGTCTTTCAATTGGTATCCTTTTATATATTTTCTTTATGCATTTTATAGATTAAACTCTCTTTTTTATTTATTTGCCAGGTTATGCAGATGCTTTGCTTTCCATCATATGTATGCATACACTTAGGGAGAGCTTTGCCTATGTAATGTGAGAGTCAAGTATTGTGATCTATTCCACTCTAATCCAAATGATCACAATATTTAACCTCATTTATGCTACTAATGTCTTCTGTTTTGGTGTTTGATTCTGTGAAATTTTTGCATTTTGATCATTTTTAAAAACTTTTTTTTACAAATAAACACCTGACCAAATCTTTTCTAAAAATAGACCAAAACTCGGCGTCATAGGAAGAAACGCCGAGATACGCCGCTCGGCGTTGTGCCACATCAGCAAAGACCCTAGTCGCCTTAGACATGCAGGATATGGGCCCCACAGAGCTCGGCGTCTCTTCAGCTAACGCCGTGCCTCGTATGCTAGGCGCGGGTCGACTCAACGCCGAGGGAAGGGATAGCCTGTACTCTGCCTCTTCTCCGCCATCTCTCCACTCCACCTCTACCCTCTCTCCTTCCTCTCTCTCTCTCTCTCCCTCTCTCTCCCAATGCTGCGGCACAGCCGCACACCGGCGCGGGCACGGGCGCGGGGCTAGGTCGCCCACGGCGCGAGTGGGGCTCGGCGGTGGTGCGAGCGTGGCCTGGCCCCGGGCGCGCACGCAACCGCTGCGGGCGCGGGCCGCGCCAGCCGGATGCCGCCGCCACCAGGTACGCTCTCTCTCTTGCTGCCCGATATAGGTTTGCCTGCTCGTTCTTCCTTGCTGGCGGAGGCTCACACCGGCGGATCTGGCGGATCCGATGCCTCCATAGCCGGATCTGTCCCTCCTCCCGTCGGATCTGTGCAGGCACCAAGCAGGAAGCCGCTGGAGGTCGGCTGTTAAGAGTCGCAGGAGGGGTTCACTACGTACGAGGATGAGGTCAACAAGTTCAGCATTCAAGTTCCACAAGTTACGCAATTCTTCCCCTTTGATCAGTCGTAGGAGCACCTTTAATTTCCCTGTATCCATTGCAAAAGAACGTCGAAATCAGTCCATCAGTTGGCACAATTTGATGGCAATGGCAACTGACTATAGCTCTGTGCGTGTGCACAGGCTGGCTGGTCGGCGCCGGCGTGGCCAGCGGCATCAAGTCCGTCACGGCGTTTTACCTGGAACTGTATCTAGCATTTGTTATCCTATCTGAATTTTGAATTCTGCAGCTACTGTGAACTTGATCCTATCTTCAGTTAGAGCAAGCTATTTTTCTGAATGTGTGCACTGCTGTTTTTGAAACAGAGAGACTGAGCAGTAGACTGCTCCCCTTCTAGCGTTTTTTCTGAAACTTATGACTATGGCACTGGTTATTTATGCATTCCATTGGACATCAATGATTCATTCCTGATTTGTTGCCTGTAGATGTAAAATAACAATCATACTAATAGCCATTATTTTAATATTTGTCTGATCTTTTCATGTTTAAATTGTGGAATTTTTGTTCCTTTTTTCTTTGAGAAGGGATATTTTAATATTTGTTGCCTGCTACTGTGCTTCAGAGTGCAGAATAGCAGAATGCAAATCAGCCCCCACTCTAGACTCCTAGACATGGCCCTGCCATTGGCTGCAATTTCTTAAAACATAGAGCTAAGATCGAGTTCGTTGCTTGCCTATGGATTGTGCCTATGGATTGCTGAATCAAGTCAGTTGCAGTGTAGGCCATCTATAAAAACATAGAGCTTTCTAACTGTCATATTGTTTATTCAGAAATTGATTTTAGAAGGTAAGCATTTTTCTCTCATTTGCATTCAAAAAAAAAAAATTCTCTCACAGGTTTTGCTATTCAATGTGTGTTAGTGCTTGTAATGTGTGTTATGCTTCTGTTGTAAATTAGCACATGTGAAGTAAGGCTTGTGTTAGTGTTGTCAGTGATTAGCTTGTTTAACCATGCATCTGTCACTAGCTTGGTGGTTGTTGGCATGATCATGCACCGTAGGACTGCCTGTATTAGAAAAGTGAGCCGTATGAATCAGATCTCTCCCTTTTTACTTAAATCAACAGTTGCCTGTTTTTGTCTTCCTATGTTTGAGGAAACAGAGTATTATTAGTATGGTTGCACTCATAGGATGCTGCATTTTGTACTTCATAGACAGAATTGAAATCAAATGGCACATCAAATCTACTGAGTACAGTGAAATCAAATGGTGTCATCAACCTCTAGAGCTCGAACCTTGACCACCCAAGAGGAAGACCAGGAAGAGGATGACGAACAAGGAGGAGAAGGCCATGAATAGGAGGACCAAGGAGAGGAAGGCGAAGAACAAGAAGATGATGCCGACTGTGATGAGATAAATACGTCTCAGCTATCTAGGATGTAACTATGCTCGTGTGTATGGTCTTGTGGACTTGATGTAGTGGACGACACTTAATTATGTGATGTATTTGCTATCTAGGCTGCTGTATGGTCTTCCTCTTAGGCTGGACGTTTTATATTGCTCTTGGGAATGTTGCTATGTAGGCTGCAGTATGGACTTAATGTATCTTGGTCTGTCATTTAAATATGTTGACTATGTTGACTGTTATGTTGGATGGCCTGCAAAAAAAAAAAAAAAAAAAAAAACTCGGCGCTAATTAATGGGAAGCTGAGCCTCAGATGTCGGTGTAATACAAAATAACGCCGAGCCTTGGTAGTGCTAAGTGCCCAGGCAAGTGCGGCTAAGTGCCCAGACCTCGGCGTTGGGTTGAAGCACGCCAAGGTGTGAAACATGGCGTGAACTGGCTGCACGTCGAGGTCTGTGGGACTGAGCACCACGTTGGATCCTGTGTGGCAAAGGCGACCGGTGTCTACGCTGATGTGGCAAAGGTGACCGGCGTGCCTTTCTAATACGCTGAATTTTGGTCTATTTCTAGAAAATGTTTCGCTAGGGGTCTATTTGTAGAAAAAGTTTTGAAAAAGGATCAAAATGCAAAATTTTCACTTTGATTCCAAAGGGTGAGAATTTGTGGACCAAAGCAAGCCCAACAGATAATAATTACTAAAATCACCAAATCAAAACTTTTCATATTTTGTTGTGATTACAAGTTATTGCGAGGAGATTTGGTTCTAGAAAGGGAGGAGTGGATTTTTGAGTTAGGGGAGGCTTAACTCGATAATGCCACATATAGGGAAAAATAACAAGTGGTAGGAGCAAAATGAGTTTTTTTTCATTTGGTATCATGCATATTCTAGTTAGCATAATATGATCTTGCTATTGCATTGCATCCAATAGATAGGTTTCAATTTGCTATGTATTGTTTGCTTGCTTTGGTTGTGTTGTCATGAATCACCAAAAAGAGGGAGATTATAAGAAAATTGCCAACAAGCTAGGGCCATTTATAATTTTGATGATTATGATGAGAACATGATCAACTGAACTTGTAGAGAGTTGATTTTGGCAACATGCATTTTATAGTTTACTCCAAATGGATGCATGGTTGGACTTGGACCAAAGGTGACATAATTAAATCTCAAGTGATGAACTCCTCAAGCAAAAACATGCATGGAGCATCGTTGAAGACCTTAGAAGACTTTCATGAAGTCCAACGCATCAAGAAGATGAAGCCTACATGAAAAGACATGAAGAACGGAGCTCACTGCCGGCTCATTGCAGTCACCAGAACTCTCCGGTGTGATTGAGGGAAGAGCACCAGAAGGTAAGGTGAAGGAGTCCGAGGCAAAGCAACAGAATGTGGACTAGAACCCTCGGGTGGGCACCAAACATCAAGCATCAAAGCTTCAGTCCAAAGGGGTCTGCGTATGCACAGTAGAGATGTTGGGGCTATATATACCCTCAACCGGCCATGTGGGTGTTGTTGGAGCTAACGATCATTTGTAGAGAGTTGAGGCTCATCTCTAGTGCTCTAGCCACAAAAAATACTTAAGGAAATATTAGGTGACTAGCATAGTGCTTTGGGAGGGCTAGTTAGATCACTATATTGGTGCTCTACTCTAGGCTTAGGTTTAGTATTTAGTATGGTTTGCATACCTCTAGCCAATTGGTGCTTGTGTGCACCGTTGTTGTACACTAGAGGTTTGAAATCTTGCGACATCAGACCCACATCATTTGTGGGGTTGCTTCCTGCTTGTACTAGAGCGAACGAGGCCCACGACACTTGAGTAGGAAGCTTGATAGTTAAGACAATGGGAAGGTGTTTGCGAGAAGGCCACATAGAAACCCACTAGCTTCCGCATGGGGAAGGCCCATGGGCTCCACAGAGTCACCCGACTAGGAAACTTGGCTCTTGCAAGAGGCTCCAACAAAGATTAGGGGGGAGCTTTGGCTTCTCAATACCTCGGAAAAAATCGGTTGTCGTCAGGGAGTTTGCATTCTCTACCACATTTACTTTTCACACCTATTTGCATTCCTTTGGTTGTGTGCTTTACCTTCCTAGTCTATGATTAGTTGGTAGCATTGGAATTATTTTGCAGTAGAGATAGCAACACTTAGAAAACCTAATTGCTCATTCATATGGATTTCTTGCATAGGTTTTGATAAGTAGGTTTTAAGCATGAACCTTATTTTCCTCTCGTGTGGTTGAAAGTGCATATAATCCTATTGTGGATTTTGGTGAATTAATGACAATACAAATAAAGGATCAATGAGATTTATGGAGTATTTCAGTGACTAATGATTGTGATCCACAGAGGTTGTTTCAAAACAGTGATATAGCCAGACTAGTCATACCTTTCTATTGCTTCATTGAAATTTTGGCTCTCCTCCAAGGTAGCACGGACATCATAAGTGTCATCCATCATGGTTACTAGGGCTGACAACTTGGTAAGGGTTATCCTTGCACAGCTGTATTCCTTTTCATAGCACATTGTATGAGCCCACAAGTATAACTAAACAGTACGATCCCGAGCATAGCTTAGCGCCACTTCAGCATAAAGATCTTGCCACCACCTGAAATTAAGGTTTTCTACTGTGAAGTGGGTGTTATATATACACGAATGAAGGCACCAAGCAGTGGTAGGACAACATAAAGGGGTGGCCTGTTTGCCACAAAGCACTACTGCGGTTTTGCCATAGAATACACTGTTAAACAAAGGTCATTATTTCAACAGCACAGTGCCCAACATTTTTCTAGCTAATTTTCATTTTGCTCCCTTGGTAAATTTTGTAAAACATGAACATCCTCTTGGCATCTATAGCAATGCCCAGGGCCAAAGCTACATATGTAACTGTAGGTGCAGTTGCACACCCTGTAAAATGCAAAATTGGTGATCGATAAGGTATATATTTTGACTGTATATACGCATTCAATGGCCTAAGTTCATGCAACCTTAAGACATGTGTACCCCCTCTAGTTTGCATGCGAACCTTTATTGTGCGTGCTCTTTCCATTAACCAGAAATAAACATTTTGTCTTATTAGAAGTCTAGGAAGAAGTGGCATACTCAGATACGGCCTTTAGCTCTTTTAAGTGTAGACTTTGCAAAATGTTGAAGTCAATCTTCGCAAGCTCCAAAATGGTAGGGTTGCATGCTGGTTCATGTTCATACTCTGACATATAATGCAGTGCCTCTATCCTCCTAACTGTCCTTGGCAATGGCAAGTGAAGAGCACGGTTAACTTGCTCAGCTAATGGATATTCAAGATGATGTCTCAATGATTCAAGATGTAGCCTTGCAAAACCGATAGCTTCATCAAGTATGAGTTCATCATGAGTTAAGAGATGAGCAGCATTGTATAGACTTAGGAGTCCCTTTGGCTCATTAATTATATCCAGGTTGAACCTTCCATTTGTATCTTTAAACCTGTTGAAATCATCTGCAAGACATAACTATATCAATTGATTCGTTTGACATTTCCTAATAACTTTAAAAAGCAAATAATGTTTGTCCTGCTCATATTGTAGAAATGCTTCTCCTTTAATCAAAGAGACTCACTGTGATGAATTAGAAACGTAGTATTCATCGCTACTACATAATCCATTTTCAGTAACGGTCAAAACAAATTTTCAGCCTCGGCTATTACAATGGTTGCTAGGCATGTGTCTAGAAATCTATGTATTTTCAGACGGGGTATAACCACCCCTAGAAATGTATTTCCAGAGGTGATTGGTTATGTCACTCGCCTCTACACTACTACAAAAATGATTTTTGTCAATGGTATAATCACCACCTGTTCTATTCAGACTGTTGGTGATAAATGTCACTGCTAGTTTATAATAGAGTCGTCCATAGTGGAAATCGTTTTGTTTTTCACCACCAATGGGAACCATGAGAACCTGTAGTAAAAGGCGTGTTCGATCCCACATGGCACAGAGTATATAAACAGAGGTGAGGAATGTAAGCCCTAAGCCCACCCACCTAGTTGGCCGCCCCTTCACTCTCCTGTCTCTCAATCTCTACCTGATCGCGGTCTCTTCACTCTCCTTCCCCACCGAGCCACCGCCCTTCTGTATCTGTCCACACATAGGTGCCGCCACAGTTCCCTTTCCCATCGGTCTCCATTCTCTCTCAACATGACGATGACACATCCTGCCCCCTTTCCAAGTCCTGTCTAGATCCCGCCACCTCTCCACGGCGACCACCTCCCCACGGTAGTGCTACAGCACACCGGCAGTGACACCTTTGTCCAGCCCCTTCCAGTAGGGCGCTCTCTTCCATGGCAGCGGGCTTGGGTGGCGCCAACATGTTAAGGTCGAGTAGTGCCATCTCTCCCTCAGCAGTAGCATGTAGCCTGTAGCGGCTTCCAAGGGAGGATGCACCTCATGGAGCTCGGACAGCACCGGCTCTCCCTTAGCTGTGGTGGTTTTCAAGGGCAGCAGTGTGCAGATGGCATGCGGGAAGAAGGTGGCAGCAATGCAGGAGGCTGGTTGTCAGATAATTTTTTTAATAAAATATCATTGCCGGTTTGCAATCAGTGGTGACGAATATGATTTTACGATCCACCTTCACCAGAGCCTTGCAAAACTGGCACTCAAGCTGGGTTTCATCCCGGCGGTCATAGTGTTTGTGTAGTAGTGCCATAAATGAATTACAAGGGATGATTGACAATGTGGTTCGCTCCTAAAGAATGTGATTTGAGAAAACAAAAATAATAGAAAGACTGTCATACTACTACGACCTACCACTCTGCCATGTGTCCCATCGTGCCGCGTGCAGCCGTGCGAGATGAAAGTCCCATGCACAACTTTGAGAAAGAATTTCAGTAGGGGGTCAGGGCCGGGTCTTGAGTCTTGACCCCTCCTGTTCTCTAAAAAAAACAACTTTGAGAAAGAAGCAAGGAATCCACTTTTGGATTCCTGCCATCGGGTTGCTCAGCTGTGTAGCCGTGCTCGCACCACTAATAGTGGCCACTGCACTACCGGAAAGAGGTCCGCATGGTGGCCACCATGTCGCCAGCCCTAGCTACCTGGTTGTGGGTCATCGTGCCAATGCCGGTGGTGCCACACAGGTGGCATGTTGTGGCTGTGCTGCTCACGCCACCAGTTCTAGCCATGCAGCTGTGCTCGCGCCGCCATGCAGCTGTGCTCGCGCCTATGCACGCAGGCTTCGCCATGCAGCTGTGCTCGCGCCGCCAGCAGCACTATTTTCACTTGCGTTGTGGCCACCACTTCACTTCTGTGTGTACAAGCTCCCGTGCATGCATGTAGCACGTGAGAAGAGATAAAGGAGAGAGATGAGATACATGTGTCAAATCAATTTAGGAATATGATAAAGTTCTAGAGGCTGGCTATTGAGACCACCCACCTATATAAATCAATTTCTAGTGGCGGTTTATTATATTAGCTAGGGCCGTGTGAAAGCGTTTCTAGAGGTGTTTTTTATAGAGTCATATCTAGAAAAAAAAGTGGCGAGTCTTAAAGTCATTCATATGCTGTAGTCATGTAGTGTATTATATACAAACCTGGAGACACCCAAAGACCATGCTCTCTAAGCAGACGAAATCGTAGAGAAACCTCATGTAGACTAGAGCTATTGAATTCCTCATGTTGGATGTCGCGTAGTGTATCAGCAATTTGATCCTCAAAATGATGCCCAATACCCAAATGTTCAACAGTGTCCACTAGGTTCATTTTCTCAACCATATCTTTGGAAGCCTAAAAGAACTGACTCACCCTGTTCTTCAGTGCATTAACTCGATCGTTCAGCCATTTTTCTGGCATCTAGAGTCATACAAGCACACATTATACAACACTCACTGTCATTTATGTAAAAGTTATGTGCGAAGTAATATACATATAATCTACAATCTTATAATTCTTGGTTATACTCTTTTCGTTCAGGAAGATAAGGGCACACAATTTAAGATGGTTTGACTGTTTGTTTGTATATATACTCTTTCCGCTCTGGAACATATACGTCATCTTGATCCAAGATGTAGTCCTGGTTGGTCCAGTAAAAATAATCTTGCTATAAACACATGTAATGGCAGCCATGATGAGTTCAGTATACGGATGCGACACACCATAACTATTGGCTATATGTCATCATCATCGCCATCACATTTTAATCCTCTCCAATCCAACTCAACCTCACCAAACTGAAGCGATGTATTATTACACCGAGAAAAAGTAGTAGTAATAAAGTTTACAAAAAAAAAAGGATATTATAAAGTGAGAAACTCAAAATCATCGTGTATGTAGTACTCAACTGCAAGACACAACAAAACAAAAATCCTGTAATTTAGCATGTAAAAGTGATAACATGCCTGCAATGGTTGTGGCTGGTAATTGATAAAGAAGTTACTCCATATCGTCGGTTCAAAATCTGGTGATATCATCTGTAGAAAAATAAAGTTAATAGATTCCATACATATTTGTGGCAAAAACTTTGTAATCTTTTAGTCTTCTACGCAAAACACGACCATGCACAATGTGACAACCCCATGAATCATGTCTTATTGAGAGTGTCCATAACCCTACACTTTAAAGGGAACCAACACTCAAATTTATTAATAATCATTAAAATTCAAAAGCAAGGTCAGTGGCTCCGATTTTGTATATGACTTGGTTAAAAGAAAAAAGAAACATAATTGCTATACCACAACTGAGTGTTTTGGAGCAACCCAACACTCGATATCTTGCACCCTGTGATTAGCATGGTTAGGGTTTGGGGTTGAGTGCCCTTTCCTCTCCAACTCCGGCGGGTTTAGATAAAAAAACTCGGGAGGAAGGCTGGACCGGCGGTGGTGGTGGCTGCGGGGGCGGCAGGGGGCAAGGTGGCGGTGGTGCCGCTGGCCGGGCGGTGGAGGAAGGCAATTGGGCAGGGGACAGGGTGGGGATGTCACGGTGATAGCTCAGCGATGCCTGGTTAGCGTGGCAGCGATGGGCGGTGGTAGATCCGGCGACTGGGAGCCACCAGAGATGGAGGAGGAGGGCGGGGTGAGGGCATCACAGTGATAGCCTAGCGAAGCCAGGTTAGTGTGGTAGGGGTGGGCAGCGGCCGATCCGACGGCGGGGAGCCACCAGATCGAGATGGAGGAGGAGGAGGTTGGGGCGGGGGTGTCACGGTGATAGGCAGCGATGGGCGGCGGTAGGGAGCCGCCAGAGATGGAGGAGGAGGGTGGGGCGGGGGCATGGGCACACGTCCAAAAAAATCGAGTGCTAGGTCCTTGTGAAACGCACCAATATAGTATAGACAGATTCAAAAGAAAGGGCGATATTTTAGGACCTTTACCACTGCTCATTTTTAGCCAACAGAAATGGTGATCTTTGTGACCCTTAACCACTCTTTTTTTTACCCCAAGGAAACCTGAAAACTACATAAAAATTGTTATAACTCCATTGTATTTATTGAATTAATTAGGTTTTCACATATTTTCTATAAAACTGATAAAAGTGAGAGTAATTTGACTAGGAACAAAAGTGAAAAATATTTAATCCATCTGTTCCACACTACGTATCTACACAAAATAGCACTAAACAGAAACATGGAAACTACATTAATATTTTTTCCCTTTTAAAAAACATAGAACAACTATTATGAAAGAGGGAATATATTTTAGAGAGGAGCTAGGTAGTAGCTCCGAAGTCACGTGAGAGAGCATGCATGCACGATAAGAGTGACGTGAATATTACAGTAATGCCAAGCAATAGTTGCTGAAGAAGGCTCACCGGTGTTCTTACACTAGCTATTGGCAACTCTTCCATCGCCTGACTTAATTTGGACACGGTTTGCTGTCCTCGTCTCTGATGGCCTTCTTAATCAGTTCTTCGCCGTGGACTATGAGGTGTCAGTAAATAATTTAGCCTTGATTACTCTGAGGTGTGTGTGTGTGTGTGTGTGTGTGTGTGTGTGTGTATACGTGTTGTATGGTGTATATCGCGATGTTGAGCCGCTGTCACGCCAGGCGCGTGTGGCTTATTTTACTGGCCTCGTGCCACCATGAGATGTGACGGGATAGCTCCGATCCGCCCATGTGGCCATGTCACAGCTCACACCTCACACGTGATAGGTCACATTGCAGACATCACAGTACTTCCTGTCTAGTCTAGTGCCCAGGCTGCACAGCACTCATGAGAGCAATCATAGATAAAGCTTGGCGCCGATTCCCATTCTGCTCTCGCTTCTTCTCCAATTGAACTTTTAGATCAGGATCAAAGGTCCTGGTGTAGACGCCGCACAAATGGCAAACAATGCGCCAACCTGCCATGCATTCTCTTGGCTGTGGCTGCTACTGCTCCTAGGGCTGTGGTGCCTCGTCCTCTACTGTCCGATGATGTCGTCGGCGCTCGTCGTCAGGGAACTGCCGGGATTCGACGGCCCCCTTCCCTTCTTCCTGGAAACCGGGTAACGGTGGTTCAGCTGGTTTTTTGCGTGATTGCAGGAAATGAATTGATGTAAGCTTCAGCATAGCATTTGCATGCCGCAGGTATGTGGAGGTGGACGAGAGCAATGGTGTGCAGCTCTTCTACTACTTCGTTCAATCGGAGAGGGATCCTGCTAGAGACCCGCTGCTGCTGTGGCTGGAAGGTGGGCCCGGCTGCTCGGGGCTCTCGGGCCTTGTCAACGAGATTGGTAACCTTTTTTAAACAAAGCTTTTTTTTTCTCAGTGCCTGTTTAGTTGCACTTCATTTTGCAAAAAAATTCAAGATTCTCCGTCACATCGAATTTTTGGACACATGCATGAAGTATTAAATATAAATAAAAAATAAAACTAATTACACAGTTTAGACGAAATTCACGAGACGAATCTTTTAAGCCTAATTAGATTATGATTGGACACTAATTGCCAAATAACAACAAAGTGCTACAGTACCATTTCCCAAAAATTTTGGCCAACTAAACAAGGCCTTAGATCGGATCACTTTTTAAACAAGTTAACATCAGTAGAAAACCTAATGACATCGGATCACTTTTTAAACAAGTTAACATCAGTAGAAAACCTAATGACATCTCTAAAGCTCTGGAAGTATATATACTCTACTAGTACGTTGATGAGCTTATGTTACGACCCTGTCCACCGCTGATCCCAATCAAGATGAAGGGCTGCTAGCCCCAAAGCTTTTGGTGACCGGCGCGTACGGGCAATACACGGAATCACACCATCCCGTTAAACCTAGCGATGTGTACTAAGACAAATGTGCACTCAAAAGCGGCGAGCCTAGATCGACTATAGCCCTGTTTGTTTCCGTGTTTGAGAGCGTCTGCGACCGGCAGAAGCTGATAATCCCACCGAACGGGTTGCGATGGCGGGGTTAACGCCAATGCGAGTTCACGGTGAAGGCTCACCCGCAACGGTGCGTGAAAACGTAAGCCCTGCTCCGCGATTTGGAAAACACCCAGTTGCGTTCCCTGCTTGCCTGTCCCTCCTCCCCTGCGCTCGCCCCCTTCTCCTTCTTTTGCGGGTGCCGCACCGCCGCTCCATCCACGCTGCTGCCTCCCTCCACCTTCAGTGCCTCCCTCTGGTCTGGTCACCGCCTCCCCTGGGCCAGATCCGCTGGCGGCGGGTAGATCTGGCCTCCCGCTGGCAGCCTCCATGACCGCACCCCTCCCACCGCCAGCTCCCTCCCTCATCGCAAGGCTCCTAGACAACGGATCTCTAGACGCTCCCGTCGGCCGCTGGTCGCCAGCAAGGCTCCAGGTTGCGGCGCCACCCCCTTCGTCCGCTCGAGCCGCTCGGCGGCGCCACCCCTCCGCTCTGTGTGAACCACCGGCGGTTCGCATCTGCACACGTCCCTTCCTTGCGCGAGTGCTGGCGCGCCCCTCCCCTCGGCAAGATAATCATGATTGAAATAATCTAGGTTGCCAAACACTCTGAGATAGATTCTTACAAAAGCCTGCTTTTTATATAAGTTTGCTTATCAAATGAGCGAGATTCAGATAAGGTGAAACAAACCGAGCCTATGAGTGAAGCTTTGAAAAGTGAAAAAGACAACAATAGTTTCGCAACTCTACATTACCACTGTTTTTTTTAGAGTTACACAGTATAACAAAAACGTCCACAACATGTACGCACACTCACCATATGAACACACGTACGCAAACTTTTTTTTATGAGCATCTTTGAAGGACGGCAGGCGTCTCGCCGGCAGATCTGCTACCAGCCTCCTACGCTATCTAACGGGCCCATAGCAAATAAAGCACCATTACTGCCCGTATATGCCCAGAGCAAGTGGACCAATCGGGCTAGGCCCCGAAAATTTTGGTGCCCCATCCGACTCGATTTTCACGTGGAGAGCTTCCTTCTTTGATGGCCTATCCTGGAGAAGACGGAACGGAACATCAGAGCACCCATCCGACATAAAGACGAGTAGACGAACCGACGAGTGACGATTAGGGCCGGCCGAGCGATCCATCATTAGTCGAGGAGCTGACAGTCAGTAGTGATCCGCCGTTATTGTCCGCGTCTGCTTTCGGCGATCCGGCCGGAAGCGGCACTGCAGCAGAGTGCTGGTTGTATTGCAAACCTGCGTGCCTGACTGGCTGACTGCCTGCTCGTCGCTCTCGTGTCTCGGAGCAAGTCATCAACAATTTAGCAGGTTGCAGTGCTCCACGCAGGCAGGAAGCCACGCACGGCACTTTGCAGTTGCAGACTTACATTCTTGCAGTTGTAGGTAGCCAGGGTACGTGAACATTCAGTATGCAAATTGTAGCATTTAACATTTAGTTTTATTTTGTTTGTGATTTATAAACAAAGAGGTCTATTTTTACTTCTAATGTTGTTTTAGGGAAAATTAAATATGAAGATATAATGAAGATTTTATTTCGAATATAAGAAGAATGATGCTTTTTAGTACCCCTGTCCCTGAATAAATAGATTTCTAGGGTTGTCTTAAGTCAAACTTTTTAAACTTTAACCGAATTTTTAGAATAAAACATTAAGATTTATGGTATAAAATTAATATCATTAGATTTACCATATGATATATTTTCATAAAATACTTATTTTATATCATAGATGTTGTTACTATTTTCTATAAAGTTAGTCAAATTTAAAAAAGTTTGACTAACACGAATTCTAGGAATTGATTTATTTGGGAACAGAGGAAGTATAAGTTAAGAAGATTTATGTAAGATTCACCCATAACTCCTTTAGCATGAATGCCTATTGTAGTTTTTAATATTGCAAAAGAAAAATGTTATAATGTGAAATTCGAATAAACTTTGGTTATTTATATTTTTTTGTCCAATTTTGTATTGGCACTAGGGCCCAAAATTCTCGGATATGGCGAGGATTGGGAACACTTTGTAGTGTCATGAAATAGTCCTATGTGTTTGGGAACGCACACGTTTGACGCAAAGATTGATCCCACATGTAAGTGTTTGAGGGCATGGATCGCAAACAAATTAATTCGGTGTGAATCTTCCATAACTGACCAAGACGGTTTTATAAACTAGCCAGGACTGTTTTGATAGGGTTTCACCGAAAACAGCTAGGTTTACACGTAAACCAGCAAAACATACCTATTGCATTTACGTAACAAGGAACGATTAGTTTCTGAGCAAATTAGTAAAGAAATTGTCAATGCTCCTGCTAAGGAGGTACTCCAGCAGGGCTTGGACGTCAACGGGTTGTCCTTGGTCAGCCGACAACCCAAGCAATCATCTTGGGTCGTCAAGATTAGATGATGAACATTGTATCCAGATTGGAACATGATAAAAGTAAAATGAGTAAAAATGGGTAATATGTTTATTTTGGTACGATTAGATCACCTTAATCAGCGGTGGCCCTTTATATTTATATAGGGTGGGACGGACTTATCCCATGGGAGTCCAAACACTTACAAATCTAACTCGGACTTGGGCTATTAAACCTGTGAATCTTCCTGAGCCTGAAATTTCATCTCTGCACTCCAAACTAATAAATGTTATATATATGCATTTCGATCGCCTCGGCAAGAGGAATACGATGGTGAAGTCTATTTTTCAATTTAAAGAAGATAACAAACCATTTTGGGGAAACTGGTCATGTCAAATTTCCTAGATTTCCTAGAATCATCTCCATCTAGACAATTTTGGTTGTCAACGGCACAAAAATCAAGTTAAAATTCCCATGTGTTCACCAAAACATGCACTATTTCAGCATACGGGATTGTATTAGTTTCTTTAGAGTTGTCACTAATACACAAAAGATGGATTAAGACACATAGCACGGCCGTGTGAAAGACCAGAACATGCGAAGGACGGCGGGGGGAGGAGGTGAATGGGAGCTTTAAATTTTTAACAATGCTAGCTAAGATCTCATAATCAGGGCAGACCTACGGACCCTAAAAACAAGGCAAGGAAGATGCGGGGATCATATGTCAAAACAAGAGACGTTGAGCACACTTAGCAAACACCGACCTAAGCTGGTTTTGAAATCGAGCAGTGCTACTTTTGCTAACTTTTAACCTTATGAGAACTGAAAGGATCAAGATGCCCAAGAGGAGGGGGATGAATTGGGCTAATTCTAAATTCTTTGCAATAATTAAGTCCTACACTTAGCCCACTTCACCCCTTGTGCCTAGAATGTGATTCTATTGTTTTACCGCACAAAAGTTTTGCACCTTAAGTTCCAATCCTACTCTAGCATGGCAATTCTAGGAATGTAAAGACATGAAATGAATTGCTCGAATGTAAATGCTTAAAGTAAAGAGAGGGAAAGGAACGCGGCGATGTTTTGCCGAGGTATCGGAGAGTCGCCACTCCCCACTAGTCCTCGTTGGAGCACCCACGCAAGGGTGTAGCTCTCCCTTGATCCGCACAAGGATCAAGTGCTTTCTACGGGCTGATTCTTTAACACTCCGTCGCGGTGAATCGCCCACAACCGCTCACAACTTGAGTTGGGTCATCCACAAGCTCTGTCGGATGATCACCAAACTCCCAATCACCACCAAGCCGTCTAGGTGATGGCGACCACCAAGAGTAACAAGCACAAACTCTCACTTGGCCATGACAAGCCTAATGAGAAGGGTGGATGCACACTTGCTACTCTTCTTGCACTAATGAGGACCTTAATATTGGATTCTCAAATCTCAATCACCTCACTAGGCTCTTACTCTCCTTTGCACTCTCAAGGGTGTTTCTCAGCTGAACAAATGGGCAAAAGACCTCCCTTGGACGAGTGGAGTAAGTATTTATACCTCCTCATTCAAAACAAATCGTTGGGAGGCTGAGTCAGTACTTTGCGGGGTAACCGGATGCTCCGGTCAGCGTGACCAGATACCCCGGTCAGTTATCCCCGCCACTGTGTCAGAAAGATCCTTTAACTTCTGACCAGACTCTGACTTGTGTCTGGTTAGCACTGACCAAACGCGTCCGGTCAAGAAAAGCGCTCTCTAGAACCTTACTGATATTGACCGGCCGCTGGCACCCAGAGTCCGGTCACTTCACTGTTCAGCGTCCGATCAGTTACCAGGATCCTTACTAGCGTCCGGTCAGCACTGACATGACGCGCCCGGTCAAGAAATTCCCTCTCTAGAGTTGACCCGATGCTGGCACCAAGCATCTGGTTCACTTTTACTTAGCGTCCGGTCAGTACCAGACGACTTCAATTGATCAAATGAACTGACCGGACTCACCCTCCAGCGTTCAGTCAATCATTTGACCCTCTATTCACTTCCAACTCGAAATCCTATGTGAATAAAGTTTACTCCAATTGATCTTAGGGCTACTCCTGAGCTACCTAGTGCTAGATTTGACAAGTGTGCACCACACCTAACCCACTAGACTCACCTAGGTCAAGCTACTAGTCCATACTCCCTTAATAGTATGACCAAAGAAAAAACAAAATCCTAAACTACTCTAAGTGTCTCTTCAACACCAAACGACACTTAGAACTAGTTCGTCCTTAACCTTGTGGTCAATCCTTTGAAAACCAAAACGATTTCCATCGATAGGGGCATGACAACCATGATTGCCCAATCAATTGCCATTACCATAACCTAACTCAAATTGCCTTTGCAAAACACACGTTAGTCATGGTAATCTTGTGTCGTCATTAATCACCGAAACCCAACAAGGGGTCTAGATGCTTTCAATCTCCCCCTTTTTAGTGATTGATGACAACACAACATCGAGTATGTAGAAGAGATTAGTGAGGTTTTCAACATGCTTGGTTCATATAAGCTTTTGACAATAAGAGCAAGGGGTTAGACATGCTTATATGACCCAAGCCAACATGGTGTACTCAATAGATATGAATTAAGCACGAGTACATAAAGTAAAGCTCATTTTAATCGGAGTAAAATGCAGAAGCAAAGCAAATGAGCATAACCAAGTGACATGACATAAATATATATCAATGTAGAGAGCACACATGTCACATAAGTATCACAATCACATGTATGTAATGCAATGCGTGAAAGTAAACGTGAATGCATAGAGTATCACACATAAGAAATGAATCATAGGCTCCCCTAGATCACATACTCCCCTAGATCTAACATACTCGCTCCCTCTCCCCCTTTGGCGTCAAGCACCAAAATCTAAGGGTCGGATGGTGGAATAGGAGCAGATAAGTTAGGCGCTAAGGTGCGGTGAGAAATCTAAAACAAAGCATCATCATCCTCAGACCCTAAACTCTGAGCGGTCTAACCCTTTGTCGCTGGAAGTGAAGGTGAAGCAGTCTCGGTCTACTCAGTAACTGGTGCGACCTGTGACTCTAGAAGTATCACTGTAGGAAGTGGAGCCACATGTGCCTCTATAGCTATCGTTGTCTGAGGTGGCTTGGATGATGCAACAGATGACAGAATTGTCTTTGTAGTCCTGGTCACTGGTGCAACTATGGTAGGGACAAGGACTCATGACTCTGGAGGTGTAGGCTGCCCTATGAGCTCACTGAAAGTAGCACCGAGACTCCTGGAGACTAGTGTGTCCATCACTAACACTAAAGAACTCTGAGTTGGAGTGAAGCCTATAATAATAGGAGTGAAGTGAGGACCCTAAGCTATCACTGGTGAGGCAAACCACTGTGACACCTGCTCTGTAGGTAAAACAAACTGAGTAGCTGGTGGTCCCTGACTCTAAAGCCCACTAGGTTGTACAGCTGGAGTCACTGAAGTGGTGGCACGCTAGCTGATCTGAGGTGTAGATTACAGAGGAGCAGTGCCGATAGCAGAGAATACGTGCTGCATGAAGCCAAGTAACTGCTGCTGGATCATGAGTTGCTGTTGCTGCTGTATGGCCTACTGCTGCCTCTGAAATTCATCCTGTAGAGCCTGAACCTAAGCAAGTGCAATTGCGGTCTCCTATGCCTAGCATGCCTGGTCCTGCCTCATCCGCTCAAGTATGGCTAGGAGTGCCGGGTCTATCTGCGGTGGCTATGGTGGAGCGGAGCTAGAGCCACTAGACTCTCTATTGTGTGGTCAAGGAGCCATCTATGGAATCGGTTGATAATCATCATCAGAGCTATCACTCGGGTCACTCTCGACCACATCCTTCTGTTGAGCATCAAGCTGCTCCTCCTCTATCGCTGCAATGCCCTTGATGATCTCATCCTACTGGCTGCTATCTCTAGAATGTCTGGGCGATGACTCGGCTGGCGAGGTGTCCTCACACTACTGTGACGTAGCATCTGAGTCATGTTATATGGAGGAAACTCAGTAGTAGCACCTGTGTACTCTGCCATCGTCTCTGGGGACTTCTGTGTAACTGCCTTTCTGATTAGGAACGTGATCTAGTGAGCATAAGGCAGCTAATGGTGACCTATAAAGCCCTCTGCTAGTGTGTCCTCCATCTTTGAGAGTATCACATCCCAGATATCAAAGACTGATTGAGATACCAAGTGATACACTAGCCACAACTAAATGCGAGTCAAACCCTCATGGTAACCCATACTCGGGAGCAGAGTCCTCCTCATAATAGCATCAAGAAACCGAGCTGTAGGAGTAAGGTCACATGGTGTCCTGCTCGACCCCTTGCCAAACGGCTTTGTAAAGCAAGGTCTGGCAATATCTGTAGGTGGCACAAGTTCATCGTGAGGGTGTCTCAGAGGCTCTGTCTGACCATAGCAAACCTCGTGAAGGAGAATGGGTGACTCTGGAATCTTGAGAATCTCTCTGACCCTCAAGCTCTGGAGCATGTAGTCATGGCCTCTGAATGCAAAGTGAATGAACCTGTGCCTCGAGTCAATCCAAAGAGAGGAGTAGAACTCACGGACCCGTGACGGAACAAAGCGTCCAATCCGTCCAAGAAGATCTATCAAGCCTAGCAGATAGGAAATGTGAGGATGGATCTGCTCGCCTACAGCTGCAACTAGAGACTCTATGGAGCAGACTCTCTGAGATCTAAACTCTACTATTAAGATAAGCATTATAGAAATCCTCCTGCAGTACTATATAGGAGTGCTCTGAAGCACGCTCATCCCGCCTCGACGGAAACTAGTCCTCAAACTGCACAAAGTGGAGCTGCTGCACTTGTCTATCTATGGCTACCCTCATATCAAGGTGAACCACTAGAGGCGGACCCTATGGTCTGGGAGGTGGATGAGAGCCCCTCCTTTGTGTCTCAGGCCTCGGTGACACCTGAGTACTTGTACGACCAGAGCGTCGAAGCTGTGGCTATGCTGCCTGCTTTGTTTCCTCAATCTACTTTGCCTGCTGAGTACCCTCTATCTGCTCTGCTGGGTGTCTCTTTTGCTTAGTCTCCCCCTAAGGCTGACTCTCCTCCAAAGAGACACATCGTCCTCCAAGCATGACAGTCCTAGGTGGACTACCAAGACTGGCCTCCATCCTCTTGACAGTGGCCCTCTAAGGGGGTGATAATTGGTCGCCTATGCAAACCCCACTGCTAGCTCCACCTCTCTCTGCACGCTCTGCGGCAGCTGCCATTGTTGCTTCTCTCTCTGTCTCCACATCAGCAAACTTGTGCTTCTTCTTTGTAATCATCTTTTTCGTCTTTCTTTTTTCCTAAGCAGTCAGGTGAGGCAGAGGCCTTGGATCCTCATCTCTAGGACCACCTCCGACATTCTTGCATTGTGCCATTGCTGAATCTGACGAGAATTACTACCACTGACAGGAATCAACAGCCGACTGACACTCATGAGGCTTGGCCTCAATCCGTACTCGCGGGCTTGGCCCCAAGTTCACTAACAACTGCCAAAACAACCACAAGAGCACCGACTCACTGCATGATAGTATAGATTGGATATATAAATAATCACAATATTCATCTAGAGGTGTGAAACCCTAAGAAGCAAGTAGTAGATAAGAAATTGAAGACGATGGCTTGCTACTTGATGAAATTCGACGATCCGACGACCAATCAGCAGAGGAAAGGACCATAGGGCACCACTAGAATCGACAATGTATGGCTAGGGTTAGGGTTCTAGTGCAAAGTGGTGTGGCCGAGGAAACACGGTGGTAGTACAATGCAGGCGCATGAGGCAGTGGATGGCGCTGGTGCATGACGTGAACTGCAGGGGCCACGTCGGCGCGGGTAGGAGGCGTGGGAGCACACAGTGAGGCTGTGCGGGCATGAATGTGGTGGCGCAATAGCTGAGGCACGGGAGCGTGGGCATGGGAGCGCGATGGTGGAGGTCACAGGCGTGGGCGCGAGCTCGGCTATGCGGCGGCGTGAAGCAAGGCGCGGGCACATGGGAGATGGCACGGCGGCGTTACGGCGGGCGACGGCGCGAGCGCGGCTAGGTCAAGGTGGCATGGAGGTTAGGGCATGAGCAGGAGGGGTGCGGTGTATGATGTCAGGGATATATATGGTGGCCCCCGTGTCAGATAAGAAAAGGAAAGAAATCTGGATCCACTTGATTTCCATTGACTGGACGCACCGGTGGCAACGACCGGACGCTGTCATCCGGAGTCCGATCGACAACAGAGAGGTCCAAAACCCCTCAAATAGTGACCGGACATGCTCGATTAACCTTGACTAGATGCAGCCAGAGTCCAGTTGATACTGAGTTTGTCTTCTTTGTTTGACCGGACGCAGGGTCACCTTCACACCGGACGTAGGATGAGCACTGTTTCAGCGTTCGGTCACTCCTGTGCTGCTTCTGTTCACCTCCTGTGAAATGACTGGACACTGGAAGAAGAGTCCAGTGCAGCGTCTGATCATCTTTTTTTAGCGAATCTTCAAAGTTCCTTCGCGTTGCCTGTTCCCAATCAAGTCCCAACTTCAATAAGACCCAAATAAACACCAATTAGGACTGATGTGAGTGACATCTCTCAAACCCTCAATTTTTTTAAAATATTTTGCCTTAGGCTATAATTCTTTTTAAGAAAATATGCAATAAAAGGGGCGAGGAGCAACATGTGGTCACACAATAGGGTTTTATGATCAATGGAAGCTTCAAATGTTCTCCCTATTTGTGGACAACCATAGCGGGTGCTCAAAAGATAACTAAAAAGAAACGACAAGCAACACACATGCATATGCAATGCAATACTTGAAAGTAATTCTAGTTGCTTGTCAAGTTTGATCCAAGGTTAAGCTTCTTCACACGCTTTTCGGTGGTTATCTTAACCATGTTAGACAAGCCCTAAGTGCATTACCAAAAATTAAACATGTATATTACAGTGCAATGCAAGGGACAACACAAGCTCATTTTCTAGTGAAGTTACTAAAATCAAGCACATTGAGCTCATTCCTCAACCGACAAAATGTACCCTCATCTAGCGGTTTAGTGAAGATATCCGCCAATTGATCCTCGGTCCTTACACCTTCTAGTGATGTATCAGTTTTAGCAACATGATCTCTAAGAAAGTGATGGTGGATATCTATGTGCTTGGTGCGAGAGTGTTGAACCAGATTATTAGCAAGCTTTACCGCACTCTCATTGTCACACAAAAGAGGTACCTTTTCTAGAATTACACCATAGTCAAGCAAAGTTTGCTTCATGTAAAGAATTTGTGCACAAGAAGCACCCGTGGCAATGTATTCCGCTTCGGCGGTGGACAAAGCCACACTATTTTACTTCTTGGAGGACCAAGACACTAGTGATCTACCAAGCAAATGGCACCCACCGGATGTGCTTTTTCTATCAATTTTGCAACCGGCATAATCCAAATCAGAATAGCCAACTAGTTGGAATCTAGCTCCTTTGGGATACCAAAGACCAATGCTTGGTGTGTTCTTAAGGTACCTAAGGATTCTTTTAATGGTAACCATGTGAGCCTCCTTAGGACTAGCTTGAAATCTAGCACACATACACACACTAAACATGATGTCGGGCCTAGATGTGGTCAAATATAACAAGCTACTAATCATAGAGAGGTAGAGAGTTTGATCAACCATTTTACCTCCCTCATCTAGGTTGAGATGTCCATTTGATGGCATTGGTGTCTTGATTAGCTTATATTCATCCATTTTGAACCTCTTGAGAAGGTCCTTGGTATACTTCTCTTGAAAGATGAAAATCCCTTCTCTTATTTGCTTAACTTGAAAACCAAGAAAGAATGTAAGCTCTCCAATCATAGACATCTTGAACTCCTTCGACATCAATTCACCAAATTCTTTGCAATAATCTTCATTTGATGAGCCAAATATGATATTATCAACATATACTTGACAAATGAAGATCTCTCCATCAAGCTTCTTGGTGAATAGTGTGGTGTAGACCTTCCCAATGGTGAAGCCCTTCTCAATGAGGAAATCCCGAAGGCGCTCATACCAAACTCTTGGGCTTGCTTGAGCCCATATAGCGCCTTGGACAACCTATAAACATGATTAGGATATCTAGGGTCTTTAAACCTGGGAGGTTGATAAACATAGACTAGTTTATTTATGAAACTATTTAAAAATGCACTTTTAACATCTATTTGATATAATTTCATTTCATGATGCGATACATATGCAAGGAGAATACGAATGGCTTCAAGTCTTGCAACCGATGCAAAGGTCTCTCCTAAATCCAACCCTTCAACTTGAGAGAACCCCTTTGTAACTAGTCTTGCCTTGTTCCTCACAACAATGCCTTGATCATCTTGCTTGTTACGGAACACCCACTTTGTTCCAATGACTCTTGCACCTTGTGGTTGCTCTTCAAGAGTCCAAACTTCATCGCCTCGGCGGTGGACAAAGCCATACTATTTTGCTTCTTGGAGGTCCAAGACACTAGTGATCTACCAAGCAAATGGCACCTTTCAGATGTGTTTTTTCTATCAATTTTGCAACCGGCATAATCCGAATCAGAATAGCCAACTAGTTGGAATCTAGCTCCTTTGGGATATCAAAGACCAATGCTTGGTGTGTGCTTAAGGTACCTAAGGATTCTTTTAATGGCAACCATGTGAGCCTTCTTAGGATTAGGTTGAAATCTAGCACACATACACACACTAACACATGATGTCGGGCCTAGATGTGGTCAAATATAATAAACTACCAATCATAGAATAGTAGAGAGTTTGATCATCCGATTTACATCCCTCATCTAGGTCGAGATGTCTATTAGATGGTATTGGCATCTTAACTGGCTTACATTCATCCATTTTGAACCTCTTGAGAAGGTCCTTGGTATATTTTTCTTGAGAGATGAAAATCCCCTCTCAAGCCAAGAAAGAATCTAAGCTCTCCAATCATAGACATCTCAAACTCCTTTGACATCAATTCACCAAACTCTTTGCAATAGTCTTCATTTGATGAGCCAAATATGATATCATTAACATATACTTGACAAATGAAGATCTCTCCATCAAGCTTCTTGGTGAATAGTGTGGTATCGACCTTCCCAATGGTGAAGCCCTTCTCAATGAGGAAATCCTGAAGGCGCTCATACCAAGCTCTTGGGGCTTGCTTAAGCCCATATAGCGCCTTAGACAACCTATAGACATGATTGGGATATCTAGGTTCTTCAAACCTGGGAGGTTGATAAACATAGACTAGTTTATTTATGAAACCATTTAAAATGCACTTTTAACATCCATTTGATATAATTTCATTTCATGATGTGATGCATATGCAAGAAGGATACGAATGGCTTCAAGTCTTGCAACTGGTGCAAATGTCTCTCCAAAATACAACCCTTCAACTTGAGAGAACCCCTTTGCAACTAGTCTTGTCTTGTTCCTCACAACAATACCTTGATCATCTTGCTTGTTGCGTTGTGGAACACCCACTTTATTCCAATGACTCTTGCACCTTGTGGTCGCTCTTCAAGTGTCCAAACTTCATTGCAGGTGAAGTTGTTCAACTCTTCATGCATTGCATTTATCCAATTTGGATCTTGAAGAGCTTCTTCTACATTCTTAGGTTCAATGCAAGAAACAAATGAGTGATGTTCAATAAATAAAGCAAGTTTTTGAGAGCGAGTCATTACACCCTTTGAAGGACTCCCTATGATGAGATCTTGTGGATGTGCTTGTAGTAGGGGTGAATTTCTTCTATCAACCACTTGAGGGGGAGGTTGTGGAGCATCAACATCTTGAGCTTGTGCCACCATTTGATCATGAGAGACATGAGTATCTTCATTTTCAACTCTCCTATCTTTATCATCATCTTGTGGCACATTTGATGAAGAAAGTGGATCAATCACTTGTACATCATCTTCATCATCTTTGGGCTTGATGTCTCCAACTGGAATGTTCTTCATGGCCTCCCTCAATGGTTCATCACCTACATCATCAAGATTCTTATGTGCTCCTTGGGAGCCGTTAAATTCATCAAATTCCACATCATATATTTCTTCAACCAAGCCGGTGGCATAATTAAATACTCGATATGCTTTGAACTTTGATGAGTAACCAACAAGAAAACCAATATCACAACATCTTTGAAACTTCCCTAGGTGTTGCCACTTCTTGTAGATATAGCATTTACAACCAAACACCCAGAAGAATGATACGTCTGGCTTCTTCCCATTGAGCAACTCATAAGGGGTCTTGCTAAGAAACTTTGAAGAAATAGGTGATTGGATGCATAACATACGGTGTTGATAGCTTCTGCCCATAGAGCTTTGGATGTATTGTACTCATCAAGCATTGTTCTTGCAAGGGTGATAAGTGTCCAGTTCTTTCTCTCTACTATGTCATTTTGTTGAGGAGTATATGTTGCGAAGACCTCATGCTTGATCCCTACTTCATCACAATATGATTCAATGTTTGTGTTGTCAAATTCTTTTCCATTGTCACTTCTTATCTTCTTGAGCTTCACTTCAAATTCATTTTGTGCTCTCTTGGCAAACTTCTTAAAACATGCGGCCACTTTGGTCTTGTCATGAAGAAAGAACACCCATGTGTATCTAGAGTAGTCATCAACTATCACAAGATAATAGAGATTTCCTCCCAAACTCTTGTAAGTTGTTGGTCCAAATAGATCCATGTGAAGAAGCTCTAGCACTCTTGTTGTTGACATGTAAGCTTTTGTTGGATGAGTATTTGCAACTTACTTGCTGGCTTGACAAGCACTACAAAGCTTGTCTTTATCAAATTTCACATCCTTCAAACCTCTCACCAATTCATTCTTCATTAGCTTCTTGAGTGAGGTCATCCCAACATGTGTAAGTCTTCTATGCCATAGCCACCCAAGTGATGTTTTGGTGAATAAACATGTCTTCAAGTTTCCATCTTCGGAGGTGAAATCCACTAGATATAGGTTGTTGTATCTAAAACCCTTGAATATAACTTGATCATCATCTTTCTTTGACACAACCACTTCCTTCTCGGTAAACAAACATTGAAAGCCAAGATCACACAATTGACCAACGGATAGCAAGTTGAAACTCAATGAAGCAACATATAGCACATTTGAAATTGAATGATCATTTGATATTGCAACTTTGCCCAATCCTTGAACTTTGCCCTTTGAATTATCACCAAATGTAATCCTTTCTTGACCATCTACTTCTTCATCTAGTAAGGTGAACATATGAGGATCACCAGTCATATGTTGAGTGCGACCACTATCAATAACCCAATTACTTCCACCGGTCTTGTAGTTCACCTACACACAAGAGATCAAGCTTGTTGTTTAGGGACCCAAACTTAATGAGGACCCTTTACTTTCTAAACTAGTGACTTTGCAACCCAAATTTGCTTAGGCCTATTCTTGTTGGGTGGACCTAAGAACATGACTTTTATTTTTCCACTAGAATCCTTTCTAAGCATGTAGTGATCATTGAAGGCAAAGGGTCTAGCATGCTTGGACAAAGGTTGTGGTGGTGGAGTTTGACACTCATGAGTAAAGTGACCTTCTTATCCACACTCAAAACATCTTTTTGGCTTAGGCTTCAACTTGTATTGTTGTTGATGTTGAGCTTGAGCTTTCTTCTCTTGATTTGCCAGGTACCCAATACCACTTTGGAGATATTGGCCTCTTGTAAACTTGCTCAACCCGGTCTTGAGATGTTCTTTCTCTAACTTAAGCTTCTTGTTTTATTCTCTAAGTTCATCATGATTTTTCTACATCTTGAGTCTCTTGTTCTCTTCTTGAAGCATCTCATTCTCAAGAGCTATATCATAATCATTGTCAAGATTGTCTATCATAATTGTGTTGGTGGTTGATAGCTTTTCAAGATCTTTCTTGAGCTTTTCATTCTCATTCTTGAGCTTGACGTAATCATCATAGTTGTCAGACTCAACCACTTTCTTGCCTTTGCTACTAGAAAATTGCTCAATGCTCTCAACAATCAAGTCATCACATGATGTAGCTATATCAATCTTAACAACATTGTTAGTAGCATCATATGGCTCATTGAATAATAACTCATGAGAAAGAATAAGATTGTCATGATTAATCTTGAGATTGGTGTACTCTTCTTTTAGCAAATTGTAACTAGTGGTGAGCTCATTATGTATCCCCTCAAGTTTATCATGTTTTCTCTAAGCTCCTTTTTAGAGGATTTGAGCTCCTTGAGTTTGGATGACAAAATTTTATTTTCTTCTCTAAGCTCAACACTAGCTTTTTCGGCTATGGCATACTTTGCTAAGGGTGAGTCCCTCTTAAATTCTAGATTTTCATTTTTAGCTCTTGTCTTTCTAATGATTTTAGTGTATTGGTTTAGCAACTTGACAAGATCATCATAAGGCGATTCAAATTCTTCATCACTATCACTACCACTTTCATCATTGCTAGCATTATCATCACCACTACTATCATCATCATTTTGTACCTTTCGTTCACCTTGGCCATAAGGCATAGGTGTGCAGAGGATGACGGCAGCGGTGTCAGTGAAGATAGTGAAGAATCAATCACAAGAGCGGCCACCTTCTCTTTCTCATTCTCATTTTCATCATCGGATGAGCCACTTGATGATTCAATATCCGTGAGCCAATCACCAACAATGTATGCCTTGCCGTTCTTCTTCTTCTTATGAAATTCCTTCTTCTTGCCATCCTTCTTCTTGTATGGCTTGTTCTTCTTTTTCTCATCATATATTTCATCACTTGAGTCATCTTTCTTGCCATTGTACTTCTTCTTGTACTTGTCTTTCTTAGGTTTGGGGCATTGATGAGCTAGATGACCAAGTTCTCCACAATTATAGCAGTCCATTTCAGAGATGGGATTCCTTCTATTACTAGTGAAGAATTTCTTCTTGTTGCCATCAAACTTGACACCATTCTTGTCTAGGTTCTTGAGTATCTTGGTAGTTCTTCTCACCATGGGAGCAAGACTTATATCATCAATCTCATCATCACTTGAGCTATCATGATCAACTCTTGCTTTGCCCCTCTTCTCTTGGCTAGCCTTGAATGCCAAATCTTTCTTCTTCATGGAAGAAGAGCCATCTTGTGGAGTGATGTGCATGTACATCTCATGTGCATTGATCTTCCCCAATATTTGAGTTGGTGTAGTGGTGGAAAGATCACCTTGATGAAGCACTGTCACAATATGCCCATATTTGTCAATAGGGAGGACACTCATGATCTTTCTTACAACATCGAAGGGTTGCATTTGTGTGAGTCCAAGCAAATTGACTTCCTCTACAAGAATATTCAAGCGTGAATACATCTCATTAGCACTTTCTCTAGAAAGCATCTCAAATGAATTAAGCTTTTTCATCACAAGGTGGTAGCGTTCCTCATGCTCACTCTTGGTTCCCTCATGGAGCGCACAAATGTTCGACCATAGTGCATGAGCATCTTTGTTGTTCCGCACACAGTTAAAAACATCCTTCCAAAGGCCTCTAAAGAGGGTGTTTCTGGTCTTTGCATTCCACTTCTTGTAGTTAACCTCGCCGCCTTGAAGGTTGGTGGGATCCTTAGGTTTTGGGAAGTCTTGTGAGGTGGCTCTAAGAACTCCAACATCTAAAGCCTCTAGGTAGACCTCCATACGAATTTTCCAATAAGGAAAAACATCTCCCTCAAAGATAGGAGGAGGTCCATCCCCGTGGGACATCCAATAAGATCATTGCATTCATTACAAAGATTCAAAACAATCATAAGCTTAATGACAATTCAACAAGCAATAAAGATGCACAATTCAATCATTGACTCAACTTGCGATACTATCGTCCTCATTGTACCAAGGATAACAATTTTAAGACTTATCTTCAGATTACTCAAGAAGGTGATGAGGGATAGTTCTAAATGTATATCAAATCAAGGAGTGAAGATGAGAACAAAGACATTAAAATAAGCACCAAGGTAGAGATGAATAGCAAGGGTAGATATATAGTAGAGAGGAGAATATCAAGATTTATAGAACAAGGATTTTATAGCAATTTCAAAACCTTAAGACAACCAATTTCTAACTAGGCTTGCATCCTACAGTCAACATTACTCTAATACCACTTTGTAGCACTCGGTTTTAAGAACAAAACCAGATACACACCATATATGAGCCTAGGAAGTCAAATCTCACATATAGCTACAAATAAGGGTAAAAATCATAAGATAATGTTTATTATATAGCGTATTAGTATAAGGAATACAATCTCAGAGTATAGACAGCGGAAAGATAACTCTGATCTTCAGGTGAAGACTCCACTTCCACAGGGACAACTGACTGGTTGATCACAAGCCTAATTCCTCCAAACTCTAGCAATCTGATACCCATCTAGGATTTTTCCAAAGATTTAAAAAGTAAAGCAAGCGTAAGTATATGTCGTACTCAACAAATATAACATGGGGTTCATGAGGCTCAAAAGGCTGACACTGGTTTAACTGCCGTTAGCTTTTAATGAGTCATCTTTTAGCAATTGGGTGGCAACAAGTTCATCACAAGCCCATAAACACATGATCAGGTAAACATGAATAATGAATAGCATAAACAATAATCATTAATGAGCATATTCATCATCAGTATCATCCGTGTCCATCATCATTAACCATTAGTGATTATCTATTCCGTAAGGGTTCCAAGGCCGCTCGTGACCGTGAGCACGGTTGATATACCAGTTTTACACTCTATAGAGGTTGTACACTTTCACTGTGAGTCATGATTTACCCTTTCGCCCGAGGCGGCCAATCTCTTGACCCACTACCAAGGAAGATCGGTAGGGTTCACTATGAAGCCTTTCAAAGGTTCGTCTAACAAGTTAGGGCCGCTAAGGTTTCCCCATCAGTAAGCATGACCCTCCCTCCAAGGAGTGACTAACAAAATACAAAGAAACCAAAGTGCACCCTCTTGGCAGGCCGAGATCATACAAACCGGAGCCCCTCTTGCACCATAAAGGTAACCTCTCAAGCTAGAAAAGATCCTCATACTAAGCTAAAGCCAGAGCTATATAGCCCTCATAGCTGTACTGTAAGTCCCAGATGATCACTTATAGATAAGTCCTTAGGGAGCAGAATCTAGAGCACCATAAAATAGCCCAATGCTCTAGCCCCCTTATTCCATGTTGCTAAAAAGCATCTTTTAATGTTTATTGCATATTACATTAGTCAAGTTACAAGATCATGGTTGTAGTTGAGCCCTAGCATCATACTACCCAATGCAATAACCCAAAGGTATCAAGGTATAAGGTAACAAAGTACTAGGAAATCCTTAGTGGCAGTCAAGGTAGACACATGCAGTATGAATTAAATGATTAAAGGTGTATAGGACAACAAGAAAGATCCCATGCTATACTTGCCTTAAACTTAGATCCTTCTTCAAGTCCAAAACTTCAAAGATCTGCTTCTTGATTCACCACGTATAACTCACCGACTGGACAACATCATAAAGCACCACACAAGCATCCATGCAATCATACACGAAGCAAACAATAGATCTAAATTAGAACAATACACCAAACATAAAATCAAGATGAAAAATTTGTAAAACGAATCTACGTCTCACTACGAATACACAGCCGCGAGAGGCACGCTAATCGAAGCTACGGTTAAATAGATACGTCTACCGATAGATTTGCTTTATACGTGGAAAAGAAAACTATAGGCTTAATTTATTTTAACTATATAGAAGCTTATATAAATTGAATTAAGTCAAATTTAGATTTGAATTATAAAACTAAAATAAAACGAAGTCATATTTTTTTATAAAATCTAGTTGCATATTTATTAATCAAGATATGATTTAAACCACAAAATTCTAGAAATAGTAATATGATAAACATTGTTACTAACGCATAGATCTCTTCGCTATGAATCTAACGCAACTTGAATGGGTCAAAACGGAGCTAAAATGCAGAAGACATGAAATAAACAAGATTTTCTTTAATAAAATAATAGATTAAATCTAACCTCGAATTTTAAAAGTTGAAAACATATCTAACAGTAGTGTGAACATGTATATTATGAAATTACGAACCTAACGTAAGTTGAACGGATCAAGTCAGAGTTAAAACGGAGAAGTTATGGCTAAAACAAAATCAGTGGCAAATATGTAAATAAGTGAAAATGTATTTTTTGAAGTCAATCGAACAAAATATGCTTTTAAAAGAAAAAAAACAAAAGCTGCGGAATACACAAAGGACCGTGGGTTCTATTTTGAAGAAATCGAGGGGCTCTTTAGCAAGATGGCCACGCGAAGGGGTATGAAGCCATATCGACCGTAGGATCTAGATTGGACGGCCAGGGTTGTGCGGGAGGAGGAAAGTGGCTGGAACAGGCCGCCGGCGAACTTGGCGGCGGCGGCGCCATGGCCAGGCAAAGAGAGCTTCGCCGGAGTTCATGGTTTACATTCCACAAAAACGCAAGGCGAGGACACCAAGAGAGAGGAAAGGAGGACGAACTCACCTAGGGGTGTTTTGGCGGCGCGGAGCAAGAGGAGGAGGCGCTATGCTTGGCTGGGCGACGGCGGACGGTGGCGCTAGGTCGCGGTGCGGCTGTGGCGACTTGGCGAGACAGCTGCAGCGTTGGAACTTGGATTAGGAAGGCACGGGCGTGGGCATCCACTATTAAAGGAACGGAGGGACTTGCGGCACAAGGCAATAGCACGGTGTGGCCTCAGACTCTCAGCGGTGGTGGTGGAGTTCAGGCGGTTCATGGCCGGAGGTGGGATACAGAGCTGACGGGTGGGCTCCACCTATCGGCGTAAGAGAGAGTAAAGGGGATGCACGGCGCGGCAGCTTCGGCTGGGCCGGCCCACGAGCAGAGAGGGGCAGGTGACGCTGGGCCACGGGGAGCAAGAGATGGACCGGCGTGCAGGAGTGGGCCAAAGCCAAGGTAGGGAAAATAGGGATGGGCTGCTGGCCTTGCTGGCTGCGCAGGAAGGGAAGGGCAGGGGAGAGCTAAATGGGCTGGGGCTGAAACAACGACCCATGTGGAGGGAAGTGAGGGAAGGGAGAGGGCAGCCTAGGGCGGGCCGGCTGCTGGGCTGAGCAAGATGAGGGAGTAGGCCTTCAGGCTGAGAAAGGAAGAGAGAGGGAGAGAAATGAAAAATACTTTTTCAAATTTTCTTTTCTATTTTCCTTTTTCATTTTCAAACCAAATTCAATTAGAATTTCAAATATACTTTTCAAGTTAACTAAAAGTGAGAAATTTTAGTAAGTTCTCAAAAATAAATTTTACAACCTTTTTAAATTCTTTTATTTTCATATTTTCTTTTTCCCTCTTTTCTTTTACTTCAAAGCCATTTCTAATTTTTTTCCAAAAGCATTTTGAATGTTTTCAATTTGAATCAAATCCACACAATTCAAAGAAACAAATGCACCGACATGTATGCACAAACATGTTGCTAAACCTTATGATGAATTTTAATTTAATGAAAAAAATTATTTTCCTATATTTTATGAGCACAAAAATTCCAACTTAAATCTTTTTAGCTCTATTTCCAAAAATTCAAATTTTAGGGTCTTACAATAATTAAGCCTTACACTTAGCCCATTTCACCCCTTATGTCTATAATGTGTTTCTATTGTTCTCTCATATAAAAGTTTTGTACCCTAGATTCCAATCCTACTCTATCATGGTAATTCTAGGAATGTAAAGACATTAAATGAATTGTTCAAATGTTAATGCTCAAAGTAAAGAGAAGAAAAGAAACATAACGATGTTTTCCCGAGGTATCAGAGACTCGCCACTCCCCACTAATCCTCGTTGGAGCACCCACGCAAGGGTGTAGCTCCCCCCTTGATCCGCGCAAGGATCAAGTGCTCTCTACGGGCTGATTCTTTGACACTTCGTCATGGTGAATCGTTCACAACCGCTCACAAAGTGACTTGGGTCATCCACAAAGTCTGCTGGATGATCACTAAGATCCCAATCACCACCGAGCCATCTAGGTGATGGCGATCACCAAAAGTAACAAGCACAAACTCTCACTTGACTAAGACAAGCCTAATGAGTAAGGTGGATGCACACTTGCTACTCCCTATGCACTAATGAGGTCCTTAATCTTGGATTATCAAATCTTAATCACCCTACTAGGCTTTTGCTCTCCCTTGCACTTCAAAGGTGTTTCTCAGCTGAACAAATGGGCAAGAAACCTCCCATGAATGAGTGGAGTAAGTATTTATACCCCCTCATTCAAAATATAACATTTGGAGGCTAAGCCATCATACTACGGGCTGACCGGACGCTCCGGTCAGGGTGATCGGACACTCCGATCAGTTGTACCCGCTACTGTGCTAGAGAAAAAGCCTCTTTAGAACCTCTCTAGAGTGGACCGGATGCATACACTCCAGCGTCCGGTTAGCACCCACCGGACATGTCTGGTCAAGAAAAGTCCTCTCTAGAACTTCTCTCGAGTGGACCAGACGCAGGCACCCTAGCATCCGGTGCTCCTCCACTCAACGTCCGGTCAGTATCAGATGACTGTAGTTGATCAAATGAACTGACCGGACTCACCCTCCAGCGTCCAGTCACAACCAGACCAACATCCGGTCAGAACCAGACGACTATAGTTGATCAAATGAACTGACCGGATTCACCCTCCAGTGTCTGGTCACAACTAGACCAGCGTCCAGTCCATCATTTGACCCTCCATTCACTTCCAACTCGAAATCCTATGTGAATAAAGTTGACTCCATTTGATCTTAGGGCTACTCCTAAGCTACCTAGTGCTATGTTTGATAAGTGTGCACCACACCTAACCCACTAGACTCACCTAGGTCAAGCTACTAGTCCATACCCCCTTAATAGTATGGCCAAAGGAAAAACAAAGTCCAAAACTACTCTAAGTGTCTCTCCAACACCAAATAACACTTAGAACTAGTCCATTCTTAACCTTGTCGTCCATCCTTGAAAAACCAAAATGATTTCCATTGACAGGGGCATGACAACCATGATTGCCCAATCAATTTCCATTACCATGACCTAACTCAAATTGCCTCTGCAAAAGACACGTTAGTCATAGTAATCTCGTGTCGTCATTAATCACCGAAACCCAACTAGGGGCCTAGATGCTTTCAGGTAATGAAGAGAATAGAATTAACCAACTGAAGTCTTCCTGCATGTGTCAGGAAGTTTGAGGTGGAAGTGAGTTTCCTTTCTGTTTTGCTCTTAATGGATCCAAAGTGTTCCACCCAGGGCTTTGTGGTTCCAAATGGCAAACCTAGGTTGGTGAACTGCAAGGATTCTAGTTTACAGCCAAAAACTCCAGCTAAGAGTTGAGCCCTTTCCAAGGAGAGGTTTACTGGAACAAGGCTGGATTTCTTGTAATTTTAGATGTTGGACAGTGTCAATAGGCGACACATGTGGAACCAAGGCCATGACATGTGTTTTGGTTGCAGCGTACTGTGGCGGCCACGGCTAGCCCTGTGGTAGCAGTTGGATCGATGTAGGATAACATCGATGATCACGACGCAAGCGATGACAATGTTGTGTCTACTATGTCGGCATGACGGCTTTGTCATTCGGGTAATGTTGGTCAGCATGATAATTGGTGGGTGGTGAGTGGTGCCTGTGGAGTTACTGTGGTCCTACAGTTTAGTTGTAGTGTGGTGTTGTATTGTAGTGTTGTAAAATAAGTGTGTCTACATGATGGCTTTGTCATCTAGGTGATGTCGATGTTGCATGGTAATTGGTGGGTGGTGAGTGGTGCTCGTACAATTTAGTTGTAGAGTGCCCTAGTATGATAGAGTTGTAAAGTTGGGCCGATGTGGTGTGGCACCGGACGTGTTGAGGTCGATCCCTCCAATTGGCTACCATTATATAGTTGTTATTATATTTGTTTTTTATTGCCAACCAGGATATTAGATATTTTTTGTTGCTTGACCCTTTTGGGGGTCTTTATCGCTCTGTTGTGTGCTGTATTTGTAGAGTTTAGGTGTTTCCCTTTTTAATATAATCTGTAGCTCTCCTGGCTCATTTCAAAAAAAAATTAGTGTCTAACACGTAGCCCTATCCGTCTACCCTGCCTACTAGCTCCTACCCATGATGAGTTGGACTCATCCGGGAATCTCACTTTATAAAAGTGAAAATATTGGTAGTTGTTTGGATTTTCCGGTTGAAAATTTTAATAATGGCATTATAAAAATATCTGTACATAATGTCATAGCACATTAAACCCTATGTAGGGCCGTTCCTTTTCGATGTGCAATACAAAGTAAATGGTTATGAAGGAGGCATCCCCCGTTTGCTCTATAGACCTCAAACATGGACTAAGGTAACAATTGTAATTAGTCTCTGTGTTTCAAATATGCTATGTTATTAAATTATTGAAAAATATGTGTCTAAAACTATTTAGTTTTCTATCACTGAAATCCATTGCAGGTGAGCAATATAATATTTGTTGATTCTCCTGTTGGGGCTGGTTTCTCTTATGCCTCTACAGAGGAAGGTTTTAAGTCCAGTGATACCATCGCAATAAAACAGCTGGTCATCTTCCTTAAAAAGGTTTGTTCATTCCTTTTCAAGACATCATACATGTTTTGTAAATAGTTCTTGTTGTAATATTATTCCCTATTAGGCATAAATGTCTGAGATGGAAAAAATACGACAATATGCTTGATTTTTTTTTCTGATCCACTTATTATTGCCAATTTTGGGTTCACACACAACAAAAAAAAGTAAATTTCATAAAAAATATCCACAAAATAAACAAGAATAAATAAAGTAAAACATGCATTGACCAATAAGTACATAATCCTCAATCATGCGGTGTTCATTTAATCCTATTGAAACTTCCAATAGCTTTAGTTTTGGGTTCATTTGGAAAATTACATCTGGAAAACATAAATGAGACATGCAGAAAAATACAAAAATCCTAAGATTTATTTGAGAACGTAGTAGTAGTCAATTGAGAAAACCATTAAGAACAGCCTAAACATGGGAAGCATCATAGATACAATAATTATTTTTGTGGAGTGCTTAGTAATCTTCTAGCAAAGTTAATATGTTAGGTCACTTAGCAACAACATTATGCATACTTATTTGATAATTTGGGATACAAGTTACAACTTAACTGCAACAACGCATCCTGGATTTCTCCAAAGCTTTGCAAGTTCATAATCGAATCCTTAGGTGTAGTCCCCATCTACTGAATCTAGCATTCATTTATGATGATAACGTGGACACCTACAACATAATATTATGATATCAGTAAGCATTTTTTCATGTCAGGCCGGTCGCCTTGAGGTATGACATGTTCAACATACCTTTAAATTAAACCTGTGACTGTGACTGTTTCTACTGGTCATTAAGCTTAAAAGTCATTAAGCTTAAAAGTCAAAAAACTTAGTCCACTTGGATGAAATATTCATTCAAAGTATAGGATTTTGACTTTGATTCCTGCAATTATCAGTTGTTTTCCAAGGTTCAATACAAGACAAATAGGCTAAGAAGTACTATATCCGTTCCTTTTTAGTTGTCGCCTAGTTTTTCGTGCTAGCCTTAAGTTTGACTAGATTTATATAGAATATTAATAATATTTGTATCCCCAAATAAGTATATATTATAAAAATATATTCAATGCTTAATTTAATAATACTTATTACGCACCATAAATATTAGTAATCTCTTGTATATATTTGGTCAAAGTTGACTGCGTTTGGCTCCTCATATGTGAGAACATAATTAAAAATTGACCGAGGGAGTGCTTATTGTTGCTAAGGATGACATTTCTAACTAAAACTACACAATTGCCACAATTGGATATTACGTTAGATTGGTTACCAAATCAAATTTAATGTTCTTAGAGCATCTCCAAAAGTTCCCTTATCTAATCCTCTAGAGTAATTAAGACTTATGTAACAAAATTACCCTCCATAGCCCCCCTATTCAACATCCTATATTTACTGGTACCCTAAATCACCCCCTTTCTCCCTCAAATCTGAGATGTCATGTTGTCCACCCTATATATTAATTGAGATAGGATAAGTGTTGGAGGAGAGAAATATTTATGGAGGACTTTTTGTTAGAATGCATCCTTTATGAGAATTTAGGGGAACTATGTTTAGGAGAACTCTTGGATGCTCTTATATAACATATGTAGCTCTTACTTCTTCTAAAAACAATTGGCATTTGCAGTGGCTGGATCAACACCCTCAGTTTATGTCAAATCAATTATACATCGGTGGTGAATCGTACTGCGGCATCATTATACCTGCTCTCACATTAGAAATTGACAAATTAATTAGTAAGTTTCCTAACACTTCTACATTTCACTATGGGGAAAGGCCATCACAAATGGTTGTAAACTGGTATTACTGCTGTATTTGGAATTATACCGGTAGTAATGAGGAGGGAGTGATAGCCATGTGGTTATAAAACTAGTAGTGCAAGTAGGCATCATAATTTGTTGGAAGAGTCAGGCAATAGTGATGCCTGATAATTACTGCCAATTTTCAACACAGGCTGGTAAGCTTCACTATTGGTTGGTAACAACAACAAGGATTAAGTTATTTACAATTCGACATGGATATTGATTTTTGAGTAAAAGATGCATTCACATGTTTATCGTATGAACAATATTATCACATTCACACATGACAAGCCTCCCACATAGCACATTCACATAAGCACATTGATAACTTTCACATGTATCATTCATGTATAAGTTCATAAATAAATGTGCAAAAGATTATTATTACTTACACATAAAAGTAATCACAAGCTATAATTGCTTCTCGTATGAGATAGAAAGGCGGTTTTAAATCTACAATGTCAACTCAAAGGATTTGAACCTCATTCCATATGAGTGCACTATTTCACTAGTAGAGAAATGACTTTCGCTTCTCACCTATAGTCTCGGTTGTGTTGAGGTTCAGGACTAATGTGAGCATTAGTCCCGGGTCTAAATTTTATAGGCACCGAAGGCCCTTTTACCCCGGTTGGTGACACTAACTGAGACTAAAAGCCACCCTTTAGTCTCGGTTGGTGTTACCAACCTGGACTAAAGGTCCTCCAAATCTTGTAGATTTCAACGCATCATCGTGGATTGCGAAATTATTGGTAGGTAAGCTAAAATGAATGTGGACCTGATACACACCGTTGGTAACAATTCTCGGCGTTGGGTCTATCATCATTGTGTATTACAATGGCTAGGGGATGAGCTAAGATTGCTTGTAAACAACTAGCAATGTGCATGAAGCTATAGAGGATGCCCTATATGGAAACAGTAGTAGGAACATAGAGTAACAAATTATATTATTTAAAATACACAAAATGCAACAAAAAACTGAATTAACATAGTGAAATAATATGAGGAATCTTCACCACATATTTCATTTGCTTCAAGCACTTTTATTTTAACTATATTTATAATATCAAAAAATGAGCCTAGTCTTAACTTCTGACTCTTGTAGTGCTTTCCGCACAGTATTACATGCAAGGACATGTAGAGAATATCCTTCTCACCACCTTCTTCATGAAACAAATGAGAAACATATTTGATCTATTTTGTTGTCATCTACATATTGAGTTCCTTCCACAGGTAATGATGCTCTAATCATAGAATTTTCTTATTTGAACAATGCGAGAGTGAAATCATCTACATCAACACTATATAATCATAGGTTAACAATACACACAAGCATCATTCCTTATCTTGTACCTTAAACCATGGTTAAGCACAAAGTAGTAGGGACTAAGTAATGCCTTTGATCATGGTAATTGTAGAGCCATAGAGAAGCCAAAGAGGCACTACAACACATTTTGCCTTTTAGATAAAAAACTGTCATAGACATGAGGTGTTTTTTGTCGATATACCTTTTATGACTCTTTGGTAATGAAAACCATATATCTTCCCAAAAGTGTACACCTTCGATGACAAACAAAGTGAGCCATTGGTTCAGTGATGAACACATTTTCATTATGAAACTATGACACTTGAAAAGATTGGGTCTTCAGAGGCCTTGGCTCACAAATTGTCTTGCAGTAGACAAACTTTTTGCAATGACGATCCCTACGTGCGTCACGTGGCACTAGGTGTATTTCTGTGCAGGTGTGTAGCGAGATGGGTGCCACAAGGAGTGCCATTACATAAGCCAAACTATGCCCTTGCTTGAGTTATCAAGAATGCATGAGCAACATCGTTGTCATGTGTGGCTCTATGGAGAACATTCATGCTCTTGACATCATGTGCAACAAGGGATAACATGGACACCACCATATGTGTTATTGTCCCTATGGAGTACATTCAATCGTGTCATGCGTGTTTGGCTTGGAAGGGCAGTGATGCTGCTCAAGGGAGGTACGGATGAATGGAGGGGGGAGAGGTGTGTGGTAGCGGCTGGGGAGTATGATAGAGTGAGGTATGATGTTGTGTTTTATAACCTAGGTCTAGGGCTCTGAGCTAAGGCTCAAGATGGACAGTGTGAGCTAGGGAGCACACAACAAGTCAACAATAATCCGTCAGTCGGTAGCTAGTGCAGTGGAGGGAGATTATATTGCAAGGACACGATGCACAAGTGTGTGACTCCGAAGTTCGTCATATACTAAGGGGGCCACAAGCAATTGAAGGATAGAGGAGGATCTAAAAGGGTCTCGTTAGCATCCAAGAGGTAGAATTGGGTGCTTAATTTAAAAACCTTAAACCTAGAGCCTAGGTCGGTTTGCAAATTCTAGGAAAAACTAGCCTAGCTGATTTGCACAGTGGCCTAGGCCCGTTTGGGTCATTGTCAAAGTGCACAATGGACTCCACCATTGTGTTCCTCTCATCGAGATCTAATGATTTTTGCTAGTATACAAGGTATAGTTCAAATGGAAACAAGGTGGATTTGGACCTACGCAAAGTGGTGATCTGAATGTTCAACACCTCAAGCAAGACTTTAGAAGCTGTGTTGAAGACCCACGAGATATGCAAAGAGTCAAAGACATAAGATGGAACCAAACCGGACATGAAGAAACAGAGTCCAATGTATGCTATTTGCATGCACCAAATTGATCTAGTGCCCCCCCATGGGCACTAGACTATATTTCTCATAGTAATCATAAATCGGTTCCATATTAACTTCGTTCATCTTGTTTTGGGTGGAAACCATAACTATTTTGCCGTAATCTGGTGAAACCGAAAAACAAAATTGACCAATAGTATTTTGGTAAAATTGCCTCTGTACATATTATGTTGCATTATTGCTAGTGAGTGTCAAAAGACCATCCAAAGTTAGCACATTGCCAAAATGGCATTATGGTAACTAAGTTTCAACAATACGCTATGCATGGTGGCAATTTCCCCATAATATTTCATCGTTCCTGATAATATTGAATGCCAATTTCTATGTAACATTCGCCCACAAGACCAATATTGTACAAATTATTTATAGACCACCAAGTTAGGCACATTAGAGACCATGTTTTTCGAACAAAGAACCATATGCAGTATCTTATTCATAAAACATGTCGCTAAGGCAAGAACATCAAACCTTAAGGTTGGAATCCGACTATAAACATAAGAGTGTGATGCAAATACTACTTAAAAATAATAACAAGGAGACAACCAAAGGCAAGAGTTTTCAAACTGAATTTAATTGCAGCCTATCACAAGGGTTTCAATAATGTTTGGGATGCACTAATATCACTTTTGGTGCAATTTGTAAACCGACAATGATGCTAGGCACATGGAAATTAATTTAAACTATAGAAAATAGGGAATCATTGAAGTCTACAAACACAATACAAAAAACAACAAACATATAGAACATTTTAGGTCTAAGTTACAATCGAAGTCTATGAACACATTATAATATAACCACCTCATGAACATTCTTCTAGCACCTGAGTGGGTCTCAAAGGTGCAAGAACATGCCGAGGGGGTATTGAGAGCCAACCTGGGTGCATAAGGATTTGGAGCCTGTGATGAGCAAGTGGCCACTGCTATCTCAGCATAGACCAACAAACATGGAGTCGTGATGAGAAACTCCGCACCGCTCGCTCAATGCAGACCGGCAACCAACCGGAGCGCTGTATAGCATTAGATTGCTAACAACACATCCAAACCTTCGGTGTGTCTCCATCTTCAAAAACATTTTTCTAGTACCTCTTGTGTGCATCATCTTGACTACACATAATGAAATGTGTATGTCAAGGACTTTCTCCCACAAAAGAGCCATATATGTGGATACCATAAGTGGCAAAACATTATGGTGAGATATCTTGCATACTAAGTCGGCCGCAGGGGGATCTCATCTTTGTCCATGAAGCCATACGGACGCCGCTTTTATATCCAGAAGAAATGGTGGTAGGATGGATCAATAATGGAGAATCAATGATGTGATAGTTACGTGCATCCAATGGTCGAAAAGAATATAGAGGGGTCAGTACAGAAACTGGCAGTGATGTAGTGGCTTGACCCGGCAATGACATTTCACTACCAGATTGTAGCATGAGCTGATGGTCATATCTTAGCTATCGCTGCCGATTTTTGTCTTGCTAGGTAGTAGTTGGAGTCGGCAGTGATAGGTACCATCGCTGCAAGGTGAATAGCTTTCCACAAACTTTGCAGATCATAGGCTTACATCCAACAGTGATAAGTAATCACTGCCGGCTCCAGCACAACCGACAGTGATGCTCCGATAGTGATTGCATGTTCAGGCATAGTGAGAGCTCCAATTGTGTGGGGGAATTAATCAAATCTGGATTCTAAAACTTGTTTAGGCGTAGATGGACCAGTAAATAGATCAATCTAGTGATTGAGAACTTGATTTGGGCAAGGGCGACAGGTACTAGGGTGTCAAAACTTGATTCGGCCTCCATCGTCAACGGAAAACAGAACAAAGGGTAGGTTTCTTCGCGATCGTGCCTAATCACATTTTTCATTAAGAGGAAAGGAGAGTTACATCACATGAGCTTAGTAAGCCAAGGCTTATCAAGAATAACAGATCCCTACAAGACAAAGAGAAGTCTCTTAGGGATCAAGCAAGCTTCCGCATGCACGAGCGTGCCCAGGTTGCCAAGCCAATTTGGCTCTCCAGCATGGGTATGCTTACTCAGGAAGGCGAGTTTGCCAAGCAAGATGAGGATTTTCATTGCTACCAAACACTCAGCCTTGACGACTGAGGTGAGGTGAGGGTCTTGCCGAGGAACCAACCAGACCCTTCAATAGCTATTATTCTCTTGATGTCCTCAATGGACAAGTATTATGGCATTTTCTCCCATGACCATGGACAAGTATTGTCAACTGAGTGCGACCACGAGTATAAGATAAACTAATGATGAAAACAAATTTGTATGACTTAATTATACACAATTAGGTAAATTATAAAAATTATAAAAATAAATGGAGTACAATATATTTTGTTGCTTAATACTTTTGATTCTACTACTAGTTCATTATTCATATGGTAAGCAGTTCATGTTTGTTGACTTGGATTGTTTAGTTATCACAACCAATTCAAGATAACGTTGTTATTTTACAATACTTATTAATGCTTACATATGTTCATTTTCAGGAAAAGCATCAGGCGAAAGTCTACATTTTAATCTCAAGGTATTCATAAGTCTCTATATTAATTCAAGCATATGACTAGTGTGCCACACTAACTAGGTCATCATTCTCCAATAAGGGAGACACACGAGGGAGCACATAATTTATATAGTCACAGAAGAACTATGACAAAGAATTCGACATTAGGAAGCAAACTATCTAGATTATTGATGCATGATGCTTATAATTTTTTATCTTATTGGGTTCTTTTTTTTTTTGAATCATCATTATCTTATTGGGTTCTCATAAAAGGGAAATATGTACCTTCACTTACATTGTTGCTCCTTCGCTAAAGAAAGTCCAAGAGCCTCTCTAAACATCAATCTGTACATCTCTATTTGAAGAGTAATCCCAATAATATTCCCTTTATATATCTCTCGTGTCTCCAGCAGGCACTCTAATTTCATTCTCTATACTCAAATGGCTTATCATAATGTTCCTTGAGTGATAAACTCATGATAGAACTATCATATATTGAATTTACAAAGTAATCTAGCCCCTCCAATAATGGAGAGCGAGAAGGGTGGTTATGAAGAGTGAAAATATGAAGAGTGCTTTAGAAAATCCATTAGAACCTGATTTTTTCATTTTAAAATTCTATGATAAAGAACTATTTATAGGGTCTCTTGGAGATGCTTTTAGTTACCGGTTTTCATAATTCAACATTTTTTTTTCATACCCTACACAGCCACTGGCGTACTACAACTTTTCCCCCTGCCCAATGCAACCGCTCTTGGCTTATTATTATGCTTTTTAAATCCAGGGCTGGCAACCATCTAGGCAATTACACATTGCCAATATATATAGTAAATTTTCAATTAAACTAGACTTCAGGGAAATAGTCTTGACGTAGGTTAGGAAATTAAGCAATGGAACAATCGGATCTTGAACTGGGCTAACTAAAAAATCTGTTTCGTTGGGAGCATTGGATCATGCCAATCGACTAGCTATATATGCTGCCAGTTGTAGGCTTGACAAGTGCTGTGGAATAGGATCCTTATATTTATATTCTTATTATTTGTGCTCACTCTCTGTCTCCGCCCATCCCTAAACCTCACCTCAGTATGCGCATATGGGTAGTTATTTTTTGTTTATTTATCTTTTTCATGGCTGAATGAAAATGCTTCAGGGGTACATTGCTGGCAACCCAATGACCGACAAGAAGTTCGACACAGATGGAAAAATCAAATTTTTTCATGGAATGGGACTTATATCAGATGAGCTTTATGAGGTGATGAAAATCATAACACAGTTTTTGTATAGTTTCATATAATTTTCGCATGTAGTTATTCTAGCCACTCTAAAAGAAGCATCCTGCATCCTGGCCCCGAATAAAACAAAAAAAAAGTCGTTTCTCATATTTACATCAGAAGGCTAAGCGACCTGATGTATTCTTACACGAAGGTTGCATGTTTATCAAGGATACAAATATTTTTTTTTTGCTTGCAGCTTGCCAAAGTGAACTGTAGAGGAAGCTATGATCCGCCCGCCAATCATCAATGTGCAAAATGCATTGAGTCTATAAACCATGTAAGTCATTCCACAGTTGAATTGCTCAATGGCATGTACATACCAGTGTATCCATCCACGGTGGAGGCTCGATAAATCAATAAATAATTTTAATTTCATCAGAAAATGAAATGATGTTAATTACCTATTCGGAATGAACAAAAAGCACACCTATATTTTTCTTGAACCAATAAAAAAGCACACATATATTGATTTCCTCAGTATAAAAAATTTAAAAGTAAACCTACTGCTCTGAAGAGTTGTATCAGTCTGTTTGACTTGAATTATATTTCCATTTATTTGACTGCGATCTTATAGTACACCCTCAAAAAATTAAATGTTCCCTTGAATTATTATGTTATTAATTTTTCCTGGCAAAGTGGTTTGCTTCAGATGGCATGTGGAATTGTCACCTATCTGACTTTATGTATATCATCTTCCATTTAGCGCCGCATGTATACGGCAAATCTCACTAAAGCTCTAATTGATAATGAAAAAGCAGTGCACAAAGGACATCAATGAGTTTCACATCCTCGAGCCGTCATGCAAAACGCTTTGGAGAAATGTGACAGAAAAGGCCGAAATGCACAGGGTCATGCTGGAGTCCGATGGCGTTGGCGTGCCTATGCACTTCAAGTGCAGAGTAATTTAGCAAAAACAAAAAGAAAACATATGTCCAGTAGCATTCATTCCTATTGACGTCTATACTTAATCTCATGTCCTACCGATCTTTGTTTCCTTGCAGCACGACTCTTATGAGTTGTTATATATATGGACAAATGATGAAAGTGTAAGGAAGAATCTGGGCATTCGACAGGTATACACCGGCCTAGACTTTTAGCTACCATTGGTCGATGCATGCAGCTCATTTCATAGCAAAGATACATATGTCCCCTGTTTGAATCATGGGTTAGGCTACGAAGTAAGAGAATCGAATATTTTTATTCTACCACCACTTGATGTGCCAGACCAAAGCCATCGACTAATTCTGTGGTATAGATAAAAATTCTTTGTCTACGTTTGGTTTGGGTGTATTTGATCGGTAAGGACAGCTCAATAGTTTTTTGAGAGAACGCGCTACGCACATGTTTCATTAAGAGAAGGGGAAACAGGGCAGCTCAATAGTTACGTATGTGCATGCTCAGAAAGAGACAACTATACATTTTTGAATTGGTCGATGGCAAATTCAAAATGAAACATGTGCATACAGCAAAAAAAAAAAAGTCCCAATTCTGAATACAGTCCAAACAACCAACAGCCAGAAGCACCAAAAAAAGAACATATGTAGGACATTTTGCATATTGGTCCAAGTTATATATTCCTGTAACATTGCTTCACTACAGGAAACAGTCGGAGAATGGAGAAGATGTAACGTTTCCATACTTTACGAAAAGGATATCCCAAGTACAGTAAAGCATCATCGGATGCTACGCAGAAGTGGATATCAGGCTCTGATATACAGGTTAGTTATAGTGTCCATGAAGACAAGCTGTGACTCACAATGTACTCTGCAAGATGCTTGTTAGCTTCAAGTTTCTTTATTGCTACACGTGATTCCACTTAGATTCAGTTGTCTGACGGTAAAATCGGATCAAAAGGCGATTGCAAGATACTAAATCTCTGATATTTCAAATGTCAGCTTCTCCACAATATTTCCCAGTCAGGAATCCCAAGTACAGTAGAGTGCTCGTTTCCAATGCTCACATAATTTGCTGGTTTGTTACTTAATGTTGCAGTGGCGATAATGACAGTGTATTTTCCTTTGTTGGCACACAAGCATGGATTAGATCTCTTAACCTGTCTATCAATGACGACTGGCGACCATGGCATGTTGATGACCAAGTTGCAGGGTATGGAACCCATCATACCTTACATTTTTACCTTTGCACTTCTCATCGCACACCGCCACATAAAACCTAAGTGACCAAATGCGCCCAAATTATAAGTCGTCTTGCAATTTCTAGGTACTTAGCTTTTGCTATACACATGCAAAATATTATATATATATATATATATATATATATATATATATATATATATATATATATATATATATAAATATATATATATATATATATATATATATATATATATAAATAGTTAAAGCTATGTGTTTAGAAAAACAAAAATGATTAGCAATTTGGAAGGGGAGAGCAATTGTCGGTGTTTTTACCATCCGACTAGTGACCAACGTATCCAATCAGAGGGGTAGCATATGGGGCACAAATTTATCCTGATTCAGGTATGGGGTACCATAAATCCAGCAGAAATGAGCTTTATCGCTATGCACCGTCTACTCCAGAGAGCGGGGGACGCTGATGATGTTGATGATGGATCGGTTGCTTTTCGCCTGGATTGCTTGGATTATACACACACGTGTGTGTGTATAATATACATATATATGTTTCGGTCACTCCATACAACGATAAAAAGGCGACGCAGCTGTAAAAAGCATCAGGCCAATGCACCAAAATCTGGATCAGTATAGTAAATTACCAACCATCAAGCGCTCACAAAATTCCTGAAATTCAATATGAATTCGCAGTCAGTGACAATTTTCAGAGAAGTTTTCGAAAATGAAATGTCACTTATATCAACAACGTCTTCATTTTGTAACAAGCTTATGTAATTTCTCGATGCAACTGCTTGTTTATTTGTTTGAATGGTTCAAAGTAGCATTCTAAGGTCTGGCTATTTTTTCTCGAGTTTCTTTTTCTAAGGATAGAATATAATCATGGGACTGGGCCTCTTAAGCATCTACGCTACATGCTAGAGTTCACCTTCACCATTGCAAACTTCCTATACCAATCAAGTCAACCTGGCATATGCATAGTTAACTGTAAATGTAAAATTCAGTCAAAATGATTGGCCCAGACTCTAATGAAAATAAATTTAAATAAACCAAGCACACGACTCTATTGAACCTAAGTAGTCAGTGGTTAATTTAAAGCATCATGCTTAGCAGCACAAAGTATTCAAGACTAAGGTACTCCATTTGTCATAAGGAAATTAGAAAAAAAAAATCGATAGATGAAACGTTTATGAGTCTTCTAGTATGACAGAGTGACTAGATACATGAACATAAAAATAAATCAAACATCCCTTTCAAGAAGCTAAACTTACAGCTGAAATTAGAGTCATATGAAAGAATAAGTTCCACTATATCATCAATCATTCCCTACTATATATGCACACATGCCTTCTGTAAAAGAAAACTGAAGAAGCAACTCCAAAATCCAGAGTACTTAGCTGGTTGCTCAAGGTGATACGTTAGGAGAGTTCGGACAGCAAGCTTCGTTAGGGGAGAAGAAAACCTAAGACGTGAGACTGGACATTCATCTAGAAAGTAGAAACACAAACTGGCATATATGATATAATCGGCTAGTGGTTTATTAGGAACATGGGGTTTTACCAAAAACAAATGTTAAAAGTTCAGGTCTGCTTTATTGAGCACCCACTGCTGCTGTCCGATGGAACTCCCTCCCATGGCCACCATGCGGGGCTCTGCAAGAGGAGAGGACCAAAAGAAAGCTAAAAAAAAAGAAAAGGATGGCCAATGCTGCCGCCCAGCGAAGCTCCTGCCCGTTGCCTGTTCGGATCCGAATTTGCGTGTGTTAGGGACCCACAGTGCCTCCGCCCCACCAGCTAACCTCTCTTCATGTTCATGGTATGGCCCAATGGGAAAACAAAGGTCAATAAAGTCTCTCTCAACACCAAATGACACTTAAACTTCCTGATCCTAAATTTTGATGCTCATTCCTTTGAATTGATCATCATGTGAGTGTGCACCACACCTTTCAAAGATTTGACTATTTTTATTCTAAGGCTCAAAGGGAAAACAAACATGAAATATTTATGCTACTTCAAGTGTCTCTCAACACCAAATGACAATTAAACGAGTCAGTGCTTAATCTGATGCTCAATCGTTTGACCAATGCTCTTGAATATTAAAGTGCTTAAGATCCCATATAAGGATCACTGTGATCTAGGTTTGGGTATCCCTACAAAATTCATATTTGTCACATTAATCTTGTTGCTTTTAATCACCAAAACACTTACAAATGGATTTAGATGTTTATATTAAGTAGTTCAATGTTTTCAGCACATTTTTTCTTGGTATATAATCTACTTTACCAATCTCATAATGTTTTTGAAATATGGAAAAAGATATTTATTAATAAGAAAATGTTACAACAAGGTTCCCAACAAGTTCTGAATTATATCCCTAACATCTTTTCCCCTTATTTGCACATGTTCAACAAGTGAACATTTTAGATCTCCTTGCTAGCACTTACGATATCTTTCCTCATTTATTATTTTTTTTTCAGATTTACTACAGGTTACTCGAGTAATTTAACATATGCAACTGTGAAGGTATATGCTTTGGATATGTTTATTTTTCCATTCCGATAGCATATTTAAGTTATCTAAAGTCTTCTGGGCAACCTAAAAGCTATTCAACTTCACCCAATTATTAAGTTATCTGGGTATGTAGATAGTTATTTACATAATTTTGTTTAATCACATAGGGTGCTGGCCACACTGCTCCGGAGTACAAGCCCAAGGAGTGCCTCACAATGTTTGCAAGATGGATTTCCAGTATACCTTTATGAGTAATCATTTACCTATTGGAGTTCTCCATTAGTGTAAAACATTTTGTACCACTTAATATTTTGAGTGTTAAGGTAATGTACTAGAATATGTTAAACTCATTGAACTAAAAGCCAGAGACACTACGCCAGAACATGCAATCACTATCGGAGCATCACTGCCTGTTGTCCTAGAGCAATCACCGTTGGAGCATCACTGTCGGTCGTAAGCCTAGAATTCAGAAAATTAGCGGGCAGCTATTCACCCAACAGTAATGGCACCTATCACTGTTGGCTAAAACCTAGCCGACAGCAATATATCACTACCGGGTGAAGCTACAAACCAGCAGTGATAGCTACGATATCACTGTCTACTCTAGACAACCTAAGGCCTCCAATTTCAACCTAGTCAAAACCTATGCAATAAAATAATCTATCTAAATGTACAACTAAGGTTTTGCTAAGTGTGTTGCTATATCTACCGTAAAAGAGTTATGCAACCTAGATTCCAATCCTATCACTAGCTTATCAAATTAAGCTAGGAATATTAAGCACAAACCTAAGTACATAAAGTAATTGCGAAAGGTAAAGGGCGATAGAGATGCAAACTACCATTTGATGACTGGTATTTTTACCGATGTATTGAGAAGCTCTTTGCTTTCCCGTAGTCCTCGATGGAGCCGCTCGTAAGGATGCCTAGCCCTCGCAAGGGCGAAGCTTTCGGTTGGGTAACTCCGTGGATAGCCCCCGGGCCTTCCCCACATGCAAGTGGGTCTTCGAGATGGCCTCTCCTAAACCGCTCCCCGCCGTCTTCACTATCGAGCTTACAGCCGAAAACTCCATGGCCCTCGTTCCCTTTTGGTACATGGTGGCGGCCACACCATAAACAAGGTTGGTGTAGTATGTCTCGCAAGACTACAAGCCCCTCCAAGTATAACAATGGTGTGCGCAAGCACCGAGTGAGCAAGAGGTATGCAAACCTCACTAAAACTAGGCCTAAACCTAGAGCAAGCGTAATAGCGGTGGTCTAACTAGTCTAAGCACTTCGCAAAGCACCCACACTAGTCACCTAATATTTTCCTAAGCGCTTTTGGTGGCTAGAGCACAAATGGATGAGCCTCAACTCTCCACACACTTCCTTAACCTCCACACACACCCAAATGGCTAGTCACGGGGGTATATATAGCCCCCAATGCAAAACTAGCCGTTGGAACCTACTATAGCTTTTTGCTCAATCACTAGATGTGTTTGGTGGGGTACACTAGACAGGTCCAGTGCCCTTCCATAGCTAGCCATTAGAACTAGCTGTTGCCGACCGTTTGGGAACATTGCCCGTTAGGTGCGACGTTTGGTGCACACCGGATATGTCTGTTTCATTATGGCTATCTCCAATCTTCTTTGCATCCTCTTTGGTAGAATCCTCCAGAGTACATGTTTGGTGCTTCAAGGTATAGGTCTGTGACTTTATTGTACCACCTGTTGGGATGTGGGTGATCCCGATAGGGAGTCAAGCCCTGTGCTACTTAACTCGAGTCGGTGGAGGCCTTCATGCGAAGGCTAAGGCCTTTCGCTTGGTCTATGAAATGATTATTGAGGCAAACATTTCTTGGGTGTCAAGCCAAAAAGTAAGCCCCTCCTCATTGGGGTTTGAGCCCCCTTTTATTGGCAACGGTTACATGTACTCACTTGTACACAAATGCCCTGTAGTAGTTAGGGAATATTCTAGCATATTCTCTCATTCATAGTGTACAACATGCTAGGGGCTTAAGCGACTTTTACATGTGGAACCGCTTTGCTTCATGGGCCCTTGTCGAGCCATATCGCTTGCTCGTCAGGCTGCCTGGCCTAACTTATGGACTCTAGCTAGTGCCCTCCGCCGAAGGTTCCTCATCCCAATTGGCTGCAGCATCTGGCCGATGGTTCGAAGGCATTCATACACTTACTCGAAAGCTCGAATCACTGATGATCAACGAAGACTCGTCGAGGCCTTCGGGCGCCGTAGGTAGAGGCTTGGCTTTTTTGACCTTCGCTGAGGGCTCCTTTTGCCTTCGGCACCGGCCCCCTCCTTGGTCCCTAGGAGGCCTTCATAGCGAAGACCTATGTTTGTGTTACCTACAACCATGGAACTTGTGATGTGATGCTAAGATCGGATAGTGAACCTTCGGGCACAAGACTTCGCTGCCAACAATGCCCCCTTTGAGGGTAAGGTTTGACATAGACGAGCCTAATCCTAGACTTCTGGCACGTGTTTGCCTTGAGTCCTGAGGGTTCACTCCCCCCGGGATCGTTTACGTCTGACGTGTGAACTGGCTGTGGCCTTCTCAAGGCGCTGCAGTTGGAAATGCTGAGCAAAGTTTGACCGTGGCGTGGTGAAAGTTGGACGGTCACTTGGATGACTATAAAATGAGGGGGCTAGATCAGAGGTACCCCTAGTCGCCTTCACTGTAGTTAAAAATTCTAGCTTGTCCTTTTAGTCTTCGTTCTTGGAGTTCTTCGCTTGTAGTTGTCGGAAGTGGCTACTTACTGTGGTTGTTGTCCGTGGTCGAAGCTTTTCGCTATTAGGTTTCAAGATTGGGATCTATACTTTGAGCGGTCCATGATGGCGAGCGCAAGGGCTTAGGATTTGGAAGAGGCTTTGGATTGTGTTGAAGCTAGCCCAAGGGACTTAGTCAGAGGTGGGAGCAACAATGGCAAAGGCGATGTTGAATTTGCGAAGACCTTTGAGTTTGGTCCTTTGCTCACCGCTGAGGCTAATGTGAACAAGTATGAAGGGCTCAAGTGGTTCACTGAAGGTCGGGCTAGGGCACCGAAAAGTGAATCTATGCTGAGGCTAGAGGTTGGCGAAGCGGTAGTCTTTCGTGATTTCTTCATATGTGGTTTGTGTATGCCGACGGTGAGGTTAGTGAGAGAAGTACTAGAGGACTTCTCTGTGTAGTTGCATCATTTGACACCGAAGGGGGTTTTGACATTGGACAAGTTCTACTAGGTGTGCTCGACCTTCGATGTTGATGCTGATTATGAGCTTCAACGTTAGCCAAAGAGGTTCGTAGTCAGATGCATGATGAAGTAGGCTCTATTTAGTAGCTGCACTTTTATGCCATGATGGACTTCCAAGGGTCAAGAGAATGAGATTTTGTATGCTCAGCGCAATCGTTAGGCCAACAGTTGGTACCACTATTGGTTTTATGTGAGGACCCCAAGGGTTGCTTTCAAGGATGAGGAAGGCAATGAGGCTTACTGGTTTCCTCTTGGGTCAAAGATGGAGGAGATGAACCCTTTGCCCTGGGTTATAGCTGAGGAGAGAGAAGCGGGAGGCCTATGAAAAAGCCTTTGAGTATGCGGTCTCGTTCAGCGGCGCATGCGATATAGTAGAGGATTTGCTGCTGTGGGAGTGTGGCTTCTAGGCCACAACACTTGCAAGGATTTTTCTTGTGGAAGGATGAGGTTGCTGATTTTGGGTGCGGAAGAGGGCGTGCCTTTTCCTCATTTTGGTCTTCAAAGGACCAAGGGCAAGGATGACATCGTAATTAAGAAGGGGGTCAAAGGCTTGGCTCACAAGATTCTTTGGGAGAGTTCAGAGAAGGACACTACTAAAAAAACTTTCTGGAGGTGGTCGTTTTGGATTTACGGAAACGGGCAAAGTAACCGCCTCGGTCCAAAGGTCGCCTTTAATGGAGACCTAAGGAGGCGGTTGCTTTGTCCGCCTCGGTTAATCCATTAACGGTGGCTAGCGCCTTTAGGCACCCGCCTCTGTTAATCAATTTAAAAATTAAAAAAGCCTAAGCACTCCCAATTGAGCCCACCGTAGCCACTGCCACCATGTTCGTCGGAGGAGGGCTTGACGAATCTATGCGCGCCTCCTCCCCGCTAGATCTGGGCACGACCGGCCTCCTCCCTACTGGATCTGGGCGTGGCCAACCTTCTCCTCATCGAATCTGGGCGTGGCCCCATGCAACTGCCATGGGAGAGGAAGGGATGGAGCCACCACCTTGGGAGAGAGAGGGAGACACAGCTGGCCAACCTCGACCTGGATCCGACCAAAACCTCCTGAAAGGATCTAAACAATGCCTAGAGGGGGTGAATAGGCATATCTAAAAATTTCTACGTAATCTCAAAGTCAAATGTCAGTGACAGTCAGAAGTCCCGACAGTTTGTGCCGAAACTTCCGACACCCGAAAGTTCTGACGCAAACAGCCGGGAGTTCCGGCACCTACGAGAATTACACTACAAGTGCTAAAACAAACTTTGAGTGAAAGGTATTTTACAACCCCACTCCCTAGTGGTAAGGTAAAGTGTTGGGGTTGCTTCTTTCATAGATCGAGTCCAAACCCTAAGAGGAGTGTTGGAGAGGAAGACAAACAAACTAGAACAAATATGATAGCACAAATCACAACAACAACAAGCACGCAGGACACAAGAATTTATTCCGAGGTTCGGCAACCCCACAAAGGAGCTCATACGTCCTCATTGTTGAGGTGACCACAAAGGTCGGAGTCTCTTCCACCTCTTTGCCTCTCTCAAAGCAACCACAAAGGTCACTCGAGCTTTCCACTAAGAAATCAAGGGTAATACAAACTTCCCAAGGCTCTTCCACAAGATGGAAGCTCTTGGGCGATGCCTGGCTGGCTGGGTTCCAAGAACCCAAGAGTAATAGACACAAATCCAACCCACTTGATGAATAAATCAAGTGCTCAAGCTTGCCAAAGTGATTCTCTCACTCAATCCACTCTCTTTTCACTCAAGACCCTAAGGGAAACGAAGATTGGACCAAAGGGAAGAGGAGAGGTGTGTCTTGAATGCTTGGGAGCTATTTTGGACGAAGGTTGGTGAGCAATGAATGAGTGGTTCTTGGTTGAAAGAGAGGAGAGAGCTATTTATACTCAAAGGCAAATCCAACCGTTCAGATCTGAGTCAGAAGTTCTGACACAGATCGTCGGAACTTCTGGCTCAACGCAAAAACATTGTTCACACAGACAGTCCACTGGGCTTGCTCGCTATCATTAGACCTCCTGGCGGTCGTCGGGGCTCCTGATAGACATGACGAGTCAGGTGACTAAGTCCCAAGGCATTGGAACTTCGAGCGGGAGCCGGGACTTTCGGCACCCGAAACTCCCGACTCCAGTTGGGACTTCCGACGGGCGAAGATGCGTAGGCAGCTAAGTCGTGAAGTGTCGGGACTTTCAGAGGGAGCCGGAACTTTCGGCACCCGGAACTCCCGACTCCCATCGGGACTTCCGACGGGCAAAGATGCGTAGGCGGGCTGCATCTAAGTCAGCAAGCCCCGAAACTTCCGGCACCAAACGTCAGGACTTCCGACAACCGAAACTCCCGGCTCACGCCAGGACTTCCGGCTACCAAAAGTCCACAAACTATGTCCAAGTGTTCGTGAGGTGATTTTGTGTCTCTCTTTTGATTTTATTTTTGTGCTTGAGCACTCTATCTTTCTCAGACCACCTAAACTTGCATCCCTCTTTATAGTATGGCATACCTAAACCCAAAAAAAATAAAAAAGCTTTGGAGAGCACTTTGGGTTCGTCCGCATTTTGCACTTAAAGAATTGAGGGATACTATTTCATCTTAGATCAACTCTTTTAAAGCTTTCAAGGGACTAAAGCTGCAATATATCTCATTAAGATCTCATTAGTCCCTAATTTGGATATCATCAATACACCAAAAACCACATAGGTGGCAAATGCATTTTTACCTCTGCCTAGATCCGTCCGACCTTCGCCTCCGCCTCCCCTGCCGCACATGCTGCCATCGGCCAGGGGCGTGTGGCCTACCACCATGAGGCACGAGAGTGCATCCTACCGCCCCGGTGTGAGCCCCTGCCTGTGGATGCTGGAGAAGGAGAGGGAGGAGAGGGAGCCGCCGGTGCGAGGTAGAGAGCCTGCAGTTTTGCCTGGAGGAGAGGGAGGAGAGAAGAGAAGGCCTCGACTGTATTAATAGAGGCAGACCTTATAGTTGCCCGCCTTCGAAAATAGTCTTCGGACGCCTCGGTAAATCAATTTAAGGAGGTGGGTATTTTCTGACCGCCTCTGTAAATAAACCAACTGCCTCTGTTAATCGATTTCGAGGCGGTTATTTTTTGGTGCCTCGGTAAATAAAACGACCACCTCTGTTAATCGTCCGGCATTTTCCGAGGCGGTTGGATTTTGTGACCACCTCGGTTACTCGCAAAATCATTTTTGTAGTAGTGGGAGTATACTACTCGAGTTGTCGTCGTTGGTGGCCGCGTTCACCGGCCTAACCGGCTATTTGAAGAAATTGGTGTAAAGTATGGAGACCAGGAAGTTTTTGAAAAAGGCCAAGGTTATTGTTTTCTGCACAGTTTGACTTGGCTTATTGTGGGTGCCTTACTCTTTTCATTTGCTGCAGAGCTTCGACATCGCGCAGATCGTCGAGAAGAAGGTTATCAACACTCTTGCTCTCCGAGAGACTTTGATCAGCACCCTTAGAGCGCAGGTCGAAGGTCTTGAGGCCAAAACGGAAAGGCTCGTTAAGGAGGTTGAAGATCTCCATAAGGCGAACGAGGCACTGATGGCTGAAAGGGCTAATATGGATGTTGAGGTCAAATAGCTGATGGAAGGGAAGTCTGTAGCGGTTCAGAAGATTGACAGCATGGAAAAAAAATTGAGTGCATCTGTGAATGCAAAAGAGGTTGCCCTTGAGAGCCTGAAAAAGTAGGCCGATGTTGCTCAAAGCCTTCGCGACAAAGTGGAGAGAGAGAGCGTGCGTTGAGTGCTGAGCTTAAAGATGGTGTGAAGGTCTTGGAGGAGCAGCTGTCGTGTGTGAAGGCTTTGGGTCATGCTGCTGTTCATGAGTATGCCAGTGTGCTTGGGGCCTTTGGCTGTGTGACGGAGGCCGCGGCAACGGATGCACTGGTTTTCGACGTGCTGAAGTGGTTTTCAAATAATTTTACAACTTTGCCACTTTCTCTAGTGTGACGAATGTGTTGTCGATGTTGGAGAAGGCAGGTTGTCGGCATATGGGGGACTTCCACAAGAGGAGCTTTGTGTTTGATTCTCCTGATAAACTTGGAGAGCTCTCGAAGACTGTGAGCATGGCGAGCTGGCGCTTCATGAAGGAGTTTTGGGTTTTGTTTGGGCGGGATCATGCTCGCAGACTTGCGGAGGCTCATCGTGCCCAGGCTTGTGTTGGTTTGTTAGGTTTCTCTTAGAGGCTTGGTTTTGGTGTAGGTTTGACGTTATTTAGTTTTATTTGGCATGAGTCGAAACCGAAGGAGACTGCGCAGGCTACACCGGGAGCGGCTGTTGTAACTGCTGTGAATTGTTTGTTCATATTACGGTTGTAAGGAACTTGTGTCTCACAACGTTTGATTTGCATGTCGTTGAGGGGTGTTGCTCCCTCTTTTTGTTTTTGCGAATTACACAAGTACATATGTAGATGCTACTTTTTCTTACTATTTCTTTTTCGAATGTTGTAATTGGCTGACAAATTGGGGCCCTTTACAACGCGAGGGTCTCCCCCCTAAGGCCTTTGTCAACGTGAGGGCCTTCGGCTCTTTGCTTTTGTGGCTTGCCCAATGTTAGACGATAACTTGTGTGATACCCTTTTGGGCGTTGCTCCCTTGGGTTTTTTTACTCTTGTCGTAGTGCGAGTTACGAGTTGCGAATGAGATCAAAGGCATTATGTGTTATGTATTGTCAAAGAGAGATAGTTATACAAATATTTTGGATAGAAGTGAGCTCTCTTGTGCCTTGGATCTCTGATCTTGGGCTTTTGGTTTCTGGCCTGCGCTCTCAGAACAGAGAGGCTCTAGCACTTCGGGATACGGAAGCACGAGCGTGGGCAGATTTCTACACGCCTTCCTGCGCTCTGTGGGCTTTCTCCGAAGGCTATCGAACTCATGCTTGTCATGTGCCTGTGGTCTTCGTCTCCTTCGAGTGAACGTTGCCATGGAGTGAGTCCGAGGCTAGGTGCCGGGGTCACTAGCTTCTGGGCACTCTCACTGCTGGCTCTGGGGGCCCTACCAGGCCTTTGGCTTTCCATCGGCTGATTCGGTGCTAGCTGGTGCTGATGGCTTCTTGGGGCATGAGACTTCTCGTGGTATTCCCTGAAGGCCTCCGCTGCTGGCCGGTCCATGGCGACCGATGTCGCGCACCACGGGCTGGTGCAGGTGTCGCGATACTTAGGGGCCTTCGCCGTTTGTCCTGAGCTTCTTGCTTTACGAGTTTTCTCATGGTACCGTTGGCCAGCCAGGGTCGAAGGCTCTTTGGAATACGTTGGTTTCCATTCTGTGTTACATCCAGAATATGTTATTTATATTAGAAAGCGCAAAGTGGTATATGGGTCAACGGGAGTTTTAAACTTTTAATGAGTGAAAAAAATAATTTTTTTATTCCTTGCTTGGATGGATGATCAGATATCATAAATACATAGAGCCCGTCGAATGCATTCCGTTTGACTCCTACATGTCGTTTGGATATCGGGTCACAGAGATATAGATTACACAAGTTTTAATGGCAAAAAAGAGCCTGTATTGTAACCGAGCCCAGTTCTTTTCCATGTCTTTCTCATCTCTCCCCACAAAACCTAATACCTATATCCCTTGATGAGCGGCCACTGCCACCTCATATTCACCCGAGGAGAGAAGATCGGAGAATAGAGAAGACAGGAGAGGGAGAGAAATTAGGGTTTTGATTTTCGTTCGTGGATTGTATGCGTTTCTCCTCCAAAACCGGTTGGTTATCTTCTTTTCTTCCCGTTTCGCCTCAATTCCATGCTTGGGGTCATTATTCTTGATGGTGTTGCTATGGGTGCCGCCGCCTCTCCCTCCCTCTGCTTGATCTCCTCCCTCAACCTCTTGGTCTACAACACTGCCCTCTCCGCCACCTCCTCTCTTTGCTCGATCTGCGCCACCACTGTCTCCGAACCATCAAGGCTCCCTTCGACGTGCTCTCTCTTGCGAGATCTGGCACGGGGACAGTCGATCCGACGAGAGGACCTCAAATCCAAGAGACTTGGACATGACGCCACCATGGGGGTCGGCAGAGTCCCCCTCGTCGTCTTCCACTACAGGCTCACCGCCGCCTGCACCAAGCTTTGTCGTCTTCGTCGACCCTTCCCTGGTTCGACGTCATTCATCTATGGGGTTCGGCAGTTCTGGCCCTCGGCGCCACGAAGGCGGCTCGGCCAAGAGTTGGTGCTCCTCCCATCAAGCTACGATGGATCCACCTTGGCGGCAAGGGTAAGCCTCTCATCTCTTCTCGCATTCCTTTCCTCTCTGCTCACCCTCACTCTCCTAGTTTCCCAGGTTGGGAATGGCAATAGATCTCGTTTGGGCCCGGAGGAGCGTATCTTCAAGGATGGAGGGCTTGCAGGCGCGGGTCTCCAAGGACGGTGGCAGGCCTCTACAGTGTCCATGGATGTAGGCTTCGCTAGCGAGCATGGTGGTGGGGCCTGGCGGCAGGTGCGGCGGTGGGGTTCGTGTTGGGCGCGGTGGCAGGCCTTGGCAGCAGGTGGTCCCGATGGCAATGCCGATGGTGGCCACTATTTTTTTGTTTTTAATCCATTTTTAGAGCCAAGTGTTGTAATTACGCTAGTATGTTTTTTTTATAAAGGAAGGTTTTATTAAAACCTCGGAAGCAATACATCGAGTTGCCTCTGCCTAACATAAGGCACACAGCCAATTGTGCCGGTATGTGGAGACACGATTTCAGAGACGGACACCATTATGGACAACCTCTGTTGCTTTGGTTACCAGAGATGGGCTTTTCCTGCCGCCTCTGCAAATCACCGATTAATAGTGATGATCCGCCTCTCTAAATTCCTTTTGGACGTCTCAGAAAAGTGAAAACATCGTAGTGCTAGCAAATTATATTCTATTATTAAGGGATTGATTATCTAGAAGAAGTCTTTTGCTGATGAAGCATGTTCTGTTGACATGCTTGCAATAGTAGCAGACATCATTACCATGGTGATGGGATAGTAATTAAAATCATAGCTACGAAGTGGATTTCTGCATTTGTATGCGAATACATATCGATGTACTGGAGTAATTGATAGGTCATGCTTCAATATTGAACTGAGGGGCAATACGGCGTTCTCATACATTCTCTGGAATCCAGCAGCCGTGGAAGCCGTATGGTAGGCCGTAGGGGAGCCTATGGTTGGCCGTAGGGGAGCCCTACTCGAGCAATTTCTTCAAAAGTCACGGCGTCCAGCAGTAGCGCATACCCATCACCTTCCATGGTGCTTACGATGGATATCACAACCCCTACAAATTAAACATTCTTATGGTCTGAATGAAACACAAATCGTTAATTCAAAAAAAACGTTTTCAGCAATAACAAAACTTACCGTCGTCTTCATCAGTTCCCCCCTGGCCTCGCCACAAAGAAGGGCTCTGATGGCACAGAGCCCAGCTCGTGCCAGTTCTTGGCCTCTTTCTCCACAAGGTCGATCTTGGTGAGGGAGTTCAAGAAATTGCATGGCCTTCGCGCGCCACAGGCATACACATAACGGTATTCCTTACCCTGGTAAGCCGGATTGATGGAAGGCATCTCCACTCCCCAGCCACGCACCTCAGGGTCCAGCACAGTCTCCAGCTCGCCCATGGGGGTTCCATTTCCATCCTGTGGTATCCTGAATCGGGCAACCCTCACAACTGGATTCAGGTTCTTTGCCGAGTGCCTGAGGCACTCGGCAAAGGCCTAATTGCACTCGGCAAAGCCTTTGTCGAGTGTGGCACTCGGCAAAGAACACACGGCAAAAAATTAATCGGCAAAGACCTCTTTGCCGAGTGTCTTTTATCGGGCACTCGGCAAAGGCTTTGCCGAGAGTCCCGGTGGCACTCGGCAAAGAAAAGCGACCGTCACGGCGCCGAATCCGTTGACGGTGGCTTTGCCGAGTGCCAACCCTGCAGGCACTCGGCAAAGATTTTTTATTTTTTTTTTAAAAAAAATCTTTGCCGAGTGCCCACTGGCCGGCGCTCGGCAAAGATTTTTTATTTTTTTAAAAAAAAATTATTTGCCGAGTGCCCAATGGCCGGCTCTCGGCAAAGTTTGATTTTTTTTTTAAAAAAATTCTTTGCCGAGTGCCCTCTGGCCGGCACTCGGCAAAGTTTGAATTTTTTTTTTAAAAAAAATCTGAAGCTCCCATGTTGCTCGCTTTACTCCTTGCTTTAACCTGCAAATGAACCAAACAGCACAAAAGAAAATAAGTAGCCAATAATGAACTAAAAGAAAATAAGTACCAAGTAATGAGCTTAAATAGATCTAACAATACCTAGGCTAACAAAAGCTCTAACTAGCATTTGAAAATCCACTAAGCTCCAAAACTATAAACTGCTAGCTCTTGAAACCAAACTGCAAGTACATGCAAAGCCATTTCAACTATTTCGTTCTGCCTTCACTGAAAAGCATGTACTGAAACTGAGGTAATTTTGCAATTACAGAGACAAGCTGACTACCGACACAACCTGAGAAGTGAGAAGCACAAGAACTGATGGACCAACACAACCTGAGAAGCACAAGAACTGATGGACTTGCACCTGTCCTCACCGAGTTCCAAAACCCAAATCCAAGCAAATGAAATAAAATAAGTTTATGAACAGGCCATTTGACATTGCTAACAACCTTGCAAGTGAATCATACATATTCGAATCAGTTTTTTTTATTTTTTTTTTGTTTTTGGCCTCTAAGTTTTTTGTGCAGCCCTTTTGAAGGACCCGGAACTCTTCCTTAGAATTTGGGGACTTTTGGTGGCTTTTTGATATATTTAGTTACTTTATTTCGTTTACTTGAATTTTTTCGAAAAATATAAATTTGAACTGCACGTGGTACGAATAATGGAATTTAATGATTCGAAAAATGATAGTCATGTTACTGAGTGTAGTGTGAGGCCGTATCCAGGAACGGACCCGAAATTTCGGACATCTTGTTCACGAAACATGACCGCGAACTTGCGTGCGAAGTGTTTTTAAATTCTATAAAAAACAAACGAAGTCCGAAAATCATGAAACTTTTTGAGATGTCGTGATATCGTATGTGGAGGCTATGATAAAAATTTCAGAAGATTTCGTGCACGTTGTCACGTACGATGCTTACAAACAGGACATCTCCATATGTGATATCAGATCTCACATGTAGAGATGCCCTGGTTTGTAAGCATCGTACGTGACAACGTACACAAAATCTTCTGAAATTATTATCATAGCCTCCACATATGATATCACGACATCTCAACAAGTTTCATGATTTTCGAACTTCGTTTGCTTTTTATCGAATTTAAAAACACTTCACACGCAATTTCGCGGACATGTTTCGTGAACAAGATGTCCGAAATTTTGGATCTGTTCCAGGAGACGGCCTCTCACAACACTCACTAACATGACTATCAATTTTTGAATCATTAAATTCCATTATTCGTACTACGTGCAGTTCAAATTTCTATTTTTCGGAAAAATTCAAGTAAACAAAATAAAGTAACTAAATATATCAAAAAGCCACAAAAAATCTCCAAATTGTAACTAGGAGTTTCTGGTGCTTTAAAAGGGCTGTACAAAAAAATTGGAGGCCAAAAACAAAAAAAACAAAAAAACTTTGCCGAGTGCCGGGGCATGGCACTCGGCAAAGGGTGTCTTTGCCGAGTGCCAGGCATAAGGCACTCGGCAGAGAGGGTTTTAAATTTTTTTAAAAAAATTTCCTCTTTGCCGAGTGTATCCACAGGAGCACTCGGCAAAGAAATTATAAAAAAAAATCAAATATTTGCCGAGTGCCTAACAGCAGGCACTCGGCAAAGAAGGCCGTGACCGAACACCGTTTCGCGGGCAGCCTATGCCGAGTGTAGAGATTTTGCCGAGAGTCTGGCACTCGGCAAAGAAGTCCTTTGCCGAGTGCCCTTGTTTGCCGAGTGCCCGGCACTCGGCAAAGAACTCTTTGCCGAGTGCAATTCTTTGTCGAGTGTCCGATTTTTGACACTCGGCAAAGTCTCTGTTTCCAGTAGTGCCTGCACATGCATACCGGATATAAAAATTACTTGTCAAATAATAAATTATTGTAGCTCAGGCTGCACATGCATACCTAGCATCAGGGAATGCGTCCTTGTTCATTCCGGGAGATCTTAGTCTATGCAGTGCAAGTGCCTTAATGACAGAAGGATCAGCATAGTACTCGCAGCAGTCAGCAATGATCGCATCTCCTTGTTCTTATGCGTTAATGAAGTGTAATGCCATGAACGGACGAACCTCCACGCTCGCCACCTACGAGGTACTTGTAAACATCAAGAACATCATCCACGAAAGATCAACATCAGTAAATAATACGTAATGGTGATGTTAATAGTGCTTACAGTCGTTCCGGTGAACCTGCATATGACGTGCATGTAGCTCCCAGACTCCGGTAGCCAGTCGAAGAGATACCAAGGTTGAGAACGCCGGCGAGGGAGTATCGGAGGGGCATCTCCAGTACGACGATGTAGTTCTCCGTGACGGCGAACGAATGCACCCATCCCGGTGCGTGCCCTCCACGGCAGTGCACTCTCCCAATCACTTTCCTCTCGTTGCTCCCGGCTGCCATCCTGACGACACGATGGCCACGCCGGAAGATGTCCGGGAGCAGCGTCAAGAACTCGGTCCCTGTCACAACCGGTGCGCGGACTGTAGTAGCAAGCCCCATAGCCTATCCGCGTACCGAAACTTGCCGATTGTGTCGAGAGTCTCCGGATCTATCAGCACGGAGCCCTCCTTGGTGGCCTCGGTGAGGCACAGCACCCGGCCATCCCCTAGAGGCAGCACGGAAATGTTGACGTTGTCGGTGAGCAAAGTGCCACTTCCGAGGCCGACGACGTTACGCACGCGATCGAGCAGGCTCCCAGGCTGCATGGAGGGACACAGTTGGGAGAACTCCCGGTGGAGAGGCCGGCCGTGCGCCATGGCAGCTTTGTACGCGTCCGACTCGACCTGACGATGAGTGCGGGTGGCGCATCCTCGCCGGAAGGAGATGCGCACAAGTGTGGCGTACCCGTCGAATATGTGGTGGGACGAGTGCTCGCCAACGTCCCAAAGACCTGGCCCGTTCCTTAGGTACGTGCCATTCTGTAGAAGCTCAGTTACAAGACATGTGATGTTATAAGATGTTCTGCTGAAAAGTAGGTCGTACCAGCCAAGTAGGGAGGTGTCCTTCCACGGCCATATCACCCGCCCACCGTTCTTGCCGGACATTGCTCCATGCAGGATGCTTCATCCAGCATTCTCCAGCGACCTTCACACGGCTGACATGCCTACGACTTTCCTTTCCCAAGCTGATATTGAGGAAGGTCTGATTGGAGAGAGAGTTGGACAAGAAGAATGATTTAGGAGCAGCACGTAGCGTGGAGGGATAGGTAGCCATTCTTGTGTTGTGTGTGAGGGATAGACGACGAAGCTCGAGGCTACCCGGCAAATCTATTACATTTATTTTATAGTACTGGATATATGGTCATGGTGCTACTTAGGCAACAATATTATTATATTGCAATTAATTGATAGTTGATGCTGTTAATAGCTATCGCGGGTTCGTAACCGCGGCAAGCATCGTGGTTGTTAGTCAGAAGTCAGAAGTGTGGGTCTCCGGTGGCTCACGTACTCAAAAACATAAGAGACACAGCGGTTTATTCTAGTTCGGGCTATCGAGGCCCTATGTCCAGCAGTGAAGTATTATTCGTGCTCATCAAGAGCACCCAAATCAGGGGTTACAATGGAGGAGAATGAGAGTTTGACAAGGGATCGCTCGGTGCTATCCTATGGTTCTACGGTGGTGAGGTTCTTCCGAGCAAGAAAGGGACCGGTCCTCTCTCTTGCCAAGTTGCTGGGGGAGGAACTCGCTTGTGTTTCTCTTGGTTGCTCTGTCTAGCTGATGCTTCTGCTGTCTAATCGGCCTCTAATGTCTCGGCTCTCCTCTATAGGAGCCGACCTCCCCCTTATATTCTGAGGAAGGTCAGGTACAAGTCGGTTTGTAGCTTCAGACTATGGCCTACGTGCGCCGAGTGCAAGAGAGTACCGCCGCAGCGTGGATGGACCTCGGCTTCGTCGTGTAGGGGAGTTGTAGGAGCTGCTGGTGCCGCCCAACGTTGCTGCTGCCTGACACTTGACCATCAGGGGCTGTCTGCTGCGGTCTGGCCTCCTCGGGGTAAGCCTTCTCGAGGCTTCCTCGGCTGAGCGGCTGACAAGTGGGCCCTAGAGCCCACTGTCCTTAGAGTTGGTGAAGTTGTTTGTCCTGTTGCGAAACGCTGATTGTGTGACCCTGTCGATGGAGTGGTGGACAGCGCCTCGCGCCCGTTTAAAGGGTTGCTTGTTGCCCGAGATGTCCCACCGCCGCCGAAGAAGTGCTTCTCCAAAACAATGACATTGCTCTAATTGCTATTCATGATGCAATTGATGAGAGAACATTTGAGCAAATCAAGAATATTGAGATGGCTCATGAGGCATGGAAGAAGTTGGAAGAATCATTTGAGGGCACTCAAGCCATGAAGGGTGCAAAGGCATACATTCTTAAAGAAAAGTTTGCAAGCTTCAAGATGAAGGATGATGAGAGTGTACCGGAGATGTTCCATAGGCTTCAAGTGCTTATCAATGATCTCAAAGCACTTGGAGAAGAGGTGAAGGACAAGGACTTCTCCCACAAGTTCTTGAGATGCTTGCCTTCAAGATTTGGTACATTGGTCACCATTCTAGTGAGAAGCGGTTTAGACACCATGACACCAAACCAAGTATTGGGAGATATAATGACCGATGATACCTATAGAGATGATGATGAGAAGGAAGAAAAGAAGGAGAAGAAAGATGAGAAGAAGGATGAGAAGAAGAAGAGCGTGGCATTCAAAGCCACATCATCCAAGGGCAAAGCTAAGCAAGAAACATCAAGTGAAGAAGATGAATCATGGGATGATGATGATGATGAGAAGATGGCTCTATTTGTCAAGAGATTTGGCAAGTTCATGGTGAAGAAGGGCTACCGTGCTAGAAGAAAGAAGTCTTCATCCAAGAACAAAGAAGAGTCAAGAAGGTGCTTCAAGTGTGGAAGCAAAGATCATCTTGTTGCTCAATGCCCATACAATAGTGATAATGATGATGACAACAAGAAGAACAAGAAGAAGGACAAGAAGGAAAAGAAAGAGAAGAAGGACAAGATGGCCTTCAAGAAGAAGAAGGATGGTTCCTATGTAGTCACTTGGGATAGTGATGCTTCCTCAAGCGATGATGATGATGATAGTGATGATCACAAGACCACCAAGAAGAAGGTTCTTGCAAGCATTGCCATCAATGAGAAGCCTTCTCTCTTTGAATCTTCATCATGCTTCATGGCTAAGGCCACTAAGGTACAATCTTGTGATGATGAAAGTGATGAAGAACATGTTGATGATGATGAACATGAAAACAAAAATGATAGTGATAGTGATGATGATGAACCTACTAAGGATGAATTATTTGACATGCTAGAAGATGCTAGAGAACACTTTGATATCAAGAGAAGGGAATGCAAAAGCTTGCGTAAGGAACTAAAAGCCCTTAAGCAAGCCTTTGATGAGCTCAATGCATCTCATAAGAGGCTAGAGGAAGCCAATGAGAAGCTTGGCAAAGCTCACAAAAAGCTTGAAAAGGCTCATTCCTCTTTACTTGATGAGCAAAATAAAAAGAGGCATGTTGAAACTTGCAATGTAGGTTTAACTTGTGATATAATTGATGAATCACTATCTATGCCTATCATTGTTGCTACTACTAATCCTTCTTATAGCACTTCCACTTCTACCTCTTCTAGTAGTGATGGTCTCACTTGTGATGCCTCACTAGTGGTTGAGAATGAGAACCTCAAGAAGGAGGTCACTAAGCTCACTCACACCTTGGCTAAGGCTTATGGTGGTGAGGACCGCTTGCTTATGGCCTTGGGTAGCTAAAGAGCTTCTCTCTACAAAGAGGGATTGGGCTATACCCCCAAGAAAGGCAAGGCGGCCTTTGCTCCTCACAAGACTAGTTTTGTGAAGAACAATGGTCAGTTTTGCACTAGTTGTAAGCAAGTTGGTCACAAAGAGCAACAATGCAAAAACAAGAGCAAAAATGCTAATGTATCCTCCATTAAGCTTGATTCATGCTATATGCTTACTAACGGTACAAATGGTGTAAAGGCTAAGTTCTTTGGCAAACCATGGATGGGCTCAAAGAAGAAAGCCATTTGGGTGCCAAAGAGCTTGGTTACTAACCTTCAAGGACCCAAGCAAGTTTGGGTACCTAAAAAGAATTGATCTTGTTTTGTAGGTCAATTACAAAGCCAGAGGAAGGTATTGGGTTCTTGATAGTGGGTGCACTCAACACATGACCGGTGACGCAAGAATGTTCAACTCAATCAACACCAATGGCAATGATGGTTATGATAGTATCACATTTGGTGACAATGGCAAAGGCAAGGTCAAAGGGTTTGGTAAGATTGCAATATCCAATGACTTGAGCATATCCAATGTGTTGCTAGTAGAGAGCTTGAACTTCAATTTGCTATCCGTGGCTCAATTGTGTGATCTTGGATTCAAATACATATTTGGGGTAGATGATGTAGAAATCATAAGTGTAGATGGCTCTAATTTGATCTTCAAAGGTTTTAGATATGAGAATCTATACTTGATTGATTTCAATGCTAGTGAAGCTAGATTATCTACATGCTTGTTCACTAAGTCTAGCATGGGTTGGTTATGGCATAGAAGGCTTGGTCATGTTGGAATGAAACAATTGAATAGATTGATTAAGCATGACTTAGTTAAAGGCTTGAAAGATGTTGTGTTTGAAAAGGATAAGCTTTGTAGCTCTTGTCAAGCCGGCAAACAAGTTGGAAACACCCATCCTAAGAAAAGCATGATGAGCACTAGTAAAGCATTTGAGTTATTGCACATGGATTTGTTTAGGCCAACACAATACACTAGTATCGGTGGAAACAAATATGGATTTGTGATAATGGATGACTACACTAGATACACGTGGGTATTCTTTCTAGTAGACAAAAGTGATGTATTTGCAACATTCAAATCATTTGTCAAGGGCATTCACAATGAGTTTGAAACAACCATCAAGAGAGTTAGAAGTGACAATGGTAGTGAGTTCAAGAATACTAGAATTGATGAGTTATGTGATGAATTTGGAGTTAGGCATCAATTCTCGGCCAAGTACACACCCCAATCAAATGGCCTTGTTGAGAGGAAAAATAGAACACTTATTGATATGGCAAGGTCTATGCTTAGTGAGTACAATGTGAGTCAATCTTTTTGGGCCGAAGCTATCAACACGGCTTGCTATTGTAGCAACCGCCTCTATTGTCACCGATTGAAAGAGAAGACACCTTATGAGCTCTTAAATGGTAGAAAGCCCAACATTGCATATTTTCGAGTCTTTGGTTGCAAATGTTATATCTTGAAGAAAGGCACAAGATTGGGCAAGTTTGACAAGAAATGTGATGAAGGATTCCTACTTGGCTATTCCACCATAAGCAAAGCATATAGAGTTTGGAATTTGGATAGTGGTACTCTTGAGGAAGTTCATGATGTTGAATTTGATGAAACCAAGGGTTCACAAGAAGAGAATGAGAACTTGGACGATGTTAGAGGCATTCAACTTTCAAATGCCACGAAGAACATGGATATTGGTGAATTGAGGCCTAGGCAAGTGAATGATGATGAAGATGATCAAGTGCAAGTGCTCTCTAACACAAATGTGCAAGATGATACAAATCAAGTTAGTGCAAGTGACTCTCATGATATTGATCAAGATCAAGTGGCTAGTACATCATCTCAACCCAATGATCTAGCAAGTGCAAGCAATCAAGTTCCATTGCTCCAACCAACAAGTATTGCAAGAGATCATTCTTTGGACAATATAATTGGAGATATTTCAAGAGGTGTACAAACAAGATCAAGATTGGCATCATTTTGTGAACACTTCTCATTTATGTCATCCATTGAACCAAAGAAGATAGATGAAGCTTTGAAGGATGTTGATTGGGTGAATGCTATGCATGAAGAATTGAACAACTTCACAAGAAATCAAGTATGGGAATTAGTAGAGAGACCAAAGGGACACAATGTGATTGGAACCAAATGGGTCTTTAGAAATAAGCAAGATCAAGATGGAATAGTAGTAAGGAACAAAGCAAGATTGGTAGCACAAGGCTATACTCAAGTTGAAGGTCTTGACTTTGGAGAAACATATGCCCCAGTTGCTAGATTGGAAGCAATAATAATCTTGCTAGCCTATGCTTGTGCCCACAACATCAAGCTCTATCAAATGGATGTTAAGAGTGCATTTCTCAATGGCTACATCAATGAAGAAGTATATGTTGAGCAACCTCCTAGTTTTAAAGATGATAAGAAGCCCAACTATGTATACAAGTTGAAGAAAGCTTTGTATGGTTTGAAGCAAGCACCTAGAGCATGGTATGAGAGATTGAGGTACTTCCTCCTCTCTAAAGGGTTCACAATGGGCAAGGTTGACACCACTCTTTTCATCAAGAAGATTGGAAAAGACTTATTTGTGTTGCAAATCTATGTTGATGATATCATATTTGGATCAACTAATCAAGAATTTTGTGATGAGTTTAGAAAGATGATGGCTAATGAGTTTGAGATGTCCATGATTGGAGAATTGAGTTACTTCCTTGGTCTTCAAATCAAGCAATTGAAGAATGGTACTTTTGTGAGTCAAGGCAAGTACATCAAGGACATGATCAAGAAGTTTGGCATGATTGATAGCAAAGTCATTAGCACACCAATGGGAACCAATGGCAACTTGGATAGTGATGCAAGTGGAAACATGGTGGATCAAAAGTTGTATCGGTCTATGATTGGAAGCCTACTCTATGTGACCGCATCAAGGCCGGATGTCATGTTTAGTGTATGCATGTGTGCAAGATTTCAAGCCTCACCAAGAGAAAGTCATTTGAAGGCTACAAAGAGGATATTGAGGTACTTGAAGCATACACCAAATGTTGGTTTGTGGTATCCCAAAGGAGCAAAGTTTGAGCTAGTTGGTTACTCCGACTCGAATTATGCGGGATGCAAGGTTGAAAGGAAGAGCACCTCGGGCACATGTCAATTGTTGGGAAGATCACTTGTTTCATGGTCATCAAAGAAGCAAAATAGTGTTGCATTATCAACCGCCGAAGCCAAATACATATCTGCCGGTAGTTGTTGTGCACAAGTACTTTGGATGAAGGCCACTTTGAGTGATTATGGAATCAAGTTCAAGAAAGTGCCATTGCTATGTGATAATGAGAGTGCAATCAAGTTAACCAACAATCTGGTGCAACATGCAAGAACAAAGCACATTGATGTCCGCCACCATTTCATAAAAGATCACCAACAAAAAGGGGACATTTGCATTGAGAGTGTAGGCACCGAAGATCAACTTGTCGACATATTCACCAAGCCATTGGATGAGAAAAGGTTTTGCAAGCTAAGGAATGAGTTGAATATATTGGATTTCTCAAATATGTGTTGATGCACCCCTCACTCATATGACATGCCTCTCCTTCGAGCAATCCAAGGTAAAAGTTGATTGGCATGGCATACATCCTTGCTAAGGACATGTTTAGTGCATCTAGTCATATTTTCAATCTTATTAGGACCTTTCAAGTGGTTCTATTTTATTAGGCTCGTTCATGAAAATCAAATGAATTTGATGTTTATATGGTATCACTATTGCTTCTATGCTTGACATGATCTAGTGATAGCATATGACATGTTTATGGGCTTGTAAACCTAGTGTTTAATCTAGAAAATGAACTATAAGTGTTTAACTCAACATGGTACAAGATAACCCATATTTGGAGGTGTGAAGAAGCTTGTCCTTGGATCAAACCGAGTTAAATATCTTTGGCAAATGATCTAGGTTAGACCAAATTTAGGAAAATAATCCTCACCCCATTGATTGACATTGATAATCTCGACCCCACAAGTAATACTATCTACATTTAGAACCTTTGTGGTCATTAATGACAAAGGGGGAGAGAAACAAAGATAGTAGTAAAAATAGTGAAAAAGGGGGAGAAATATCATAAAGGGAATGAAACATAAAGATATCTTGATATATGACATAGGGGGAGAGATATGACAAAGGAAAGAGATCAACTAAAATTTTGAGTACACAAGTAGGGGAAGCAAGCTCATGAACTTGTATGATGCATTTGAATGTGCATTTCATATGTTTGCTTGCATGGCACAAGTTCTAAAATTCAAAATATCCATGCTTGTGTGATATATGCTAGTTGTAAGATTGAATGATGAAATAAAATCACTAGATAACTTTCATTTCCAAGTAAGTCTTTACAAGTGGTATCTTTCTAAAGTATGTTTCCAAGTGGTATTAAGCTAACAATGGTGCTAAGGATGATATATTGATGCACTCCGATTGGTATCACGCTTCAAAGGTCCATCTTTTATACCTTAGCATCATTTGGTAGGCTTTGACTCCTATATTTCCTATCTAAGCATATGTGCAAGCTTCAATCCAAACTCTTAGCACATATGTAGGGGGAGCAATTGCTACCATTTGGGGTTCATGAAACTTGTCCATATCCTTTTACACATGGTAAATATGCTTGGGCAAGCAACATGGATTCAATTGAATTTCAATTCATATCTTCGTGTAAGGGTTGTCATCAATTACCAAAAAGGGGGAGATTGAAAGCTCTAGTTTGGTTTTGGTGAATTAATGAAACCCTAAGTGCTAACCTAGTTTATCAAGTAATCATGAGATAGGTAGCACACTTCAAGTGGAGAAGCCAATGAAGATCACAACATGACAATGGTGATGACATGGCGATGATCAAGGGCTTAAACTTGAAAAGAAGAAAGAGAAAAACAAAATACTCAAGGCAAAGGTATAATCCATAGGAGCTATTTTGTTTTGGTGATCAAGACACTTAGAGAGTGTGATCACATTTAGGTTTGATAGCCGTACTATTAAGAGGGGTGAAACTTGTATCGGAATGCGGTTATCAAAGTGCCACTAGATGCTCTAACTCATTGCATATGTATTTAGGATCTAGTGGAGTGCTAACATCCTTGAAAACATTTGTGAAAATATGCTAACACATATGCACAAGGTGATACACTTGATGGTTAGCACACTTGAGCAAGGGTGAAGAGAACGGAGGAGATGTCAGCGTCGGTCAAGTGACCGGACGCTGGATCCAAAAGCACCGGACGCTGACTGCCTGCGTCCGGTCACGCTGACTGACGGTACAGTGGTTAGGGTTTACCACCGGACGCTAGGCTATGTCCGGTCGAGGTGGACCGGATGCGTCCGGTCAAGGAAAATCGGCTTTTGACCCTTACTATACTCGACCGGACGCTGAGGCTCCAGTGTCCGGTCAGTTCTGCCGGAGTGTCCGGTCAGCTTCATAGTCGTTGAAATCTAACGAACAACGTTTGAAGCTTGTGACACGTGGCGTCCATCAGTGGACCGGACACTGAGTCCAGGGTCCGGTCAGTTTGACCGGAGTGTCTGGTCAGAGCGCAGTGTGCCCAGTGAAGGGGTACAACGGCTCTATTTCATGGGGGCTTCTATTTAAGCCCCATGGCCAGCTATGGCTCATATCTTTGGCCATTTTCATTGACATAGCAACCTTGTGAGCCTAGCCAAAGTCCTCCCACTCATCTCCATCATTGATTCATCATCATAGTGAGATTGGGAGTGAATCCAAGGGCATTGCTTGAGTGATTGCATCTAGAGGCACTTGGTGTTCGTGTTTCGCTGTGGATTTTGCTTGTTACTCTTGGTGGTTGCCGCCACCTAGACGGCTTGGAGCAGCGAGGATCGTTGAGCGGAGGGTGGTGATTGTCTCCGGCTCCGATCGTGGTGATTGTGAGGGGTTCTTGACCTTTCCTCGGTGGAGCGCTAAAAGGTACTCTAGTGGATTGCTCGTGGCTTGTGTGATCCTCATCTTGTGTTGGTTGTGCGGCACCCTATTGAAGGTTTGGCGTGTGAAGCCAATTAGCGCGTGAACCTCCAAGTGAGTGAATCGCCACAACGAGGAGTGGCTTGCCGGTAAGCAAGTGAACCTAGGTAAAAATCATTGTGTTCATCCTTTGATTCCGAGGTGATTGGTCTTCATTGTTATTCATCCTAGTGATTGATTGGTTCACTCCTCGACACGGCGGTATAACTATCTTGATCACTCTCTTTACTTTACCGCAAACTAGTTGACAAGCTCTTTAGTGTAGCTAGTTGTGAGAGCTTGCTTGCTTGGTTGGTGTGGCTCTTTAGTTAGCCTTTGAGAGCACACTAACATAGGGTAGTGTCATAACTATTGTGTGAATAGACACTATCTAAACTAGAATTGTGGTAGGTGGCTTGCATTTTGAGTAGGCTAGAACAACACTTGCTTCGCCTCATAATTGTCTAACCATTTTGTTAAGTGTTGTTGTAGAAATTTTTATTAGGCTATTCACCCCTCTCTAGCCATTAGGACCTTTCAACAGCCTAGCTGCGTGCTCTTGTCAGGATGCACGAGCACCGCTCAGCCAGTCAGACCTGCTAGTGTTATTGTGGCCATAGTTGGCCATGCAGCCCGAGCCCATCGGCCTAGCCCAAGGCCCGACCCGGCACGGAGGCTAGCGGGTCTGGGCTGGCTCGGCCCAGAGCAGCAGGCTGTGCCTGGGCCTGACCCCAGGCACGGCACGGCCTGCTATAGAGTAGCCGGCCCGCTAGCGGCCCGGCCTACCAGTGCTCCCCCCCCCCTCGCGCGCGCCCCGCCCTCGCATATAAGCGGCTCCCCCTGACCCCTGTCACCTCACCTCCTCAGTCCTCACCTCTCCACTCTCCTCGCCCGCTCTGTAGTCAGCAGTTGCCTCGCCTCCTCTTCCGCTCCGCTCTTCGCTCCAAACCCAAACCCTAATCCCCAGTTCCCCACTCGCTCGCCGCCACGCAGCCGAGCCCCGCTTGCCCAGTAGTCTCGGCCTCACTGGCAGCCAGCTCCGCAGTCCGCTCCCAACCCTAACCCTAATCCCCACTCACTCGTCGGCTCACCGCGACGCAATCTCTGCTCTCTCTCTCGCCCGCATCGGGCGTATCCACGATCTAGTGAATCTGAGCTCTCTCTCTCGTGATCTACTGATCTCGTCCGTCGTCCCCGACTCTGGTGATCTCGATCCGCCTCTCCTCCCTTCTCCCTCTCTCCTCCCTTCTCCCTCTCTCTTCTCTCACTCTCGGTGAACTATGTGAATTCATGACTATGTTCTCATCCATCCCTCCTCCATCGTTCGCCATCATTTCTAATCAGTCTCTCTCCTCTGGGTGGCCCTCATCATCTCCGGCACCGGGCTCTGGTTGCGCAGGTACTCCGCTAACCCTAACCCTAACCCTATCCCTAGATCTGTCTTCTCCACTTCTTGTGTCTCTTCCACTGACTCTAGATCTGTACCTCTATGGCTCTATCTCTCTGACTCTGTTTTTCTCCTCCGTGTAGGTCGGTTGCCGATGTCTCGTCGTCCTCTTCCTGTGGTATAGACCAGGCACGGCGGCCGCACGCACCGTTGAGGAACGGTGCTGGAGATAAGCCGTCCGTGGTCAAGGTTGCCATGGCGGATGACGATGATGTTGTCTATCCACTCACCGACAATGATGACCTGATCGCGGCAGGGCTGCTCCCAGAGGACGATGACGACATCCATGACGACGCTGCTGCGTTGTTGGGTATCGATGTCGGTAGCGGCTCTGCTTTGATCAATCTGGACGGTGGCGACGGTGGTGGAGGGGCGGAGCTAGTGCCGTTGGCGATGGTGACATTGACACCAGTCGGCTCCAACAGCACAAATGGTACCTCATGCCTTGGTAAGCGTAAATCTGGTGTCTGGGTTGATTTTGATAAGAACTATGAGACTATGAATGGTCAAAAGGTTCGAACTGCCGCTATCTGTAAAATGTGTAAGAGTAGATTGTCTGCTAGATCTTCTGCTAGCACTGGCCATTTGATTAGGCATCAGAAATCTTGTAGGAAAAAGGTTGATCATGCTGCTAGGGTTCAGTCTAGGCTTTCTTACAATCCCGATGGATCTGTACATAATTGGGACTACAATCCTACTATTACTTGGGTCCTAATCCTTTACCTGATCCTTTGGATCCTAGTAACCGTAAGTACAGTCTTGTACATCAACGTTGTGCTTGTCATATCATTAATCTTATTATAAAATCTGGCTTAAAGAGGTTGAAACCTTACACATAAGATTTTAGAACTACAATTAACTTCTTAAATTTCTCTAATCAAAGAATTACATTGTTCAAGGAATACTGTAATGCTAAGGGTGTTAGACCTAGAAAGTTTGACTTGGATATGGATGTTAGATGGAATTCTACTTACCTGATGCTTAAACACTTAGTTCCATACAAGAATGTCTTTTCTATGTTCATTAATTCCCATTATGGTTCACAATTATTGACTACAAATCATTGGTATTTTGCTGAGAAGTTACTGGAGTTTCTGAAACTCTTCTATTACTCCACTATTGTACTGTCTGGTGTTTATTATCCTACAAGTCCACTTGTTCTGCACCATATCATAGAGATTGCTTCTCATTTGCATGCATGTGAAAAAGATCATAATCTGAGAGGTATTGTATTACCTATGAAGCTTAAGTTCCTTAAATATTGGCAGGACATACCTCTGTTATATTCATATGCATTCATTCTTGATCCTAGAGCTAAGATGAGAGGTTTCTTTAATGTGCTGCAATTACTTGATGAATACACTAGTTCTGAGTACAGTTCATACTATGCTAATGTCAAAATTGAATTGTATAAACTGTTTAACAAATATGAGAGCAAGTTTGGTGCAGCTAGGTCTCAATGGGTTGCACAACCATCACATCATATAGGTAAGAAAAGGCAGGCCTGGGGAAGAATCTTTGGCCGTGGATCAGGTGTTGTTGGTCCTTCCCCTCTCCCTGTCACTTCATCTTCATCTACTTCTGTTGTTTCTGAGCTATCAGCTTACTTAGACAGTGACAATGTCACTTCTTATGAGGATGATTTTGACCTACTTCTGTGGTGGCGTGACCACAAGCTAATCTTTCCAATTCTGTCTATAATGGCTAGAGATATCCTATCAGTTCCTATATCTACTGTGTCTTTGGAGTCTTGTTTCAGTTTGACAGGTAGGATAATTGAGGAACGGTGGCAGCGCTTGTCACCAGAGACTGTGGAGATGCTGACCTGCTTAAAGGACTAGGAGTTAGAGAAAAAAGGACACAACATGCTGTTGACAACCAAGAACTTGAAGACATTCTAGAACTTGTACCTTGATGAAGATGGACCTGCTGGTGGTGCTCCTGGTACTTAGTGAGGTACTGAGGTTGAGACTTGCCTCCTAAGTGTGTGTGTGTGATCTGTGACTATGAAAGGGTGTGTGTGACTGTGAAAGACTTGTCTATCATTTGAACAATGGTTAATTAAGAGCTGACTGCATTCTTTTTTTCTTACTAGGGTTTCTCACAAGGGTGAGTTTTACCTAGAAATATTTTTAATGAGGCAGCATTGCACTAAATAGCTCATTTTGGTTATTTCTGTTGTCTGTCGGCTTTGGACTTTAATTATGTGAATCAGTGAATGTATGAAACTGTGATCTGTGAATGTATCGGACATTTCGACTTCGATTATGTGAATGTATGAAAATATGACTGTATCGGACTAGTTTTGGACTTTGATTTTGTGAATGTAGATGATGTATTGATGTGAACTGTGAATGTATGAATTATGAAACTGTGAACTGTTATCTGTTTGTGAAACTGTGATTTTGTGAATGCAAAGGGTAACAGGCCACGGGCTGGCACGGCCCGTGATTCTGGCCATGCTTCGCGGGCCGGCCCGGCACGGAAATCGGCCCATAGGGCCGTGCCTGGGCCGAAGGCCCGGCCCGCGGCCCATGAGGCACGGCGTGCCGTGCCGGCCCGTTGGCTATCGGGCTGTGCTGTCACGGGCCCATGCCGTACGGGCCAGGCCGGCACGTTGGCCATATATAATTGTGGCACTGGTGCTGGAGGCCAGGAGGCCCACCGAGGTCGTTGAGATTAACGCACGCCCACCTCGACAGAGTACGCGAACATCCGAACATGGAGAATGGCCAATGGGCCACCATCTGTCCCTGCCCCAACCACGGCGAGATTTTATCACGCAGGAGAGTGTCAGGCCTCTAGCTCAGTCCATGGATGTTTGGATTTTGGCCTATAGGATATCCATTATACAATTCTTATTTGGATATTTAGATCATCAACTAATAAATCCAGTCCATATGAAAAGTCTAATGAACTTGCAAAAAGCAAGTTGTTTAATTGGATTTTAGACAATCCATCTGAAAAGTGTTGTGAACTTACAAAGAGCAAGTTGTACGTCCAATTAGACTTTTTTTTTCTCGATCACGCAAAATATTTGCGCGTCTCTATATTAAGATAGAGAAAAAATTTAATACAACACGTCTTAACGATACCCTAGGGGGTCAGAAGAGTTGTATATGAATGGTCGGACCCTCCCTGGTGTATTCCATTTGGACTTTGGACAATACGTGTGTAGAGTGTAATGAACTTACATGGAGCAAGCTAGTTTGTGGGTTCTATTAACTATCACTCTCGTGGCAAAAAGGTGGATTGACTCTGGAAGTTTTTTTATGAGAAACAAACTTTATTAGCAGCAGTGTACTGCAATGATGGTGAATGAATCACCAATTACAGATTGTACGGCCGTCACTGTGGGACAGCTGTTTGCATGAGCAGTATTCGTACAGGTAAGCTGCATTTGAGAATAAAGCCCCTTTGGCACGGCTCATCCAAAACGGTTTCACCGGTGAAGCCAAAGCCGGTGAAGCCAGAAAAACCGGCTTTTTCCGGCTTCTAGTTTATTTTAATCCCGGCTTACAAAACGGCTTCATGCTACAGTGCCTCGATTTGCGTAAAATAGATGAAGCCAAAGCCGACATAAGCCGTGTCAAAGAGGCCCTAAGTTGTGCTTAATGAGCAAGCTTAGGTAGCTACGACATAGCCGTGGTGTTGAGCTTTCGATGGACCTTGAAAATATTTGCGTTGTTCCTTGACGAATGATTAATAAAGCTCTGTATGAAGCCCTTGATTTCCCAATGCGGTGGATTGGTGTGGTCATTGCCATTGAAGAATGCCACCAGCTGTTGGTTGTCCGATAAAAATATCGGGTAATGGATGCCTAGTGTGAAGGCAATCGAGCTGCAAGCGCCAAGACTGAAGCTTCAGCCACGAGTACAGAGGTTAAGGACAAATTAATAACCCAGGCGCTCGACTCTTTGCGTGATAAAGATAATGTAAAACCGCCCAGTGGGAGCTTAGTACGCCCGTTCACCCCAGTCTGAACTTGCCTTGTTTCTGCTATGGACCAAAGGAGGAGGCTTTGATCTCCGTACGTAATGACAACGCAGGGGTTCATGGGGGCGCAACTGCCATCTCCAACTCCATGGGCCACGGCAACAGCATCCCATGTCCAGTGTACACCTTGGTAGCCTGAAGCTAGAGAGGGGAAAGCATCAATGGAGAGGTACCGTGCAGCCCCGTCCCAAGATGGATAACCTCGTGCTCCTCTGTTTCTGCGTCCTAGTTGGAAATGGTCCTGAGCATTGCAGTTGCAGGCGCCACTGTCACATGGCCTAGGCCCTGCACTGCACCGTACCTTATTCGAAAATTTGTTAGTGGAAGAAAGACACAAACTGACAATGGTTGGTGCAAATGCAGCATCTGCTTTCCGTGAAGATGCCTGCTGCAATTGTAAAATGAGGAATACATTTGTTTAAATGAGACCAGCTAGATGCAAGCTGTGAGCTCATACCAGCAAAGATCACCTGCTGCCCAAAGCCCCAGACTAGGCTCCCTTCTCCCCAGTGAAATTCAAGCTGCAGGACAGATCAAGTTTCTGCATGCAGATATGGACATTGAAAAGCAAGCAGAGGCCCTTTCATTCAGTGCTCGATGTTTTATTTTTTGTTCAGGGCGTCCCCAATGGCTGACACAGTGCTAGCTAGGAGCACCTGCTCGACCAATCGAGAGGAGAGAGGATGTGAAAAATCACATCGCTAGCGACGAAACAATCGCCTAGCTCGCACGGTTTTCAATATTTTCTGAGTCTCTAACCTGTTGTCCCTGTCTAAGTTCCTTCCTTTCTTTATTATTTCTAGCAAGCACAGCAGCCGGCGATTTGCTTCGTCCGTTGCGGACGCCCTCACAGAGGTCCCAGGGAACAAAGAGAATCTCATCTCCGTTATTTATTAGATATAACAGTGTAGGAACTTGGTATAAAACAGAACGCACCGACTGCTGGGAGAATCACGCCATTTTACTTTCTCGTCATTTTTTTTTTTGTAATGACTGACATGGAGGCTCAGATCTCGATGGCCACATTGCAGAAGCCATTCACATCTCATGGTCATGAGTTAAAATACACTGGAACGCCGATAATAGCGCTAGTTCACATGCTCTGAACTTCTCATATTGGTTTTAGGCATGTTTGGTTTCTGCGGGGCCTCCTAAAATTCCTGTCACATCGAATGTTTAGACATATGCATGGAGTATTAAATATAGACTAATTATGAAACTAATTACACAACTTGTGACTAATTTGCGAGAGGAATCCTTTAAGCATAATTAGTCCATGATTTGACAGCGTTGTGCTACAGTAAACATATGCTAATGACAGATTAATTAGGCTTAAAAAATCGTCTCACAAATTAGCCTCCATCTATGTAATTAGTTTTATAATTAATCTATATTTAATACTTTTTATTAGTATCTAAACTTTTGAGGTGACATGAATTTTAAAGAACCAAACACCCCCCTTAGCCTTTTATGAAAAAAAAAGAAGGCCCTCCGATTACCGTAGCCCCATCTCTTCTCCACAACCCACAGGCCACAGCACAGCTGTATGCCATTCTCCAGTCTCCACACAACATCACCATCCACCAATCTAGCTGCTTGCCAAAGAGAGCAAGGCATGCATGGAGCTCGCCGTGGCGGCCCTGGGCAGCCTCCTCCCCAAGCTTGCCACACTTCTCACAGATGAGTACAAGCTGCAGAAGGGAGTCAGGGGGGAGATCAGGTTCCTGAAAGCTGAAATGGACAGCATGCAGGCTGCTCTCGACAGGGTGTCCAAGCTGCCGCCTCAACAGATCGATGATCTTCACAACATTTGGGTGAGGGACTTGAAGGAGCTGTCCTATGACATTGAGGACAGTGTTGACTCTTTCATGCTCCGAGTCGATGCCCCTGGTTGTGCCAAGCCAAAGAGCTTCAGAAGGTTCTTTGACAGGACCATCGGCCTATTGACAAAAGCCAAGGCTCGGCATCATATCGCCGATGACATCCAAGCCATCAGGAGCCGCATCCAAGAGGTTGCTGGTAGGCGAGAAAGGTACAGATTTCCAGAAGTTGCAGTGCAGCCAGAGAATACAGAAATGGATCCTCGGTTGCCTGCTCTCTACGAAGATGTAAAGGACCTGGTTGGTATTGAAGGCCCTGCAGAGAAGCTCACTGCTTTGCTAATGCAAGGGGAGGGTGCACAAAAACAGCAGCTAATGGTTGTCTCTATTGTCGGAGTTGGAGGCCTTGGGAAAACAACTCTTGCAAATTCGGTGTATCAAAGAATCAGAGGAGAATTTCAGTCTCAAGCTTTTGTTTCAGTCTCCCTTAAGCCAGATATAAAGAAGATCTTCAGCAGCATACTACGGCAGGTTAGTGGAGGAGAGTACCCCAATGCTGAAGCATGGAGTCATACTGAGCTTATAGATACAATCAGACAAATACTTGAGAAAAAGAGGTATGTAGTAATGATTATCAAATTTTCCTTTTCAAACTAGTCACAAATCTGTGTACTCTCTCCGTTCCAAATTATAAATCGTTTTGACTTTTTTTTGATACATATATTTTTCTATGTATTTAGATATAATGTATGTCTAGATACATAGCAAATTCTATGTATCAAAAAAGTCAAAGTGATTGATAATTTGGAACGGAGAGAGTACTTGAACAGAGTTCCTAAATCATAATCGCCATCCATTCATTTATTGGCTAGCCTGTATAGTTTCTATATTCCCATGGTGTCTAGTCATAAATTCGTGAACTTTAGCAGAGCTTGAAATAAAGAAAAACACTGTAATTAACAAATTCCAATGACACACAATTAATTGTTCTTTTCCTTTAAAAAAAATGCAGGTACATTATTGTAATTGATGATGTATGGGGAGAGTCTGCATGGACACAGATAAAATGTGCTCTAACTGAAAACAGTCTTGGTAGCAGAGTCATTGTAACAACCCGGAAAACTGATGTGGCAAAATTTTCTTGCTCGTCCATTGATGGTACACTGTGTGAACTAGATCCCCTCTCTTATGAGGACTCAAAAAAGCTGCTGTGTAAAAGGGTACTCAATGAAAATGAGGAAATGCATTCCGAATTAGAGGATGTATCACGGAAAATTTTGGAGAAATGTGGTGGTATACCGTTAGCTATCATTACTACAGCTAGTTTGTTGGCTAGTAGGCCAAACAAAACAAAGTATGAATGGCATACTGTATACAATTCAATGGGTTCTGGACTTCATAAGGACAAGAGCCTTGAGAACATGAGAGGGATCTTGTATCTTAGTTATTCTGATCTGCCCTCCTATCTGAAGCCGTGTTTACTGTATCTAAGCATGTTCCCTGAGGATTATGAGATTCAAAGTGATGGTTTGGTTAGGCTTTGGATAGCAGAAGGTTTCATCGATGAAAAACAGGGGAGTAATTTGTATGATCTTGGAGAGAGGTACTTCATTGAGCTCGTCAACAGAAGCATGATTCAACCACTATATAAAAAGGATGGTAGTCCATGGGCTTGTCGAGTACATGATATGATACTTGATCTCATTATTTCCCTCTCATCTCAAGAAAATTTTGTCACCATACTAGAAGGTCCGTGCCACATATCTTCAGCATGCAATATTCGACGATTATCTCTGCGAGGCAGCAAGAGCAATAGCAAGGAAGAACAAATGATTTTCCCAGCAACAGTGAACATATCCCATGTCAGGTCAGTCGTTGCTTTTGGTGATGCCGTTGAGTGGGTGCCACCTATGTCAAGGTTTCCAGTTCTCCGTGTTTTGGCTTTCAGAAGTCAGTCCAGAAACAATATCCACCCGAAGGATCTAGGAAGTCTGCAGCACTTGAGATACCTTGAACTAGGAGGTGATCTCAAAACAGAGCTTCTAGAAGGAATTGGGAACCTAAAGCTTCTCAGGACATTGGAACTTTGGGGCGGATTCAAAGGAGAATTGCCAGCTAGCATTAGTCAGCTACGACAACTTGAAAATCTGTTAACTGGTCCTAATAGGGTGAAATTTCCAGATGGAACTGGGAATCTAATATCCTTACACGAGCTGTCATGTCTATCTCTGGACGAATCACCAAATACTTTGGCTGAACTTGGTAACCTTACTAAACTCCGAGTGCTGGGAATGAGAATAGATGGCTTACATAAAAACCAGAGTTACGTGAAGACATTTCTACAGGCCTTATCCAATCTAGTCAACCTTCGCAGACTAGTTTTTATTGGAGACGGAACATGCTCCCTAGATTACATGCCAGACCAATGGAGGGGCCCTGCACGTCTCCAAAGCTTTTATGGGAATTTTGTAATGTTTTACCAGGTGCCCTGGTGGTTTTCCTCCCTCTCTGAACTCTCCAGCTTGTCCATGTGGGTCAATCTACTAAGACAGGAGGATCTCAAACTGCTTGGAGCTTTGCCGGTGCTACGTTTTCTTGATCTAAAAGTAAATCCCTATGGCACCACCACCGAAGAACAGTTGGTGGTTGGTGCTGATCACCCCTTCCGCTCTCTAGCAGAGTTTAAGTTTACGCACTACACAAGATGTTGGCTGGAGTTTGCTCGAGGAGTGATGCCAAAGCTTCAAAGGCTTGTGTTAGTCTTTGAAGCACGGAGGAGGGAAGGTGGTGGTTTTGATATTGGCTTGGAGAACCTTGCTTCACTTACACACGTCACCGTCGAGGTTGACTGTGAACGTGCCCGGATGAAGGAGGTGGAGGATGTCGAGTACAAGGTCAGGGATGCACTCGACATGCATCCGAACCATCCAACGCTCGAGCTTTCAAGAGATTTTGAAGGGCTAATGATAAAGGATAAGGACAAAGATGGTCACGAGGTGTTAGAGGAAAGGTAATAGATAGAATCACTGGGAAATTAATGCTCACCTATAGTTGGTTGTTCCTTTCATCTGACGTATCTGCTTTGCCTTTTGCAGTGATGAAGACGGGGAGTATATATGATAAAGGACGAGAACAAAGATGGTCAGGAGGAGTCCGAGGAAAGGTAACAGAAGTATTGAGAAATTAATACTCACCTATAGTTGTTTGCTCCTTTCATCTGACGTAGCTACTTTGTCTTTTGCAGTTAAGATTGGGAGTCATCCTTCCACCGCCATCCCCAGTCCCCTATTTCCTTTGCCTGAGCTGAGGATCCACTTCTGCTTGCATGATTCGTCAGCTGGTTGTTCATTTCGACTTCTCCACCACCGTTGCCCTCTTTTTTACTCCGAGTCATTCCGTCCATCGCTCATGTTCTGCTTCTAGTCTACACATTTCTTCACTTCTCCTATTTTCTTTCCTAAGTGCTCTGTTTTGTGTCCCCTTGTGCCACCCAATTAATTAATTATTCCTTAGCAAAGAAGCACCCACCTTTGTCGCACTTGGCAAATTGTTCTTCACTTTGTTTCCCGTGAAAAATGCACAGAAAATGAATCTGCACTATTATGGCCAAAATATCATCTGTTGTTGTTTTTGGAAAATGAATGCCCAAACTCCTTCGCCATCATTGACAATTTGAGCCCGCCCTTGTTGTCCTTAAATAAAATATATTTTTTTAAAAAAAATATCTGTCATTCTGCTCCAACATATTCAGCGGATTGCTAAACCCAACTGGGCCATCATGTTGGATGCATTTTCTACCCACTTGACAAGCCTCGGTAGGTTTGCCTCACATTGAAATTGTTTCAAAAGTTGGTTGCTACCTTTATGAATTATGACCTTTCCAACATCTGTTGTAAGGCTTGTGTATTGGATGCAGTAGGCAATAGATACTAGAATTTTACAGATTTTCTGTTGCTCAAGTTCTAAATTTAATACTTGTAATTCATCCCTTTTTTGAGAAAGGTGTCTATCCCTTTCCCATTTATGTTTGTGATTTGTCATGACTATTGGGTTATACTATTACTTTAGGCCTTAGTTAAACCATGTATCACATGCCTTAGGTTAATTAACACTATATTACTGTATTAACTACCTCCTTATGCTGTTGTTGGAACGAAATTTCATATAAATGTGCATGGATCCTATGTCTACAGGAAAGTATGCTCTCAATAGAGAAAATGCAACCCATGTATCCTAGTTGTGTAATCAAGTTAAGCTCACAGTAAAACTACATTTTCAGTACCTAGTGCTTGATGTTTTCTTCTATTTAGCACTGAATTTCTTTTATTGAGATTGCAAAACATCTATACTGACAGTTTTCAATAATAAGTTGCGATTTGGCTCACTAGGTGAAATTTTCCTAGATTTGTCTATGCTTGCATAGTACATGCTAACAAGAAATAAAAATCACTTTTGGATACAACAGGCATGGTCCCATGTAAAATTTTGAGTATATATTATACAGATCATGTAAGTTGGATGGCTACATATCAATACCATGGGACTAGGATTAATATAACAACCATCCATGCTGATTAATATAGATGTTTTGGCCTACCATTGTTATGAATTGGTGATTTGAATTCCATGATTTGTGGTTTTACATAACTATGGATGTATGTTTAAAACCAAATTGTTTTAATGTTGTAACACCCAAAAATTTGGATCATTTTAAAGTATGTGAATTTGATTTAATTGTGAATTTTTGTGACCATTTAAACTTAGAAAAGTAATAATTTTCGTTCAATTAAAATCAATTATAGGATCTACCTACATCTTATAACTTGCCGATTGTGTCGAGAGTCTCCGGGTCTATCAGCACGGAGCCCTTGGTGGCCTCGGTGAGGCACAGCACTCGGCCATCCCCTAGAGGCAGCACGGAAATGTTGGCGTTGTCGGTGAGCAAAGTACCACTTCCGAGGCCGACGACGTTACGCACGCGATCGAGCAGGCTCCCAGGCTGCATGGAGGGACACAGTTGGGAGAACTTCCGGTGGAGAGGCCGGCCGTGCGCCATGGCAGCTTTGTACGCGTCCGACTCGGCCTGACGATGAGTGCCGGTGGTGCATCCTCGCCGGAAGGAGATGCGCACAAGTGTGGCGTACCCGTCGAATATGTGGTGGGACGAGTGCTCGCCGACGTCCCAAAGACGTGGCCCGTTCCTTAGGTACGTGCCATTCTGTAGAAGCGCAGTTACATGACATGTGATGTTATAAGATGTTCTGCTGAAAAGTAGGTCGTACCAGCCAAGTAGGGAGGTGTCCTTCCACGGCCATATCACCCTCCCACCGTTCTTGCCGGACATTGCTCCATGCAGGATGCTTCATCCAGCATTCTCCAGCGACCTTCACACAGCTGACATGCCTACGACTTTCCTTTCCCAAGCTGATATCGAGGAAGGTCTGATTGGAGAGAGAGTTGGACAAGAATGATTTAGGAGCAGCACGTAGCGTAGAGGGATAGGTAGCCATTCTTGTGTTGTGTGTGAGGGATAGACGACGAAGCTCGAGGCTACCCGGCAAATCTATTACATTTATTTTATAGTACTGGATATATGATCATGGTGCTACTTAGGCAACAATATTATTATATTGCAATTAATTGATAGTTGATGTTGTTCATAGCTGTCGCGGGTTCGTAACCACGGCAAGCATCGTGGTTGTTAGTCAGAAGTCAGAAGTGTGGGTCTCCGGCGGCTTAGGTAACTCAAAAACATAAGAGACATAGCGGTTTATCCTAGTTCGGGCTATCGAGGCCCTATGTCCAGCAGTGAAGTATTATTCGTGCTCATGTGGAGCACCCAAATCGGGGGTTACAATGGAGGAGAATGAGAGTTTGACAAGGGATCGCTCGGTGCTATCCTATGGTTCGGCGGCGGTGAGGTTCTTCCGAGCAAGAAAGGGACTGGCCCTCTCTCTTGCCAAGTTGCCGGGGGGAGGAACTCGCTTGCGTTTCTCTCGCTTGCTCTGTCTAGCCGATGCTTCTGCTGTCTAATCAGCCTCTAATGTCTCGGCTCTCCTCTATAGGAGCTGACCTCCCCCTTATATTCCGAGGAAGGTCAGGTACAAGTCAGTTTGTAGCTTCAGTCTATAGCCTACGTGCGTCGAGTGCAAGAGAGTACTGCCGCGGCATGGATGGACCTCAGCTTCGTCGTGTAGGGGAGTTGTAGGAGCTGCTGGTGCCACCTGACGTCGCTGCTGCCTGACACTTGACCATCAGGGGCTGTCTGCTGCGGTCTGGCCTCCTCGGGGTAAGCCTTCTCGAGGCTTCCTCGGCTGAGCGGCTGGCAAGTGGGCCCTAGAGCCTGCTGTCCTTAGAGTTGGTGAAGTTGTTTGTCCCATTGCGAAACGTTGATTGCGTGACCCTGTCGAGGGAGTGGTGGACAGCGCCTCGCGCCCGCTTAAAGGGTTGCTTGTTGCCCGAGACGTCGGTTCTAGATGCTTAGTTTTTATGTTGAATGCAGAAAAAAATGGTTTGCCACAGCATTGTCAACACCATAGAGTAATCAAAGATGTCTTGTTCAGGTTGGTCACTTGTTGGTTTTTCTACCGCACACTCGTAGCTACAACAATCAATTTTATTAGTCAGTACAGAGTTTGACTAGTGCAATCCTAGAATAATCTACTGTGATTGTTTCTGTCTTCTACTTTAATGTGTTCTTGCTTTCATGATCCACGTGCTTCTCTCATAGGAAACTGTTTGTATGATTGCACCTGGGCCAATAAAACTTTCTTACAAAGCTTCCTAATAAATAGATGGCATTTGTTTTTAGAATCTTTGCTCAAAACTACTTATTTCATATTCAATTGATTTTCAGGTAGCTTCTGGAGGTGCTTGGTAGCACATCATATGGACAACAAGCCAATTGAAGTACTTCTAGAATTATGGATAATGTTTGTTTATTTTAGACTCCCTAGAGATAAAATCTTAGTTCACACGTACTTGTTAGCTTGGCAGTAAATTGATTGTCCTCAAACTACAAGTGACAATAGTGGACATGCCAATAAATGAAAGAATCAATGTTTGTTTGTATGATGGGTGTATTATGAGATGTGTTGCATGCTAATGCAGTGATGATTTCGCACTAATCTGTGATGTTCTTTTTCGTCACTATAGTTTGGATCTGGGCTTGGATATGGATTGGGTCTAGTGAATGGACAACTAATCCATGACGAACACAAATATCAATCTATGATGACCCAATTTGTTCCAGCAAATGTATGACACGAGATACATGACGGTTTTTTCGATCGTCAAGGTAGGTTAACCGTGACGCGTTTTCGAGTGTCTGTGATCAAAGTAATCTGTCATGTAAAGCCACATTCCATGTAGTGCGAGCACTCGCTCGGGTCAGTGATGGGATGGAGTCAGGCTCTAGCCACCGTCGCTCGGCAGCCCAGGGCCCTAGCGAGCCCCAACCAGTGGCCACAGGCATCCTTGGGCTCTACCTAACTCTGTCCAGACGGTGCGCGCAAGCGTACCTGATGGGTATAGCCCCTGAGCCCTGAGCAATCTCGTGAAATCGGTCGACAACCTCTTTCCTGGGGACTTAACATACACCTATGTTTGACTTTCATCAATAGCCTTTTCATCTAATAATGCAGCAATAGTACGCATTATGACCAAGCACTTAGGATTGCAACCTCACAATCCTATTTCTTTTGCCCTAAGTCAGTCTCCCCTCACCCTCTCTATCTCTCTCATGAAGGTGTGGTGGTGGCAGACCGAACGTAGAGTGTGACCGAGTGCGCGTGTCTTAGAGGCGTGGCTGAGGGCATGGTTGGGGGCACGACCCCATCTTCATAAGGCAGGCACTGGTGAGGATCTCTCGCCCTCCTCCATACAATCTCCATAATCTCAATGGTGGATTCTCACTCACTCTCTCCCTCTTTCTTCCTCAGATTTTGTAGTGCCAGATCTAGATGGTGCCGAGCCCAAGGTAGCACTGGCGAGGGGACTTCCACGACACAAACAGAGCATCAGTGGGCTCCACAGCGAGTAGTGGTGGCCCCCCACTATAGGCAATGGGCAGCGCGGGCTACGCAACGAGCTTGCACCTTTCTTTATTTTTTCATTAATTTGCACTGCCGGCGTCTTGACCGCCTCACTAAAGATTGATTAACAGTGACCCTCTATTAGAGGTTGTGGCTCCACTCGTCATTGTAAATTCTTTGTGGCCATCTCTGAAAATGTTTTATGTAGTTGTGGTTGTAGCTATCTGTATTCATATCTATAGATGACCAACGGGCTGGCCCGGCCTAGCACGGCACGGGCCCATGAAAGCATGGCCCGATAGGGGTCGGGCCGGCACGGCACGCCGGGACCCCTGGGCCGTGCCTCTTAGGGCCATGGGCCTGGCCTTCGGTCTAGGTACGGCCTGTCGGGCCATTTCTCGTGCCGGGATGGCCCAAAAAGCACGCCACGGCTAACGGGCCGTGCCAGCCCAAGGCCCACTGAGAGAGAGACAGGTGTGGAAGGGCAGGCAGGGGCAGCTGCGCCTACGCGAGCCACGCAGCGGCGGCCGATGGCGCGCTCGCACCAGACAGGCCGCAACAGGACGAGGCCGCGCGGGGGTTGGGGGCGTGGAGGAGGCGCTCGATGCTACTGAACTCGAAGCCGACCGCCGCTACACTCGAAGCCGGCCGCCGCTACTTGACGCCGCCATGGAGGATCTGCGGAGGTTCGTGACTTCAAGATCACGACCGCGAGATCCGAGAGGGAGGAGCTAAGTGCGGCCGCACGGGGGGGACAGAGCAGGGCAAGCGGTGCTGGGGCGTGGAGGAGGACAGGAGGCGCCGGGAGGAGGCGATGGAGTTGGAGCGGATCGGGAGCCAGCGCCGCGTGGTGCGGCCCCGGTCAATGGAGCTGGAGGAGGGGTAGTAGGGGGCGAGAGGCAGCACGGGAGCGCGGTGGTGCCGTAGAGGAGTGAGTGCGGCGCGGCCATGTGGGGAGGGGACTGCGCGGGGCGGCGGGGAGGGGGAGGGGAAGGGAGTTAGGGTTCGGGGCCACGTCGGACTGCGCGGGGAGGGGGAGGGGAATCGGGGGTGGCCAGGTGGGAACTGGGAGCGTGGGGCTACGCGGGGGAGGCGGCTGTGGCCTGCCGGCCTGCGACAGGCAAGCAGGCCAGGCTGCCAGCGGGCCTTCGGTCTGTAGTGGGCCATGCCGTGCTGGCCCACGTGCCTGGGGTAAGGCCCAGGCACGGCCTGCTCCTCCGGGCCATGCCAGCCTGGGCCCGCTAGCCGCCGGGCCGGGCCGTGCTTGGGCCGAGCCAAAAAACGATCCTTGGGCAGGGCCGACGGGCTCGGGCAGCATGGCCAACTATGTTCATATCCATAGATATCCGAATATATTCGATCCATTTATGCCAATGCTAGCTATCCTCTCAAATGTCGACTCACATCATGTTTTTGTGGCACTCACTGAGTTTGAAACTATAAGGGTTTCTATGGTACTCACTACTTGAATCACAATATTGCATTGAGTTCTGTAACACAAACCTTATCCTCGGTTTCAAACCGGTGTTAAAATCCAATTATTTTTTTAAATGTGCCAGTCACGTCCGTCCCTGCCCAACCATGCCCTCGCTCAACCCCGTGACGCCGTGTCATTGCCTGCCCCACTGCCACGCATATCCACCACTTGCCCAAACATAGATCGATGCCCTACGGCCTCCTTTACCAAGCCCCGCTTGCCACTTCAGGTAGTGGGGCCACCATGCGCCGAGGGGTGTGGTAGGCCACGCCCGGAGCCACCGACGGGGAGCTGCAATAGGCTCGTGCCTGGGGCTGGCGACCCTACATAGGGGCCGCCTTGCCAAGCAGGGCCCTTATTCAATGAGGGAGGATCCAGGGAGGTGGGAAGGTGGTAGGGAAGGAGGGAGGCCGGTGAGCCCACACCGGTTCCGTCTCGCCGTGTGCCATGCCGAGGGAGATGCCAGGGAGGGATGGAGGAAAACGCTAGGGACGGAGCAAGGCCGTCGTGTGCCGAATGGCTGCTGTCGAGGAGCCATAACGCACCGTGTGCTCAGGGCTGCCGAGCCCACGCAGGGCACCACCTTAGTGTGCACTACTGTGCACCGAGCCACACGGGCACCTCCTAGCCGAGATGTTGAGGGAGAATAGAAACAGGCGATTGATGGATGGGCCTAACGACCAGTGTGCTCCCATTCATGTGTCGACACATGGCTGCATAAACCTAACCATCAGCCACCCGAGACAACACAAGTGGTGGGAACAAACACGTGGGGCAACATGTGGAGGGTCACGTGACCACATGCGCGGAGGCTAGGTTCATTCGATTTTCATTGTCGTCTTCTCTCTCGAACGGATGGTGAAAATCATTTGTACTGCCGGTATGGAACAATAATTATCGGTGAAAATCAGGATTGTTTTTGCTATCGTAGTGTATTTTGATTCCAGAACGGTGCTAAATACCTACTCTTTTTTCAAAGCTTCTTAAAGTGGTCAGTGTCCTATTGATTCAAGCTGCAAACCAGCTAGCTTCCACAGCACAAAATAGCAACTCGGCAAGCAGCATCAGCGGGGCCGAAGATGACGGTTAATTGATGGGGCCGCAGAAGGCACCATCAAAATAGCGACCATGGTGTAACTGAGAGACTACGACGTGCTGCACAGGGACATTGTTGAGTACTTGGGCCACTCATTCGGTATCTCACACAAACCACGCTGCCATATCCGTAGGTACCACGTGAAAATAGTTAAATAGTGACAGACGTTATTAGAAAGTAAAAATCACAGGCGTTTGTTGATCATACTAGAACAAATCAAGCCTTCCCAGATGTATTTCTTATGAAAATAGAGCCTTCCCTGATGTTGTCAATTTGGCACCAATAACTGAGAATTTTCCACTTCAAAAAAGCCAGAAATTTAATGCCAGCTATGTATGAGCTAGTTTTCCTTTCATATCCACATGAGTGTCGCACGTGCATGTCCACTAGTCATACTCCATCAAATCAAGCCTTCCCTGATGCATTTCTTATGAAAATAGAGAAATATGTCATAGATTAATGATGTTTTCTTTAGACAGTGTCATAAGATTACCCAGCGGTTCTAGTAGTGACAAATAAAAAAAAAGAAACATCACCAAGAGACCATCACTAACACGAGATGTGTGAATAAGTAACACAAAGAGACTAATTTTTTTTACATTCTTCTAGATTTCACTCCATGTTTTTTATGCATTCATGATTCATTCACGTGTCACAACCCAAAAATCTAATTTTAATTTATATAAATAATACTAGTAGAATAATGGTTTTAATTTCACATTTTTCAAAAAAGTTATCTAGCATCTAGTTGAACAACAAAAAATAATATAGTTACACCAAAATAATATTTCTAAAGTAAAACTAATATTGACATAAGCGTTAAAAAAAGGTGTTGTGTACGGCTTTAAGATTTTGTTTTTGCGCAAAAAACATGTTTCAAAACTTTTTTGTGCTCTGCTTCCTCCGCCGCTAGCAAGTGGGATCGCTGGTAGGTGCGAGCCTGGCGCGCCTAGACTCGTGGCTTGTTGAAGGCTCTCGGCCATCCAATGGTCCGCATGAGGGGCCACCGTCGCGACGTTGACCCACATTAAGGACGTGATTAGTTTTTTTTTTGCAAATAAAAGGACGTCATTAGTTGCGTGTATACAGTGCGTCCATGCGAACCTCATGCAATTGTTAGGTTTCCTCGTTTTACAGGGCGAACCGATCACAGCGTCAACCAATTACATTAATTTCTGTTTGTTTAATATTCAACGTATTCTGCTGCCAAAATCCGTTCCCTCTCGATTTGCGTGGTAAAGGATTGCAGTAACTGGTCCATTTCCATAATTCCAATATCGTCGTTTATGCATTCCCTTTAATTTGCGTTGTCGTCGCTGTATGTGAACCAAATGGACACCCTATATATTGGTTGCCTGGAAAAGCATTTGAACCTAGTCTCCACGATGCAAAAAGCGTCCACCAAGATTTCTCTGCAGATATTGAATCAATGTTCATTTCTAATGGGCCTGGCTGGCTCCGTGCACGGCAACGTAGGCAGCGCTTGTCACTGCTAATAAATTATTTTCAGCCACGACAATATTTTTGGACAGAGGCGGCTCAATCAGGGGCCGCCTCTGTAGTGCTCTGTGAACCAAGCCACCTCTGGAGATGCATCTTCAGAGACTGCTCCAAAGCCAACTGCCTCTAGAATTGGTTCTTTAGAGGCGGCTAGCTTTACCGGCCGTCTATGAAAATGATTGTATTTTCAGAGTTTCGAAGGCTGCTTCTTTGCTCTATTAACTTCAATATAGACCCTGGCAAACCCGAGAGGGGATTTGGTATAAGTCTGCTTCACCATGTAAAGTGGCTTACCTATAGTACTAGCAATCCTTCCTATAATATTGGAAGACCAGAGGTGGAGCCCAAGCTGAGGGAACCGTACCCTCATAGGGGCGCTCTGCAAGACGGTTGGTAAAGCCGCCTCTAAAGAACCATTTGGAGCCACCTCTAGTAGAAATAAATGTATACTCTACCCCTCGCTCACTCTCTCCTCTCCCAAACCGCATCGCCTCCTCCTCTCCCAAACACAATCGCCTCTCCTCTCCCAAACCCTATCGCCTCGGAACTTGGCAGCGTGCACATGTGGCAATGTCGAGTGGTAGGTGCATGTGGCTTCAACGCCAAGACCCAACCATGCAATGAGGAAGGTCAGTTCGCCCCTCGGGCGGCAGAGGGGGTTGGATCCCAGTGCATGGCGATGTCCTTTACCTGTTTGACTCCGATGAAGAGGTGAGCCCTCCGCCATGTGCCTCGCATTGCAGAGTAGCGGAACCACCATGGGGCGGGCAAAGGTGAGGGGCATGGACCGACGTGGGATGTGGCAAAGGTAAGGCAACATTGACTGCCGCTGGTCGGGGGAAAGGCGACAACATGAAGGATCCGGTGCCGACCGCCAACAAGAAGGGTCCTTTGACCTCCGTGAAGAAATTCAAAGGGCATGCGGCATATACACCTGCAACGAAAGCCGGTCAACGGTGCACTGTGACTACGTGCTCAAGCAAGAAGAAGGTTAGCCTATTTCCCGGCCTCCATGCGCAAGGTGCACTGCCGTCTATAGGTCCTGGGGTTCCCGGAGCTTGAAGTCGACCCGAATGTGTTCCGGAACACCCCCGATGAAGAGGTCGGCCTTCTGGACCGGCAGAAGATTCGACGTGTGGCACATCAGCACGTTGAAGCGCTCCTGGTACTCTTGGACCATGGCGTGGAAGGGTAGCCATGCCAGTTTGGCGAGGCGATTGTTGCGGATGGCCAGGCCGAACCACAAATGGCAAAGGTCTTTGAATCACTCCAATGATGGCATGCCCTCATCTTGCTCCAGGGCATAGTACCATGTCCGGGCCACACCCACGAGGTGGTACGATGCGAGCGAGACCCGATCCGAGGCGAGCGTACGCTACCCATGGACGAACTGCTCGCAATGGTTGAGCCAATTCAGGGGGTCCTTCTTGCCGTCGTAGGTGGAGAAGTTGAGCTTGCTGAAGCGGGGGACGCCCAAACTAGCAGGCTCGCCGGTAGCACCGACAATGGAGGGTATCGGCGCAGATGAGATGGGTGGCCACTGTGGAAACGTTGGCAGTGGGGATGGCAAGGAGGGAAAGTTGATCTAGTGGATGGGAAGGGGGGCGGATGGGGCAGCTGTGGCTGTTGCGGTTAGCAGAGGGTGGTGGGTGGTGTGGTGGGTTGGGTGGTGGTAGGCGGCACAGCGGTGGTGGTGGAGAAGGCTAGGAACACCATTGTCCCGTACCCTGGCATCCTGTAGGGTAAACCCTAGGGCATGGCGCCCACACAAGAGGACGCCTGCTGGTTCTCCAAGGACGACATGCGGGTGGAGAGATTGGCTAGCTGCTTGGCGATGTCGTCGGTGGCCGGCGGTGGAACCGGTGGCTGCACATCTTTGTCATCTTCACTCGGCATCTCTGATACCAGATTGATAGGATGGGTGATCCTACCGCGGCTACGTAGGTTGTTGGGGTAGGAGATCGGTGGCCGGGCCTAAACCCCCGGCGGCGTGTGGTGCCATGGAGGACAAGCAAGAAGCGCATGAGAGAGAGGGGGTAGGCGTGGAAGATGGCCCTTGAGGCCAGGCAAGTTAATTGCCTCGCTTAATTAACTCAATCATAGTTTAGAGGTATATATCCTCTCCTAACAAATCAATCTAGCTCTTGCTTTTATGGAAATAAGGGGAAACAAATAAATGAGATAAAATCCTAGGCATTGCGCCCCCTACTGCTGTCGTGGCCCTGGCGCTGGTAAGTCACGCCGGTCATAACAGTTTGTTTAGATAATGAAAAGATTTTGGCTTCGAACATCTTCAAGAAACAGGCATTAGTTCATATAATATATTACAATCGTGACTCTGCTATGCAAGAAAAATTGTGTTCAACACGAAAGACCAATATATATGAAACCTAAAACACCGCACACATATCCATCGGAAGCAAAAAAGAAACTGCATAGCTCTTATTTCTATGAGCTGGCATGCCGAATCAACCAATCCTTGTGTAGTATTTCAGCATTTGTATGCGAACACATATCGATATACTGAAGTAATCGATATATATCGAACCAATCCTTGTGTGAGGTTTCAGCATTTGTGTGCGAAACATATCTATGTACTAAAGTAATCCATAGGTCATGCTTCAATTTGAACAGAGGGGCAATACGACATTCTCATATCTTCTCTGGAATCCAGCAGCCGTGGAAGCCGAATGGTAGGCCATATGGGAACCTTACTCGAGCAATTTCTTTGAAAGTCGTCGCATCCAGCAGCAGCGCATACCCGTCACCATCCATGGTGCTTACAATAGATATCACAACCCCTACATACATTCCTATGGTTCAACGAAGCACAAATCATCATCTTAAACGCACTTTTTCAGCAATTAAACTTACCGTCATCTTCAGCCGTTCCACCTGGCCTCGCCACAAAGAAGGGCTCTGATGGCACAGAGCCCACCTCGTGCCAGTTCTTGGCACCTTTCTCCAGTAGATCGATCTTGGTGGCCTGAAGTGGTTCCATCCAGTGGTATATCCTAAACTGGGCCACCCTGCACACAAGACGCATACGGTGGATTAGTACAGTACTTGTCAAAATAATTCCTGTAGCTAGCGGTATATCAATGCAAGTACCTAGCATCAAGGAATGCATCCTTGTTAATCCCAGACGATCTTAGTCTATGTAGTGCAAGTGCCTTGATGACAGATGGATCAGCATAGTACTCGCAGCAGTCAGCGATGGTCGCATCTGTCTGTTGGTATGGGTTAATGAAGTGTAATGCCATGAAAGGAGGAACCTCCACGCTCGCCACCTACAAGAAGGTACATGTAAATAACATCAAAGAAAACATCCACGGAAAGATCAACGTAAATACACAGTACGTGTAATAATGATGTTAGTTAAGAGTTCTTACGGTCCTTCCGGAGAACTTGCATATGACGTGCATGTAGCTCCCAGACTCCGGTAGCCAGTCGAAGATATACCAAGGTGTCAGCTGAGACTTGAGAACGACAATGTACTTCTCAGTGATGGCGAACGAATGCACCCATCCCGGTGTGTGCCCTCCCCGGCAGTGCACTCTCCCAATCACTTTCCTCTCGTTGCTCCCGGCTGCCATCCTGACGACACGATGGCCACGCCGGAAGTTGTCCGGGAGCAGCGTCAACAATTCGGTCCCTGTCACAACCGGGTGCGTGGTCTGTAACCAGCTCCATAGCCTGTCCGTGTAATGGAACTTGCCGATGGTGTCGAGAGTCTCCGGGTCTATCAGAACGGAGCTCTTGGTGGTCTCCGTGAGGCACATCACCCGGCCGTCACCGAGCGGCAGCACGGAGATATTGGCGTTGTCGGACAGCAAAGTGCCACTTCCGAGGCCGGCCGTGCGCCATGGCAGCTTTGTACGCGTCCGACTCGACTTGACGATGTGCGCCGGTGGTGCGTCCTCGCCGGAAAGAGATGTGTACCAGTGTGGCGAACCCGTCGAATATGTGGTGGGAGGAGTGGCCGCCGACGTCCCACAGACCTGGCCCGTTACTTAGGCACGTGCCGTTCTGTAGAATCACAGTGTCATAATTCAGCTGATCATGACTATAAAAATAGTTATCTTATACTATTATATTACTGACTAATTAACAAAGTATATGGCCCGCACGCATTTACACGGCCGCTATGCCGCTTTGCAGTTGTGCAATTTATTGTGCATTGCCTCATCCATTTATACTTCCGGTCTCAAATCATGTCATGAACATTATCATAATTGGCCTTGAGAATTGGCAATGAAGATTTTTCTGTTTGGCAAAAGCAAGTATAACATTGCATATAAATTCATATAGTCACAAAAAATAGATGCAACAAGAGTTTATATATTTTTAGATTAGGTTTCAACTTAAATACATACAATGCAAGAAAAACATAAATACTATAAATTCTAACTAGATGTCTAATGGAGCTTCCACGTTAATCCTCACAAGACTCGATAAAAAAACTATAGATAGATCCTAGAAAATCTTTTTTTTTAAATCTGAAACATCTAACCATCAATTTGACATAACCTAATCACCATTGCTAATAATAGCTATTGGATATACTCTATTTTCTAAATAATTACTCATCTCTGCTATTATGTAAAATAACATAAAGTAACCAATAACTCTATGTTCAAACTACCCACCTATGACATTAAAAAATATGATCTAAAGTAGACCTAATTTTACATCTAATTACCCATGTCCTCATATTACGATAAATAGCTTGTGTAACCTCATTTTCATCATATTATTAGAACGCAACATCTCAGCACGTAAGTAGACTATAGTAGTTGTGAAGTTGGCCAATGTTGCACGTGGGAGTCTATTGGTGGCTATATTTTCCCGGCCATTTAAGATTACTTTAGAGTAAACTATCGGATCATTATAAGGCTTGAGTATTAAAGTTGTATTGAGGTTAGCACCTACCCTCATCTAAGATCACACTTCAAGCTCTATCACTTATGTTAAGCTGACATGGTGCAGGATTCAAATATTTTCGTGTGGTATTGTATAGTATTTAAGAACATACTCTACAAGCTAAAATCCTTATTTTAAAAAGTGTAAAAAATTGAGTTAATTAAATATACAATAAGCACAAAAGCTTTAATGTAGTAGTCAATAAGAATAAAATTTATAAAAAAAATTAAAATTTAGATTTATGGCTTCATATGATATATGGTAGAATAAGAGCCATCATGGTTAATGTCACACTCGATTTTAAGGCTAAAATGAGATGCATAATCTTATGTGCGCCCAGAGATCAGTCACACATATAAGCCGATAAATTATAAATAGTATCATCATAAGTGTTTATTACATCATGAATAATAAGACATAGTCTTCACATAAATGTAGCGGAAGTATAAAGAAAAATCTCTCGCGGAAGATCCATATCACAGGGACGTCAACTGATTGACCACAAGTCTAGTAATCCTCAGGAAAGTCATCATTACCATAGTCATCGGTTACCCATCCGGGATTTTTATCCAAATAATGAAAATAAACAAGCGTAAGTACGTGTCGTCCTCAACAAGTGTAACATGAGGTTCATGAGGCTCAAAAGGCTTGACACAGGTTTAACAGCATTCAGCTTTTAGTTGTCACAATTTTAGCATAAGAGTAGCAACAAGTTGTTTCAATCCCAAAGTAAAACACATGATCAATGTAAACATGAATAATAAATTGCATAAACGGATAATTCTTAGTGATCCACTATTCCATAAGGGTCCAAGGTCGCTCGTGACCGTGAGTACGGCTGATATACCAGTTTTATACTCTGCAGAGGTTGTACACTTTCACTGTGAGTCATGATACCTATATGCCCGGGTTAATTACTCCCAAAACACTTCTAAGGTGAGCAGGCAGGGTTTACTATGAAGCCTTTCAAAGATTCGTCTAACAAGTTAGGGCCATTAGATTCACTCGGCAAACAGATATTGGAACCCCCTGTCTAATGACATAATTCCATCACGGCTATAACATAAGAGTAGAGGTTGTCTTGTACTCGATTCGGCAAGCCATTCTTACGCCAATAAAGGTAACCTCTAACAAGCTAGAAAATGTCCTCATACTAAGCTAAAGCCAGAGCCATATAGCCCTCACAGTTGTACTATAAGTTCTGAATGTTCGCTTACAGATAAGTCCTTAGGGAGAGGAATCTGAAACATTTAGAAACTAGCTAAATACTCTAGCCCCCTGTTTTCAAGTTGCTAAAAAGTCATATTTTAATATTTATTGCATATACCATTAGTCAAGTTACAAGATCATGGTTTAATTGAGCACTAGCAAAGCTACCTAATGCATATCCCATAGGAGACAAGGTATAAGTTCAATTCTAGGGAATCCCTATCAAGATGACACATGCAATCATGAATTAAATGTATTAAAGTTGATAGGAAAGAAAGATGATCCCATGCTATACTTGCCTTGAACAAAGTGCTCCTGCTAATCCTACTCGTCAAAGTAGTACTCTTGTTCACCCACGAATTGCTCACCGTCTATACTCGATAATCATAGCGACATACAAGCATCCAGAAGCAATCATGCATATCAAACAAAAGCTATAGATTAGAACAGTACACCAATTAGTATAAAATCAAGATGAAAAGTTTGTAAAACGAATATACGTCTCACTACGAACACACAGACGCGAAGATCATAAAAATCGGAGCTAAAACAAAGAAGTTATGAATTAAACAAGATTTCCTTTAGTAAAATAATAGATTAAATCTAACCTCAAATTTTAAAAGTTGAAAACATATTTAACAGTAATATAAACATGTAGATTACGAAATTATAAACCTAACGCAACTCGAACGGACCAAATCAGAGTTAAAACGAAGATTTTATGGCTAAAACAAGATTAGTGGCAAAACTGTAAATAAATGAAAACGTATTTTGGATCTAAACCGAAAGAAACTACGCTTTTAAAAGAAGAAGGCGTATTCTGGATTTGCACATTGGACTGTGGGATATAATACAGAAAAGTGCAGGGACTCTTTAGCATAAATGCAGGAATGGCGGGTTAAGATCCAAATAATTGTAAGGGTCTTTTTGCAAAACGACAGGCGAAGGGGTATGAAGTGATCTGATTCATTGGATCTGATTTGGGCGGTCGGGATTTAAAGAGGGAGAGGAAGATGTCGCCGGCACTGTTGCCGACGACGACGCCGTTGCCGGACTCGGCTGGACCTCGTCGGAGTTCGTCAAATCAGCGACTCCGGCCACCGTTGGACACGGGAAAAACTCAGGGACGTAGCGGGGCGCACAGCGAGCCGTATTAGGGGATCGGAGAGGGCCCGACGGCACGGCGGCGAGCTCACACATGATTCGGAGGCTCGGAGGTCCGGCAGAACTTCGGCAACGCGGCACAAGCGACAGAAAGCGTAGGAGAAGGAAAAGCGGGTACCGGGGCTTGCTTACCTCGCTTAGAAGCTCGGCAAGGCAGTCGCGGAGGCGGAGAAGTGACGACGCGGCAAACCGACGGCGGTGGCAGATCTTCGAGCTAGCGGCGGTGCTGTTTTAGGGCACGGGGCGGCTGCGGCTTGCTTCCAAAGCTGGACGAGGAGGCGGCGGGTGCAAGTCTCGTTATTTATGGGAGGGCCGTGCGTGGAGCGTACGCCAAGACCGGGGCGCGGCGGCGGGGCGGATGCGGACTCCATGCGGGACAGTCCGGCTCGGTGACGAGAGGAAAAGGATGACCCCGACGGGTGGGTCACACCAGTCAGCAAGACAAGGAGGCGGGTCCGGCTATCAGACAGAGACGAGGAGGCGCGCTTGCAGGCTTCCGCCGCTGGGCCGAGGCGCTGCAGGCCCATGCGGGAAAGGGCAGGAGCTGGGCCGAGCGGGGAAAACAGATGCGCAAGGAGGCCGAGCTAGGCTGTTCAGGCCGAAAGCAAGGGAGGGAGAGAAGAAAAATAAAACTCCTTTTCTATTTTCTTAACACAATTTCAAATCTAATTTAAACTCAAATTCAAATTCTTTTACAAATTCCAATCAAACTAAAGCATCACAAAATAAATATGCAGCAGCATGGATGCACACACATGTATATAGATTTATATTTGATTTTATTTTTAACCAAGTTATTATTTTCCTAAATTTAAATGCTCATAAAATGTATAATTAAATTATTTTCTCCTATTTTAAAAATCATGCAAATTTTAGGGTGTTACAGTTAATGGCATATTTAAAATATACAAAGGTGGCATGCAAAAGAAATATATATAAATATAAAGAAAATGTATAGATCCGCCACATGCAAAAAAGACTATTAATAAGTTTATGATAAGTAAATATAGATATTATGTCTATTATGTTAAAAATAAACAAAGAGAAAAACCATATAACTTAATATAAGTAATTCTTTATTAGCTATATGTATTAAACAATAACTAATACTCAATTATATCTCTTAAAGTTGTAGCCTCTGTGAGAGCACGGGTCGATGGACGGACTAAAACCAAAGTGAACTGACATTTGAAATGGAGGTGGCATGGCATGTACCAGCCAAATTGGGAGGTGTCCTTCCACGGCCAGGTTGCCTTCCATCTTTCTTGCCGGACGTTTGTCCAAGCAGAAAGTACTGTGCTGCAATCTCGGATGGCCTTAACACAACAACAGTTGCTCCGACTTGCCGTTGCCATGCTGATACTGCTGGGAACGGTTGTGTGTACAGGGTGTGAGGTGGATAAGAAGAATGGTCTGGGTGCAGCGCATAGAGCGGTGGTGTTGTATGAGCCCATTCTTTTCGGTTGTTATTACGCCATGTTCGCTTCGCTGATAAAATATGGCTGAAAGTACTGTTGGTTGATTTATTGTGAGAGAAAAATAATATTTATTGGTTCACAAAGTACTGCTTATAAGTCCAAATGAACGGAGCGTTGGCCGATACCCTCCTGGCTCCTCCTGCAGGCTGCAGGTGGGCGCTCGTGACTGGAATGGGCATGGTCGTTGTTTCTATTTATAGGCAGAAATGTTGTTGTGGCATTGCCTTGCAAAGAATATACAGCGTGTTTGGTTGTGGAGTGGCCACGTCCGGCATGGAATCACTCCAGCTAGGCTCGGAAGGCGCTTGGCGGACGGTGTCGTCCGACGAATTTCGAGGAGTGAGGTGGTGGTGCTTTTACGCCTTGCGGCAGGTGCGACATGATGACGGACGACTCCCGTCCGCTTGGGCTCGGCAAACCAAACGCAACATTCAGGCTCGGATACAGGTCCGTATGATTCCGTACCTTATCATGACGCTGACCAAAGACGCTGATAGTGTTTGAACCGCCGTAGAGTCAGTCCATCCTATCTCCGTTGCACTTGCATTGCGTCCCTCTACAATAAGCCTTCATCTACCCCCTCGAGCTTCAAGCGCAGATGGCCTAATCGACTTGGACGACAAATGCTCTGTTCGTTTGGCTGAAAAGCCGTAGCTAAAAGTACTGTTGATTTATTTTATTATGAAAGAAAAATACTATTCATTAACTGAAAAAATACGACTTATAAGCCAGACGAACAGGACGAAAGAGACAGGGTTGTCTATCTCAGGCCGGACTCGTTGAAAAGCATAAACGGGACTGTGTGGTACACCAGTTGTGTCCACATGGCCACTTGCCTCTTGGAGCTTGCTGGTTTCAGTGCTGTTGTTATACTAATTTCGTCACTGTGGTCTCGTTTAGTTCCAAAAAGTTTTCCAAAAAATGCTACAGTAGCCATCACATCGAATCTTGCGATACATGCATGGAGCATTAAATATAGACGAAAAAAAACTAATTGCACAGTTTGGTTGGAAATCGCAAGACGAACGTTTTGAGCCTAATTAGTCCATGATTGAATACTAATTGTCAAATAAAAACGAAAGTGCTACAGTAGCCAAATTCCTAAATTTCGCCCAACTAAACAAGGCCTATGCTGTGGAGACTTTAAGGAGGTCGCAATTCTGCACGTTGCAGTCTTTTTTTGTTTTGTTAAGGGGTCCTGTACGTTGCAGTTGCGTGCTCCTCTACCAGGCTACCACATATTCTGCCCTTGTTTGAGGGGCAGCTCCGCCAGCGTTTTGTCCTCCTTGGCGTCAGATGTGTGGTCCCCCGTAGTCCACGAGGATCTATCACTGCGCTGCTGTTACTCAGGGCGTATGTGGTGGCTTGAGCCAGGTAGCCATCTGGACCCCACGCAGACAAAATCGATGGCCTGGATTTGCCGCCTCGACCAGGCAGCATTGCCAGAGTCTCAAGCAACCCTCAGCCCCCCTCTCGTCGCTGTTCGCACGTCATTGCTACCCTCAACCGGCTGCATGGCCGCTTCCTTATGTCCTGCCACTGTACTACGAAACATGCCTTTACAACCCGCCTTCTCAACTGGTACACGCATTGGTAGTGACCGTGATGGTACCATCACAACCAATCTCCTCGGTCCACGGAGTATTATTACAACAAATATATATCGTTGACAGTAAAAAAAATATCACTTGGCTCGGCAGATTCAGATTGGTTGCCTTAGTGCATAACCTTATTCGGGTTGCTTAGGCCGTGTTTGGATTCTTTATCTGATAATAGTTAGCTAGCTAATATATTATTATCTGATTTGGTCTAGCTAGTGGGATAGTTGTTACTTAAGAATCCAGCTAACAATTAGTTAGTCTATTATCTATATCTGTTTGGATCCTAAAAGATAATTATTAGCTGATAACTACTATCTGTAGAGATCCAAACAGGGTCTTGGTCGAGTGCATTTGTTTATTATTACGTTTGGTTGGCCAAGTTCATTGGCTCACCCTAACTAGCGGGTGGCCAAGTGTGTAGGTCTAATCTCGGGCTAGGCGGCCAAGTGCACATGCCAACTCAGTTTCGGCTGTGTCTAGTTGGATGAAATTTAGGAATTTGGCTACTGTAACACTTTTGTTTTTATTTGGCAATTAGTGTTCAATCATGGACTAATTATGCTCAAAACGTTCGTCTCGCGATTTCCAACCAAAATGTATAATTAGTTTTTTTCGCCTACATTTAATGCTCCATGCACGTATCGCAAGTTTCGATGTGATGGCCACTGTAGCACTTTTTGGGAAAACTTTTTAGAACTAAACAAGGGCTTCGATGGGGGAATACATTCGGGTTAGTTAGTGCTACATCAGACTAGTGCAATGATTGATGATACATCGGTCCACGATACACTTAGCAGTCGCGTCAGTGATGTGAGGCGGTCGACAACAAGCTGATCAACGTTTAGATCAAGCGTGAAGGGACCGTGATGTCTAAGATATGGATAAATTAGATAACTTAAAACTTTTACTATAACTATGGTTTCTAGTCAACCTTAGCAAAACCTATACGTGAAAGTGAGCTATCTTGATATGCACTACGGTTTGCTGAGTGTAAAACTATCTCTACTGCAAAAGAGTATACAACTTAGGTACATAATGTAAATGTGAAAGCTAAATTGAGGCAGAGATGCAAACTCCCGTCAATTACTCCGGTGTTTTTACCGATGTACCAATAATCTCATGCTTTCCACTTATCCTTGTCGGAGCCCCTCGCAAGGGCCAAGCTCATGATCAGGTGACTCCTGAGGTAGCCCCCGATCCTTCTCCACGCATATGTGGATCTCTGAGATGGCCTTTCCTAGATCGTTTCCCGCCGTCTTCACTATCGAGCTTCCGACCAAATCACCGCGCGGCCTGGTTCCCTTTGGTACATCGTGGCGGCCGCAACACAAATGCGGTCGGTGTGGCCCGCAAGACTACAAGCCCTTTAATATACAACAATGGTGCGCGCAAGCACTATGTGAGCAAGAGGTGTGCAAACTTTACTAAACACTATGCCTAAGCCTATGCAAGCGCCAATATGGTTTATAAGTAGACTAAATACTTTGCAAAGTACTATTGCTAATCACCTAATGAAATCTTTAAGCATTTTATGGTTAGAACAACTAGAGATGAGCTCACCTAAACCTTCTTTACGCTCCAACTCCTTCCAGATGGCTAGATGGGGGGTATAATAGCCCAAACACTTGAAACTAGTCATTGGAATAGTACACAACTTTTTGTGTACTCACCGAATACTCCAATGGGGTCATCGTAGATTTTTCGATGCCTCTGCAAAAACTCGGCATTAGAATTTGACCATTGTTGACTGTTGGGCAGTCGTTTCTCCAAGCTAACTTCTCTGGTGCCATCGGACTTTTTCAGCGAGCACTTCCTCTGTTCGTGTTCCTGGCATCGAGCTCAACGGAGATGATGCTTTTTTTGTGGCCTGCACCAGAGTTTTCCGGCGCATCATTTCCCTCTCTGGTGGCGACTCTTTCATCCGGTACTGGTCTTCTGTCCACACCGGAATTTTCCCGTCGGTGAAAATTCTCTTTGGTGGACACTGTTTGCACGTAGTCCAATGTTGGCTTCTAGAATGCACCGAAGTTTTCCAGTGGGGCATAAAACCCTGGTTTCCGCTCTGCTGGCCACATTCTCCAGTGGTCTCTGCCTGAAGGCACCAGATAATTCCGGTGCTGCATAGCAGCTTCATTTTACTCAGTTTCTTCACATCTTTTCATCTTGGTCAATTTCATCTTGTGCCTTGGACTTCTTGCAATTTTTAGTCTCTTTAACATGGCTTCTAATGTCTTTCTCTTGAGGTGTTGATGACTCTGATCTCCATATTGACCAAGTCCAAGTCCACCTTACATCCGTTTGAACTTTCTTTGTATACTAGAAAAAATACTAGTCCAAATGGTCATGTTGTTTAGCAAACACCAAAATCAATTTAATGACACATGTCGGGTGCCATTTTCCTTACAATATCTCCCTTTTGTGATTGATGAAAACACGACCAAATCAAGCAAATAATAGATACAAATTGTAGAAATGACCAAAACAATCTATCTACATGCTTGGATGCAATGCAAGACCACGATATCAATTGAATGTAACATGACCCATGGTATCAAATTAAAAATCTTACCTTTGCTCTTACCAATTGAAGACATGTCCCCTTATATGGTATTATGGATTTAAGCCTCCCCTAACTTCGTAATCCACTTCCTCCCTTTCTATGACAAATTCTCCCCTATTCAAGAAATTTGAATTTGGTTTTTGTATTTATAATGGGTTGAGCTTACTTTTCCTCCCAAAAATTCTCCCCCTTTAGAATCAAACATAAAAAAAGAAGACACTAGTAGCACAAGGGAGGGTCAAATTTTGTGATCCTTGATATTTGGAGTGGAACTTGACTTTCGCATTACATAGACTAAGCTCCCCCTAAGTGTATGCATACATATAGTCAGTGGCAAAGCATATCCAAATGGTCATGTTGTTCAGCAAACACCAAAATCAATTTAATGACACATGTCGGGTGCCATTTTGTGATCCTTGATAGTCAGTGTATGCATACAAAATATAAATGAGATGTTTCATGGTTTATTTTGCATTGCTCACATAGTTTAAACGGGATGTTCTAAGATATATTTTGATTATTTACATAGTACCCTTGAGATGTTCTGCGGTTTATTTTAGGTTGCTTTTTAGAATTACATAGTACAACGTAGACGCTCACAACACGCACGCAAACTCACCCCTATGAATAGACTTACGCAAACCCTACCCTATGAGCACATCTGAAGGACTGAGCCGGCAGATCTTGAGATTCACGAAGTCACCACGGACGCCTCGCTGTCGACGGAGACGTCGCCTATCACTGAAAGCATAGCGCCGTTAAATCTTAGAATAAATCCAGGAAAATACGAGCACCCGTGACAAGTCGAGGACTTAAATCTGGGTGGACGGGTTCCACCACAAAGAATCTAACCAACTGATCTATGGTCAGTGGGAACGTATATTTTAGGTTGTTTGAGTAGTATCCTTTGGTATTCTTTTCTACTTTCCATTATATTACGTAACATTTTTATTTTGTCAATTTTTCCCTTATGTTTTCTTCCATCTTTGATTAATATTATTTTATATTTAAGTGATTCATTTATTTTATTTACTATATATTTCATAGCATTTGCTATTCATTTTTATTACCCTTTTTCTTCTTCATAATTTTACTCTAATTATCTATTTTAGTAATTTAATTTTTGGTTTTTATCATTTTATTTCTTGCACTCCATGAGATATACGTGATGTTTGTATAGTATATACGCGACGTTATATGATTTATTTTGGATGTTTATGATTATCAATGGTATATTCCACGATTGAGTATTCATATTACACCATTAAGGTGTTCTATGGCACCAATCATCATGTTCGACTACTTGGACAGTAGCGTTGTGCCGCCAGCATGTTTGTTGGCCCATTAATTTCTTTGTTGCCTAGAAAATAGCTTGTAAATGAATCATATTCATGCTAGATCATAGTTGTATGTATGCATTAAGGGCCTGTTTGGAATGTAGGATTAGAAAAGAGAGGAAAAGAAGAAAACATAGGGAAGGCATAGGAATGGGGTGATAAAAACAGAGGAACAAGAAAACATAGGTGAGGACCGAAGGTGAGGCTAGAATCTTTCTATTCTGTTCATATCTGTCATCCATTATCTGCTCATCTTCTTCGTAATCAAAGTGATGGGCTGTACAGCACGATGGCAGCAGGTTGTCAAAATTAGGATGGCGGCATTAAGCTCGAGCGTGTGATTAGATCAAGTAGCTTACTAGTTACAAGGTACCAAAGTTTGTTGCAGGCTTGCAGCTACCTTGGACTTCCCGTACGAAGAGAAAACAATGGAAAGAAGCAGATTTTTGGATTCATGTGAAATCACACCATTCATATAGGATTCCAGAGAAACGGAACTACATGTTCCTTCATTTCAAGCGGACAAATTATAGTCATTTCTTTGGATTGAGATTTCCTGTACTTTTCCTTTACGTTTCCATTGATCCAAACATAGCCTAAGGGGCTCTTTGGATGATGCCCTAGCTTGGGAGCTCTCGCCCAGGCAAGATTCCCAAGCCTGTAGGAAGCTATATCTACTTGGAATCATTGCTTGGGCCAGACAGGTTTCCTAGTCCTTCAAGCAAGCACACATTAAATAGTACGTAGATAGTCAAATAGACGATCTCCGTTGTATATGGTGTCTGTTCAGTTGTCTATAGACCTAGTAGAATAGTAATAGATGAACATCAACATGCACATCCACGTAAACTGAATCCAAGAAAAAGTTCACATACAATATATCTACGTCGAGTTTTGTCCCACGTTCAGCAAAAGTATTCCATCCAATCCAACCCGATCAGAAATCAGGCCCATCGACATCTCATCAAAAACAAAAACAAAAACAGGTCCATCGAGTTATCCAATTAACCAACAGCAGCAGTGCCAACATTACAATAGCCATTGGCCACCAGCCCCAGCGTGCTTCGAGCTCGAGCGTGAGAAGCTGAGTGACGGCCAGAAGCGAGGCGGCCAGGCGTGCGCACCACTGGTTGTGTTGCTGCCCGTCATGCTGCTCACGCTCAGCCTTCTTTCGCACGGCCACCGCGGCAGCCGTCAAGAGTCTGCAAGAGGTACCTCGTGGCAAGCGCGGAGAGCAACTCTCAAAAGAGTCTGCAAGAGGTCGTGGACATCGCCGTGCTCTCCAACGAGTTGCACGGTAGCCTCACGGCGACGCAGGGGCGAAGCTACACTAGGAAGAGGGGTGCAAAGGCACCTCCCAAAAATTGTAAAAACAATAGAATTAGTAAAAAAAAGGCGAAATAGCCATTTGGGCCCCTGAACTTTCACGCAAGGCTCAAATTGGCCCCTGAACTATCAAAACATCCACTTTAGTCCTTAATCTTCTGATTTACAACTCAATCTCGTCCATTCTGCATGATTGCTGGACACGTGGACAGCTGCACATGGAAAATGTACAACTCAATCACGGCGTTTTCATGTCCGTCTCTTTTCCTTCCTCTCGGCCTCGCCCTGTCTCTCTTTTCAGTACACAGCTGCAACAGAGGTATATCGTTGGAGTACAAAGGTGGAGTGTATGCCTACAGTCGGTCCTAGTCTTCTCGCTCCGTTTGCATCAGTGGAGGCAGCGGTGGCCTCATGGGGTGGTACGTGGCCGACCTCTCCATGGCAGCGGCTTCGACCATCCCCGGTCCCAGCGGGCTCGTCACCCCGCCGCCGCCGCGCGCCGCGTCGTCAAGCATGGGCGGGCACGACATGCTCCGTGTGTACGTCGTGGTGGACGCCTCGCGCGGGAGCGGCACAAGCACGGGGCGCCCCTCCCCGTTGCGCGCGCCCAGGACGGCCACGAATCGGTCGTCCTCCACGTCGTAGAAGTTGGCGGTCCGCACCTCCTGCACCAGCGCGCAGGTCCAGCAGAAGAGCCACTTGGCGCAGTCACCCACGGCCGCGCTGCCGCACCACCACCAGGCGGAGCGCCCCCCCGGGAGCTTGTAGAGCTTCCGCATCTGGGACCGCCAGAACCCGCCGTACAGGAAGCCGCAGAAGCCCAGGAGCACGCCCACGGCCACCACCGTGTCGCGGATCTCGTCGTCGTGGATGTTCAGCGCCGTCACGCTGAAGATGAGGAACGGCGCCACGCACAGCAGGATGGTGAAGGCGTGCACGTACATGTTGCCGAACCCGAGTCGCTCCATGTTCGAGCCGAACACGTAGAAGGTGCACGTCGCCGACAGCGCGCACACCGTGCCGTCGTCGCAGCAGTCGAACAGCCCGCCGCTCCACTCTGGGCTGCTCACCACCACGCGACGGTTGTAGATCTTGATCTCTACGTCGTCGTTCTCGGTACGGCTGTTGTGGTCCTGCGCCGCAGCAGCAGCTTCGGCCGGCGCTGCCGCCGCGGACTCCTCCGCGTCGGGCTCCTTCCGTCCAAGCGGGCTGTATGCGGTGTAGAGGCCGGCGACGATGGGGCACCCCGTGCCGAGGCCGTAGCCGATGTTGAGCGCCCAGTCCGGGCGGTCCTTGCGCGTGTAGCTCCAGAAGAGGGCACAGCAGTAGTACTGGGCGAAGCAGGTGACGTGCAGCAAGACCACCACGATGAGCATGTGCGCTCGGTCGTGCGGGCGCGAGGCGCCGTCCTTGCAGTACACCTTCTTGATCTCCTCGCGGTCTCCGTCGGGGCGCCACCGGAGGAGCAGCACCAGGTGGTGGAAGATCTTGGGGTGTGGTACAGGCACATGATGGTGAAGAGCGCGTTGAGGATCTGGTTGATCACCTCCGTCCACTTCTTGCGCCGCTCGTCGTCGGGGATGGCGTCGTCGAGCATGCCCGTCATGAGCATGAAGAGCAGCAGCAGCCCCGCGGCCACGAACGCCAGCCAGATGATCATCGCGAAGTTCTCGGGCTTCCTGCACCAGCTCACCGCGTAGGTCCACAGCTTGCTCCACTTGATCTTCCACACGAACGGCACGCGGAACTGCCTCCGCGGGCAGCGCCGCCCGCCGCTGTCGCCGTCGTCGTCTGAGTCTGCCGACTCCTGGTTGTGGCTACTCCTCCAGTGGAGGTGGCTGACGAAGGTGGAGCGGAGGAACCAGTCCTTGGATGGGTGGGCGCGAAGGAAGTCCAGGAACCGCCGCTTGCGCCGGCTCTTGCTGAGCGCGCCCTGTTCCACTGATGGGATGTAGATGTCGATGGGGATGAAGTCGATCAGCCTCATTGTCCCCGACGGCGTGCCAGGCTCGCCGTCGCCGACGACCTCGACGATCTCATGCCCGTCGAAGCTGCCAATCCTCGCCCTGTCTCTCTTTTCTCCGTATCGCCGTGAGGAAGGAAAAGAGACGGACATGAAAACGCCGTGATTGAGTTGTACATTTTCCATGTGCAGCTGTCCACGTGTCCAGCAATCACGCAGAATGGACGAGATTGAGTTGTAAATCAGAAGATTAAGGACTAAAGTGGACGTTTTGATAGTTCAGGAGCCAATTTGAGCCTTGCGCGAAAGTTCAGGGGCCCAAATGGCTATTTCGCCTAAAAAAAAGCAAGTTGTACGTCCCCACCTGCAGACCCTCGTTGACCCACCACAGAGCCCCGAGCCCAGCTCTTTTTCTTCATGTTGTGGTTCTGGTGCACCAAAACCAAGGACAAAAGGAAAAAAAAATGGGCAAGCTGCCGACCGAATCTGGCCCTTTGCGCTGCCATCAACGGGAGTATACTATTGCGAATCACGTAAGCGCTTACGCACGGTGCGTCGCTACGGGCGGCCAACACCAAACAGCGGAACTACTCCACCCAGCTTGCTGCGAAAGGCGACCACTACACACGTGGCGAGATTTGAGTAGCGTATAAGGAAGTGTACGTGGGACGAGTCAGGCATCTCATCCTCACCGCAAAAGTGTTGTGTTCCAAAAAGTTTTTCTAAAAAATGCTACAGTAGCCATCACATCGAATCTTGCGATACGTGCATGGAGCATTAAATGTAGACGAAAAAAAAGCTAATTGCACAGTTTGGTTGAAAATTACGAGACGAACGTTTTGAGCCTAATTAGTCCATGATTGAACATTAATTGTCAAATAAAAACGAAAGTACTACAGTAGCTAAAATTCTAAAGTTTGGCCAACTAAACGTGGCCTACAAAAAGCAAGTTGTTAGTGGAAGAAAGACACAAACTGACAATGGTTGGTGCAAATGCAGCATCTGCTTTCCGTGAAGATGCCTGCTGCAATTGTAAAATGAGGAATACATTTGTTTAAATGAGACCAGCTAGATGCAAGCTGTGAGCCCATACCAGCAAAGATCACCTGCTGCCCAAAGCCCCAGACTCCCAGTGAAATTCAAGCTGCAGGACATATCAAGTTTCTGCATGCAGATATGGACATTGGAAAGCAAGCAGAGGCCCTTTCATTCAGTGCTCGATGTTTTATTTTTTTTCATTCAGGTTGTGTTTAGTTCGCGAATTTTGAAAATTTGGCTACCGTGACACTTTCGTTTTTATTTGGCAATTAGTGTTCAATCATGGACTAATTAGGCTCAAAACGTTCGTCTCGTAATTTCCAACCAAACTGTGCAATTAGTTTTTTTTTCGTCTACATTTAATGCTCCATGCACGTATCGCAAGATTCGATGTGATGGCTACTGTAGCACTTTTTGGAAAACTTTTTGGGGAACTAAGGCTGTGTTTAGTTGGGTGAAATTCGGGAATTTAGCTATTGTAGCACTTTCGTTTTTATTTGGCAATTAGTGTTCAATCATGGACTAATTAGGCTCCAAACGTTTGTCTCGTGATTTCCAACCAAACTGTGCAATTAGTTTTTTTCTGTCTACATTTAATATGCTATGCACGTATCGCAAGATTCGATGTGATGGCTACTGTAGCACTTTTTGAAAATTTTGGTTTGGAACCAAACGTGGCCTAAACAAGCCCTGAGGCTAGGGATGGCAACGGGTCGGGTTCGGATCGGGTGGAGTCTCCGTGCACCCAAAACCGAAACCCGAAATCGAAACCCGAATCCGCCCCGAAAACCGATTCGGGTGGAAATCCATCACCAAAACCAAACCCGCGGATACCCGAAACCCGAACGGATACCCGAAACCCGAATGGATACCCGAAACCCGTGGATATATATACACATATTCACATGTATAAACAAGAGGCAACAAATAATAAATATTTTCATGAGTCAACTTTAAATAAATTTAACAATCTAAGTAAATAAATTATTATTAGTATATTATAAAACATGAGTTTTAATTCCAAATGATTTATTTCGGATATCCACTGGATATCCACGGGTGGGAAACCAAACCCGAAACCGAACCCGATTGGTTTCGGGGCCCCGAACCCGAAAACCGTGGGTGAAAAACCATCCCCAAACCCGAACCCGCAGAACCCGAAACCCGCGGATATCCGCACCAAACCCGATCCGTTGCCATCCTTACCTGAGGAATACATTTGTTCAAATGAGACCAGCTAGATGCAAGCGGTGAGCTCATACCAGCAAAGATCACCTGCTGCCCTCCCAGTGAAATTCAAGCTGCAGGACAGATCAAGTTTCTGCATGCAGATATGGACATTGAAAAGCAAGCAGAGGCCCTTTCATTCAGTGCTCGATGTTTTATTTTTTGTTCACAGAGGTCCCAGGGAACAAAGAGAATCTCATCTCCGTTATTTATTAGATATAACAGTGTAGGAACTTGGTATAAAACAGAACGCACCGACTGCTGGGAGAATCACGCCATTTTACTTTCACATTTTTTTTGTAATGACTGACATGAACGCTCAGATCTCGAGTGAAATTTTTATATTTTGGTCTCTTTTGAAAACATTTTTTACAAAAAGACCTATGCCAAAACGTTTGCTGAAAATAGACCATTTTTAGGCGTCTTAGAAAATGACGCCAAGGTATGAGGGTCGGCGTCGACTGACACGACGCCGAGGTCTTGCCACGTCACGGACGACCCCGGTTGACGGCGACACGGTGGCGCATAGGGTCCGACACGTCGGCGTTGTGTCAGCCAACGCCACAGGCCCAACCTCGGCGCTGTGGGACTACACGCCGAGGTATTGGCACCATCCGGCGCGTGGCCCAGGCGGCCCAACAACGCTTCGTGGCCCAATAGCTCGGCATGGGGTCACTTAACGCCGAGCCACCAGACTCGGCGCGGCCCGACTCAACGCCGAGGTCTGGGCTCTTGAAGCCGCGCCGCGACCCCCTTCTTCTTCCTCCCTCCATTCTGAAGTCCGGCACCGGCTCTGCTCTTCGGCTCCGCCCACGCCCCCACGAAACCCTAACTCCCAAAAGCGACCCTAGGTGTCCCGATCTCGTCTCCCGAAGCTTCCTCGAGGTAATGGTCCCTCCCCTCCTCCAATCTATCCGCGTAGATGTGCTTGCATTGTCTCTAATCATGTGGAATCATGGGTGTATAGTGTTTTGGTATATGTGTGTTTGCATTTGCAAAATGTATGGCTTAGGATGATTGAGTGCATTGTTGTTTAACTGTTTTATGTGCTGAACATGTTAGGTTAGTTTGGTTTATGACCAAAATAACTAGAAACCCTGGTGGTTTTCTTGATCTCAAACAGTTGGTGGTTGGTGCTGATCACCCCTTCCGCTCTCTAACAGAGTTTAAGTTTACGCACAACACAAGATGTTGGCTGGAGTTTGCTCGAGGAGTGATGCCAAAGCTTCAAAGGCTTGAGTTAGTCTTTGAAGCACGGAGGAGGGAAGGTGTTGGCTTTGATATTGGCTTGGAGAACCTTGCTTCACTTACACACGTCACCGTCGAGGTTGACTGTCAACGTGCCCGGATGAAGGAGGTGGAGGATGTCGAGTACAAGGTCAGGGATGCACTCGACATGCATCCAAACCATCCAACGCTCGAGCTTTCAAGACGTTTCGAAGGGGAAATGATAAAGGATGAGGACAAAGATGGTCACGAGCTGTTAGAGTAAAGGTAATAGATAGAATCACTGGGAAATTAATGCTCACCTATAGTTGCTTGTTCCTTTCATCTGACGTATCTGCTTTGCCTTTTGCAGTGATGAAGACTGGGAGTATATATGATAAAGGACGAGAACAAAGATGGTCAGGAGGAGTCCGAGGAAAGGTAATAGAATTATTGAGAAATTAATACTCACCTATAGTTGTTTGCTCCTTTCATCTGACGTAGCTACTTTGTCTTTTGCAGTTAAGATTGGGAGTCATCCTTCCACCGCCATCCCCAGTCCCCTATTTCCTTTGCCTGAGCTGAGGATCCACTTCTGCTTGCATGATTCGTCAGCTGGTTGTTCATTTCGACTTCTCCACCACCGTTGCCCTCTTTTTTACTCCGAGTCATTCCGTCCATCGCTCAAGTTCTGCTTCTAGTCTACACATTTCTTCACTTCTCCTATTTTCTTTCCTAAGTGCTCTGTTTTGTGTCCCCTTGTGCCACCCAATTAATTAATTATTCCTTAGCAAAGAAGCACCCACCTTTGTCGCACTTGGCAAATTGTTCTTCACTTTGTTTCCCGTGAAAAATGCACAGAAAATGAATCTACATTATTATTGCCAAAATATCATCTGATGTTGTTTTTGGAAAATGAATGCCCAAACTCCTTCGCCATCGTTGACAATTTGAGCCCGCCCTTGTTGTCCTTAAATAAAATATTTTTAAAAAAAAATATCTGTCATTCTGCTCCAACATATTCAGCGGATTGCTAAACCCAACTGGGGCATCATGTTGGATGCATTTTCTACCCACTTGACAAGCCTCGGTAGGTTTGCCTCACATTGAAATTGTTTCAAAAGTTGGTTGCTACCTTTATGAATTATGACCTTTCCAACATCTGTCGTAAGGCTTGTGTATTGGATGCAGTAGGCAATAGATACTAGAATTTTACAGATTTTCTGTTGCTCAAGTTCTAAATTTAATACTTGTAATTCATCCCTTTTTTGAGAAAGGTGTCTATCCCTTTCCCATTTATGTTTGCGATTTGTCATGACTATTGGGTTATACTATTACTTTAGGCCTTAGTTAAACCATGTATCACATGCCTTAGGTTAATTAGCACTATATTACTGTATTAACTACCTCCTTATGCTGTTGTTGGAACGAAATTTCATATAAATGTGCATGGATCCTATGTCTACAGGAAAGTATGCTCTCAATAGAGAAAATGCAACCCATGTATCCTAGTTGTGTAATCAAGTTAAGCTCACAGTAAAACTACATTTTCAGTACCTAGTGCTTGATGTTTTCTTCTATTTAGCACTGAATTTCTTTTATTGAGATTGCAAAACATCTATACTGACAGTTTTCAATAATAAGTTGCGATTTGGCTCACTAGGTGAAATTTTCCTAGATTTGTCTATGCTTGCATAGTACATGCTAACAAGAATATAAAAAGCACTTTTGGATACAACAGGCATGGTCCCATGTAAAATTTTGAGTATATATTATACAAATCATGTAAGTTGGATGGCTACATATCAATACCATGGGACTAGGATTAATATAACAACCATCCATGCTGATTAATATAGATGTTTTGGCCTACCATTGTTATGAATTGGTGATTTGAATTCCATGATTTGTGGTTTTACATAACTATGGATGTATGTTTAAAACCAAATTGTTTTAATGTTGTAACACCCAAAAATTTGGATCATTTTAAAATATGTGAATTTGATTTAATTGTGAATTTTTGTGACCATTTAAACTTAGAAAAGTAATAATTTTCGTTCAATTAAAATCAATTATAGGATCTACCTACATCTTATAACTTGCCGATTGTGTCGAGAGTCTCCGGGTCTATCAGCACGGAGCCCTTGGTGGCCTCGGTGAGGCACAGCACCCGGCCATCCCCTAGAGGCAGAACGGAAATGTTGGCGTTGTCGGTGAGCAAAGTGCCACTTCCGAGGCCGACGACGTTACGCACGCGATCGAGCAGGCTCCCACGCAATCGAGCAGGCTCCCAGGCTGCATGGAGGGACACAGTTGGGAGAACTTCCGGTGGAGAGGCCGGCCGTGCGCCATGGCAGCTTTGTACGCGTCTGACTCGACCTGACGATGAGTGCCGGTGGCGCATCCTCGCCGGAAGGAGATGCGCACAAGTGTGGCGTACCCGTCGAATATGTGGTGGGACGAGTGCTCACCGACGTCCCAAAGACCAGGCCCGTTCCTTAGGTACGTGCCATTCTGTAGAAGCGCAGTTACAAGACATGTGATGTTATAAGATGTTCTGCTGAAAAGTAGGTCATACCAGCCAAGTAGGGAGGTGTCCTTCCACGGCCATATCACCCTCCCACCGTTCTTGCCGGACATTGCTCCATGCAGGATGCTTCGTCCAGCATTCTCGACCTTCACACAGCTGACATGCCTACGACTTTCCTTTCCCAAGCTGATATTGAGGAAGGTCTGATTGGAGAGAGAGTTGGACAAGAATGATTTAGGAGCAGCACGTAGCGTGGAGGGATAGGTATTCATTCTTGTGTTGTGTGTGAGGGATAGACGACGAAGCTCGAGGCTACCCGGAAAATCTATTACATTTATTTTATAGTACTGGATATATGGTCATGGTGCTACTTAGGCAACAATATTATTATATTGCAATTAATTGATAGTTGATGTTGTTCATAGCTGTCGTGGGTTCGTAACCGCGGCAAGCATCGTGGTTGTTAGTCAGAAGTCAGAAGTGTGGGTCTCCGGTGGCTCAGGTACTCAAAAACATAAGAGACACAGCGGTTTATCCTAGTTCGGACTATCGAGGCCCTATGTCCAGCAGTGAAGTATTATTCGTGCTCATCAAGAGCACCCAAATCGGGGGTTACAATGGAGGAGAATGAGAGTTTGATAAGGGATCGCTCGATGCTATCCTATGGTTCGGCGGCGGTGAGGTTCTTCCGAGCAAGAAAGGGACCGGCCCTCTCTCTTGCCAAGTTGCCGGGGGAGGAACTCGCTTGCGTTTCTCTCGCTTGCTCTGTCTAGCCGATGCTTCTGCTGTCTAATCGGCCTCTAATGTCTCAGCTCTCCTCTATAGGAGCCGACCTCCCCCTTATATTCCGAGGAAGGTCAGGTACAAGTCAGTTTGTAGCTTCAGTCTATGGCCTACGTGCGCCGAGTGCAAGAGAGTACTGCCGCGGCGTGGATGGACCTCAGCTTCGTCGTGTAGGGGAGTTGTAGGAGCTGCTGGTGCCGCCTGACATCGCTGCTGCCTGACACTTGACCATCAGGGGTTGTCTGCTGCGGTCTGGCCTCCTCGGGGTAAGCCTTCTCGAGGCTTCCTCGGCTGAGCGGCTGACAAGTGGGCCCTAGAGCCCGCTGTCCATAGAGTTGGTGAAGTTGTTTGTCCCATTGCGAAACGCTGATTGCGTGACCCTGTCGAGGGAGTGGTGGACAGCGCCTCGCGCCCGTTTAAAGGGTTGCTTGTTGCCCGAGACGCCGGTTCTAGATGCTTAGTTTTTATGTTGAATGCAGAAAAAAATGGTTTGCCACAGCATTGTCAACACCATAGAGTAATCAAAGATGTCTTGTTCAGGTTGGTCACTTGTTGGTTTTTCTACCACACACTGGTAGCTACAACAATCAATTTTATTAGTCAGTACAGAGTTTGACTAGTGCAATCCTAGAACAATATGCTGTGATTGTTTTTGTCTTCTACTTTAATGTGTTCTTGCTTTCATGATCCACGTGCTTCTCTCATAGGAAACTGTTTGTATGATTGCACCTGGGCCAATAAAACTTTCTTACAAAGCTTCCTAATAAATAGATGGCATTTGTTTTTAGAATCTTTGCTCAAAACTACTTATTTCATATTCAATTGATTTTCAGGTAGCTTCTGGAGGTGCTTGGTAGCACATCATATGGACAACAAGCCAATTGAAGTACTTCTGGAATTATGGATAATGTTTGTTTATTTTAGACTCCCTAGAGTTGAAATCTTAGTTCACACGTACTTGTTAGCTTGACTGTAAATTGATTGTCCTCAAACTACATGTGACAATAGTGGACATGCCAATAAATGAAAGAATCAATGTTTGTTTGTATGATTGGTGTATTATGAGATGTGTTGCATGCTAATGCAGTGATGATTTCGCACTAATCTGTGATGTTCTTTTTCGTCACTATAGTTTGGATCTGGGCTTGGATATGGATTGGGTCTAGTGAATGGACAACTAATCCATGACGAACACAAATATCAATCTATGACGGTCCAATTTGTTCCAGCAAATGTATGACACAGATACATGACGGTTTTTTCGATCGTCAAGGTAGGTAAACCGTGACGCGTTTTTGAGTGTCTGTGATCAAAGTAATCCGTCATGTAAAGCCACATTCCATGTAGTGCGAGCACTCGCTCGGGTCAGTGATGGGATGGAGTCAGTCTCTAGCCATCGTCGCTCGGTAGCCCAGGGCCCTAGCGAGCCCCGACCAGTGGCCACAGGCATCCTTGGGCTCTACCTAACTCTGTCCAGACGGTGTGCGCAAGCGTACCTGATGGGTATAGCCCCCGAGCCCCGAGCAATCTCGTTAAATCGGTCGGGGGCTCCGTCAGTCGGAAACCTCTATCCTGGGGACTTAACATACACCTATGTTTGACTCTCATCAATAGCCTTTTCATCTAATAATGCAGCAATAGTACGCATTATGACCAAGCACTTAGGATTCCAACCTCACAATCCTATTTCTTTTCCCTAAGTCAGTCTCCCCTCACCCTCTCTATCTCTCTCATGAAGGTGTGGTGGTGGCAGACCGAACGTAGAGTGTGACCAAGTGCGCGTGTCTTTGAGGCGTGGCTGAGGGCATGGTTGGGGGCACGACCCCTTTTTCATAAGGCAGGCACCGGTGAGGATCTCTCGCCCTCCTCCATACAATCTCCATAATCTCAATGGTGGATTCTCACTCACTCTCTCCCTCTCTCTTCCTCAGATTTTGTAGCGCCAGATCTAGATGGTGTCGAGCCCAAGGTAGCACTAGCGAGGGGACTTCCACGACACAAACGGAGCATCAGTGGGCTCCACGGCGAGTAGTGGTGGCCCCCCACTATAGGCAATGGGCAGCGCGGGCTCCGCAACGAGCTTGCACCTTTCTTTATTTTTTCATTAATTTGCACATGCGGGCGTCTTGACCGCCTCACTAAAGATTGATTAATAGTGACCCTATATTAAAGGGTGTGGTTCCACTCGTCATTGTAAATTCTTTGTGGCCATCTCTGAAAACGTTTTATGTAGTTGTGGTTGTAGCTATCCATATTCATATCTATAGATGGCCAACCGGCTGGCCCGGCCTGGCACGGCACGGGCCCATGAAAGCACGGCCCGATAGGGGTCGGGCCAGCATGGCATGCTGGGACCCCCGGGCCGTGCCTCTTAGGGCCATGGGCCTGGCCTTTGGCCCAGGCACGGCCTGCCAAGCCGTTTCTCGTGCGGGGCTGGCCCAAAAAGCACGCCACGGCTAATGGGCCGTGCCAGCCCAAGGCCCACTGAGAGAGAGAGAGGTGTGGAAGGGCAGGCAGGGGCAGCTGTGCCTGCGTGAGCCGCGCGGCGGTGGCCGATGGCGCGCTCGCACCCGACAGGCCGCAACAGGATGAGGCCGCGCGGGGGTTGGGGCGTGGAGGAGGCGCTCGCCGCCGCTGAACTCGAAGCCGGCCGCCGCTGCTTGACGCCGCCATGGAGGATCTGCGGAGGTTCGTGACTTCAAGAGCGCAACCGCGAGATCCGAGAGGGAGGAGCTAAGTGCAGCCGCACAGGGGACAGAGCAGGGCTAGCGGTGCTGGGCGTGGAGGAGGACAGGAGGCGCCGGGAGGAGGCGATGGAGCTGGAGCGGATCGGGAGCCAGCGCCGCGTGGTGCGGCCCCGGTCGATGGAGCTGGAGGATGGGTAGTAGGGGGCGAGGGGCAACACAGGAGCGTGGTGGCGCCGTAGAGGAGTGAGTGTGGCGCGACCGCGTGGGGAGGGGACTGCGTGGGGTGGCGTGGAGGGGGAGGGAAGGGAGTTTGGGTTCGGGGCCGCGTGGGGCTGCGCGGGGAGGGGGAGGGGAATCAGGGGTGGTCGGGTGGGAACTAGGAGCGTGGGGCTGCACGGGGGAGGCGGCTGTGGCCTGCCGGCCTGCGGCAGACGAGTAGGCCGGGCCGCCAGCAGGCCTTCGGTCTGTAGCGGGTCATGCCGTGCCGGCCCACGTGCCTAGGGTAAGGCCTAGGCACGGCCTGCTCCTCTGGGCCGTTCCAGCCTGGGCCCGCTAGCCCCCGGGCCGGGCCGTGCTTGGGCTGGGCCAACGGGCTCGAGCTGCTTGGCCAACTATGTTCATATCCATAGATATCCGAATATATTCGATCCATTTATGCCAATGCTAGCTATCCTCTCAAATGTCGACTCACATCATGTTTTTGTGGCAGTGTGGCACTCACTGAGTTTGAAACTATAAGGGTTTCTATGGTACTCACTACTTGAATCACAATATTGCATTGAGTTCTGTAACACAAACCTTATCCTCGGTTTCAAACCGGTGTTAAAATCCAATTATTTTTTTTAAATGTGCCAGTCATGTCCGTCCCTGCCCAACCGTGCCCTCGCTCAACCCCGTGACGTCGTGTCATTGCCTGCCCCACTGCCACGCATATCCACCACTTGCCCAACCATAGATCGACGCCGTACGGCCTCCTTTACCAAGCCCCGCCTGCCACTCCACGTAGTGGGGCCACCATGAGCCGAGGGGTGTGGCAGGCCACGCCCGGAGCAACCGACAGGGAGCAGCAATAGTCTCGTGCCTAGGGCTGGCGAGCCTACATAGGGGTCGCCTTGCCAAGCAGGGCCCTTATTCAACGAGGGAGGATCAAGGGAGGCGGGAAGGTGGTAGGGAAGGAGGGAGGCCGGTGAGCCCACACCGGTTCCGTCTCGCCGTGTGCCATGCCGAGGGAGATGCCACGGAGGGATGGAGGAAAACGCTAGGGAGGGAGCAAGGCCGTCGTGTGCCGAATGGCTGCTGCCGGGGAGCCATAACGCACCCTGTGCTCGGGGCTGCCGAGCCCACGCAGGGCACCACCTTAGTGTGCACTACTGTGCACCGAGCCCACACGGGCACCTCCTAGCCGAGATATTGAGGGAGAATAGAAACATGCGATAGATGGATGGGCTTATCGACCAGTGTTCTCCCATTCATGTGTCGACACACATGGCTGCATAAACCTAGCCATCAGCCACCCGAGACAGCACAAGTGGTGGGAACAAACACGTGGGGCAACATGTGGAGGGTCACGTGACCACATGCGCGGAGGCTAGGTTCATTCGATTTTCATTGTCGTCTCCTCTCTCGAACGGATGGTGAAAATCATTTGTACTGCCGGTATGGAACAATAATTATCGGTGAAAATCAGGATTGTTTTTGCTGTCGTAGTGTATTTTGAATCCAGAACGGTGCTAAATACCTACTCTATTTTCAAAGCTTCTTAAAGTGGTCAGTGTCCTATTGATTCAAGCTGCAAACCAGTAGCTTCCACAGCACAAAATGGCAACTCGGCAAGCAGCATCAGCGGGGCCGAAGCTGACGGTTAATTGATGGGGCCGCAGAAGGCACCATCAAAATAGCGACCATGGTGTAACTGAGAGACTAGGACGTGCTGGACAGGGACATTGTTGAGTACTTGGGCCACACATTCGGTATCTCACACAAACCTCGCTGCCATATCCGTAGGTACCACGTGAAAATAGTTAAATAGTGACAGACGTTATTAGAAAGTAAAAATCACAGGCGTTTGTTGATCATACTAGAACAAATCAAGCCTTCCCTGATGTATTTCTTATGAAAATAGAGCCTTACCTGATGTTGTCAATTTGGCACCAATAACTGAGAATTTTGCACTTCAAAAAAGCCAGAATTTTAATGCCAGCTATGTATGAGCTAGTTTTCCTTTGATATCCACATGAGTGTCGCACGTGCATGTCCACTAGTCATACTCCATCAAATCAAGCCTTCCCTGATGCATTTCTTATGAAAATAGAGAAATATGTCATAGATTAATGATGTTTTCTTTTGATAGTGTCATAAGATTACCCAGCGGTTCTAATAGTGACAAATAAAAAAAGAAACATCACCAAGAGACCATCACTAACACGAGATATGTGAACAAGTAACACAAAGAGACTATTTTTTTTTTACATTCTTCTAGATTTCACTCCATGTTTTTTATGCATTCATGATTCATTCACGTGTCGCAACCCAAAAATCTAATTTTAATTTATATAAATAATACTAGTAGAATAATGGTTTTAATTTCACATTTTTCAAAAAAGTTATCTAGCATCTAGTTGAACAACAAAAAATAATATAGTTACAACAAAATAATATTTCTAAAGTAAAACTAATATTGACATAAGCGTTAAAAAAGGTGTTGTGTACGGCTTTAAGATTTTGTTTTTGTGCAAAAAACATGTTTCAAAACGTTTTTGTGCTCTGCTTCCTCCGCCGCTAGCAGGTGGGATCGCCTAGACTCGTGGCTTGTTGATTTTTTTTTGCGAATAAAAGGACGTCATTAGTTGCGTGTATACAGTGCGTCCATGCGAACCTCATGCAATTGTTAGGTTTCCTCGTTTTACAGGGCGAACCGATCACAGCGTCAACCAATTACATTAATTTATGTTTGTTTAATATTCAACGTATTCTGCTGCCAAAATCCGTTCCCTCTCGATTTGTGTGGTAAAGGATTGCAGTAATCATTTGATTGACTGCCTGCTCAGCCAAATAAAACAAGCAAGCAACTGGTCCATTTCCATTATCGTCGTTTATGCATCAATCCCTTTAATTTGCGTTGCCGTCGCTGTATGTGAACCAAATGGGCACCCTATATATTGGTTGCCTGGACAAGTATTTGAACCTAGTCTCCGCGATGCAAAAAGCGTCCACCAAGATTTCTCTGTAGATATTGAATCAATGTTCATTTCTAATGGGCCTGGCTGGCTTCGTGCACGGCAACGCAGGCAGCGCTTGTCACTGCTAAAAAAACGATTTTCAGCCACGACAATATTTTTGACAGAGGCGGCTCAATCAGGGGGCGCCTCTATAGTGCTCTGTGAACCAAGCCACCTTTGAAGATGTATCTTCAGAGACGGCTCCAAAGCCAACCGCCTCTAGAATTGGTTCTTTTAGAGGTGGCTAACTTTACCGACCGTCTATGAAAATGATTGTATTTTCAAAGTTTCGAAGGCTACTTCTTTGCTCTATTAACTTCAATATAGACCCTGGCAAATCCGAGAGGGGATTTGGTATAAGTCTGCTTCACCATGTAAAGTGGTTTAGTACTAGCAATCCTTCCTATAATATTGGATGACCAGAGGTGAAACCCGAGCTGAAGGAACCGTACCCTCATAGGGACGCTCTACAAGACGGTTGGTAAAGCCGCCTCTAAAGAACCATTTGGAGCCACCTCTAGTAGAAATAAATGTATACTCTGCCCCTTGCTCACTCTCTCCTCTCCCAAACCGCATCGCCTCCTCCTCTCCCAAACACAATCGCCTCTCCTCTCCCAAACCCTATCGCCTCTGAACTTGGCAGCGTGCACATGTGGCAATGTCGGGTGGCAGGTGCATGTGGCTTCAACGCCAAGACCCAACCATGCAATGAGGAAGGCCAGTTTGCCCCTCGGGCGGCAGAGGGGGTTGGATCCCAGTGCATGGCGATGTCCTTTACTTGTTTGACTCCGATGAAGATGTGAGCCCTCCGCCATGTGCCTCGCATTGCAGAGTAGCGGAACCACCACGGGGCGGGCAAAGGTGAGGGGCATGGACCGACGTGGGATGTGGCAAAGGTGAGGCGACATCGACTGCCGCTGGTCTAGGGGAAAGGCGACAACATGAAGGATCCAGTGCCGACCGCCAACAAGAAGGGTCCTTTGACCGCCGTGAAGAAAGTCAAAGGGCATGCGGCGTATACACCTACAATGAAAGGCGGTCAACGGTGCATTGCGATTGCGTGCTCAAGCAAGAAGAAGGTTAGCCTATTTCTCGGCCTCCACGCGCAAGGTGCATTGCCATCTATAGGTCCTGGTGATGAGGACATCCCTTCCATTGATACAACCACACATGCTGCACAACAAAGTCCAATGACAAGAGCTCGAGCACAGCAACTTAATTATCAGGTAAAGTCGTTCCTCGCTGTTCATACAAACTCGTCTCAGAATTGGATGCTACTAAATCAAGGTGATGATTGTCTTATTCTTAAGAATGTTGGTCAAGACCCCATTGCCTCATGTCTAGACCCCATGATGAGGATGGAGCAGCCGAACAAGTGGGAATCATCATTAATGGGGCGCTCAACTCATCTCGAGACAGCAGGAAACACTCTATCAAAAATACCATAACTCCTTGATACGAGATCCAATGAAGCTGGTTTTGACTTGTTGGAAAGAGCTCGTCGTCCTCTTTCAGATGGGTCCAACCCCACAACAAGCAAAAGGATGCACAGACCTACAGCTTGGGCCTGGGCCTTGTACTGACTAGAGCCCATTTAGGGACGCCCAGATTAGGGTTTCCCACTCCCCCTTGTGCTCTCCTCCTTATAAATAGAACCAGCAGCCATCAAAATGAGGGTGGGTTTTGTTTAGATGCAAGATAGCTGCTGCTGCTTCCTTGTAAACGCGTGTGTCGGCTAGACCACCCGATTTGCTTGTTTCAAGACCCCAACTTGTGATTCAGATTCAGCCTTTGGCTTAAATCCGTGAGTTATTTGCTTGTTCATCTTGTTCTTGCTTGTTCTCGGTTGCTTGCAGGTTCATGGTGCTCTTGGCATGGTAAGAACATCACAATCGGAACCGGTGTACCTGTTGCTAAGGCGCAGCAACCTTGTGGTCGTTGTAGTCGGACAGCCAACGTCGAATCCACCCCAAATCGAGTTTATCCACACTCACCAAAAGATCAGGAACAACCCCTTGTCCCATCATGTGGTAATCAGAGCAAGGTTCTTTGGTGAGTGATTTACCGTTCATTACTTTACCTATAGTCCAGAAATATAAAAATAGGATAGAACTGAAATTCTAAACACAAGTTTGAGCCTTGCTGATCTGCTTAGTTCTTTGCTTGTTGAGTTTGTGGTTTACATCGTGGTGTCAAGTGCTGGTTCTTAGGTTCTAATCCTTTAGAGTTTTGAGTTCTTGTCACGTTTCAGTCACCACACAATCCGCTGTTGCCTTCCCCCCCCCCCCCCCCACTTAAGCCGCTGCAATCTCCACCTATACCACCACCACCACCACCAAAAGCACCGCTGTTCTCTCCACCTTTTCGCTGAAACCCTCACCACCATCACCTTCAGCTGCGCCTACACAAACACTACCTTATGCATCTGTCCTTTTGGTGCAAATATGAGTACACTTAGTTTTGAAAACAAGAGAGTTCAAATTACATATTTGTACTACTTGTTGCCATCCTTATCCCTAGTAAAAGAAAGTATATGCTACTTGCTGCATTCTTGTTATAATCATATTGCAAAAGTTCAGTTTGTGCTACTTGTCGAAAAGAAAAGAAAAGAAAAGAAAAGAAAAAGAAAACACAATAGAAAATAGAAAAGAAAAAGAAAGGAAAAGGAGGAAAGAAAGAAACAAAAAAAAAGAAGGGTTAAGTTGATGCTATTTACTCTCATCATTTCCATTGTTTGCTACTGTCCAGTGACAACATTTGTGTCTAGGCTCGCGTCTCTAGCACGGGTTAGCCTAGGACCAGCACGGTACTATCTTTGAACACTTATTCAACTTGCATTGACTAATGTCGTTCCAGCTGTACCTTGATTTTTTTAAAGCCACCTATAGCTCCACATATTATCTACAACGTCCCAGGGTTCTACTTGCTACTACTTGTGGCTGTTGCAGCGGACACTGAGCTTGATGAGGAGGTGAATGGTCATCGACGCATCGAACAACATCGCCGCCGCCATGAGACAGGTCCTCGCCCACCACAGCAAGAGGTACGTGCCGATGACTCATTTGGCAAGATTAAATTCACCATACCTGCTTTTGATGGTAGGTATAATCCTGATATGTACCTTAGTTGGGAATTAGCTGTTGATCAGAAATTTACTTGCCATGATTTCCCTGAGGACAAATGTGTTAGGGCTGCCACTAGTGAGTTTACTGACTTTGCCTCTATTTGGTGGTCTGAATACCATCGTAAGAACCCAAATAACACACCAACTTAGGATGCTTTGAAACGGGTCATGCGGGCCAGATTTGTTCCTTCTTATTATGCCCGTGATCTTTTACATAAGTTGCAACAATTGAGGCAAGGATCCAAATCTGTAGAAGAGTATTATCAAGAGCTACAAATGGGTATGCTTCGTTGTGGGCTAGAGGAAAGTGAGGATGGTGCCATAGCTAGATTTATGGGTGGGCTGAACCGAGAGATTCAGGACATTCTAGCTTACAAGGATTATAATTCTGTCAATCGTTTATTTCACCTTGCTTGTAAAGCTGAACGAGAAGTGCAGCCTTTGGCTTAAATCCATGAGTTATTTGCTTGTTCATCTTGTTCTTGCTTGTTCTCGGTTGCTTGCAGGTTCATGGTGTTCTTGGCATGGCAAGAACATCACAATCGGAGCCGGTGTACCTATTGCCAAGGCGCAGCAACCTTGTGGTCGTTGTAGTCGGACAACCAACGTCGAATCCACCCCAAATCGAGTTTATCCACACTCACCAAAAGATCAGGAACAACCCCTTGTCCCATCACCTGTGGTTCCCGGAGCTTGAAGTCCACCCGAATGTGTTCTGAAACACCCCCGATGAAGAGGTCGTCCTTCTGGACCGGCAGAAGATTCGGCGTGTGGGACACCAGCATGTTGAAGCGATCCTGGTACTCTTGGATCATGGTGTGGAAGGGCAGCCATGCCAGTTTGGCGAGGCGATTGCTGCGGATGGCCAGGCCGAACCACAAATGGCAAAGGTCTTTATATCGCTCCAATGATGGCATGCCGTCATCTTGCTCTAGGGCATAGTACCATGTCCGGGACACACCCACGAGGTGGTACGATGCGAGCGAGACGCGATCCGAGGCAAGCATACGCAACCCATGAAAGAACTGCTCGCAATTGTTGAGCCAATTCAGGGGCCCTTCTTGCCGTCGTAGGTGGAGAAGTTGAGCTTGCTGAAGCGGGGACGCCCAAACTAGCGGGCTCGCCGGTAGCACCGACAATGGAGGGTATCGACGCAGATGAGAAGGGTGGCCACTGTGGAAACGTTGGTAGTGGGGATGGCAAGGAGGGAAAGTTGATCTAGTGGATGGGAAGGGGGGCCGATGGGGCAGCTGTGGCTGTTGCGGTTAGCAGGAGGGTGGTGGGCGGTGTGGTGGGTTGGGTGGTGGTAGGCGGCACAGCGGTGGTGGTGGAGAAGGCTAGGAACACCATTGTCCCATACCCTGGCAGCCCGTAGGGTAAACCCTAGGGCATGGCGCCCGCACAAGAGGCCGCCTGCTGGTTCTCCAAGGACAACATGCGGGTGGAGAGATTGGCTAGCTGCTTGGCGATGTCTGCTAGGGCTTTCGTGGTGGCGTCGGTGGCCGGCGGTGGAACCGGTGGCTGCACATCTTTGTCATCTGCACTCGACATCTCTGATACTAGATTGATAGGATGGGTGATCCTACCGCGGCTACGTAGGTTGTTGGGGTATGTGATCGGTGGTTGGGCCTAAACCCCCGGCGGCGTGTGGTGCCATGGAGGACAAGCAAGAAGCGCATGAGAGAGAGGGGGTAGGCGTGGAAGATGGCCCTTGAGGCCAGGCAAGTTAATTGCCTCGCTTAATTAACTCAATCACAGTTTAGAGGTATATATCCTCTCCTAACAAATCAATCTAGCTCTTGCTTTTATGGAAATAAGGGGAAACAAATAAATGAGATAAAATCCTAGGCATTGCGCCCCCTACTGCCGTCGTGGCCCCGGTGCTAGTAAGTCACGCCGGTCATAACAGTTTGTTTAGATAATGAAAAGATTTTGGCTTCGAACATCTTCAAGAAACAGGCATTATTTCATACTAGTATAGTGCCCGTGCTAACGCCACAGCGTCATTTCAGGGATGCACATTAAAACCTAGATTGTAAATATACACATTAATCAAAAAGTCAGGCTTGGCACTATTGATGAAACTTGAAATTTATATATACATTAATCAGCAGCAGAACAGCCTCCACTTTCAGTAAAAGTACAAAACAATGCGTCTGTGGTGCTGACCATAGCGAGCATTCCTATATTTGGCAAACGCTACGGCAAACCATGTTGACATCTTAAAAGAATGCAGCATGCCATAGTTCCTAAAATATTTCCAAAAACAGCGCACAAATTTCAATAGTGATACGATTAAGATCCAATGCACCAGGTATTTGTCCACATAATGGATGAGTAATCTGCCACTTTCCATATCTTCAATTCTATAGTGTATACGTGTCAGCTCTTATATAGTATATGGAAAGTGAAAAAGTAGTTTCTAGCTGTTCTAGAATTGCTGAACCACACACAGAGAAAAAATTTGTTTGCCTCATTACCAGGCGTGTTGCTCCTGATCCATGTCCTCAACAGCTGAAAATAGTGAGCCGCCATTAAAAAAAAGACGGCGACGACGACAACCAAGCATGTTGCTGCAAGCTATACAACCTCGAATGTGATCCTCTCAGTGCTGCCTCCACCGATTCATATGTCCCTGAAAACGTGTGGATTTTTAACCTTCGGCATGATTGTCCCACCCACTTGGCATCACCTATAGGTGTGACAAAATTGGAATCTCTAGTAACATCCCACAATTGAGGCATGGACTATCTAGCACACATGAGAATCCCAAACCACCGCTTCTCCACTACCAGGAAGGAGCTAATGAAACAAAGTGACTACCAGAACTGCGTGCGCTCTCATATTGTTGATTGTAGAAATTTATTATTTAATTCTAGTATATTGCCCATGCTAAGGCTACAGCGATATCTATTTTGCTGTTGCCCTCAGGTTTAGACCAGGCTTCAACAATCTCAAACATCAGCACACAATTCCTCATTTTTTTTCATGGTCCAACAGATATAAAATGCCCCAAACCGAACTAACCAGAAATTGTGAAAATTCTTAACATATTTGGATAGGAGATACCATGAACAACAAAATATAAAAGACAGTTCTCAAATTCAACTTAGTAATTTGTTATCCAATATATGTCCCAAAAGAGCTCAAGGATATTTGCATTTCTATGCAGAAAAAAGAGTTCTCAAATTAAATTTAGCAATTTGATACAGAACATCCTAGTTTTCAATGCCACCACTAATCACAAACCATATGCATATCTCAAATTAATGTATAGAATACAAACACCATTCAAACAATTCCTCCCAAATATAATTGTTGTTCCCACAAGGGCACAAGGTATTTGAAGAATATTTGCATTTCTGTTCATATAAAAAACTTTTCTAATTTGGTTTAGCAACTGCTTATCCATAAGATATCCTAGACTCGTACGGAAACAATTATTTGTAAGTAAATAATAGACAATATAAAGGAGACAATAATACAACTTCAATGGAACTTCTTAGCTACCTTTGCTTCACTGATTGCAGCCTCTGATGTTCTGTACCTGGTGGCAGAAGACAACATATGTGGAAGTCAATGCAGATACTGCCAGTATCCATTGCCTCTTCTCTGCCCTTTTCAGTTTTGACCAGGAAAAAGTTCTTCAGATGGAAGAATATCACCTCAATATCACCAGCTATCCCAATCCAACCATCAACCATTACATATGTTACGAAAAAATTTTCCTTCATCGGGATGGAGTCACCAATGATCCTTGGTATGCTGCAGAAATAAGCAATTTAGACACTCCGGAAATCATGACTGCCATTCATAATTTCATTAAGAGAATGCAAGGAATAGATTATCAGAAACATATAATGTCGTGCTATGATATCTTTCCGAATTTTCTCGATCTCTGATTTGCAATAGTCAATAGCATCCACCTTGGAACCAAAACATCGAAGAAAGACAGCCTGCAACAAAGCTCAGTTAAAGCACAAGGAATTAATACTAAATATACTAATACAGTATTCCAGTTTACAGATGCGCAAACCAAAAACTACATCAAAGAACAGCATAGCTTAGCTATATAATTATTGTTGCCTATTCTTGCCTCTCTGATGGATTCGCTCATATTTTATCGGTAATAATCAATCGAGTTTTGCATCTTCTTCTTCTTTTCAACCAGATCAGCGAGTTTATTTGCATTGTAAACCACCTAAATAGCAACAAGGAAGATTTATTTTCCTTCCCTATTGTAGAACAATGTTAAATCCGAGAAGAGTCTACTACTACTCTGGGATGAAAAGAAGATGCGTGAATCAAAACCGATGTGTCAGATTGGTGCTATGCAAGAGTAGCGAACAAATCCAGTTGGTACTATCCGGATGGATTGGAAACTGTAGGCTTGGATTTGGTCTCGAGCGATCGATGGGAGATGGGGATAGCTTACCGGTGAGTTGGGATGGATCTCCGCTCGGCGTCAAGGGGTGCCCGGATCTGAGCGCTCAGCGAGGTTCCAGGGGCTGCGACGAGGCCGGCGGCCTGGCGGCAATGGTCTCCCCCACGCAAATCAGAACAGACGGCGAGCGTCACGAGCCGAGGGGATGGAGCACCGGGGTCGCCACCCAGCCTGATATCTGCAACCTTCTCGCTCACCCCTCCACCGTGATGCCTGGGGACGGAGCACCGGGGTCGCCGCTTGGCGGCGATACGCGCGGGAGCGGGGCAACAAGACCGCTCCCAGTGGCGAGTGCAACCGCGTGCTCGAGCAGAGGTGAGGCGGCCAGGCAAGGCGGCGGGGCACCGAGTCTGCTCCCGACGTCCAGCGCGAGTGGGGCGAGGACCTGGATCGAGCAGCCGCCGTCAGCCCACCTCCGCGTGCGCGCCTAGGGAGGCGCGCCCCCAGCCAGGCCAACAGCAGCCACGGCGAGCATGACTCCGGGCAGCCTGGCGAGGGCCGCCGCGCGGCCTAGAGAAGGGCGGCGAGCAGCACCGGCGGGTGGCGGGGAGCCCTAGCCGCGGCACACGAAGAGTCACGAATAGCCGGACTAACAGGGGAGAGGTGAGGTGGACGCCGAGAAGTGCACGCCGTACCTCCTGGACGGCACGGGTGGCCGGCTATTCGCCTCGTCGTCCGGCCTGGGTGGCCGCGGCGGCGGTCTGAGTGATGGCCGCGGGTTCCGCACGCTCTGGCGGAGCCTCAGAGGCTGCAGGCGTCGCTGGGCGGGGGCACGATCTCGAGTCGGGGTGCCGCGGTCTCGCGTCGCTGGGGCGGGGGCGGGGGCGGGGGCGGTCGCTGGGGCAAGGCACGTCCAAAGAAGCAGGACCGTCCGATGTGGTTGAGTAAGGAGAGACAATGAGTGAGAGTTAATCCGGTGCGTATGTTTTTAACGTGGTCTTTATCTGTGTGTGTTTCGTGGGGTGGACGTAGTTTAGGTTGTGGCTGTAGATGTGGGATTTGTTTGGTGGCTGTAGGATAATTTGAAGTGGTGTATTATAGGGGTAGAGGTAGAGGTAGAGATAGAGACAGAGAAGAGATAATAATATTACAATCGTTTGGTGGCTGTAGGATTGGGTCTAGTGAATGGACAACTAATTCATGACGAACACAAATGTCAATCTATGACGGCCCAATTTGTTCCAGCAAACGTATGACACGAGATACATGATGGTTTTTTCGATCATCAAGGTAGGTTAACTATGACGCGTTTTCGAGTGTCTAAGACCAAAGTAATCCGTCACGTAAAGCCACATTCCTTGTAGTGCGAGCACTCGTTCGGGTCAGTAATGGGATGGAGTCAGGCTCTAGCCACCGTCGCTCGGCAACCCGGGGCCCTAGCGAGCCCCGACCAGTGGCCACAAGCATCCTTGGGCTCTACCTAACTCTGTCCAGACGATGCGCGCAAGCATACCTGGTGGGTATAGCCCCCGAGCCCCGAGTGATCTCGTGAAATCGGTCGGGGGGTCCGTCAGTCGACAACCTCTTTCCTGGGAACTTAACATACACCTATGTTTGACTCTCATCAATAGCCTTTTCGTCTAATAATGCAGCAATAGTACACATTATGACCAAGCACCTAGGGTTGCAACCTCACATCCTATTTCTTTTGCCCTAAGTCAGTCTCCCCTCACCCTCTCTATCTCTCTCATGAAGGTGTGGTGGTGGCAGACCGAACGTAGAGTGTGATCGAGTGCGCGTGTCTTAGAGGCGTGGCTGAGGGCATGGTTGGGGGCACGACCCCATCTTCATAAGGCAGGCACCGGTGAGGATCTCTCGCCCTCCTCCATACAATCTCCATAATCTCAATGGTGGATCCTCACTCACTCACTCCCTCTCTCTTCCTCAGATTTTGCAGCGCCAGATCTAGATGGTGCCGAGCCCAAGGTACACTGGCGAGGGGGACTTCCACGACACAAACAGAGCATCAGTGGGCTCCACAGCGAGTAGTGGTGGCCCCCCACTATAGGCAATGGGCAGCGCGGGCTCCGCAACGAGCTTGCACCTTTCTTTGTTTTTTCATTAATTTGCACATGCGGGCGTCTTGACCGCCTCACTAAAGATTGATTAACAGTGACCCTCTATTAGAGGTTGTGGCTCCACTTGTCATTTTAAATTCTTTGTGGCCATCTCTGAAAACGTTTTATGTAGTTGTGGTTGTAGCTATCCGTATTCATATCCATAGATATCTGAATATATTTGATCCGTTTATGCCAATGCTAGCTATCCTCTCAAATGTCGACTCACATCATGTTTTTGTGGCACTCGCTGAGTTTGAAACTATAAGGGTTTCTATTGTACTCACTACTTGAATCACAATATTGCATTGAGTTCTATAACACAAACCTTATCCTCGGTTTCAAACCGGTGTTAAAATCCAATTATTATTTTTTAAATGTGCCAGTCACGTCCATCCCTGCCCAACCATGCCCTCGCTCAACCCCATGACGTCGTGTCATTGCCTGCCCCACTGCCACGCATATCCACCACTTGCCCAACCATAGTCGACGTTGTACGTCCTCCTTTACCAAGCCCCGCCAGCCACTTCAGGTAGTGGGGCCACCATGCGCCGAGGGGTGTGGCAGGCCACGCCCGGAGCCACGACAGGGAGCAGCAATAGGCTCGTGCCTGGGGCTGGCGAGCCTACATAGGGGTCGCCTTGCCAAGTAGGGCCCTTATTCAACGAGGGAGGATCCAGGGAGGCAGGAAGGTGGTAGGGAAGGAGGGAGGCCGGTGAGCCCACACCGGTTCCGTCTCGCCGTGTGCCATGCCGAGGGAGATACCAGGGAGGGATGGAGGAAAACGCTAGGGAGGGAGCAAGGCCGTCGTGTGCCGAATGGCTGCTGCCGGGGAGCCATAACGCACCCTGTGCTCGGGGCTGCCGAGCCCACGCAGGGCACCACCTTAGTGTGCACTACTGTGCACCGAGCCCACACGGGCACCTCCTAGCCGAGATATTGAGGGAGAATAGAAACATGCGATAGATGGATGGGCTTATCGACCAGTGTTCTCCCATTCATGTGTCGACACACATGGCTGCATAAACCTAGCCATCAGCCACCCGAGACAGCACAAGTGGTGGGAACAAACACGTGGGGCAACATGTGGAGGGTCACGTGACCACATGCGCGGAGGCTAGGTTCATTCGATTTTCATTGTCGTCTCCTCTCTCGAACGGATGGTGAAAATCATTTGTACTGCCGGTATGGAACAATAATTATCGGTGAAAATCAGGATTGTTTTTGCTGTCGTAGTGTATTTTGAATCCAGAACGGTGCTAAATACCTACTCTATTTTCAAAGCTTCTTAAAGTGGTCAGTGTCCTATTGATTCAAGCTGCAAACCAGTAGCTTCCACAGCACAAAATGGCAACTCGGCAAGCAGCATCAGCGGGGCCGAAGCTGACGGTTAATTGATGGGGCCGCAGAAGGCACCATCAAAATAGCGACCATGGTGTAACTGAGAGACTAGGACGTGCTGGACAGGGACATTGTTGAGTACTTGGGCCACACATTCGGTATCTCACACAAACCTCGCTGCCATATCCGTAGGTACCACGTGAAAATAGTTAAATAGTGACAGACGTTATTAGAAAGTAAAAATCACAGGCGTTTGTTGATCATACTAGAACAAATCAAGCCTTCCCTGATGTATTTCTTATGAAAATAGAGCCTTACCTGATGTTGTCAATTTGGCACCAATAACTGAGAATTTTGCACTTCAAAAAAGCCAGAATTTTAATGCCAGCTATGTATGAGCTAGTTTTCCTTTGATATCCACATGAGTGTCGCACGTGCATGTCCACTAGTCATACTCCATCAAATCAAGCCTTCCCTGATGCATTTCTTATGAAAATAGAGAAATATGTCATAGATTAATGATGTTTTCTTTTGATAGTGTCATAAGATTACCCAGCGGTTCTAATAGTGACAAATAAAAAAAAAACATCACCAAGAGACCATCACTAACACGAGATATGTGAATAAGTAACACAAAGAGACTATTTTTTTTTACATTCTTCTAGATTTCACTCCATGTTTTTTATGCATTCATGATTCATTCACGTGTCGCAACCCAAAAATCTAATTTTAATTTATATAAATAATACTAGTAGAATAATGGTTTTAATTTCACATTTTTCAAAAAAGTTATCTAGCATCTAGTTGAACAACAAAAAATAATATAGTTACAACAAAATAATATTTCTAAAGTAAAACTAATATTGACATAAGCGTTAAAAAAGGTGTTGTGTACGGCTTTAAGATTTTGTTTTTGTGCAAAAAACATGTTTCAAAACGTTTTTGTGCTCTGCTTCCTCCGCCGCTAGCAGGTGGGATCGCCTAGACTCGTGGCTTGTTGATTTTTTTTTGCGAATAAAAGGACGTCATTAGTTGCGTGTATACAGTGCGTCCATGCGAACCTCATGCAATTGTTAGGTTTCCTCGTTTTACAGGGCGAACCGATCACAGCGTCAACCAATTACATTAATTTATGTTTGTTTAATATTCAACGTATTCTGCTGCCAAAATCCGTTCCCTCTCGATTTGTGTGGTAAAGGATTGCAGTAATCATTTGATTGACTGCCTGCTCAGCCAAATAAAACAAGCAAGCAACTGGTCCATTTCCATTATCGTCGTTTATGCATCAATCCCTTTAATTTGCGTTGCCGTCGCTGTATGTGAACCAAATGGGCACCCTATATATTGGTTGCCTGGACAAGTATTTGAACCTAGTCTCCGCGATGCAAAAAGCGTCCACCAAGATTTCTCTGTAGATATTGAATCAATGTTCATTTCTAATGGGCCTGGCTGGCTTCGTGCACGGCAACGCAGGCAGCGCTTGTCACTGCTAAAAAACGATTTTCAGCCACGACAATATTTTTGACAGAGGCGGCTCAATCAGGGGGCGCCTCTATAGTGCTCTGTGAACCAAGCCACCTTTGAAGATGTATCTTCAGAGACGGCTCCAAAGCCAACCGCCTCTAGAATTGGTTCTTTTAGAGGTGGCTAACTTTACCGGCCGTCTATGAAAATGATTGTATTTTCAAAGTTTCGAAGGCTACTTCTTTGCTCTATTAACTTCAATATAGACCCTGGCAAACCCGAGAGGGGATTTGGTATAAGTCTGCTTCACCATGTAAAGTGGTTTAGTACTAGCAATCCTTCCTATAATATTGGATGACCAGAGGTGAAACCCGAGCTGAAGGAACCGTACCCTCATAGGGACGCTCTACTAGACGGTTGGTAAAGCCGCCTCTAAAGAACCATTTGGAGCCACCTCTAGTAGAAATAAATGTATACTCTGCCCCTTGCTCACTCTCTCCTCTCCCAAATCGCATCGCCTCCTCCTCTCCCAAACACAATCGCCTCTCCTCTCCCAAACCCTATCGCCTCTGAACTTGGCAGCGTGCACATGTGGCAATGTCGGGTGGCAGGTGCATGTGGCTTCAACGCCAAGACCCAACCATGCAATGAGGAAGGCCAGTTTGCCCCTCGGGCGGCAGAGGGGGTTGGATCCCAGTGCATGGCGATGTCCTTTACTTGTTTGACTCCGATGAAGATGTGAGCCCTCCGCCATGTGCCTCGCATTGCAGAGTAGCGGAACCACCACGGGGCGGGCAAAGGTGAGGGGCATGGACCGACGTGGGATGTGGCAAAGGTGAGGCGACATCGACTGCCGCTGGTCTAGGGGAAAGGCGACAACATGAAGGATCCAGTGCCGACCGCCAACAAGAAGGGTCCTTTGACCGCCGTGAAGAAAGTCAAAGGGCATGCGGCGTATACACCTACAATGAAAGGCGGTCAACGGTGCATTGCGATTGCGTGCTCAAGCAAGAAGAAGGTTAGCCTATTTCTCGGCCTCCACGCGCAAGGTGCATTGCCATCTATAGGTCCTGGTGATGAGGACATCCCTTCCATTGATACAACCACACATGCTGCACAACAAAGTCCAATGACAAGAGCTCGAGCACAGCAACTTAATTATCAGGTAAAGTCGTTCCTCGCTGTTCATACAAACTCGTCTCAGAATTGGATGCTACTAAATCAAGGTGATGATTGTCTTATTCTTAAGAATGTTGGTCAAGACCCCATTGCCTCATGTCTAGACCCCATGATGAGGATGGAGCAGCCGAACAAGTGGGAATCATCATTAATGGGGCGCTCAACTCATCTCGAGATAGCAGGAAACACTCTATCAAAAATACCATAACTCCTTGATACGAGATCCAATGAACCTGGTTTTTGACTTGTTGGAAAGAGCTCGTCGTCCTCTTTCAGATGGGTCCAACCCCACTATCAGAATCTACGCGCAAGGTGCATTGCCGTCTATAGGTCCTGGGGTTCCCGGAGCTTGAAGTCGACCTGAATGTGTTCCGGAACACCCCCGATGAAGAGGTCGGCCTTCTGGACAGGCAAAAGATTCGGCGTGTGGCACACCAACATGTTGAAACGCTCCTGGTACTCTTGGGGCAGCTGTGGCTGTTGCGGTTAGCAGGAGGCTGGTGGGCGGCGTGGTGGGTTGGGTGGTGGTAGGCGGCACAGCGGTGGTGGTGGAGAAGGCTAGGAACACCATTGTCCCGTACCCTGGCATCCAGTAGGGTAAACCCTAGGGCATGGCGCCCGCACAAGAGGACGTCTGCTGGTTCTCCAAGGACGACATGCCGGTGGAGAGATTGGCTAGCTGCTTGGCGATGTCTGCTAGGCCTTTCGCGGTGGCGTCGGCGGCCGGCGGTGGAACCAGTGGCTGCACATCTTTGTCATCTTCACTCGGCATCTCTGATACCAGATTGATAGGATGGGTGATCCTACCGCGGCTACGTAGGTTGTTGGGGTAGGTGATCGGTGGGCGGGCCTAAACCCCCGGCAGCGTGTGGTGCCATGGAGGACAAGCAAGAAGCGCATGAGAGAGAGGGGGTAGGCGTGGAAGATGGCCCTTGAGGCCAGGCTTGTTAATTGCCTCGCTTAATTAACTCAATCACAGTTTAGAGGTATATATCCTCTCCTAACAAATCAATCTAGCTCTTGCTTTTATGGAAATAAGGGGAAACAAATAAATGAGATAAAATCCTAGGCATTGCGCCCCCTACTGCCGTCGTGGCCCCGGCGCTGGTAAGTTACGCCGGTCATAACAGTTTGTTTAGATAATGAAAAGATTTTGGCTTCGAACATCTTCAAGAAACAGGCATTAGTTCATATAATATATTACAATCGTGACTTTGCTAGGCAAGAAAAATTGTGTTCAACACGAAAGACCAATATATATGAAACCTAAAACACCGCGCACATATCCATATCGGAAGTGAAAAAGAAACTGCATAGCTCTTATTTCTATGAGCTGGCATGCCGAATCAACCAATCCTTGTGTAGTATTTCAGCATTTGTATGCGAACACATATCGATATACTGAAGTAATCGATATATATCGAACCAATCCTTGTGTGAGGTTTCAGCATTTGTGTGCGGAACATATCTATGTACTAAAGTAATTCATAGGTCATGCTTCAATTTGAACAGAGGGGCAATACGACATTCTCATATCTTCTCTGGATTCCAGCAGCCGTGGAAGCCGAATGGTAGGCCATATGGGAACCTTACTCGAGCAATTTCTTTGAAAGTCGTCGCATCCAGCAGCAGCGCATACCCGTCACCATCCATGGTGCTTACAATAGATATCACAACCCCTACATACATTCCTATGGTTCAACGAAGCACAAATCATCATCTTAAACACACTTTTTCAGCAATTAAACTTACCGTCATCTTCAGCCGTTCCACCTGGCCTCGCCACAAAGAAGGGCTCTGATGGCACAGAGCCCACCTCGTGCCAGTTCTTGGCACCTTTCTCCAGTAGGTCGATCTTGGTGAGCGAGTTGAAGAAATTGCATGGCCGTTGGGCGCCACATGCGTAAACATAACGATGCTCCTTGCCCTGGTAGGCCGGGTTGATGGAAGACAACTCCACTCCCCGACCGTGCACCTCAGGGTCCAGCACAGTTTCCAGCTGGCCTGAGGTGGTTCCATCCAGTGGTATATCCTGAACCGGGCCACCCTGCACACAAGACGCATAGTACAGTACTTGTCAAAATAATTCCTGTAGCTAGCGGTATATCAAGTACCTAGCATCAGGGAATGCATCCTTGTTAATCCCAGACGGATCTCTCTGTTGGTATGCGTTAATGAAGTGTAATGCCATGAAAGGAGGAACCTCCACGCTCGCCACCTACAAGAAGGTACATGTAAATAACATCAAGAAAACATCCACGGAAAGATCAACGTAAATACACAGTAGGTAATTAATAATGATGTTAGTTAAGAGTTCTTACGGTCCTTCCGGAGAACTTGCATATGATGGTAGCCAGTCGAAGATATACCAAGGTGTCAGCTGAGACTTGAGAACGACAATGTACTTCTCAGTGACGGCGAACGAATGCACCCATCCCGGTGTGTGCCCTCCCCGGCAGTGCACTCTCCCAATCACTTTCCTCTCGTTGCTCCTGGCTGCCATCCCGACGACACGATGGCCACGCCGGAAGTTGTCCGGGACACTACCGGAAAACAGTAAGTTTGTCGTGCGCCACAGGCACTCGACAAAGGCTACATTACACTCGGCAAACGATTTGCCGAGAGCACACGGCATCTACAGTACCGGCAAACAGTAGCTTTGCCGAGTGTTTTCTGTCGGGCACTCGGCAAAGACTTTGCCGAGAGCTGAAAACGACACTAGGCGAAAAAAAGTACGTGACAGAGGGGAAACGGTCACGGCACGTTTACCGAGTATCAACGGTGAGACACTCGGCAAAGATTTCCATTTTACCGTGTGTCAAACTTGGGGCCCTCGGCAAAGCTGTCCAGTTTGCTGTGTCTCAAACAACTCGGTCGGTCCCTGTCACAACCGGGTGCGTGGTCTGTAACCAGCTCCATAGCCTGTCCGTGTAATGGAACTTGCCGATGGTGTCGAGAGCCTCCGGGTCTATCAGAACGGAGCTCTTGATGGTCTCCGTGAGGCACATTACCCGGCCGTCACCGAGCGGCAGCACGGAGATGTTGGCGTTGTCGGACAGCAAAGTGCCACTTCCGAGGCCGACGACGTTGCGCACGCGGTCGAGGCGGCTCCCGGGCTCGGAGGGACACAGTTGAGAGAACTCCCGGTGGAGAGGCCGGCCGTGCGCCATGGCAGCTTTGTACGCGTCCGACTCGACTTGACGATGCGTACTAGTGTGGCGTACCCGTCGAATATGTGGTGGGAGGAGTGGCCGCCGACGTCCCACAGACCTGGCCCGTTCCTTAGGTACGTGCCGTTCTGTAGAATCACAGTGTCATAATTCAGCTGATCATGACTGTAAAAATAGTTATCTTATACTATTATATTACTGACTAATTAACAAAGTATATGGCCCGCACGCATTTACACGGCCGCTATGCCGTTTTGCAGTTATGCAATTTATTGTGCATTGCCTCATCCATTTATACTTCCGGTCTCAAATCATGTCATGAACATTATCATAATTGGCCTTGAGAATTGGCAATGAAGATTTTTCTGTTTGGCAAAAGCAAGTATAACATTGCATATAAATTCATATAGTCACAAAAAATAGATGCAACAAGAGTTTATATATTTTTAGATTAGGTTTCAACTTAAATACATACCGTGCAAGAAAAAGATAAATACTATAAATTCTAATTAGATGCCTAATGGAGCTTCCATGTTAATCCTCACAAGACTCCATAGAAAAACTATAGATAGATCCTAGAAACATCTGACCATCAACTTGACATAACCTAATCAGCATTGCTAATAATAGCTATTGGATATACTCTATTTTCTAAATAATTACTCATCTCTGCTATTATGTAAAATAACATAAAGTAACCAATAACTCTGTTCAAATTACCCACCTATGACATTAAAAAATATGATCTAAAGTAGACCTAATTTTACATCTAATTACCCATGTCCTCATATTACGATAAATAGCTTGTGTAACCTCATTTTCATCATATTATTAGAACACAACATCTCAGCTCGTTAGTAGCCTATAGTAGTTGTGAAGTTGGCCAATGTTGCACGTGGGAGTCTATTGGTAGCTATATTTTCCTGGCCATTTAAGATTACTTTAGAGTAAACTATCGGATCATTATAAGGCTTGAGTATTAAAGTTGTATTGAGGTTAGCACCTACCCTCTTCTAAGATCACACTTCAAGCTCTATCACTTATGTTAAGCGACATGGTGCAGGATTCAAATATTTTTGTGTGGTATTGTATAGTATTTAAGAACATACTCTACAAGCTAAAATCCTTATTTTAAAAAGTGTAAAAAAATGAGTTAATTAAATATACAATAAGCACAAAAGCTTTAATGTAGTAGCCAATGAGAATAAAATTTATAAAAAAAATAAAATTTAGATTCATGGCTTCATATGATATATGGTGAAATAAGAGCCATCATAGTTAATGGCATATTTAAAATATACAAAGGTGGCATGCAAAAGAAATATATATAAATATAAAGAAAATGTATAGATCCGCCACATGCAAAAAGGACTATTAATAAGTTTATGATAAGTAAATATAGACTGCGAGTATCTATTATGTTAAAAAATAAATAAAGAGAAAAACCATATAATTTAATATAAGTAATTCTTTATTAGCTATATGTATTAAACAATAACTAATACTCAATTATATCTCTTAAAATTGTAGCCTATGTGAGAGCACGGGTCGATGGACGGACTAAAACCAAAGTGAACTGACATTTGAAATGGAGGTGGCATGTACCAGCCAAATTGGGAGGTGTCCTTCCACGGCCAGGTTGCCTTCCCATCTTTCTTGCAAAGAATATACAGCGTGTTTGGTTGTGGAGTGGCATCTGTCATCGGCTTGGAATCACTCCAGCTAGGCTCGGAAGGCGCTTGGCGGACGACGAATTTCGAGGAGTGAGGTGGTGGTGCTTTTACGCCTTGCGGCAGGTGCGACATGATGACGGGCGACTCCCGTCCGCTTGGCAAACCAAACGCAACATTCAGGCTCGGATACAGGTCCGTATGATTCCGCACCGTATCATGACGCTAACCAAAGACGCTGATAGTGTTTGAACCGCCGCATTGGCGGATCCAGGGGGGGCTGGGGGGGCTGCAGCCCCCCCTGGGAGCCTTAATTCCTTGTTAAATTACTGTAGCATCAAGCATAAATCATCATTAAATCTTCATTATCAATCAACATGTCCATTACTTAGCCCCCTCCTTGATCTCATCCTGGATCCGCCACTGAACCGCCGTAGAGTCAGTCCATCCTATCTCCGTTGCACTTGCATTGCGTCCCTCTCCAATAAGCCTTCATATGTGTAAAACTACCCCCTCGAGCTTCAAGCGCAGATGGCCCAATCGACTTGACGACAAATACCCTGTTCGCTTGGTTGATAAGTCATGGCTGAAAGTACTGTTGGGTGACTTATTGTGAGAGAAAGATACTATTTATTGACTGGAAAAGTACATCTTATAAGCCAAACGAACATGGCGGAAGAGACAGAGTTGTCTATCTCAGGCCGGACTGGTTGAAAAGCATAAACGGGACTGTGTGGTACACCAGTTGTGTCCACATGGCTACTTGCCTCTTGGAGCTTGCTGGTTTCAGTGCTGTTGTTATACTGATTTCGTCACTGTGCTATGGAGACTTTAAGGAGGTCGCAATTCTGCACGTTGCAGTCTTCTTCTTCTTTTGTTTTTTTTTGTTTTTTTTTTGTTTTTGTTGTTGAGGGGTCCTGCATGTTGCAGTTGCGTGCTCCTCTACCAGGCTACCTCATATTCTGCCCTTGTTTGAGGGGCAGCTCCGCCAGCGTTTTGTCCTCCTTGGCATCAGATGTGTGGTCCCCCGTAGTCCACGAGGATCTGTCACTGCGCCGCTGTTACTCAGGGCGTATGTGGTGGCTTGAGCCAGGTAGCCATCTGGACCCCACGTAGACAAAATCGATGGCCTAGATTTGCCGTCTCGACCAGGCAGCATTGCCAGAGTCTCAAGCAAATAGGCCCTCAGTCCCCCTCCCGTCGCTGTTCGCACGTCACTGCTACCCTCAACCGGCCATGCACCGGCCGCATGGCCGCTTCCTTATGTCCTGCCACTGTACTACGGAACATGCCTTTACAACCCGCCTTCTCAACTGGTACACGCATTGGTAGTGACCGTGATGGTACCATCACAACCAATCTCCTCGGTCCACGGAGTATTATTACAACAAATATATATTGTTGACAGTAAAAAAATGTCACTTGGCTCGGCACATTCAGATTGGTTGCCTGAGTGCATAACCTTATTCGGGTTGGTTTGGCCGTGTTTGGATTCATTATCTGATAATAGTTAGCTAGCTAATACATTATTATCTGATTTGGTTTAGCTAGTGGGATAGTTGTTATTTAAGGATCCAGCTAACAATTAGTTAGTCTATTATCTATATCTGTTTGGATCCTAAAAGATAATTATTAGCTGATAACTACTATCTGTAGAGATCCAAACAGGGTCTTGGTCGAGTGCATTTGTTTATTATTCCGTTTGGTTGGCCAAGTTCATTGGCTCACCCTAAGTAGCAGGTGGCCAAGTGTGTAGGTCTAATCTCGGGCTAGGCGGCCAAGTGCACAGGCCAACTCAGTTTCGATGGCGGAATGCATTCGGATTAGTTAGTGCTACATCAGACTAGTGCAATGATCGATGATACATTGGTCCACGATACACTTAGCAGCCGCGTCAGTGATGTGAGGCGGTCGACAACAAGCTGATCAGCGTTTAGATCAAGCATGAAGGGACTATGACGCCTAAGATATGGGTAAATTAGATAACTTAAAACTTTTAGTATAACTATGCTTTCTAGTCAACCTTAGCAAAACCTATACAAGAAAGTGAGCTATCTTGATATGCACTACGGTTTGCTGAGTGTAAAACTATCTCTACTGCAAAAGAGTATACAACTTAGGTACAGAATGTAAATGTGGAAGCTAAATTGAGGCAGAAATGCAAACTCCCGTCAATTACTCCGGTGTTTTTACCGAGGTACCAATAATCTCATGCTTTCCACTAATCCTTGTCGGAGCCCCTCGCAAGGGCCAAGCTCCTGATCAGGTGACTCCTGAGGTAGCCCCCGATCCTTCTCCATGCACATGTGGGTCTCTAAGATGGCCTTTCCTAGATCGTTTCCCTCCGTCTTCACTATCGAGCTTCCGGCCAAATCACCGCGCGGGCCTGGTTCCCTTTGGTACATCGTGGCGGCCGCAACACAATTGCGGTCGGTGTGGCCCGCAAGACTACAAGCCCCTTTAATATACAACAATGGTGCGTGCAAGCACTATGTGAGCAAGAGGTGTGCAAACTTTACTAAACACTATGCCTAAGCCTATGCAAGCGCCAATATGGTATATAAGTAGACTAAATACTTTGCAAAGTACTATTGCTAATCACCTAATGAAATCTTTAAGCACTTTATGGTTAGAACAACTAGAGATGAGCTCACCTAAACCTTCTTTACGCTCCAAATCCTTCCAGATGGCTAGATGGGGGTATATATAGCCCAAACACTTGAAACTAGTCATTGGAATAGTACACAACTTTCTGTGTACTCACCGAATACTCCAATGGGGTCATCGTAGATTTTCCGATGCCTCTGCAAAAACTCGCCATTAGAATTTGTGCATTGCCGACTGTTGGGCAGTCGTTTCTCCAAGCTAACTTCTCTAGTGCCATCGGACTTTTTCAGTGAGCACTTCCTCTGTTCGTGTTCCTGGCATCGAGCTCAACGGAGATGATGCTTTTTTTGTGGCCTGCACCAGAGTTTTCCGGCGCATCATTTCCCTCTCTGGTGGCGACTCTTTCATCCGGTACTGGTGTTCTGTCCACACCGGAGTTTTCCCGTTGGTGAAAATTCTCTTTGGTGGACACTGTTTGCACATAGTCCAGTGCTGGCTTCTAGAATGCACCGGAGTTTTCCAGTGGGGCATAAAACCCTGGTTTCTGCTCTGCTGGCCACATTCTCCGGTGGTCTCTGCCTGAAGACACCAGATAATTCCGGTGCTACATAGCAGCTTCATTTTACTCAGTTTCTTCGCGTCTTTTCATCTGGGTGGATTTCATCTTGTGCCTTGCACTTCTTGTAATCTTTTAGAATCTTTAACACGGCTTCTAATGTCTTTCTCTTGAGGTGTTGATGACTTCGATCTCCATATTGACCAAGTCCATGTCCACCTTACATCCATTTGAATTTTCTTTGTATACTAGAAAAAATACTAGTCCAAATGGTCATGTTGTTCAGCAAAAATTAAAAAAGCCTAAGCAAGCCCAATTGCGCCCACCGTCGCCACTACCACCATGTCCATCGGAGGAGGGCCCAATGAATCTGGGCGCGCCTCCTCCCTACTGGATCTGGGCGTGGCCCCGTGCAACCGCCATGGGAGAGGAAGGGACGGTGCCACCACCATGGGAGAGAGAGGGAGACACAGCTAGCCGACCTCGACCTTGGATCCGACCAAAACCTCCTAAAAGGATCTAAACAATGCCTAGAGGGGGGTGAATAGGCGTATCTAAAAATTTCTACGTAATCTCAAAGTCAAATGCCAGTGACAGTCGGAAGTCCTGACAGTTTGGGCCAGAACTTCTGGCACCCGAAAGTTCCGACACAAACAGCCGGGAGTTCCGACACCTACGAGAATTGCACTACAAGTGCTAAAACGAACTTTGAGTGAAAGATATCTTATAACCCCACTCCCTAGTGGTAAGGTAAAGGGTTGGGGTTGCTTCTTTGACGCCGGAAGGTCATCACTATGTAGATCGAGTCCAAACCCTAAGAGGAGTGTTGGAGAGGAAGACAAACCAACTAGAACAAATATGAGAGCACAAATCACAACAACAACAACAACAAGCATGCAGGACACAAGAATTTATTCCGAGGTTCGGCAACCCCACAAAGGAGCTCCTACATCCTTATTGTTGAGGTGACCACTAAGGTCGGAGTTTCTTCCACCTCTTTGCCTCTCTCAAAGCAACCACAAAGGTCACTCGAGCTTTCCACTAAGAAATCAAGGGTAATACAAACTTTCCAAGCCTCTTCCACAAGATGGAAGCTCCTAGGTGACGCTTGGCCGGTTGGGTTCCAAGAACCCAAGAGTAATAGACACAAACCCAACCCGCTTGATGAAAAAATCAAGTGCTCAAGCTTGCCAAAGTGATTCTCTCACTCAATCCACTGTCTTTTCACTCAAGACCCTAAGGGAATCGAAGATTGGACCAAAGGGAAGAGGAGAGGGGTGCCTTGAATGCTTGGGAGCTATTTTGAACGAAGATTGGTGAGCAATGAATGAGTGATTCTTGGTTGGAAGAGTGGAGAGAGCTACTTATACTCAAAGGCAAATCCAACCATTTAGATCTGAGTCAGAAGTTCCGACACAGATCGCCATAACTTCTAGCTCAACGCAAAACACTGTTCACGTAGACAGTCCACTGGGCTTGCTCGCTATCGTCAGAACTCTCGGCGGTCGTCGGGACTCCTGACAGACATGACGAGCTAGGTGACTAAGTCCCAAGGCGTCGGAACTTCCAGCGGGAGCCGGGACTTCCGGCACCCAGAACTCCTGACTCCTGTTGGGACTTCCGACGGGCGAAGATGCGTAGGCAGCTAAGTCTTGAAGTTTTCGGACTTTCGGAGGGAGCCAGAACTTCTGGCACCCGGAACTCCCGTCTTCCATCGGGACTTCCGACGGGCAAAGATGCGCAGGCGGGCTGCGTCTAAGTCAGCAAGCCCCAGAACTTCCGGCGCCAAACGTCAGGACTTTCGACAGCCGAAACTCCCGGCTCACGCCAGGACTTTCGGCTACCAAAAGTCCATAAACTATGGCCAAGTGTTCGTGAGGTGATTTTGTGTCTCTCTTTTGATTTTATTTTTATGCTTGAACACTCTATCTTTCTCAGACCACCTAAACTTGCATCCCTCTTTATAATACGGCATACCTAAACCCAAAACAAAATAAAAAAGCTTTGGAGAGCGCTTTGGGTTCATCCGCTTTTTGCACTTAAAGAATTGAGGGATACCATTTCATTTTAGATCAACTCTTTTAAAGTTTTCAAGGGACTAAAGCTGCAATATATCTCATTAAGATCTCATTAGTCCCTAATTTGGATGTCATCAATACACCAAAACCCACATAGGTGGCAAATGCATTTTCACCTTTGCCTAGATCCGTCCGACCTTCGCCTCCGCCTCCTCGCCATTGGGCCTCCACCGTGGTGCGTGTGCCTTGACTGCATCCACCCCGCTGCTCCCTGCCGCACACGCTGCCGCCGGCCAGGGGCGTGTGGCCTACCACCACGAGGCACGAGAGTGCATCCTACAGCCCCGGTGCGAGCCGCTTCCTGCGGATGCTGGAGAAGGAGAGGGAGCCGCCGGTGCGAGGTAGAGAGCCTGCGGTTTTGCCTGGAGGAGAGGGAGGAGAGGAGAGAGGGCCTCGACTGTATTAATAGAGGCAGACCTTATAGTTGCCCGCCTTCAAAAATAGTCTTCGAAGGCGGTTAAGACAACCGTCTCGGTAAATCAATTTAAGGAGGTGGGTATTTTCTGACCGCCTCTGTAAATAAACCAACCGCCTCTGTTAATCGATTTCGAGGCGGTTATTTTTTGGTGCCTCAGTAAATAAAACGACCACCTCTGTTAATCTTATGGCATTTTCCGAGGCGTTTGGATTTTGTGACCACCTCGGTTACTCGCAAAATCATTTTTGTAGTAGTGGGAGTATACTACTCTAGTTGCCGTCGTTGGTGGCCGCGTTCCCCGGCCTAACCGGCTATTTGAAGAAATTGGTGTAAAGTGTGGAGACCAGGAAGTTTATGAAAAAGGCCAAGGTTATTGTTTTCTGGACAGTTTTACTTGGCTTATTGTGGGTGCCTTACTCTTTTCATTTGCTGCAGAGCTTCAACATCACGCAGATCGTCGAGAAGAAGGTTATCAACACTCTTGCTCTCCGAGAGACTTCGATCAGCACCCTTCGAGCGCAGGTCAAAGGTCTTGAGGCCGAAACGGAAAGGCTCGTTAAGGAGGATGAAGATCTCCATAAGGCGAACGAGGCACTGATGGCTGAAAGGGCTAATATGGATGTTGAGGTCACATAGCTGAGGGAAGGGAAGGCTGTAGCGGATCAGAAGATTGACAACATGGAAAAAAATTTGAGTGCATCTGTGAATGCTAAAGAGGTTGCCCTTGAGAGCCTGAAAAAGTAGGCCGATGTTGCTCAAAGCCTTCGCGACAAAGTGGAGAGGAGAGCGTGCGTTGAGTGCTGAGCTCAAAGATGGTGTGAAGGTCTTGGAGGAGCAGCTGTCGTGTGTGAAGGCTTTGGGTCATGCTGCTGTTCATGAGTATGCCAGTGTGCTTGGGGCCTTTGGCTGTGTGACGGAGGCCGTGGCAACGGATGCACCGGTTTTCGACGTGCTGAAGTGGTTTTCAAATAATTTTACAATTTTGTCTGTCTTTTTCGGGGAGGCCAGCGACTTTGCCATTTTCTCTAGTGTGATGAATGTGTTGTCGATGTTGGAGAAGGCAGGTTGTCGGCATATGGGGGACTTCCACAAGAGGAGCTTTGTGTTTGATTCTCCTGAAAAACTTGGAGAGCTCTCGAAGACTGTGAGCATGGCGAGCTGGCGCTTCATGAAGGAGTTTTGGGTTTTGTTTGGGCGGGATCATGCTCGCAGACTTGCGGAGGCTCATTGTGCCCAGGCTTGTGTTGGTTTGTTAAGGTTTCTCTTAGAGGCTTGGTTTTGGTGTAGGTTTGACGTTATTTAGTTTTATTTGGCATGAGTCGAAACCGAAGGAGACTGCGCAGGCTACACCGGGAGCGGCTGCCGGGGTTCAAGCTGGTGGTGATGCTGAGAAGGCCCAGATTGGTAAGACCTCGACGACAGTTGTTGGTTGGCTGACGGAGGCTCCTGTCGAAGGCCCTGTTCCTACTGAGGCTAACCCGAAGGTGTACATCATATCTACTTAGGAGTAGAAGGTTTAGTTGTTTTAGCTTTTGTAAAAAGGGCGGAGTATTTTGTCTGAGCTGAATATATTTTGTCCTGTGCAAGTTTCCTCCTGGGGTCCTATGCAAGATGTTACCCCTATAACAATGATGTATGACAACCTATATGCTGATGGGGAGTTATGAGTCGTGGCGACTGAGTCATGAAAGGCCTTCGGTTGCTGAAATGTGGCAGTTCGTGGAAAGCAGGTACGACGAAGGCACTGAGTTCACGAGATCCTTTACGTTTCGAGTTGTTTGATTAATTTACCTGCGGTTTATCTGGAACGTCTTTTCTTTTGCCTTCGGGCTAGTTCCCCCTTCGGGGCTGTTGTAACTGCTGTGAATTGTTTGTTCATATTACGGTTGTAAGGAACGTGTGTCTCAGAACGTTTGATTTGCATGTCGTTGAGGGGTGTTGCTCCCTCTTTTTGTTTTTGCGAATTACACAAGTACATATGCAGATGCTACTTTTTCTTACTATTTCTTTTTCGAAGGTTGTAATTGGCTGACAAATTGGGGCCCTTTAAAACGCGAGGGTCTCCCCCCTAAGGCCTTTGTCAACGTGAGGGCCTTAGGCTCTTTGCTTTTGTGGCTTGCCTAATGTTAGACGATAACTTGTGTGATACCTTTGGGCGTTGCTCCCTTGGTTTTTTTTACTCTTGTCGTAGTGCGAATTGCGAGTTGCGAATGAGATCAAAGGCATTATGTGTTATGTATTGTCAAAGAGAGATAGTTATACAAATATTTTGGATAGAAGTGAGCTCTCTTGTGCCTTGGATCTCTGATCTTGGGCTTTTGGTTTCTGGCCTGCGCTCTCGGAACAGAGAGGCTCTAGCACTTCGGGATACGGAAGCACGAGCGTGGGCAGATTTCTACACGCCTTCCTGTGCTCTGTGGGCTTTCTCCGAAGGCTGTCGATCTCATGCTTGTCATGTGCCTGTGGTCTTCGTCTCCTTCGAGTGAACGTTGCCATGGAGTGAGTCCGAGGCTAGGTGCCGGGGTCACTAGCTTCTGGGCACTCTCACTGCTGGCTCTGGGGTCCCTACCAGGCCTTTGGCTTTCCACCGGCTGATTCGGTGCTAGCTGGTGCTGATGGCTTCTTGGGGGATGAGACTTCTCGTGGTATTCCCTGAAGGCCTCCGCTGCTGGCCGGTCCATGGCGACCGATGTCGCGCACCACGGGCTGGTGCAGGTGTCGCGATACTTAGGGGCCTTCGCCGTTTGTCCTGAGCTTCTTGCTTTACGAGTTTTCTCATGGTACCGTTGGCCAGCAAGGGTCGAAGGCTCTTTGGAATACGTTGGTTTCCATTCTGTGTAACATCCAGAATATGTTATTTATATTAGAAAGCGCAAAGTGGTATATGGTTCAACGGGAGTTTTAAACTTTTAATGAGTGAAAAAAATAAATTTTTTATTCCTTGATTGGATGGATGATCAGATACCATAGATACATAGAGCTCGTCGAATGCATTCCGTTTGACTACTACATGTCGTTTGGATATCGGGTCACAAAGATATAGATTACACAAGTTTTAATGGGGAAAAGGAGCCCATATTGTAACCGAGCCCAGTTCTTTTCCATGTCTTTCTCATCTCTCCCCACAAAACCTAATACCTATATCCCTTGATGAGCGGCCACTGCCGCCTCATATTCACCCGAGGAGAGAAGATCGGAGAATAGAGAAGACAGGAGAGGGAGAGAAATTAGGGTTTTGATTTTCGTTCGTGGATTGTAAGCGTTTCTCCTCCAAAACCAGTTGGTTATCTTCTTTTCTTCCCGTTTCGCCTCAATTCCATGCTTGGGGTCATTATTCTTGATGGTGTTGCTATGGGTGCCGCCGCCTCTCCTTCCTCCCTCTGCTTGATCTCCTCCCTCAACCTCTTGGTCTACAACACTGCCCTCTCTGCCACCTCCTCTCTTTGCTCGATCTGCGCCACCACTGTCTCCGAACCATCAAGGCTCCCTTCGACGTGCTCTCTCTTGCGAGATCTGGCGCGGGGACAGTCGATCCGACGAGAGGACCTCAAATCCAAGAGACTTGGACATGACGCCACCATGGGGGTCGGCAGAGTCCCCCTCGTCGTCTTCCACTACAGGCTCACCGCCGCCTGCACCAAGCTTTTGTCGTCTTTGTCGACCCTTCCCTGGTTCGACGTCATTCATCTATGGGGTTCGGCAGTTCTGGCCCTCGGCGCCACGAAGGCGGCTCGGCCAAGAGTTGGTGCTCCTCCCATCAAGCTACGATGGATCCACCTTGGCGGCAAGGGTAAGCCTCTCATCTCTTCCACTACAAGAAATCCTTTAATCAATGACGGATTATTCATGATGAATTATAAGAATGTCACTAAGTAATTGAACACGTTCCACTACCGATTATTAAGGCCCATTCCAACCCACTACCGGCGTTGGACTATAAGAACGAAGGCAAACCCTAGCCCAATACTCCTCCCGGTCTCCCATAGCCGCACACTTCTCGGTCCTTCCATCCGCAGTCGATACTTCTCCCTCCGTCTCCTACCTCCCGAGGACCCGATCCTCCACGAGTCGCTTAACTTCACTTACCGCCACCCGGCCACCGCGTCCTCTCTCTCCTCAAACTCCCGAAACGGAGCAGCAGTAGTGTGGGGCTACGGCGGCACGGTGGCTACTGGCATCGTGGAGTAGTGGCAATGAGGAATAGCGAGCTAGGTTGCGGCGGCACGGAGCAGCGATGTGGGGTTGCGGTGGCATTGAGCTATGGCGACGCGGCCGCCCGGGGCAGGTGGCGCGGAGCAGAGGTGGCGCGGAGAAGCGGTGACGCTGTGGCGTGGGGCTGCAAATTGGGCGGCGCGCGATGCTACTGGTTCAGCAAGAGGTCCAGCAAGGAGATTGATGACATCAGCGTAAGTGCCCACCCATCCGCTTCCCTCCTCATCCATCTACTGTGTGTGCCTCTTAGGAACTCAATTCTTTACCTGCAATGCTCAGCCTGCTTGAGGAACCTATGTTCTAGATCTGGCGTCTTGGTAGGTTCTGGATCTCGAGTCTTGGTTGATGAAGATCCTTGTTCTTGCAAAATATCAATAGGCTATACATAGAGTAACAGACGGTGAGGCTTCAGTTTAATAGAGATCATAGGGGATAGAGAAGCTAGACATTCTAACTACATTGTAACAACCTTGCTTGTAAGCTCTACCTGAAGGTCAAATGAATGTGACAGGAGGTAGTAGTATGTTCACAATATTTTGTCAGACTCCACCTACAAAATAATTATGTAGTTACTAACAATATTCTCTATTGATTTCTGAAAATGCAGAACTACTTGTTCAGTTGTTCTGTTTCATTACTTGTGTTTAGTAGTGAGGACAGAAAGAAAGAGTAGATCAGTAGATAGTTTACCATAGAAGAGAACGGAGTGCTTTGTTCAAATGTTGTCTTACTTGCTCATTGATATTTGTACTGTTTCTAAGCTGAAAACGAGCCAGATTTGTCTAGTCTTACAGTAGCTAAACAAAATAAATAGCCTGTAGCATATCTTCATGTCACCTAAATAGATTTATGTTTAGTTGGTGTATGAACCTGTTGACAATTGTACTTACATGCTCATATGTGCTTGGAGGAAGCAGGCATGGCTTGGGCAGCAGCATGACATGGAAACCCTGTCAAAGAAAATCAAGAACAGGTTTGTTTCCTTTCTATTTAATTTCTGTGTTATATTCGATCAATTTGGGCCTGTGTTAAGAGCCACATGTTGTTCTGCTATATCTTTAATTCTTTGTTCATATCTTGACTTTGTAGCAATGCAAGGAGTGCTGATTTACTTTGCTATCTGTTTAATTCTTTTTTCTGCTATCTGTTTATTTCTTAGCAGATTTACTTTGTACATTCTTTCAGAACAAACCATTTGTAGAATTGCAAAGAGTGCTGATTGACAGTTTGTAGGGAAACAAGCAAGTCGACATCAACATTCAGTAAAGCTGCAGCTCTCAACTTGTAATTAAATTCTGAGCCAATGCATATACAGGTTCCACATTACTGAATTCTGAGCAAATGCATATACATGTCTCACATTACTGAATTCATATGAATACTCCCTGCTACTATGATCTGTACTAGTTAGATTTCATGAGCTCTGTTTCTTTTGCTCTTGTGTAAACTATAGACCTGTAGACTAACTGCACATGGGATCTTTACATTTTCTTAATACATGAGCAATGGACTGCAGATTAGTATAACTTTATTACCAAATACCAATACTGCCCCTTCCTTTTTTGTGCTTATTCACTACTAATTGCATTTGACTCTTTCTTATGTAGTGCCATTTAATTTGCTTACAAGCAAATATCAAGTACAGATTTATCATTTTCTTCCCTTAGTTTCAGTAGCAGCATATTATCTTAAATTTCTGTACTTGAAATCAGCTGGTGGCTAGAATTTGGAAAGACAGTGGCATGTATGCTTTCAAGATAAAGTTTCGAGCTTACACACCACCGGCTGCACTCTCAATTCTGAACTGTATTCTTTGAAAACAAAGCCACATGAACTGTTAGAAAGAAAAAATTAGAATGCTACCTACACAAGGTTATAACAAAACCATCTAAGTATATTTCAAACCAACCTGGATGGAACATATTGTTTTACTTATGCTTACATGAGAACAGGGAAGAGATCTGATTGACATTGGACACTTTACATGTATAAAAAAAGAGAGAACAAAAGGCCTTAAGATTTGTAATGATAATCATAATGTGATAGCAATGGATAGCAGATTCACTAATAGATTTACTTGTACCTGTGATGTGTGGCGTTCAAATCTGAATGTCTCTAGTGTTTTTTATTAAATTATTACCAATCAACATATGTTCAAGGGTCCTGAATAAACTAGCTAGGACTATAGTTTAAGTTTTTCAGAGATTGTGATGGCTGTAGAGATGTTGGTCTGACTGTGATTAATTTCTGAGGCCACTCTCTTGGAAGTAGAATTAATTTTTTGTACTGTTTGTATAGTACACACATATTAATCTTCAGTTATTTTATTGATGATAATTTCTACTCTCTAGAAAGAAGGAAGCAACATTGCATAGGAAGGTCCAAGATGCAGCCTACAGAGTCGAAAGGTATCTACTGCCTCCATGATATTTTACCTCTGCAGTTCAGAGCAACTAAAGCCATCAGCTAGACCACTGTTGGGCAGCATAAGCAGCAATTTGGCACTGCAGAGCTTAGCTCTGTTTTCTGCAGGTTTGAGCAGCATCATTTTTATCTCATGATGCAGGGCAGTGTGGATTCACATAGGTGAAATGTCATGTTCAAGCTACAAGGTGAAACAGTGAATTAATTCTCATGTAATCATTAGCTAATGATCAGTTCCTTGCTTGTGTGATTATTCAAGCTTTATCTCTAGTCTGTAGCATTTATGTATTGTTTTTCCTTTGACAATTGACAGTAGTAGTTGCTCCTGACCACATTGATTTGTATTTTGTTTTGCAGCTTGTTAGTTCTAGAAGCAGGTCTGCAGCAGGGAGATCAGTTCATTTCTGTATGTATTTTTCAGACTGAAAACCTATAGGGGCACTATCAACTCTACCTTTCTAGATGTAGATGGGTTATTTGAGTTATTTGTTGGTTCAGTGGTTTACTTGTTGGTTCTAGGTTAGTTAGCTATCTCTGCATTTATCTTTCTGCCAGCTCTGAGACTTATGTTTACCTAGGACACCATTGTTGTAGTTGGTAGAGCAAAAGTAATCGCTATAGGGATTGGTTCTTCCATTGAAATAAAATTATGCACACCCATCAAATTGAACATATCAATTTGTTCAGTCCAAACCAGCATTTGTTACTCTTAGATAATTATCTGTTGTTGCATTGTGAGATAGTGTTGAGGTAATTTTTTTTCCTAATGAATGGTCTGAGCGACTGAAAGAGTGCAATTAAGGTAGTCCAACGATGGTTTTTTGTTAGTCCAATGATGGCAATATAATATTTAAGAAACGTGATGGACTGAATAAAACAAAGCTGCAAATCTCATATCATTCATGTCATATTTGTAGAAATGGGAAGTCTGGAAGAATTATTTGTTAGAGGGGATACTTTTTGTCCGACCATTTTTTCTTTAACTAGTTAATTTCATTTATTAATAGTGGAAGCTATAATGGATGATCTTTTTTGTTGCTGCTCAATAGCACAAATTTTCCCTGGTGCCATCATTCTTGTTTGTATGATTTTTGTCCCATCGGTGGTCTTGCTCCGAGCTTCACAAGTATGCCAAATATCCTGCAGGTTGTCAAGATCGTTTTTTGCTGTGGATAAGTCATATGTCCACGGCTGTCTTCGCGTTCAACGCAATGCATCACGTCGAAGGATGAAGTACATGAAAGTTTATTATTTTTTCTATCATGTATATTGTATTTTTTAGCCTATAAGTTTGTATATGCTGAATCCATTGTATACATCAACTCATTATTACCATTGTATACATCTATTCATTATTATATGAATAAATAAATGTCTATTGTATGATTGGTGTATCTTGTGATGAATGTTAATATACTATTGATGTGCTAAATACGTGGCAATTGGTTGTGATATCAACATCCACGTCATTGTATAAATGATGATGTGGCTATTCAATCTATGACGGTTATATTCTATCACAAACATTGGGCTTGGGTTGGGCTAAGTGGGTCTCGGGCTGAGCTATGACAGTCTATAACCGTCATGGATTGCGTTAATCTGTGATGGTTTTCAAATAATCGTCATGCACATCAATCCATGACGCTCAATACATGACGATACCTAAAACCGTCATGGATGCTATTTTGTGATGGTTATTTAGCGATCGGTGACGGAATTGAACCGTCATGTATTAATAGGTTTCTTGTAGTGTTCTCTCATTCCTCTCCTCTCTGCTCACCCTCACTCTCCTAGTTTCCCAGGTTGGGAATGACAATAGATCTCGTTTGGGCCTGGAGGAGCGTATCTTTGAGGATGGAGGGCTTGCAGGCGCGGGTCTCCAAGGACGGTGGCAGGCCTCTACAGTGTCCATGGATGCAGGCTTCGCTAGCGAGCATGGTGGTGGGGCCTGGCGGCAGGTGCGGCGGTGGGGTTCGTGTTGGGCGCGGTGGCAGGCCTTGGCAGCAGGTGGTCCCGATGGCAATGCCGATGGTGGGCACTATTTTTTTGTTTTTAATCCATTTTTAGAGCCAAGTGTTGTAATTACGCCAGTATGTTTTTTTTTTATAAAGGAAGGTTTTATTAAAACCTCGGAAGCAATACATCGAGTTGCCTCTGCCTAACATAAGGCACACAGCCAATTGTGCCGGTATGTGGAGACACGATTTCAGAGACGGACACCATTATGGACAATCTCTGTTGCTTTGGTTACCAGAGATGGGCTTTTTCTGCCGCCTCAGCAAATCACCGATTAATAGTGATGATCCGCCTCTCTAAATTCCTTTTGGACGTCTCAGAAAAGTGAAAACATCGTAGTGCTAGCAAATTATATTCTATTATTAAGGGATTGATTATCTAGAAGAAGTCTTTTGCTGATGAAGCATGTTCTGTTGACATGCTTGCAATAGTAGCAGACATCATTACCATGGTGATGGGATAGTAATTAAAATCATAGCTACGAAGTGGATTTCTGCATTTGTATGCGAATACATATCGATGTACTGGAGTAATTGATAGGTCATGCTTCAATATTGAACTGAGGGGCAATACGGCGTTCTCATACATTCTCTGGAATCCAGCAGCCGTGGAAGCCGTAGGGGAGCCTATGGTTGGCCGTAGGGGAGCCCTACTCGAGCAATTTCTTCAAAAGTCACGGCGTCCAGCAGTAGCGCATACCCATCACCTTCCATGGTGCTTACGATGGATATCACAACCCCTACAAATTAAACATTCTTATGGTCTGAATGAAACACAAATCGTTAATTCAAAAAAAAAAGGTTTTCAGCAATAACAAAACTTACCGTCGTCTTCATCAGTTCCCCCCTGGCCTCGCCACAAAGAAGGGCTCTGATGGCACAGAGCCCAGCTCGTGCCAGTTCTTGGCCTCTTTCTCCACAAGGTCGACCTTGGTGAGGGAGTTCAAGAAATTGCATGGCCTTCGCGCGCCACAGGCATACACATAACTGAAGGATTGAAACGGGCGACCAGAGGGGGGGTGAATGGTCGCGGAAGCCAAAAATTTATAACCCTTCCCCTAAACACAAAACCTGACTAAATCACGTTTTTTAAAACTGGACAGAACTCTATGTACCTAGTAAACCTGATGTGGACGAAAATCCGTAACTCCGATCGACCTAAAAATTTGTCAGATTAAACTAGATGAAATTACGAAACTAACCTAACTGAAATCACGTCAATCTGACTTACGGGTCTTGAGATAAAAATAAAACAAGCAGACTATGTCAGATGCTAACGAGAATTGTAAAGAACAAATCGAGATGCACAAGATCAATCATTATAGATGAAAGATTAAATTGAGTAATTGAACTTACAAAAGTGCATCTAGCCTCCGCCCGAACATCATCCCTCTCTTAATCGGAGAGATCAACAAAAACCTCTCACTAGAATTCAAACCCTAGGCTAGACCGGAGAGAGGAAAACTGAACCGTGGAACCTCGGGGCACGAGTACTGTTCACGGGTACTGTTCACACGTGAATAGTACTCACCGGGAGTCCAGGACGTCCCTCTTCTCAACCCTAGGTGCCACATATTTATATCTCCAAAGGGTGGCACGACCTATTTTCACATAACCCCCTACGCTAAATAAATCCAACGTAGGGGCGTAAATTCTAATTACGTCCTCCATGGCAAATTCCGCGATGTCCGTGATCCCTCCATCTCCGCGATGTGATCCTCACGATGTCGCCGCACGACCATCCGAAATCATATCGCGATCACCAGAATTTCCATCTTCGGTCAACGCACGCCGCACGAGCGTCCCGGTACGATGCATGGCTTTGTGGCTCAACCAGCGAACCCCGGATTTTGTGGCGTAATCTGGAAACCTCCCTCGACGTCCTCCCACCGTGTAGCTAGGTACAGTAGACGTACACCACACGATCGCCTGTCCCTCGAACGCAAGCCTCGATCCGCCCTTCTCCGCCCCCACGGTTCTTCGGCGTGGCATCCTATCCTCGTTCTTCACTCGTCGCCGCATGTACCTTGTCTCCACCTGTCACCTACAACCACAACCTGCCGAGAGATACGTCACACGCACACCATGTTGTCAATCGCTCATCACCAAGGTGCTAGCACACCGGCATCTCAATCTCCCCCTTGATGAGTGCATTGACAACACCACACCGCACAAATTTATTGGAACAAAAAAAAATAAAAAGAAAGAAAAAGAAACAATCTTGATCCCCAAAGACATGGGAGCAGCAAAACTCAACAATTTCAACAACACTCCCCCTCAACCCCTCAAAACAAGCATGCCAAGTCTCAGCAAAAACGAAATCAAATCAAACTCCCCCTGCAAAAATGAATTTGTGCGCTACTCACTCTCTCCCTTGTTGACAAAGCACTCCATCAAGATAAAATGCAAGGAACCAATTTAGAGAAAAGCATGTGAGAAAGCACAAGTCGAAGCTTCTGAGACATATACAAAATACTTATAAAAGCTAACCAGCAACACGAGCTACTCAGAGAAGGAGCAACACAATGCCATGACCAATAGAATTTTAGAACTGAAATCTCTTTGAAAAACCAATTAGCCAGGCAAAAACATGCATATTCCAAAATTAGTGCCAAGCTGAAGACAAAACATATAGCAAGCTAACACGATGGATACACAGCTTCAGTCAAAGTTCACTGCAACGCCCACAAATGCATGCACTTGTCATATTTAATTCTGGCTTTTGTGAGCTTGACAAGCAGGGATATGGGAAGCAAGAGTTGTGCCCAGCCAGTTTGTTTAATTTTGATTATGAGCGAGAACCAGCAGGGACATGGGAAAAATCAGAGTTGTGCCCATATTTAAATTCTCAGGAAAGCAAGCAGATCATTTGCAACCATACTATGCACTCCCAAGTTAAAACTTGCATTGTGAGTTACATTTGCAGTGAAAACCCATTAAAAGAAGCTGACAACCGAACCATGAGCAAGACATATGTCAAGTATTCAACAAGTCACTAGATCCAGAAAAGCAAGCATAGCCCAACATAATTTTTTAAGTATATATCTATGCTATTTTCAAAATAAAAATTGGTCAAGCAAAACATTCAAACCTCTCCAAAAGCATCGATCGCAAACTAGCCAAAACAAGTATAAGGCATATGTAACTGAAGCAACTTACAATGATACTAGAATGGGTAACACACCCCGAACTCACTACGCAAACGTGCAAACGTGGTTTGATCGAGTGGTTTAGTCAGAATATTAGCAAGTTGCTGACTAGTATCAATGTATTTAAGCTTAATATCACCCTTCTCAGCATGATCCCTCAGAAAATGATGACGAACCTCAATGTGTTTCGTCTTAGAGTGATGCATAGGATTCTTTGCAACACTTATAGCGCTAGTGCTGTCACACAAGAGAGGAACGCGAGAAAACGACAAACCAAAATCGCGAAGGGTAGCTATCATCCATAAAAGCTGAGAACAACAACTAGCAGCAGCAACATACTCAGCCTCTGTAGTAGATTGAGCAACATTAGATTGTTTTCAAGAGGACCAAGAAACAAGCGAAGAACCCAAAAATTGGCAAGTACCCGATGTAGACTTTCTATCCAAACGACACCCAGCAAAATCAGCATCTGAATAACCACACAAACTGAGAGTTGAAGCAGCAGAGTACCAAAGGCCAAATGCAGGAGTAAATCGAAGATACCTCATTATGCGCTTCACCCCCTGACGGTGAGAAGTCCTGGGGGACGCCTGAAAACGAGCACACATACACACAGCAAAGTGTATATCTGGCCTCGTAGCAGTCAAGTACAGCAACGACCCAATCATGCTTCGATATTCCTTCTGATCCACGGGCTCTCCGTCCTCATCAGCATCCAAAGCAGCGCTAGTCGGCATGGGCGTAGAAATTGGCTTCGCATCATCCATCGCAAACTTCTTCAGGACATCCTTCGTGTACTTTCCCTGATGCACAAATGTACCTTCCGAAGTTTGTTTTATTTGTAAGCCAAGAAAGAAATTCAGCTCGCCCATCATAGACATCTCAAATTCTTTACTCATCACATCTGCAAACTTTTTCACAAGAGCATGAGAGGAACCACCGAAAATGATATCATCCACATAAATCTGAACTATTAAAGTGTCATTTCCTTGCCTGAGGAGAAAAAGAGTTTTATCAACTGAACCCATTTTGAACCCGTTTTTAAGCAGAAAAGTTTTCAATCTAGCATACCAAGCACGAGGTGCTTGCTTCAAACCATATAAAGCCTTTTGCAACTTAAAAACACGATCAGGAAAATTGGGATGTTCAAAACCAGGCGGTTGTTTAACATAAACTTCTTCATCTATAAAACCATTCAGAAAAGCACTTTTCACATCCATTTGATAAAGCTTATATCCACGTGAAGCAGCAAATGCAAGCAAAATACGAATGGCTTCTAAACGAGCAACAGGAGCAAAAGTTTCACTATAATCAATACCCTCTTTTTGAGAAAAGCCCTGAGCAACCAGCCTAGCTTTATTTCTAACAACATGACCATCTTCCCCTTGTTTGTTCTTAAAGACCCATTTAGTTCCAATTGGTTTACAAGAAGCAGGAGGATCAACCAAAACCCAAACCTGATTCCGTGCAAAATTTTCTAACTCCTCATGCATGGCATTGACCCAGTTAGAATCAGATAAAGCATGTCCAACATCTCGGGGTTCAAAAGAGGCAACAAAGGCAGTATGCGCAAAGACACAATAATTTTTATTTTTCATACCTGTGTTCCTTGTCGTGCGTTCATCCAAATTACCTATTATGTTCTTGGCAGGATGACGACTCTGAATGTGTCGTGGTGCTGTACGTTCTGAAATCACCTCCCCCTCAACTGCAGCCGGTACATGATCAACAGTCGGTGAAGCTGCAGGCTTTGCTGTAGATGTACGTGTCGGCGATGGTCCATCCTCCAAAGTGGTGGAGGGCGCCTGCTCAGGCTAGGCGCCAGGCTCCCCCTGCATCGCAGGCTGGGCATCATCGTCATCGTCGTCGTCACATCCATCTTCCTCTTTCTCATCCTCAAAAATATCCTGCCCGATCTCGTCATCACCTGCACACTCAAAAGCAGAAGAAAAACAAGGCATTGTCTCGTCGAAGGTGACCTCACATGTCTCATCGATGCGGTTAGTATTAAGATTAAGCACACGGTACGCTCGTCCTTGCAAGGCATACCCCAAAAATAACCCATCGGAAGAACGCGATTCAAATTTATCCAAATTTCCCTTTTTCAATATAAAACACTTGCAGCCAAAAACTCGAAAGTGGAAAACTTTGGGAGGTCGACCAAATCTCAACTCATAAGATGTTTTTCCCAGAAAAGCTCTCAGAAAAATGCGATTAGCAACATAGCAAGCGGTGTTGATAGCCTCAGCCCAAAAACGTCTAGGAGTTTTATGTTCATCAAGCATTGTCCTAGCCATCTCAACAAGCGTACGATTTTTACGCTCAACAACACCGTTCTGGGGAGGAACGTAAGGTGAGGAAAACTAATGATCTAAACCTTGTTCTGAACAAAAAGCTTTCATGCGAGAATTCTTGAATTCCGTACCGTTGTCACTGCGAATTGCTCTAACGGCATTATTTGACAACTCATTTTTCAGCTTCAGAACAAGATCATGAACATGTGAGAAAGCCTCATCCTTAGATTCCAAAAAGAACACCCATGAATATCGAGAAAAATCGTCCACAACGACGAGCACATACCACTTCCCACCAGCAGACCGAACACGGGCTGGACCAACAGTGTCCATATGTAACAGTTCACCCAGTTGTCTCGTCATCACCTGAGTCACAGGTGCATGAGAAGCAGCAACCATTTTTCCATGTTTGCAGGGAGCACAAATCAAATCCTTTTCAAACTTGAGTTTCGGTAAACCATCAATTAAATCCAATGAACTCAAACGACAAAGCAAATCAAAGCTCAAGTGGCCCAACCGACAATGCCACTTCCAAATCAGGGGGGAACCATGAGCAACTAAACAGCGAGTTTCACCAAAAGATTTAGAAAAATCAGCTTTAAAAATCCGTCTAAAAGGAGAAATCTTGCAAACAAGGTTACCAGCAGAATCAAGAACACACGAATTTCCTTTCTTAAAACGAACCTCAAAATCATCCTCAAGAAGTTGCGAAACAGACAGCAAATTATAATGCAAATTCTTTACCAATGCGACGTCCTTTAACGTGTATTTATCTGTTACCTTGATGCAGCCATGCGCCATTACCTTACCTTGACTTTTATCCCCAAAAGTGATGTTTTCCTTTACGCTCGTGGGGGTGAGGCTGGAGAACCATTTATCATCTCTGGTCATGTGGCGCAAACAACCGGAGTCCATTATCCATATGTCCTCCTCGCCTCCAACCTGCAATCAACAACGAGAGCGAGGGTGAGCTAATGACTCAACACTGGGGTTAGGATAATGTAATGAAAACCAGTGCTGAGCCACTTGCTCAAAAGAAGCGTTAGCAAAATCAAAGCTCTCAAAAAAACGATGAGAACCACGAGGGGGAAAACGTGGTCTGTCACCCCGATGTTGTGCAAGAGCACGAGTACGTGAGCGAAAACCAGAAGAGCGAACAAATGGCTCACGTCTCAAAATAGGACGATCATGAGTACCACGTACAGGGTACTGCTCACATCTAAAAACACGACGATCATGAGTACCACGTGTGGGGTACTGCTCACGTCGTTCAGCACGCATCCTCCGATAACAGAACTCATAAAGATGACCATCATGACTGCAAAAATCACAATGATAAAGCTTGCGTGCAGGAGCGAAAGAAGCCTCAGCATTAGAACTAGAAGCAACAAAAACAGGCTTAGCAAAATGATCACAAGAAGAACCATTTGGCTTAGTATTTTGTACACCCTTGAAGTGTTTTGGCTTAGGCACCCAAACCTGCTTTTTAGGAGCAGATCTAGATGTCTCAACCAGCAACCCATCAGAGGTGACACCTGAACCCTTCCTAGGAGGTGGTCCAGTATATTTAGCCAAAGGTGGATTCTTCTCATCAACAGGCGGTCCACTTTTTTCACCAAAGACATGTTTCAAGTCATAACCGGGACCAAAACGCTCACCCCGTTTAATTTGAGCAATAGCCATACCAATTTGAGGCTCACGAATAGAACACCAACCAAGAATAGTTCTCAAATGCTTATTTTCTTCTTCCAAATCAGCAAGTTTGGCCCTTAAATCATTATTTTTAACAACAAAATTAGGACAAGTTAGGCATGAAGGAAGAACCGGACAAGTGTGTTTTTCCAACTCAACAATATGTGATTTAGCAACATTTAATTCAGATCGTAAAGTTGGACAAATCAAACAATCCGGCAAATCAGGACAAGTGTGTTCTTCAAAATTTTTTACCCGACATAAAGCATTATCCAAGTCAACTTTCAGAAGCGGGCAAGAAACACAAGTACCAAGCAAATTCGACCGAGAACGAAGTTCATTTAGTTCAGCATAAAGTTTATCTCGATCATCAACAATGGAAGAATACTTGGTTTGCAATTTAGAAAGCGAAATCATATGAATTGAGCATTCTTCACATTCATCAGGTTCAGCAGGATTAGATGCAGCATTTTTGAGAGTACCTAGTTTAGCACAAGTTTTATCATAATCAGTTTTAAGTTTAGCCAACACTTTATTTTGCTTATGAACAATTTTAGTTAAATTAGCTATTCTTTGTTCTGCAGAAGTATCTACCTCATCATCAGAAGTTTCATCGTTGCTGTCGGTTGATGCATCATCCTCCAAGGCCATAGTACATATCCCACCATTGATGCCGGCGTCAGTGATGAAGCAAAGTCCGTCTGTCTTCTTCTTGGGTGTCTCATCCTCAGAATCTGAATCGCTGGAGTCTGACGAGCCACCTGAAACATACTGTCCAAGAGAAGATAACAAAACATTTGCAGCCTTAGCGACTTGCTTGTCAGAGTATTTTTGTCCGCCTTTCTTCCATTGCTTATCCTTCTTCTTCTTCCTCTCCCTGAACTTCTCCTGGCGCCTGAAGGAGTTATTGCCCTGCTCAAAAGATCTCTGCTTGTTTGGGCAATTAGCAGCAAAGTGTCCTCGCTCACCACAGTTGAAGCAGCCATCTGAACGTCTTCTATTACGCCTGTTGTCATACACACGCTTAAACTTGTTGGAGAGCAGTACAAGCTGATCATCATCTAGCACCTCCAACTCCTCATCTGCAACATGACACAAAGAAGACAAAGCAAAACTGGAAACATTTGGATTAGCATTAGTGTTAGTCTTATTTCCAGAAACCAAAGCCATTGGAACGTCAGAAGAAGAAGCAGTTGTGGGATTTTTCAATTTACGCTTAGAAACAATTTCGATCTCTTTTGATTTGAGCTTACTATAAAGCTCATCAGTGGTGAGAGTCTCATAACCTACAGATTCAACGATCGCCTCAACTTTCATATCCCATTCATCATTAAGTGAATGTAATAATATGAGAGCCCTAGCATGATCATCATCAGGCATATTGCTATTCATGGCCTTCATCTTATTAACAATCACTTGAAAACGTGCAAACATGTCATCAATAGACTCACTAGGCAATTGGCAAAAAGCATCAAACTCTTTTCGGTGAATCTCAAATTTTCGGTTTTTCACAGTGTTTGAGCCTTCATGATATTTTCTAAGTTTCTCCCAGATCTGATAAGCGAGATCTTCACTAGAAACCCGATCATATTCAGTTTTACAAATAGAAGCCTGTAAAATAGCAACAGCGCGATGATTTGTTTCAAGAAGCCCGATCTCAACGGCGTCAGTCGGTTCCTCAGCTGGAATCACATATGTGGCATTTTGTGTGATTTTCCATAGCTTCAGCGACTTGCCTTTGAGATAGTTGGTCATACGTGCCTTCCAGTAATCATAATCAGTCCCATCAAAAAACGGAGCGCGAACATCAAACTTTTCATTGGTCGCCATAGCTTTCAGCACCAATTAAGGTATAGAAAACCTAAACCGGCTCTGGTACCAATTAAAGGATCGAAATGGGTGACCAGAGGGGGGGTGAATGGTCGCGGAAGCCAAAAATTTATAACCCTTCCCCTAAACACAAAACCTGACTAAATCACGTTTTTTAAAACTGGACAGAACTCTATGTACCTAGTAAACCTGATGTGGATGAAAATCCGTAACTCCGATCGACCTAAAAATTTGTCAGATTAAACTAGATGAAATTACGAAACTAACCTAACTGGAATCACGTCAATCTGACTTACGGGTCTTGAGATAAAAATAAAACAAGCAGACTATGTCAGATGCTAACGAGAATTGTAAAGAACAAATCGAGATGCACAAGATCAATCATTATAGATGAAAGATTAAATTGAGTAATTGAACTTACAAAAGTGCATCTAGCCTCCGCCCGAACATCATCCCTCTCTTAATCGGAGAGATCAACAAAAACCTCTCACTAGAATTCAAACCCTAGGCTAGACCGGAGAGAGGAAAACTGAACCGTGGAACCCCGGGGCACGAGTACTGTTCACGGGTACTGTTCACACGTGAATAGTACTCACCGGGAGTCCAGGACGTCCCTCTTCTCAACCCTAGGTGCCACATATTTATATCTCCAAAGGGTGGCACGACCTATTTTCACATAACCCCCTACGCTAAATAAATCCAACGTAGGGGCGTAAATTCTAATTACGTCCTCCATGGCAAATTCCGCGATGTCCGCGATCCCTCCATCTCCGCGATGTGATCCTCGCGATGTCGCCGCACGACCATCCAAAATCGTATCGCGATCGCCAGAATTTCCATCTTCGGCCAACGCACGCCGCACGAGCGTCCCGGTACGATGCATGGCTTTGTAGCTCAACCAGCGAACCCCGGATTTTGTGGCGTAATCTAGAAACCTCCCTCGATGTCCTCCCACCGTGTAGCCAGGTACAGTAGACGTACACCACACGATCGCCTGTCCCTCGAACGCAAGCCTCGATCCGCCCTTCTCCGCCCCCACGGTTCTTCGGCACGGCATCCTATCCTCGTTCTTCACTCGTCGCCGCATGTACCTTGTCTCCACCTGTCACCTACAACCACAACCTGCCGAGAGATACGTCACACGCACACCGTGTTGTCAATCGCTCATCACCAAGGTGCTAGCACACCGGCATCTCAATAACGGTATTCCTTACCCTGGTAAGCCGGATTGATGGAAGGCATCTGCCCTCCCCAGCCACGCACCTCAGGGTCCAGCACAGTCTCCAGCTCGCCCATGGGGGTTCCATTTCCATCCTGTGGTATCCTGAATCGGGCAACCCTGCACATGCATGCCGGATATAAAAATTACTTGTCAAATAATAAATTATTGTAGCTCAGGCTGCACATGCATACCTAGCATCAGGGAATGCATCCTTGTTCATTCCGGGAGATCTTAGTCTATGCAGTGCAAGTGCCTTAATGACAGAAGGATCAGCATAGTACTCGCAGCAGTCAGCAATGATCGCATCTCCTTGTTCTTATGCGTTAATGAAGTGTAATGCCATGAACGGACGAACCTCCACGCTCGCCACCTACGAGGTACTTGTAAACATCAAGAACATCATCCACGAAAGATCAACATCAGTAAATACGTAATGGTGATGTTAATAGTGCTTACAGTCGTTCCGGTGAACCTGCATATGACGTGCATGTAGCTCCCAGACTCCGGTAGCCAGTCGAAGAGATACCAAGGTGTCAGCTGAGACTTGAGAACGCCGGCGAGGGAGTATCGGAGGGGCATCTCCGGTACGACGATGTAGTTCTCCGTGACGGCGAACGAATGCACCCATCCCGGTGCGTGCCCTCCACGGCAGTGCACTCTCCCAATCACTTTCCTCTCGTTGCTCCCGGCTGCCATCCTGACGACACGATGGCCACGCCGGAAGATGTCCGGGAGCAGCGTCAAGAACTCGGTCCTGTCACAACCGGGTGCGCGGACTGTAGTAGCAAGCCCCATAGCCTATCCGCGTACCGAAACTTGCCGATTGTGTCGAGAGTCTCCGGGTCTATCAGCACGGATGGTGGCCTCGGTGAGGCACAGCACCCGGCCATCCCCTAGAGGTAGCACGGAAATGTTGACGTTGTCGGTGAGCAAAGTGCCACTTCCGAGGCCGACGACGTTACGCACGCGATCGAGCAGAGGGACACAGTTGGGAGAACTCCCGGTGGAGAGGCCGGCCGTGCACCATGGCAGCTTTGTACGCGTCCGACTCGACCTGACGATGAGTGCGGGTGGCGCATCCTCGCCGGAAGGAGATGCGCACAAGTGTGGCGTACCCGTCGAATATGTGGTGGGACGAGTGCTCGCCGACGTCCCAAAGACCTGGCCCGTTCCTTAGGTACGTGCCATTCTGTAGAAGCTCAGTTACAAGACATGTGATGTTATAAGATGTTCTGCTGAAAAGTAGGTCGTACCAGCCAAGTAGGGAGGTGTCCTTCCACAGCCATATCACCCTCCCACCGTTCTTTCCGGACATTGCTCCATGCAGGATGCTTCGTCCAGCATTCTCCAGCGACCTTCACACAGCTGACATGCCTACGACTTTCCTTTCCCAAGCTGATATTGAGGAAGGTCTGATTGGAGAGAGAGTTGGACAAGAAGAATGATTTAGGAGCAGCACGTAGCGTGGAGGGATAGGTAGCCATTCTTGTGTTGTGTGTGAGGGATAGACGACGAAGCTCGAGGCTACCCGGCAAATCTATTACATTTATTTTATAGTACTGGATATATGGTCATGGTGCTACTTAGGCAACAATATTATTATATTGCAATTAATTGATAGTTGATGCTGTTCATAGCTATCGCGGGTTCGTAATCGCGGCAAGCATCGTGGTTGTTAGTCAGAAGTCAGAAGTGTGGGTCTCCGGTGGCTCACGTACTCAAAAACATAAGAGACACATCGGTTTATCCTAGTTCGGGCTATCGAGGCCCTATGTCCAGCAGTGAAGTATTATTCGTGCTCATCAGGAGCACCCAAATCAGGGGTTACAATGGAGGAGAATGAGAGTTTGACAAGGGATCGCTCGGTGCTATCCTATGGTCCTGCGGTGGTGAGGTTCTTCCGAGCAAGAAAGGGACCGGTCCTCTCTCTTGCCAAGTTGCTGGGGGAGGAACTCACTTGTGTTTCTCTCAGTTGCTCTGTCTAGCCGATGCTTCTGCTGTCTAATCGACCTCCAATGTCTCGGCTCTCCTCTATAGGAGCCGACCTCCCCCTTATATTCTAAGGAAGGTCAGGTACAAGTCGGTTTGTAGCTTCAGTCTATGGCCTACGTGCGCCGAGTGCAAGAGAGTACTGCCGCAGCGTGGATGGACCTCGGCTTCGTCGTGTAGGGGAGTTGTAGGAGCTGCTGGTGCCGCCCAACGTCGCTGCTGCCTGACACTTGACCATCAGGGGCTGTCTGCTGTGGTCTGGCCTCCTCGGGGTAAGCCTTCTCGAGGCTTCCTCGGCTGAGCGGCTGACGAGTGGGCCCTAGAGCCCGCTGTCCTTAGAGTTGGTGAAGTTGTTTGTCCTGTTGCGAAACGCTGATTGTGTGACCCTGTCGAGGGAGTGGTGGACAGCGCCTCGCACCCGTTTAAAGGGTTGCTTGTTGCCCGAGACGTCGGTTCTAGATGCTTAGTTTTTATGTTGAATGCAGAAAAAAATAGTTTGCCACAGCATTGTCAACACCATAGAGTAATCAAAGATGTCTTGTTCAGGTTGGTCACTTGTTGGTTTTTCTACCACACGCTGGTAGCTACAACAAGAGTTAAATGCACCAGCGGCCCTCGAACTTGTAGACGTGTGTCACATAGGTCCATAAACTTGGAAAATGCATTTCTGGGTCACTAAACTTGTTAAGTGGTGCACCGCAGGCCCATACCAGCCACGTGCACATTTTTTTTCTGACGTGGCAGCTGGCGTGCATGTGGCTTCCTCCGGCGGCTGCTTGCTGTTTGCTGTTTGCTGTTGCTCCTGCTTGCTGCTTGCTGCTCGCCGCATGCTCCTGCTGCTTGCTCCGGCGCATGCTCCTGCTTGCTGCACCTGCACGCACGTGCACGCAACTCGCCGCACAGCGCCGGCGATGACTCCCTAGACGTGCTGCCATTGTTGCTGCTGATGCCCAGGCCGTGCATCTTCTCCATGGACAGCTCGTAACCTTTGACGAACACGTCGTCGACCTGCTCGCCGTTCTCCTCCGGCTCTGGTGCCAGCAGCTTGTTGCTCCTCCTGCCGGTCTCGGCGTCGTCGTCCCAGTTGTGCCGGTTCCTTGCAGCCTCTGCCGCTGACTCTGCCATCCGCTACACTGTTGGTGTTGGGTAAGGCAAAGACACGAGGCACCATGCTGCCGTCCCTGATGGGCAGGTGCTCTCTGGAGGTGGCGTCGAGTCCAAAAATGCTGGTTGTGGTGGAAAAGGGCAAGAACTTGTTGGCCTCCTCCATTCCCTCGAGGAACGCCTGGTTGAGCATGTCCATGGTAACCCGCACCCCGTCTCCGAAGCTCGAGCTCTGGATGGTGGCCGTGTCGCCGGCATTGAAGAACACGCGGGCGTCTCCCAACTGCTACGCGATGGCCAAGCCAGCTAGCGGTCGAGAGCGAGGCCGGCCGGCGTCCGAGGCGAACGAGTCAGCTGCGTGCACCCCACTTTGGAACCTTATATCTCCAACTAGGCCGAATTAGACTTTGGCACTTTAAGCTCTACAACATTTGTTACTACCGCTTGTGCTAAAACGAAATGGATTCAGAGTTAAGATGGGACAAAGATTGATGTTTCCGTGTATTTTTGCGGTAGTATTGGTTACTTCCTCTCCCTCGCGCACCCTCGTCCGAGCAGGCGCTCGCGCTGTTCCGGCGCGGCGTCCCTCGCCCGAACGCCTTCACGGCGAGCTCCGTGGTCAGGCCGAGGCCGGCTGTGGCCAAGCGCAGGCCATGCATGGGCGCGAGGTTGCCGTGGTCGTCGAGCCGGAGAGCAGCCACGGCAGCCGGAGAGCAGCCACGGGAGTCTCGAACGGCGGCGTGGTCCTCGATGGAGATGCCGTTGATAGGTCACCGACGAACAGCACGGCGTTGCCCGGGTGGGACTCGTAGTGCCGGCGCAGCGACAGCCCAGTCCGGCAGCCCACGTCGGCGTCTTCCTGGCTCCTGGCTCACGAGGCCGATCTGGAGCCACTCCACGTTGAGCGTGCCAATGTCACTGCGGTGGTGGAGAGAGGGCGGCACGCGGAGTACGGCGCGATGCCCGCGGTGGAGTACCTGTCCCTCAACGGCAACAACCTGCAGGGCCGCATCCCGCCGGAGCTCGGCAACCTCACCACGCTCCGGGAGCTCTACCTGGACTCGTGTGCTTTCGTGATTGTACGAGGTTGCGACAATGACCTATGACTGCTGAACAGCGCCGGCACGAAGTAGTCGTCCGTCCTCATCACCAGCCACGGAGCGCGGCGGAGGAACTGCCGCTCGTCGTCGCAGAAGAAGAGCTTGTCGTGGTACGTGCAGGAATGGTCGAGGTCCTGTACGCCTCGGTGCCCCTGTGCCGCCTCCCTGCACGCACGTGCACGCAACTCGCCGCACAGCGCCGGCGATGACTCCCTAGAGGGTATGCTCGGCGAGTACTGCGGCGGCAAGGGACACGCCGTCCCGGACCCTTAGCTCCTCGGCCACGCGGGCTCCAGCAGCGGTGCCAGCGCCCGGACCTCGCCGAGGGAGTGCGCGTAGAAGAGCGCGTCCACCTTCTGCGGGTGCATGGCCGCCCACCGCGTGACGTAGCCGGAGGTGAGCGCGCGCCACCACTGCTCGTCCCGCACCTGCACGATGTCCTTGAAGATGACGGTGGTCTCGGAGACGTAGGCGAGGCGGTGCTCGCTGTCGCCCCACGTCTCCTTGTCGTTGGGGTCGACGGGGAGCACGAAGGAGCCCGCGCCCATGTACTTCTGCAGCTGGTAGCTCAGGTGGAGGTCCTCGCCGGTCATGAAGGTGAAGGGCGTCTCGATGAAGAGCGTCTTGACGTGGTCGGTGGGCAGGAACCAGGAGCTGGACAGGAAGTCCACCTGCACGATGCGGTCGACGGTGATGTCGTAGGCCGGGTCCGGCAGGTACAGCCCGGCCTCCTTGGAGCGGAACTTGCGGTAGCTTGGGAAGGTGAAGTCCTTCTGCCGTAGACGAAGTCGGACTCGGACTGCAGCGCCATCTGGAAGCGGCCGTAGTACTTGAAGTCGTAGCCGGAGGCGACGAAGCTGACGCGCGAGTCGTTGTAGCTCTCGACGATGCGGCGGAGCGACGCCTCGTTGGGGCTGTCGAAGGACAGCACCCAGGCGCGGTGGAACGGCAGCGTCTGCCGCCGCAGCTGCTCCAGCTGCGCGCACAGCGTGCGGCGCTTGAAGTGGTTGAGGATGACGGTGACGCGCGGCACGTTGGGGCCCGACACGCTCCACCGGGACCTCATCCGGAGCAGCTCCGGCAGCTTCTCGGTGCCGAAGCTCCGCCGCTGGAACGCCAGCACCTCGTCGTAGAGCTTGCGCTTGAGGCGGATCATGACCACGTCCGTCGACTTCTTCTGCTCGAAGTCGATGCTCTCGTGCTGGCACACCTCCTCCGGGGATAGCGCGCCGCCGCCGGGCTGCGTGGTGATGATCTGCTTCCAGTGCTGCGCGATGCGGGTGGCCCACGCCAGGTCCGGCTTCACGTTCACGCGGAGGTCCACGGCGGGGCTCATGTAGTAGAGCAGGAAGGTGGCATAGATGGCGAAGGCGAACTGGAGGCACGTCAGCGACGCCACGAGGCGGGACGTGTTCCTGGCCCCGCCGCGCGCGGGCTTGCCACCACCGCCCTTGCCGCCGCAGTACTCGCCGAGCATACCCTCTAGGGAGTCATCGCCGGCGCTGTGCGGCGAGTTGCGTGCACGTGCGTGCAGGTGCAGCAAGCATGCGGCGAGCAGCAAGCAGGAGCATGCGCCGGAGCAAGCAGCAGGAGCATGCGGCGAGCAGCGAGCAGCAAGCAGCAAGCAGGAGCAACAGCAAACAGCAAACAGCAAGCAGCCGCCGGAGGAAGCCACATGCACGCCGGCTGCCACGTCAGTAAAAAATGTGCACGTGGCTGGTATGAGCCTGCGGTGCACCACTTAACAAGTTTAGTAACCCAGAAATGCATTTTTCAAGTTCATGAACCTATGTGACACACGCCTACAAGTTCGAGGGCCGCTGGTGCATTTAACTCCTACAACAATCAATTTTATTAGTCAGTACAGAGTTTGACTAGTGCAATCCTAGAACAATCTACTGTGATTGTTTCTGTCTTCTACTTTAATGTGTTCTTGCTTTCATGATCCACGTGCTTCTCTCATAGGAAACTGTTTGTATGATTGCACCTGGGCCAATAAAACTTTCTTATAAAGCTTCCTAATAAATAAATGGCATTTGTTTTTAGAATCTTTGCTCAAAACTACTTATTTTATGTTCAATTGATTTTCAGGTAGCTTCTGGAGGTGCTTGGTAGCACATCATATAGACAACAAGCCAATTGAAGTACTTCTAGAATTATGGATAATGTTTGCTTATTTTAGACTCCCTAGAGATGAAATTTTAGTTCATACGCACTTGTTAGCTTGGCTATAAATTGTTTGTCCTCAAACTATATGTGACAATAGTGAACATGTCAATAAATGAAAGAAGCAATGTTTGTTTGTAAGATTGGTGTATTATGAGATGTGTTGCATGCTAATGCAGTGATGATTTCGCACTAATCTGTGATGTTCTTTTTCGTCACTATAGTTTGGATCTGGGCTTGGATATGGATTGGGTCTAGTGAATGGACAACTAATCCATGACGAACACAAATGTCAATCTATGACGGCCCAATTTGTTCCAGCAAATGTATGACACGAGATACATGACGGTTTTTTCGATCGTCAAGGTAGGTTAACCATGACGCGTTTTCGAGTGTCTATGACCAAAGTAATCTGTCATGTAAAGCCACATTCCTTGTAGTGCGAGCACTCGCTCGGGTCAGTGATGGGATGGAGTCAGGCTCTAGACACCGTCGCTTGGCAGCTCGGGGCCCTAGTGAGCCCCGACTAGTGGCCACAGACATCCTTGGGCCCTACCTAACTCTGTCTAGACGGTGCGCGCAAGCGTACCTGATGGGTATAGCCCCCGAGCCTCGAGCGATCTCGTGAAATCGGTCGGGGGGGGGGGGGGGGGGGGGGGGTTCCGTCAGTCGGCAACCTCTTTCCTGGGGACTTAACATACACCTATGTTTGACTCTCATCAATAGCCTTTTCGTCTAATAATGCAGCAATAGTACGCATTATGACCAAGCACTTAGGATTGCAACCTCACAATCCTATTTCTTTTGCCCTAAGTCAGTCTCCCCTCACCCTCTCTATCTCTCTTATGAAGGTGTGGTGGTGGCAGACCGAACGTAGAGTGTGGCCGAGTGTGCATGTCTTAGAGGCGTGGCTGAGAGCATGGTTGGGGGCACGACCCCATCTTCATAAGGCAGGCACAGGTGAGGATCTCTCGCCCTCCTCCATACAATCTCCATAATCTCAATGGTGGATCCTCACTCACTCTCTCCCTCTCTCTTCCTCAGATTTTGCAGCGCCAGATCTAGATGGTGCCGAGCCCAAGGTAGCACTAGCGAGGGGGACTTCCACGACACAAACAGAGCATCAGTGGGCTCCACGGCGAGTAGTGGTGGCCCCCCACTATAGGCAATGGGCAACGCAGGCTCCGCAACGAGCTTGCACCTTTCTTTGTTTTTTCATTAATTTGCACATGCGGGCGTCTTGACCGCCTCACTAAAGATTGATTAGCAGTGACCCTCTATTAGAGGCTGTGGCTCCACTCGTTATTGAAAATTCTTTGTGGCCATCTCTGAAAACGTTTTATGTAGTTGTGGTTGTAGCTATCCGTATTCATATCCATAGATATCCGAATATATTCGATCCGTTTATGCCAATGCTAGCTATCCTCTCAAATGACGACTCACATCATGTTTTTGTGGCACTCAGTGAGTTTGAAACTATAAGGGTTTTTATGGTACTCACTACTTGAATCACAATATTGCATTGAGTTCTGTAACACAAACCTTATCCTTGGTTTCAAACCGGTGTTAAAATCCAATTATTTTTTTAAAATGTGCCAGTCACATCCATCCCTGCCCAACCGTGCCCTCGCTCAACCCCATGACGTCGTGTCATTGCCTGCCCCACTGCCTAGATCGACACCGTACGGCCTCCTTTACCAAGCCCCGCCTGCCACTTCAAGTAGTGGGGCCACCATGCGCCGAGGGGTGTGGCAGGCCACGCCCGGAGCCACCGACGGGGAGCAACAATAGGCTTGTGCCTGGGGCTGGCGACCCTACATAGGGCCCGTCTTGCCAAGCAGGGCCCTTATTCAACGAGGGAGGATCCAGGGAGGCGGGAAGGAGGGAGGCTGGTGAGCCCACACCGGTTCTGTCTCGCCGTGTGCCATGCCGAGGGAGATGCCAGGGAGGGATGGAGGAAAATGCTAGGGACGGAGCAATGCCGTCGTGTGCCGAATGGCTGCTGTCGGGGAGCCATAACGCACCCTGTGCTCGGGGCTGCCGAGCCCACGCAAGGCACCACCTTAGTGTGCACTTCTGTGCACCGAGCCCACACGAGCACCTCCTAGCCGAGATGTTGAGGGAGAATAGAAACAGGCGATTGATGGATGGGCCTATCGACCAGTGTGCTCCCATTCATGTGTCGACACATGGCTGCATAAACCTAACCATCAGCCACCTGAGACAGCACAAGTGGTGGGAACAAACACGTGGGGCCACATGTGGAGGGTCACGTGACCACATGCACGGAGGCTAGGTTCATTCGATTTTCATTGTCGTCTCCTCTCTCGAACGGATGGTGAAAATCATTTGTACTGCCGGTATGGAACAATAATTATCGGTGAAAATCAGGATTGTTTTTGCTATCGTAGTGTATTTTGATTCCAGAATGGTGCTAAATACCTACTCTATTTTCAAAGCTTCTTAAAGTGGTCAGTGTCCTATTGATTCAAGCTGCAAACCAGCTAGCTTCCACAGCACAAAATGGCAACTCGGCAAGCAGCATCAGCGGGGCCGAAGCTGACGGTTAATTGATGGGGCCGCAGAAGGCACCATCAAAATAGCGACCATGGTGTAACTGAGAGACTACGACGTGCTGGACAGGGACATTGTTGAGTACTTGGGCCACACATTCGGTATCTCACACAAACCACGCTGCCATATCCGTAGGTACCACGTGAAAATAGTTAAATAGTGACAGACGTTATTAGAAAGTAAAAATCACAGGCGTTTGTTGATCATACTAGAACAAATCAAGCCTTCCCTGATGTATTTCTTATGAAAATAGAGCCTTCCCTGATGTTGTCAATTTGGCACCAATAACTGAGAATTTTCCACTTCAAAAAAGCCAGAATTTTAATGCCAGCTATGTATGAGCTAGTTTTCCTTTGATATCCACATGAGTGTCGTGCATGTCCACTAGTCATACTCCATCAAATCAAGCCTTCCCTGATGCATTTCTTATGAAAACAGAGAAATATGTCATAGATTAATGATGTTTTCTTTAGACAGTGTCATAAGATTACCCCGCGGTTCTAATAGTGACAAATAAAAAAAAAGAAACATCACCAAGAGACCATCACTAACACGAGATGTGTGAATAAGTAACACAAAGAGACTAATATTTTTTTACATTCTTCTAGATTTCACTCCATGTTTTTTATGCATTCATGATTCATTCACGTGTCACAACCCAAAAATCTAATTTTAATTTATATAAATAATACTAGTAGAATAATGGTTTTAATTTCACATTTTTCAAAAAACTTATCTAGCATCTAGTTGAACAACAAAAAATAATATAGTTACAACAAAATAATATTTCTAAAGTAAAACTAATATTGACATAAGCGTTAAAAAAGGTGTTGTGTACGGCTTTAAGATTTTGTTTGTGTGCAAAAAACATGTTTCAAAACGTTTTTGTGCTCTGCTTCCTCCGCCGCTAGCAAGTGGGATCGCTGGTAGGTGCGAGCCTGGCGCGCCTAGACTCGTGGCTTGTTGAAGGCTCTCGGCCATCCAATGGTCCGCATGAGGGGCCACCGTCGCGACGTTGACCCACATTAAGGACGTGATTATTTTTTTTAGAATAAAAGGACGTCATTAGTTGCGTGTATACAGTGCGTCCATGCGAACCTCATGCAATTGCTAGGTTTCCTCGTTTTACAGGGCGAACCGATCACAGCGTCAACCAATTACATTAATTTCTGTTTGTTTAATATTCAACGTATTCTGCTGCCAAAATCCGTTCCCTCTCGATTTGTGTGGTAAAGGATTGCAGTAACTGGTCCATTTCCATAATTCCATTATCGTCGTTTATGCATTCCCTTTAATTTGCATTGCCGTCGCTGTATGTGAACCAAATGGACACCCTATATATTGGTTGCCTGGAAAAGCATTTGAACCTAGTCTCCGCGATGCAAAAAGCGTCCACCAAGATTTCTCTGCAGATATTGAATCAATGTTCATTTCTAATGGGCCTGGCTGGCTCCGTGCACGGCAACGTAGGCAGCGCTTGTCACTGTTAAAAAACGATTTTCAGCCACAACAATATTTTTGGACAGAGGCGGCTCAATTAGGGGCCACCTCTGTAGTGCTCTGTGAACCAAGCCACCTCTGGAGATGCATCTTCAGAGACTGCTCCAAAGCCAACTGCCTCTAGAATTGGTTCTTTAGAGGCGGCTAGCTTTACCGGCCGTCTATGAAAATGATTGTATTTTCAGAGTTTCGAAGGGCGCTTCTTTGCTCTATTAACTTCAATATAGACCCTGGCAAACCCGAGAGGGGATTTGGTATAAGTCTGCTTCACCATGTAAAGTGGCTTACCTATAGTACTAGCAATCATTCCTATAATATTGGAAGACCAGAGGTGGAGCCCAAGCTGAGGGAACCGTACCCTCATAGGGACGCTCTACAAGACGGTTGGTAAAGCCGCCTCTAAAGAACCATTTGGAGCCACCTCTAGTAGAAATAAATGTATACTCTGCCCCTCGCTCACTCTCTCCTCTCCCAAACCGCATCGCCTCCTCCTCTCCCAAACACAATCGCCTCTCCTCTCCCAAACCCTATCGCCTCTGAACTTGGCTGCGTGCACATGTGGCAATGTCGAGTGGCAGGTGCATGTGGCTTCAACGCCAAGACCCAACCATGCAATGAGGAAGGTCAGTTCGCCCCTCGGGCGGCAGAGGGGGTTGGATCCCAGTGCATGGCGATGTCCTTTACCTGTTTGACTCCGATGAAGAAGTGAGCCCTCCACCATGTGCGAAGGATATTTTTTATATTATTCAAATTATTATTTATTGATTGATTATATAATTTTTTTGAGATCCATATTCATTTTCATTTGCAAATACAAACTCTCTTGCATTTTCTTTTTACTTTAGCGCTAAGGATAAGGGAACGGAGAAAAAAAGAGCTGGCTTGGCTGGCATTGCAGAGTAGCGGAACCACCATGGGGCGGGCAAAGGTGAGGGGCATGGACCGACGTGGGATGTGGCAAAGGTAAGGCAACATCGACTGCCGTTGGTCGGGGGAAAGGCGACAACATGAAGGATCCGGTGCCGACCGCCAATAAGAAGGGTCCTTTGACTTCCGTGAAGAAAGTCAAAGGGCATGCGGCGTATACACCTGCAACGAAAGCCGGTCAGTGGTGCACTGTGACTGCGTGCTCAAGCAAGAAGAAGGTTAGCCTATTTCCCGTCCTCCACGCGCAAGGTGCACTGCCGTCTATAGGTCCTGGGGTTCCCGGAACTTGAAGTCGACCCGAATGTGTTCTGGAACACCCCCGATGAAGAGGCCGGCCTTCTGGACCAGCAGAAGATTCGGCGTGTGGCACACTAGCACGTTGAAGCGCTCCTGGTACTCTTGGACCATGGCGTGGAAGGGTAGCCATGCCAGTTTGGCGAGGCGATTGTTGCGGATGGCCAGGCCGAACCACAAATGGCAAAGGTCTTTGAATCGCTCCAATGATGGCATGCCCTCATCTTGCTCCAGGGCATAGTACCATGTCCGGGCCACACCCACGAGGTGGTACGATGCGAGCGAGACCCGATCCGAGGCGAGTGTACGCTACCCATGGAAGAACTGCTCGCAATGGTTGAGCCAATTCAGGGGGTCCTTCTTGCCGTCGTAGGTGGAGAAGTTGAGCTTGCTGAAGCGAGGGACGCCCAAACTAGGAGGCTCGCCGGTAGCACCGACAATGGAGGGTATCGGCGCATATGAGAAGGGTGGCCACTGTGGAAACATTGGCAGTGGGGATGGCAAGGAGGGAAAGTTGATCTAGTGGATGGGAAGGGGGCGGGTGGGGCAGCTGTGGCTGTTGCGGTTAGCAGGAGGGTGGTGGGCGGTGTGGTGGGTTGGGTGGTGGTAGGCGGCACAGCAGTGGTGGTGGAGAAGGCTAGGAACACCATTGTCCCGTACCCTGGCATCCCGTAGGGTAACCCTAGGGCATGGCGCCCACACAAGAGGACGCCTGCTGGTTCTCCAAGGACGACATGCGGGTGGAGAGATTGGCTAGCTGCTTGGCGATGTCGTCGGTGGCTGGCGGTGGAACCGGTGGCTGCACATCTTTGTCATCTTCACTCGGCATCTCTGATACCAGATTGATAGGATGGGTGATCCTACCGCGGCTACGTAGGTTGTTGGGGTAGGTGATCGGTGGCCGGGCCTAAACCCCCGGCGGCGTGTGGTGCCATGGAGGACAAGCAAGAAGCGCATGAGAGAGAGGGGGTAGGCGTGGAAGATGGCCCTTGAGGCCAGGCAAGTTAATTGCCTCGCTTAATTAACTCCTCACAGTTTAGAGGTATATATCCTCTCCTAACAAATCAATCTAGCTCTTGCTTTTATGGAAATAAGGGGAAACAAATAAATGAGATAAAATCCTAGGCATTGCGCCCCCTAAACTTACCGTCATCTTCAGCCGTTCCACCTGGCCTCGCCACAAAGAAGGGCTCTGATGGCACAGAGCCCACCTCGTGCCAGTTCTTGGCACCTTTCTCCAGTAGGTCGATCTTGGTGAGCGAGTTGAAGAAATTGCATGGCCGTTGGGCGCCACATGCGTAAACATAACGATGCTCCTTGCCCTGGTAGGCCGGGTTGATGGAAGACAACTCCACTCCCCGACCGTGCACCTCAGGGTCCAGCACAGTTTCCAGCTGGCCTGAGGTGGTTCCATCCAGTGGTATATCCTGAACCGGGCCACCCTGCACACAAGACGCATAGTACAGTACTTGTCAAAATAATTCCTGTAGCTAGCGGTATATCAAGTACCTAGCATCAGGGAATGCATCCTTGTTAATCCCAGACGGATCTCTCTGTTGGTATGCGTTAATGAAGTGTAATGCCATGAAAGGAGGAACCTCCACGCTCGCCACCTACAAGAAGGTACATGTAAATAACATCAAGAAAACATCCACGGAAAGATCAACGTAAATACACAGTAGGTAATTAATAATGATGTTAGTTAAGAGTTCTTACGGTCCTTCCGGAGAACTTGCATATGATGGTAGCCAGTCGAAGATATACCAAGGTGTCAGCTGAGACTTGAGAACGACAATGTACTTCTCAGTGACGGCGAACGAATGCACCCATCCCGGTGTGTGCCCTCCCCGGCAGTGCACTCTCCCAATCACTTTCCTCTCGTTGCTCCCGGCTGCCATCCTGACGACACGATGGCCACGCCGGAAGTTGTCCGGGACACTACCGGAAACAGTAAGTTTGCCGTGTGCCACAGGCACTCGATAAAGGCTACATTACACTCGGCAAACCATTTGCCGAGAGCACACGGCATCTAAACAGTAGCTTTGCCGAGTGTTTTCTGTCGGGCACTCGGCAAAGACTTTGCCGAGAGCTGAAAACGACACTAGGCGAAAAAAAGTACGTGACGGAGGGGAAACGGTCACGACACGTTTACCGAGTATCAACGGTGAGACACTCGGCAAAGATTTCCATTTTACCGTGTGTCAAACTTGGAGCCCTCGGCAAAGCTGTCCAGTTTGCTGTGTCTCAAACAACTCGGTCGGTCCCCGTCACAACCGGGTGCGTGGTCTGTAACCAGCTCCATAGCCTGTCCGTGTAATGGAACTTGCCGATGGTGTCGAGAGTCTCCGGGTCTATCAGAACGGAGCTCTTGGTGGTCTCCGTGAGGCACATCACCCAGCCGTCACCGAGCGGCAGCACGGAGATGTTGGCGTTGTCGGACAGCAAAGTGCCACTTCCGAGGCCGACGACGTTGCGCACGCGGTCGAGGAGGCTCCCGGGCTCGGAGGGACACAGTTGAGAGAACTCCCGGTGGAGAGGCCGGCCGTGCGCCGTGGCAGCTTTGTACACGTCCGACGACGATGTGCGCCGGTGGCGCGTCCTCGCCGGAAAGAGATGCGTACCAGTGTGGCGTGCCCGTCGAATATGTGGTGGGAGGAGTGGCCGCCGACGTCCCACAGACCTGGCCGTTCCTTAGGTACGTGCCGTTCTGTAGAATCACAGTGTCATAATTCAGCTGATCATGACTGTAAAAATAGTTGTCTTATACTATTATATTACTGACTAATTAACAAAGTATATGGCCCGCACGCATTTACACGGCCGCTATGCCGTTTTGCAGTTATGCAATTTATTGTGCATTGCCTCATCCATTTATACTTCCGGTCTCAAATCATGTCATGAACATTATCATAATTGGCCTTGAGAATTGGCAATGAAGATTTTTCTGTTTGGCAAAAGCAAGTATAACATTGCATATAAATTCATATAGTCGCAAAAAATAGATGCAACAAGAGTTTATATATTTTTAGATTAGGTTTCAACTTAAATACATACCGTGCAAGAAAAAGATAAATACTATAAATTCTAACTAGATGCCTAATGGAGCTTCCACGTTAATCCTCACAAGACTCGATAGAAAAACTATAGATAGATCCTAGAAAATCTTTTTTTTTAAATCAGAAACATCTGACCATCAATTTGACATAACCTAATCACCATTGCTAATAATAGCTATTGGATATACTCTATTTTCTAAATAATTACTCATCTCTGCTATTATGTAAAGTAACCAATAACTCTATGTTCAAATTACCCACCTATGACATTAAAAAATATGATCTAAAGTAGACCTAATTTTACATCTAATTACCCATGTCCTCATATTACGATAAATAGCTTGTGTAACCTCATTTTCATCATATTATTAGAACGCAACATCTCAGCTCGTTAGTAGCCTGTAGTAGTTGTGAAGTTGGCCAATGTTGCACGTGGGAGTCTATTGGTAGCTATATTTTCCCGGCCATTTAAGATTACTTTAGAGTAAACTATCGGATCATTATAAGGCTTGAGTATTAAAGTTGTATTGAGGTTAGCACCTACCCTCTTCTAAGATCACACTTCAAGCTCTATCACTTATGTTAAGCGACATGGTGCAGGATTCAAATATTTTCGTGTGGTATTGTATAGTATTTAAGAACATACTCTACAAGCTAAAATCCTTATTTTAAAAAGTGTAAAAAAATGAGTTAATTAAATATACAATAAGCACAAAAGCTTTAATGTAGTAGCCAATAAGAATAAAATTTATAAAAAAAATTAAAATTTAGATTCATGGCTTCATATGATATATGGTGGAATAAGAGCCATCATGCAAAAAATACTATTAATAAGTTTATGATAAGTAAATATAGACTGCGAGTATCTATTATGTCTATTATGTTAAAAAATAAATAAAGAGAAAAACCATATAACTTAATATAAGTAATTCTTTATTAGCTATATGTATTAAACAATAACTAATACTCAATTATATCTCTTAAAGTTGTAGCCTATGTGAGAGCACGGGTCGATGGACGGGCTAAAACCAAAGTGAACTGACATTTGAAATGGAGGTGGCATGTACCAGCCAAATTGGGAGGTGTCCTTCCACGGCCAGGTTGCCTTCCCATCTTTCTTGCAAAGAATATACAGCGTGTTTGGTTGTGGAGTGGCATCTGTCATCCGGCATGGAATCACTCCAGCTAGGCTCGGAAGGCGCTTGGCGGACGACGAATTTCGAGGAGTGAGGTGGTGGTGCTTTTACGCCTTGCGGCAGGTGCGACATGATGACGGACGACTCCCGTCCGCTTGGGCTTGGCAAACCAAACGCAACATTCAGATTCAGGCTCGGATACAGGTCCGTATGATTCCGCACCGTATCATGACGCTAACCAAGGACGCTGATAGTGTTTGAACCGCCGTAGAGTCAGTCCATCGTTGCACTTGCATTGCGTCCCTCTCCAATAAGCCTTCATATGTGTAAAACTACCCCCTCGAGCTTCAAGCGCAGATGGCCTAATCGACTTGGACGACAAAGAGACAGAGTTGTCTATCTCAGGCCGGACTCGTTGAAAAGCATAAACGGGACTGTGTGGTACACCAGTTGTGTCCACTTGCCTTTGGAGCTTGCTGGTTTCGGTGCTGTTGTTATACTGATTTCGTCACTGTGCTGTGGAGACTTTAAGGAGGTCGCAATTCTGCACGTTGCAGTTTTTTTTTTTTTTTTTTTGTTGCTGAGGGGTCCTGAACGTTGCAGTTGCGTGCTCCTCTATCAGGCTACCACATATTCTGGCCTTGTTTGAGGGGCAGCTCCGCCAGCGTTTTGTCCTCCTTGGCGTCAGATGTGTGGTCCCCCGTAGTCCACGAGGATCTGTCACTGCGCCGCTGTTACTCAGGGCGTATGTGGTGGCTTGAGCCAGGTAGCCATCTGGACCCCACGCAGACAAAATTGATGGCCTAGATTTGCCGCCTCGACCAGGCAGCGTTGCCAGAGTCTCAAGCAAACAGGCCCTCAGTCCCCCTTGAAAGCATCTAGGCCCTTAGTTGGGTTTCGGTGATTAATGACAATACGTGATTACTGTGACTAACGTGTGTTTTGCAGAGACAATTAAGTTAGGTCACGTTAATGGAGATCGATGGGGCAATCATGATGGTCATGCCCCTACGATGGAAATCGTTTTGGTTTTCAAAGGATGGACGACAAGGTTAAGGATGGACTAGTTCTAAGTGTCGATTGGAGTTGCAGAGACACTTAGAGTAGTTTAGGACTTTGTTTTTCCTTTGGCCGTACTATTAAGGGGGTATAGACGGGTAGCTTGACCTAGGTGAGACTAGTGAGTTAGGTGTGGTGCACACTTGTTAAAACTAGCACTAGGTAGCTCCTAAACAGCCCTTAGATCCAATGGAGCAAACTTCATTCATATATGATCGAGAGTTGGAAGTGAATAGAGGGTCAAATACTGACCGGACGCTGGTTCTGGGTTGACCGGACGCTGGCGCAGAGTCCGGTCAGTTCATTTGACCAAAGTGAAATTGTCTGGTGCGACCGGACGCTGAGAGATGAAGTGACCGGACGCTGAGAGCCTGCGTCCGGTCGACTCCAGTAAGGTTCCAGAGAGGGAAAATCGTGACCGGACGCGTCCGGTCGAGTTCGGGGTATACTGACCGGAGTGTCCGGTCAACACGACCGGAGCGTCCGGTCAATCCGCAGAGGCACATAACGGTTCGTTTTTCAGCCGGTGTTATAAATACAACCTCCACTCGTGTGTGGGGGTACTTTTGCTCATTTCAACAGCTGAGAAACACCTTAGAGAGTGCCAAGAAGAGCAAGGTCCTAGTGAGGTGATTGAGATTTGAGAATCCCAAAGAGAGCCCTCATTAGTGAGATCAAGAGTAGCAAAGTGTGCATCCACCCTTCTCATTAGGCTTGTCGTGGTCCAGTGAGAGTTCGTGCTTGTTACTCTTGGTGATCGCCATCACCTAGATGGCTTGGTGGTGATTGGGAGCTTGGTGATCATCCGGAGAGCTTGTGGATGACCCAACTCAAGTTGTGAGCGGTTGTGGGTGATTCACCGCGATGGAGTGTCGAAGAATCAACCCATAGAGAGCACTTGATCCTTGCGCGGATCAAGGGGGAGCTACACCCTTGCGCGGGTGCTCCAACGAGGACTAGTGGGGAGTGGCGACTCTCCGATACCTCGGCAAAACATCGCCGCGTTCCTCCTTCTCTATTTACTTTGAGCATTTACTTTGAGTATTTATTTTGAGCAATTCAATTCTTGTCTTTACATTCATAGAATTACCATGCTAGAGTAGGATTGAAACTTATGTTGCAAGTCTTTTATGCGGTAGAACAATTAGAAACACTTTCTATACACAAGGGGTTAATTGGGCTAACCATAGGATTTAATTATTGCAAAGAAATTTAGAATTGGCCCAATTCACCCTCCCTCTTGGGCATCTTGATCCTTTCAATTGGTATCAGAGCCTCGTGCTCACGTATTTAGGCTTAACCGCCTAGAGCAAGATGTCTCACGGAAATGGACCTTCTCCTATCTTTGAGGTAGATGATTTTCCTTATTTCAAAATTCGCATGGAGGCATATTTAGAAGCTCTAGATGTTGGTATTCTTAGAGTCGCCTCACAAGGCTTCCCAAAACCTCGGGATGCTACTCACCAACAAGGCGATGAGGTGAATTACGAGAACTGGAATGCAAAGGCTCAAAACACCATTTTTAGAGGCCTTTGCAAAGATGTGTTTAATCGGGTGAGGAACCATAAAGACGCCCATGCACTATGGTCGAACGTTTGTGCTCTCCATGAGGGAACTAAGAGTGAGCGTGAGGAACACTATCATCTTGTCATGAAAAAGCTCAACTCTTTTGAAATACTTCCTAAGGAATGTGCTAATGAAATGTATTCATGTTTGAATGTTATTGTAGAGGAATTCAATGGGCTTGGACTCACTCAAATGCAACCATCTGATGTTGTAAGAAAGATTTTGAGTGTCCTCTCTATTGATAAATATGGACATATTGTGACCGTGCTTCATCAAGGTGATCTTTCCACCGCTGCACCGACACAAATCTTGAGAAAGATCAATGCTCATGAGATGTACATGCACATCACGCCACAAGATGACTCATCCTCTACCAAGAAGAAAGATAAGGACTTAGCATTCAAAGCTAGCCAAGAGAAGGGCAAAGCAAGACTTGAGTATGAGAGCACAAGTGATGATGAAGTTGATGATGAAAGTCTTGCTCTCATGGTGAAGAAGACCGCCAAGATGCTAAAGAAGCTCAACAAGAGTGGCATCAAGTTTGATGTCAAGAAGAAGAAGTTCTTCACTAGCTCTAGAAGGAAGCCAATCTCCGAGATGGATTGCTTCAATTGTGGAGAACTTAGTCATCTAGCACACCAATGCACTAAGCCCAAGAAAGACAAGTTCAAGAACAAATACAAGGGCAAGAAAGATGACTCAAGTAATGAAGAAGAAGAAGAGAAGAAGAAGAACAAGCCATACAAGAAGAGAGATGGCAAGAAGAGGGACTTCCACAAGAAGAAGAAAAGTGGAAAGGCATACATTGTCGATGATTGGCTCACTGACATTAATTCATCTTGTGCCTCATCCGATGATGATAGTGACAACGAGAAGGTGGCCGCAATTATTATCAACTCTTCATCATCTTCATCGCCACCACCGCCATCATCCTCTACACACCTATGCCTTATGGCCATGGGTGACCGCAAGGTATCTAACAATGATGATAGTAGTGATGATGAGCATGCTAGTGATGATGATAGCGATAGTGATGATGATGAATATGAATCACCTTCTTATGATGATCTTGCTAGGTTGCTAAAACAATACACTAAGATCATTATAAAAACTAGAGCTAAGAATGAAAAGCTAGAGGCTAAAAATGATGCACTTTTAGCAAAATGTGATATAGCCGAAAAGGCTAGTGTTGAGCTTAGAGAAGCAAATGATGCTATATCATCCAAACTCAAGGAGCTCAAATCTTCTAAGAAAGAGCTTAAAGATAAACATGATAAACTTGAGTGGATGCACAAAGAGCTCATCACTAGCCATAACAAGCTAAAAGATGAATATACTACTCTCAAGATTAATCATGATAATCTTATTATTGCTCAAGAATTTTTATCCAATGAGCCACATGATGCTACTAACGATGTTGTTAAGATTGATATAGCTACATTATGTGATGATTTAATTGATGAGAGCATTGAGCAAGGATCTAGTGACAAAGGCAAGCAAGTGGTTGAGTGCAATGACTATGATGAGTATGTCAAGCTCAAGCATGACAATGAAAAGCTCAAGAAAGAGTTTGAAGAGTTCAAAATCCACAACACCATTGTGCTAGAAACTCTTGATCATGATGGTGACTTGATTCTTGAGAATGAGAAGCTAAAAGAAGAAAACAAAAAACTCAAGGAAGAGAGAAACAATGTTGCACTCCAGGAAGATAAAAGTAGTGATGCACTCAAGGAAGAGAACAAGAAGCTCAAGTTGGAAAAAGAGCATCTTAAGATTGGATTGAGCAAGTTCACTAGAGGCAAGTATCTTCAAAGTGAGCTCCTAATGAACACCATCATGAAGATGAATAGAAGTGGCATTGGGTACATGGCAAATCAAGAGAAGAAGAAGGCTCAAGCTCAACAACAACAATCAAAGCCAAAGCCAAAGCCAAAGAGATGCTTTGAGTGTGGACAAGAAGGCCACTTTGCTCATGAGTGCCAAACTCCACCACCACAACCCTTGCCCAAGTATGCTAGACCCTTTGCCTTCAATGCTCACTACATGCTTAGAAAGAATTCTAGTGGAAAGATGAAAGTGATGTTCTTAGGACCTCCCAATAAGAACAGGCCTAAGAAAATTTGGGTTGCAAAGTCACTTGTTGAGAAGGTGAAGGGCCCTCAACAAGTTTGGGTTCCTAAAACTTGATCTCTTGTGTGTAGGTAAACTACAAGACCAGTGGAAGTCATTGGGTTATTGATAGTGGTTGCACACAACATATGACCGGTGATACTCGTATATTCACCTCACTAGATGAAGAAGTAGATGGACAAGAAAGAATCACATTTGAAGATAACTCAAAGGGCAAGGTTAAAGGATTGGGCAACGTGGCAATATCAAATGATCATTCTATTTCAAATGTGCTATATGTTGCTTCATTGAGTTTCAACTTGCTATCCGTTGGATAATTGTGTGATCTTGGCTTCCAATGCTTGTTTACCGAGAAGGAAGTTGTTATATCTAAGAAGGATGATGATCAAGTGATATTCAAAGGATTTAGATACAACAACCTATATCTAGTGGATTTCACCTCCGAAGATGCAAACTTGAAGACTTGCCTATTCACCAAAACAACACTTGGGTGGCTATGGCATAGAAGACTTGCTCATGTTGGGATGAGCTCACTCAAGAAGCTAATGAAGAATGATTTGGTGAGAGGGTTGAAGGATGTGAAGTTTGAGAAGGACAAGCTTTGTAGTGCATGTCAAGCCAGCAAGCAAGTTGCAAATACTCATCCAACCAAAGCTTTCATGTCAACCACAAGAGTGCTAGAACTCCTTCACATGGATTTATTTGGACCAACAACATACAAGAGTTTGGGAGGAAATCTTTATTGTCTTGTGATTGTTGATGATTATTCAAGGTATACATGGGTATTCTTCCTTCATGACAAATCTGAAGTTGCATCTTGCTTCAAGAAGTTTGCCAAGAGAGCACAAAATGAATTTAAAGTGAATCTAAAGAAGATAAGAAGTGACAATGGGAAGGAATTTGACAACACAAACATAGAAGCTTATTGTGATGAAGTTGGAATCAAACATGAGGTCTCCGCAATATATACTCCTCAACAAAATGGTGTAGTTGAGAGGAAGAACCGGACATTGATCACTCTTGCAAGAACAATGCTTGATGAGTACAACACCCCCGAAGCTCTATGGGCGGAAGCAATCAACATCGCATGCTATGCATCCAACCGCCTATTTCTTCAAAAGTTCATTGGCAAGACACCTTATGAGTTGCTCAATGGGAAGAAGCCGGATGTCTTCTTCTTTAGGGTGTTTGGTTGCAAATGCTACATCTACAAGAAGCGGCAACACCTAGGGAAGTTTCAAAGACGTTATGATATTGATTTTCTTGTTGGTTACTCATCAAAGTCCAAAGCATATAGAGTATTTAATCATGCCACCGGCTTGGTTGAAGAAACATATGATATGGAATTTAATGAATCTAATGGCTCCCAAGGAGCACATGAAAATCTTGATGATGTAGGTGATGAACCATTGAGGGAGGCTGTGAAGAACATTCCGGTTGGAGACATCAAGCCTAAAGATGATGAAGATGATGTACAAGTGATTGATCCACCATCTTCATCAAGTGTGCCACAAGATGGTGAAAAAGATAGGAGAGTAGAAAATGAAGACACTCTTGTCTCCCATGAGCAAATGGTGGTATAAGCACAAGATGTTGATGATCCACAACCTCCTCCTCAAGTGGTCAATAGAAGAAATACACCTCTACTTCAAGATCAGCCACAAGATCTCATTATAGGGAGTCCATCAAAGGGTGTAATGACTCGCTCACAAAAACTTGCTTTATTTAATGCTCATCACTCTTTTTGTCTCTTGCTTTGAGCCTACTAAGGTTGAAGAAGCTCTTCAAGATCCGGATTGGATAAATGCCATGCATGAAGAGTTGAACAACTTGACCCGCAATGAAGTATGGACCCTTGAAGAGCGGCCAAAAGGTGCAAGAGTCATTGGAATCAAGTGGGTGTCCGAAACAAGCAAGATGATCAAGGTGTTGTTGTGAGGAACAAGGCAAGACTAGTTGCAAAGGGGTTCTCTCAAGTTGAAGGTTTGGATTTTGGAGAGACCTTTGCACCGGTTGAAAGATTAGAAGACATTTGTATCCTCCTTGCATATGCATCACATCATGAAATGAAATTATATCAAATGGATATGAAAAGTGCATTTTTAAATGGCTTTATTAATGAACTAGTCTATATTGATCAACCTCACGGGTTTGAAGACCCTAGATATCCTAATCATGTTTATAGATTGTCCAAGGCATTATATGGGCTTAAGCAAGCCCCAAGAGCTTGGTATGAGCACCTTCAGGACTTCCTCATTGAGAAGGGCTTCACTATTGGGAAGGTTGACACCATGCTATTCACCAAGAAGCTTGATGGACATATCTTTATTTGTCAAGTGTATGTTGATGATATCATCTTTGGATCATCAAATGAAGATTCTTGCAAAGAATTTGGTGAATTGATGTCGAAAGAGTTCGAGATGTCAATGATTGGTGAGCTTACATTCTTTCTTGGTTTTCAAGTCAAGCAAATGAGAGAAGGGATTTTCATCTCTCAAGAGAAATATACAAAAGATCTTCTCAAGAGATTCAAGATGGATGAATGTAAGCTAATCAAGACACTAATGCCAACTAATGGACATCTCGATCTAGATGAGGGAGGTAACACGGTTGATCAAACTCTCTACAGCTCTATGATTGGTAGCTTATTTTATTTAACCGCATCTAGGCCTAACATCATGTTTAGTGTGTGTATGTGTGCTAGATTTTAAGCTAAGCCTAAGGAATCACATTTAATTGCTGTAAAAAGAATCATTAGGTACCTTAAGCACACACCAAGCATTGGCCTTTGGTATCCCAAAGGAGCTAGATTTGAATTAATTGGCTATTCCGATTCGGATTATGACGGATGCAAAGTTGATAGAAAAAGCACATCGGAGGGTGCAATTTGCTTGGTAGATCACTTGTGTCTTGGTCCTCCAAGAAACAAAATAGTGTGGCCTTATCCACCGCCGAAGTGGAATACATTGCCATGGGTGCTTGTTGTGCACAAATACTTTATATGAAACAAACTTTGCTAGACTATGGTGTAGTTCTAGAAAAAATACATCTTTTGTGCGACAATGAAAGTGCGGTAAAACTTGCAAATAATCCGGTTCAACACTCTCGCACCAAGCACATAGATATCCACCATCACTTTCTTAGAGATCATGTTGCAAAGAATGATATATCATTAGAAGGTGTAAGGACCGAGGATCAATTGGCGGATATCTTCACTAAACCGCTAGATGAGGCAACATTTTGTAGATTACGGAATGAGCTCAATGTTCTTGATTTTAGCAACTTTACTAAAAGATGAGCTTGTGTTGTCCCTTGTATTGCATTGTAAAATACAACATGTTTAATCTTTGGTAATGCATATAGGGATTGTCTAACATGGTTAAGATAACCACCGAAAAGCGTGTGAAGAAGCTTAACCTTGGATCAAACTTGACAAGCAACTAGATTTACTTTCAAGTATTGCATTGCACATGCATGATTGTTGTTTGTCGTTTATCTTAATTTGCCCTCTCATTGCCTATTTTCTTAAAAAGATTTATAGCCTAAGGCAAAATATTTTTTGAAAAAATATGAGGGTTTGAGAGAGGTCACTCACATCAGTCCCAATTGGTGTTTATTTGGATCTTATTAAAGTTGGGACTTGATTGGGAACAGGCAGCACGAAGAACTTTGAAGAATTGCTGGAAAAGGAGTGACTGGACGCTGCACCGGACTCTGATGTCCAGCGTCCGATCAGTTCACAGGAGGTGAACAGCTGCCGAGCAGGAGTGACCGGACGCTGAAATAGTGTTTTCCCAGCGTCCGGTTAGAAGGAGGTTCAGCGTCTGGTCGTTCATGAAGACGTCAAGACTAGGTGACCGGACTCTGGCTGCATCCCGTCGGTGTCCACCGGACGCGTGCGGTCGCGATTCCAGGGGTTTTGGATCTTACTGGAATCGATCGGACGCTGGGTGGCAGCGTCCGATCACTGCCACTGGAGCGTCCGGTCAATAGGAAACGTGCGTTATTCAAATTCTTTCTGGTTTCCTTTTCTCTCACGGTTGGGGACCCATATAACCGTACGCAGCGCGCTTTGACCTAATATGCATCTCCTCCGTGCCGACATCACCGCCCGCTGCCTCCCGTGCCCCTATGCCCATGCTACGCCACAGAGCCCGTGCCCTAGCCGTCGCCTCCATCGCCATAGTCCTGCGCCGTGCTCCATGCTCCCGAGCACCACCACGCCCGCATCTCTCTGCTCCCGCACCAGCGCCGCCCAAGCGCTCCCCTACTGCACCGCGCACCACCGCACTGTGCCCTGCCCGAGCCCCCATGCCTCCACTCTAGCAGTGTCGTCCACGTCCAGCGCCGGGCCGTCGATTCACTGCTCACCGCAAACCCTAGCCGATTCGGTGGTTCCCCGCGTGTCACTTCTCTTTTCTTCGGATCGCCGGTTTGTTAGCGAGTCGGTTCCGTTGAGGTGTCAGTGGCAGTTGTCAGTCAACTCGGGGCCAAGCTCGTGAGTACGGAACGAGGCCAAGCCTCAAAAGTGACAACTGATCTGTGTCAGTGGTAGTTGATTCTTCTTTGATCCATCAGATGGCTCGTATGAAGAATGTCGGAGGTGGTCCTGGTGACGAGGATCCAAGGCCCCCGCCTCGCCAGCCTACAGATCCAAAAGGCAAGGTGATAAAGAAGTTGGCTATAAGGAAGCGCAAGTATCCAGATGCAGAGACAGCGAGAGCCGCCGCAGTTGCAGAGGCTGCAGAGCGTGCCGAGAGAGGAGGTGCTCGCAGCAGAGTCTGGATCGTTGATCATATTTCACCAGACGCAAGGGCTACACTTGAGGAAGTTGAGCGCCTTCATGGTGGTCTAGCTAGGACTCTCATGATTGGTGGATGGCACATGCTATTGATGAGGGTCAGCCTCAAGGGGAGTCACAGCAGCAGGCATCGCCAGCAGAGCAGACTCAGGAGGCACAGCCAGCACAGCAGACCCAGGAGGGTGAGCAAGCCAAAGAGACAGAGCCGGCACCTCAGCCACAGTTATGCCGCTCTGGTCGTACCCATACTCCAGTCACGCCGAGGGCAGATACACAGCGGAGGGGTTCTCATCCACCGCCCAGACCACAGGGTCCTCCTCCAGTGACCCATCTTGACCTGAGGGCCACCACGGCCAAGCAGGTGCAACAGCTGAGGTTCATGGACTTTGAGCAGTGGTTCCCACCGAGGAGAGATGACAGAGCATCTAAGGGTTTCTACACGCCTCTGTAGGAAGATTTCTACAATGCCTATCTCAATAGTGGGGTAGTTTTTAGATCTCAGAGGGCAGCCGGAGAGCACATTCGTCCCTACCTTACATATCTACCGGGGCTGACAGATTTGATTGGACGGACCGGATTATATGTTCCATCTTGGGTTCGTCAGTTCTATGCTTCTCTCTTTATTGACCCGCACCATAACTTTATTCACTTTGCATTCAGAGGCAGAGATTACTGGCTGATGAGCACTAGGGTCAGGGAGATACTCAGGCTTTAGGAGCAGCCTATCAGATTGCATGAGGTTTGCTATGGACAGACAACGCCTCCTAGATGCCCACATGGTGGTATGGTGTCCCCTACTGACTTGGTTTGCCACTGCTTCACCGAGCCCTTTAGCAAAGGGTCGCGCAGGAACCCCAGCGATCTTACTCCTACTGCTCGTGTGCCTAAGGCTATCATGAGAAGGACATTGCTACCGAGGATGGGGTATCACGAGGGCTTGACTCGCATACAGTTGTGACTTATCAACTCTCTGATGCAGCAGACAGTCTTTGATATTTTGGATCTTCTTCTGTTAGAGATAGATGGCACTATAGCTAAGGGTTTCAGAGGTCACAGACAGCTACCCTATGCTCACTGGATCACATTCCTTATCCACAGAGTAGTCACAGTGAGGCCGCCAGAGATGCTTGCTAAGTATAGTGGGTGCTACATAGAGTTCCCTACCTATAAATGACACAGATGATTTGGCATGTACAACTATAGACACCTAGTCAACCGCACCATCGTCCTGAGGTGGCCAAAAGTCTGGCAGCCCGAAGCAGGATGATATTATCAGGGGCATGCAGCTACAGAGGAGGAGCAGCTTGCTCAGCAGGAGGGATGGTCGTGAGGACCCCTAGTGACAGTTCTGATGATGACTACCAGCCCATCCCTGAGATGCCTCCTCAGCACATGATCATTGAGGCCGCAGCTCTAGTTCAGCGCCACCTGCCCCGCAGACAGACCCCGCTTCTCCTTGCTATACTTGATGCGGATGAGGCAGGATCAGATTCGCTAGGCTCAGGAGATAGCTGCTACATTTGCACAGTTCTAGACTCGGCAGGATGAGTTTCAACGCTCCAGCACTAGGGCAGTTGGCTATTCAGAGTAGACGCAAGCTCACAGCAGCAGCAGGCCATGCATCAGCAGTAGCTCCTCATGCAGCAGCAGCTTCTTGGATTTATGCAGCATGTAGTGACAGCTATTGGGGCTCTACCGCCATAGCCTTCGCCCTAGCTTGGTCAGCCTGCCACCACATCTATGACTCCAGCGTTACAGCCTAGTGGGCTTCAGAGTCAGGGACAGCCACCAGTGTAGTATGTCTCACCTATAGAGCAGGTGTCCTAGTGGTTTGCTTCGCCAGTGATAGCCCCATAGTTCACACCTCTTCAGACGGGCTTCACACCGGCACAGACGTCGTCGCTGCTAGTGCCAGACACTTCAGTCTCCAGGAGCCTTGGTGCTTCCTTTAGTGAGTTAACAGGGTGGCCCACTCCTCCATATCTACATGTCCTAGGTCCTTTTATTGTTGCACCTATTACCGGGACTACAGAGACACTCCCTTCGTCAGTGGCATCATCAGAGCCCGCTGCTTCAGTTATACCAGCACAGCCTACAGCAGCTTTAGTTCCTGATCCCACCTAGACTGCTTCAGCTTCACTACCAGCTACAGAGGGTCAGATAGCTCAGAGCTCAGGGTCAGATGATGATGGTGACCAGTTCTAGCTCGCTCCTCGTACCTCAGCGCCCGGCTCATCCGCTGCAGCCCCGCCGACCGACCCTTAGGTTTTGGTGTTTGACGCCAAAGGGGGAGAGGGTTCGAGTATGTTAGCCTTAGGGGGAGCGACATATCTAGGGGAGCTTAGTTATTATATTAGCTTATCTATTACATTTGGAGTTTTTATGTGTGATACACTATTATGCATTCATCGTGTGTTTACTTTCATACATTGAACTATATATATGTGATAGTGATATCTACGTGATTGTGATATATGACATGTGTGCTCTCTACTTTGAATTATTTATATGTCATATCACTTGTGCAATGCTCATTTGCCTTTGCTTCCGCGTTTTACTCCGATGCAAATAAGCTTCATTACTTGTACTCATGCTTATTTCATATCCTTTGGAGTACATTATGTTGGCTTGGGTCATATAAGCTTGCCTAACACCTTTGTTCTTATTGCTAAAAGCTTATATGAACCAAGCATGTTAAAAACCTCATCTCTTTCACATACTCGAGGTAGTATTGTCATCAATCGCCAAAAAGGGGGAGATTGAAAGCATCTAGGCCCCTAGTTGGATTTCGGTGATTAATGACAATACGTGATTACTGTGACTAACGTGTGTTTTGCAGAGACAATTAAGTTAGGTCACGGTAATGGAGATCGATGGGGCAATCATGATGGTCATGCCCCTACGATGGAAATCGTTTTGGTTTTCAAAGGATGGATGACAAGGTTAAGGATGGACTAGTTCTAAGTGTCGATTGGAGTTGGAGAGACACTTAGAGTAGTTTAGGACTTTGTTTTTCCTTTGGCCGTACTATTAAGGGGGGTATGGACGGGTAGCTTGACCTAGGTGAGTCTAGTGAGTTAGGTGTGGTGCACACTTGTTAAAACTAGAACTAGGTAGCTCCTAAACAGCCCTTAGATCCAATGGAGCAAACTTCATTCACATATGATCAAGAGTTGGAAGTGAATGGAGGGTCAAATACTGACTGGACGCTGGTTCTGGGTTGACTGGACGCTGGCGTAGAGTCCGGTCAGTTTATTTGACCAAGGTGAAATCGTCTGGTGCGACCGGACACTGAGAGGTGAAGTGACCGAACACTGAGAGCCTGCGTCCGGTCGACTCCAGTAAGGTTCCAGAGAGAGAAAATCATGACCGAACGCGTCCGGTCAGTGCTGACCGGATGTTGTCCAGTGTCTGGTCACACTGTAATCACTAGAGTTTGGGGTATACTGACCGGAGCGTCCGGTCAACATGACCGGAGCGTCCAGTCACCCCGCAGAGGCATATAACGGTTTATTTTTCTGCCGGTGTTATAAATACAACCTCCACTCGTGTGTGGGGGTACTTTTGCTCATTCCAACAGCTGAGAAACACCTTAGAGAGTGCCAAGAAGAGCAAGGTCCTAGTGAGGTGATTGAGATTTGAGAATCCCAAAGAGAGCCCTCATTAGTGAGATCAAGAGTAGCAAAGTGTGCATCCACCCTTCTCATTAGGCTTGTCGTGGTCCAGTGAGAGTTCGTGCTTGTTACTCTTGGTGATCACCATCACCTAGACGGCTTGGTGGTGATTGGGAGCTTGGTGATCATCCAGAGAGCTTGTGGATGACCCAACTCAAGTTGTGAGCGGTTGTGGGTGATTCACCGCGACGGAGTGTCGAAGAATCAACCCGTAGAGAGTACTTGATCCTTGCGTAGATCAAGGGGGAGCTACACCCTTGCGCGGGTGCTCCAACGAGGACTAGTGGGGAGTGGCGACTCTCTAATACCTCGGCAAAACATCGCCGCGTTCCTCCTTCTCTATTTACTTTGAGCAATTCAATTCTTGTCTTTACATTCATAGAATTGCCATGCTAGAGTAGGATTGGAACTTAGGTTACAAGTCTTTTGTGCGGTAGAACAATGAGAAACACTTTCTAGGCACAAGGGGTTAATTGGGCTAACCATAGGATTTAATTATTGCAAAGAAATTTAGAATTAGCCCAATTCACCCCCCCCCCCCCTCTTGGGCATCTTGATCCTTTCACCCCTCCCATCGCTGTTTCACGTCATTGCTACCCTCAACCGGCCGCATGGCCGCTTCCTTATGTCCTGCCATTGTACTACGGAATATGCCTTTACAACCCGCCTTCTCAACTGGTACACACATTGGTCGTGACCGTGATGGTACCTATCTCCTCGGAACATGCCATCACAACCAATCTCCTCGGTCCACGGAGTATTATTACAACAAATATATATTGTTGACAGTAAAAAAATGTCACTTGGCTCGGCACATTCAGATTGGTTGCCTGGGTGCATAACCTTATTCGTGTTGGTTAGACCGTGTTTGATTCATTATCTGATAATAGTTAGCTGGCTAATACATTATTACCAGATTTGGTCTAGCTAGTGGGATAGTTGTTATTTAAGGATCCAGTTAACAATTAGTTAGTCTATTATCTATATCTGTTTGGATCCTAAAAGATAATTATTAGCTGATAACTACTATATGTAGAGATCCAAACAGGGTCTTGGTCGAGTGCATTTGTTTATTATTCTGTTTGGTTGGCCAAGTTCATTGGGTCACCCTAACTAGCAGGTGGCCAAGTGTGTAGGTCTAATCTTGGGCTAGGCGGCCAAGTGCACAGGCCAACTCAGTTTCGATGGCGGAATGCATTCGGATTAGTTAGTGCTACATCAGACTAGTGCAATGATTGATGATACATCGGTCCACGATACACTTAGCAGCCACGTCAGTGATGTGAGGCGGTCGACAACAAGCTGATCAGCGTTTAGATCAAGCGTGAAGTGATCGTGACGTCGAAGATATGGGTAAATTAGATAATTTAAAACTTTTACTATAACTATGGTTTCTAGTCAACCTTAGCAAAACCTATACAAGAAAGTGAGCTATCTTGATATGCACTACGGTTTGCTGAGTGTAAAACTATCTTTACTGCAAAAGAGTATACAACTTAGGTACAGAATGTAAATGTGGAAGCTAAATTGAGGCAGAGATGCAAACTCCCGTCAATTACTCCGGTGTTTTTACCGAGGTACCAATAATCTCATGCTTTCCACTAATCCTTGTCGGAGCCCCTCGCAAGGGCCAAGCTCCTGATCAGGTGACTCCTGAGGTAGCCCCCGATCCTTCTCCACGCACATGTGGGTCTCTAAGATGGCCTTTCCTAGATCGTTTCCCGCCGTCTTCACTATCGAGCTTCCGTCCAAATCACCGCGTGGGCCTGGTTCCCTTTGGTACATCGTGGCGGCCGCAACACAAATGCGGTCGGTGTGGCCCGCAAGACTACAAGCCCCTTTAATATACAACAATGGTGCGCTGCAAGCACTATGTGAGCAAGAGGTGTGCAAACTTTACTAAACACTATGCCTAAGCCTATGCAAGCGCCAATATGGTTTATAAGTAGACTAAATACTTTGCAAAGTACTATTGCTAATCACCTAATGAAATCTTTAAGCACTTTATGGTTAGAACAACTAGAGATGAGCTCACCTAAACCTTCTTTACGCTCCAACTCCTTCCAGATGGCTAGATGGGGGTATATATAGCCCAAACACTTGAAACTAGTCATTGGAATAGTACACAACTTTCTGTGTACTCACCGAATACTCCAATGGGGTCATCGTAGATTTTTCGATGCCTCTGCAAAAACTCGCCATTAGAATTTGACCATTGCCGACTGTTGGGCAGTCGTTTCTCCAAGCTAACTTCTCTGGTGCCATCGGACTTTTTCAGTGAGCACTTCCTCTGTTCGTGTTCCTGGCATCGAGCTCAACGGAGATGATGCTTTTTTTGTGGCCTGCACCAGAGTTTTTCCGGCGCATCATTTCCCTCTCTGGTGGCGACTCTTTCATCCGGTACTGGTCTTCTAGTCCACACCGGAGTTTTCCCATCGGTGAAAATTCTCTTTGGTGGACACTGTTTGCACGTAGTCCAGTGCTGGCTTCTAGAATGCACCGGAGTTTTCCAGTGGGGCATAAAACCCTGGTTTCTGCTCTGCTGGCCACATTCTCCAGTGGTCTCTGCCTGAAGGCACCAGATAATTCCGGTGCTGCATAGCAGCTTCATTTTACTCAGTTTCTTCGCATCTTTTCATCTGGGTCGATTTCATCTTGTGCCTTGGACTTCTTGCAATCTTTTAGTCTCTTTAACACGGCTTCTAATGTCTTTCTCTTGAGGTGTTGATGACTCCTGATCTCCATATTGACCAAGTCCAAGTCCACCTTACATCCATTGAACTTTCTTTGTATACTAGAAAAAATACTAGTCCAAATGGTCATGTTGTTCAGCAAACACCAAAATCAATTTAATGACCCATGTCGGGTGCCATTTTCCTTACAATATCTCCCTTTTGTGATTGATGAAAACACGACCAAAGCAAGCAAATAATAGATACAAATTGTAGAAATGACCAAAACAATCTATCTACATGCTTGGATGCAATGCAAGACCACGATATCAATTGAATGTAACATGACCCATGGTATCAAATTGAAAATCTTACCTTTGCTCTTACCAATTGAATACATGTCCCCTTATATGGTATTATGGATTTAAGCCTCCCCTAACTCCGTAATCCACTTCCTCCCTTTCTATGACAAATTCTCCCCTATTCAAGAAATTTGAATTTGGTTTTTGTATTTATAATGGGTTGAGCTTACTTTTTCCTCCCAAAAATTCTCCCCCTTTGAAATCAAACATCAAAAAAGAAGACACTAGTAGCACAAGGGAGGGTCAAGTTTTGTGATCCTTGATATTTGGAGTGGAACTTGACTTTCATATTACATAGACTAAGCTCCCCCTAAGTGTATGCATACATATAGTCAGTGGCAAAGCATATGCATGACCGGCAATATTTAATGCATTAAGGGAGTTTAGTCTATATAATGCATAGGGAAAACATATAAAAGATACCAATTAAAAGACAACAAATTGATACCAATAGTAGAATTTCAATTGAAGTTTATACCACTTTGTAGGATATGAAATGTGATCTCTGCTTTTCTTCAGGGACTCTAATTTTCCTTACAATAAGACTACACATATATACTATGATATTCACGTAATATACATGTGATATTTAATGATCATTTTTGTTTATTCACACAATATAAATGAGATGTTTCATGGTGTATTTTTAATATACATGTGATATTTAATGATCATTTTTGTTTATTCACAAAATATAAATGAGATGTTTCATGGTTTATTTTGCAATGCTCACATAGTTTAAACGGGATGTTCTAAGATATATTTTGATTATTTACATAGTACACTTGAGATGTTCTGCGGTTTATTTTAGGTTGTTTTTTAGAATTACATAGTACAACGCAGACGCTCACAACACGCACGCACACTCACCCCTATGAACACACTTACGCAAACCCTACCCTATGAGCACCTCCGAATGACTGAGCCGGCAGATCTTGAGATTCACGAAGTCACCATGGACGCCTCGCTGTCGACGGAGACGTCGCTTACCACTGAAAGCATAGCGTCGTTAAATCTTGGAATAAATCCAGGAAAATGCGAGCATCCGTGCCAAGTTGAGGACTTAAACCTGAGTGGACGGGTTCCACCAAAAGAATCTAACCAACGGATCTATGGTCAGTGGGAACGTATGTTTTAAGGTTGTTTGAGTAGTATCCTTTGGGATTCTTTTCTACTTTCCATTATATTACGTATCGTTTTTATTTTGTCAATTTTTTCTCTTATGTGTTCTTCCATCTTTGATTAATATTATTTTATATTTAAGTGATTCATTTATTTTACTTACTATATATTTCATAGCATTTGTTATTCATTTTTATTACCCTTTTTCTTCTTCATAATTTTACTCTAATTATCTATTTTAGTAATTTAATTTTTGGTTTTTATCATTTTATTTCTAGCACTCCATGAGATATATGTGATGTTTGTATAGTATATACGTGACGTTATATGATTTATTTTGGATATTTATGATTATCAATGGTATATTCCACGATTGAGTATTCATGATACACCATTAAGGTGTTCTATGGCACCAATCATCATGTTCGACTACTTGGACAGTAGCGTTTTGCCGCCAGCATGTTGTACGCATCGCAAGCATTTACGGTTCTTCATTGGGCCTTAATTTCTTTGCTGCCCAGAAAATAGCTTGTAAATGAATCATATTCATGCTAGATCATAGTTGTATGTATGCATTAAGGGACGTGTTTGGAACGTATGATTAGAAAAGAGAGGAAAAGAAGAAAACATAGGAAAGGACATAGGAATGGGGTGACAAAAACAGAGGAATGAGTAAACATAGGTGAGAACAGAAGGTGAGGCTAGAATCTTTCTATTCTATTCATATCTGTCATCCATTATCTGCTCATCTTCTTCGTAATCAAAGTGATGGGCTGTACAGCACGATGGCAGCAGGTTGTCAAAATTAGGATGGCGGCATTAAGCTCAAGCGTGTGATTAGATCAAGTAGGTTACTAGTTACAAGGTACCAAAGTTTGTTGCAGGCTTGCAGCTACCTTGGACTTCGCGTACGAAGAGAAAACAATGGAAAGAAGCAGATTTTTGGATTCCTGTGAAATCACACCATACATATAGGATTCCAGAGAAACGGAACTACATGTTCCTTCCTTTCCAAACAGGCAAATTATAGTCATTTCTTTGGATTGAGATTTCCTGTACTTTTTCTTTACGTTTCCATTGATCCAAACATAGCCTAAGGGGCTCTTTGGATGATGCCCTAGCTTGGGAGCTCTCGTCCCAGGCAAGATTCCCTAGCCTCCCTAGCTTGGCAGGAAGGCTAGATCCACCTGGAATCATTGCTTGGGCCAGACAGGTTTCCTAGTCCTCCAAGCAAGCACACACTAAATAGTACGTAGACAGTCAAATAGACGATCTCCGTTGTATATGGTGTCTGTTCTGTTGTCTATAGACCTAGTAGAATAGTAATAGATGAACATCCACATCAGCCACATCCACATAAACTGAATCTAAGAAAAAGTTCACATACAATATATCTACGTCGAGTTTTGTCCCACATTCAGCAAAAGTATTCCATCCAATCCAACCCGATCAGAAATCAGGTCCATCGACGTCTCATCAAAAACAAAACAAAAACAAAAACAGGTCCATCGAGTTATCCAATTAACCAACAGCAGCAGTGCCAACATTACAATAGCCATTGGCCATCAGCCCCAGCGTGCTTCGAGCTCGAGCGTGAGAGGCTGAGTGACGGCCAGAAGCGAGGCGGCCAGGCGTGCGCACCACTGGTTGTGTTGCTGCCCGTCGAGCCGCTCATGCTCAGCCTTCTTTCGCACGGTCACCGCGGCAGCCGTCAAGAGTCTGCAAGCGCAGAGAGCAACTCTCAAAAGAGTCTGCAAGAGGTCGTGGACATCGCCGTGCTCTCCAACGAGTTGCACGGTAGCCTCACGGCGCACCGGGGCGAAGCTACACTACGAAGAGGGGGTGCAAAGGCACCTCCCAAAAATTGTAAAAACAATAGAATTAGTTAAAAAAAGCAAGTTGTACGTCCCCACCTGCAGACCCTCGTTGACCCACCACAGAGCCCCGAGCCCAGGTCTTTTTTTCTTCGCCCTTGTTTAGTTCCTGCAATTTGGAATTTGGGGTTAATGTAGTACGTTCGTTTTTATTTGGTAAATAGTGTTCAAACATGGACTAATTAGGCTCAAAACGTTCGTCTTGTAATTTCTCACCAAACTGTGCAATTAGTTTTTCTTTTCGTCTACATTTAATGTTTCATGCATAGGCTATAAATATTCGATGTGACAGGTACTATAGCAACTTTTTGAAAGTTAGTGTGAAACTAAACGAGAAAAGGAAAAAAAATTGGGCAAGCTGCCGACCGAATCTGGCCCTTTGCGCTCGATGCCTGTCTTCATTAAACAACTGGTACGACTTTTCTGGGAGTATACTATTGCGAATGACGTAAGCGCTTACGCACGGTGCGTCGCTACGGGCGGCCAACACCAAACAGCGGAACTACTCCACCCAGCGTGCAGCGAAAGGCGACCACTACACACGTGGCGAGATTTGAGTAGCGTATAAGGAAGTGTGCGCGGGACGAGTAAGGCATCTCATCCTCATCCGCAAAAGTGTTGTGAACTTTATGAAAACAAGTCGTACGTTTAATTAGACTTTTTTTTTCAATCACACAAAAATTTACGCGTCTATGTGTTAAAATAGAAAAAAAATTTTAATATAACACGTCTTAACGACACCCGAGGTCGGCAGACGTAAATTTTCTTAAAAAAAAAAGGCTATATTATAAAAAATCGGCGAGATTTTATCACGCAGGAGAGTGTCAGGCCTCTAGCTCAGTGCATGGATGTTTGGATTTTGGCCTATAGCATATCCATTATACAATTCTTATTTGGATATTTAGATCATCAACTAATTAATAAATCCAGTCCATATGAAAAGTGTAATGAACTTGCAAAAAGCAAGTTGTTTAATTGGATTTTAGACAATCCATCTGAAAAGTGTTGTGAACTTACAAAGAGCAAGTTGTACGTCCAATTAGACTTTTTTTCTCGATCACGCAAAAGGTTTGTGCGTCTCTATATTAAGATAGAGAAAAAATTTAATACAATACGCCTTAACGACATCTTAGGGATAAGAATAGTTGTACATGAATGGTCGGACCCTCCCTATTGTATTCCATTTGGACTTTGGACAATACATGTGTAAAGTGTAATGAACTTACATGGAGCAGGCTAGTTTGTGGGTTCTAAGGGCGTGTTTGGGACTGCTCCGCTCTATGTTTTTCAGCTCTGCTCCACGTTTTTTAGCCAAACGGTTTTAGCTCCACGCACTCTGCTCCAGGAAAAAGGGTGAAGTTGTGAGAGCACCTAAAGAGGTACTCCACAAACTCCAGTTTTTTGTGGAGCTGCTCCACGATGGAGTTTGTGGAGCAGAGTTTGTGGAGCAGTCTCAAACATCCCCTAAATGTCTTTAACCGTCACTCTCGTGGCAAAAGGGTGGATTGACTCTGGAAGTTTTTTTTATGAGAAACAAACTTTATTAGCAGCAGTGTGCTGCAATGATGGTGAATGAATCACCAATTACAGATTGTAAGGCCGTCACTGTGGGACAGCTGTTTGCATGAGCAGTATTCGTACAGGTAAGCTGCATTTGAGAATAAGTTGTGCTTAATGAGCTACAAGCTTAGGTAGCTACGACATGAGCCGTGGTGTTGAGCTTTCGATGGACCTTGAAAATATTTGCGTTGTTCCTTGACGAATGATTAATAAAGCTCTGTATGAAGCCCTTGATTTCCCAATGCGGTGGATTGGTGTGGTCATTGTCATTGAAGAATGCCACCAGCTGTTGGTTGTCCGATAAAAATATCGGGTAATGGATGCCTAGTGTGAAGGCAATCTGAGCTGCAAGCGCCAAGACTGCAGCTTCAGCCACGAGTACAGAGGTTAAGGACAAATTAATAACCCAGGCGCTCGACTCTTTCCGTGATAAAGATAATGTAAAACCGCCCAGTGGGAGCTTAGTACGCCCGTTCACCCCAGTCTAAACTTGCCTTGTTTCTGCTATGGACCAAAGGAGGAGGCTTTGATCTCCGTACGTAATGACAACGCAGGGGTTCATGGGGCGCAACTGCCATCTCCAACTCAACAGCATCCCATGCCCAGTGTACACCTTGGTAGCCTGAAGCTAGAGAGGGGAAAGCATCAATGGAGAGGTACCGTGCAGCCCCGTCCCAAGATGGATAACCTCCTCACCTTGGTGCTCCTCTGTTTCTGCGTCCTAGTTGGAAATGGTCCTGAGCATTGCAGTTGCAGGCGCCACTGTCACATGGCCTAGGCCCTGCACTGCACCGTGCCTTCTTCGAAAATTTGTTAGTGGAAGAAAGACACAAACTGACAATGGTTGGTGCAAATGCAGCATCTGCTTTCCGTGAAGATGCCTGCTGCAATTGTAAAATGAGGAATACATTTGTTCAAATGAGACCAGCTAGATGCAAGCTGTGAGCTCATACCAGCAAAGATCACCTGCTGCCCAAAGCCCCAGACTCCCAGTGAAATTCAAGCTGCAGGACAGATCAAGTTTCTGCATGCAGATATGGACATTGGAAGCGAAGCAGAGGCCCTTTCATTCAGTGCTCGATGTTTTATTTTTTGTTCACAGAGGTCCCGAGGGAACAAAGAGAATGTCATCTCCATTATTATTAGATATAACAGTGTAGGAACTTGATATAAAACAGAACGCACCGACTGCTGCTGCAGAATCACGCCATTTTACTTTCTCGTCATTGTTTTTATTGTAATGACTGACATGAAGGCTCAGATCTCGATGGCCAGCATTGCAGAAGCCAATTCACGTCCTCATGGTCATGAGTTAAAATACACTGGCACGCCGACAATAGCGCTAGTTCACAGTGCTCTGAACTTCTCATATTGGTTTTAGCCTTTTAGGAAAAGAAGGCCCTCCGATTACCGTAGCCCCATCTCTTCTCCACAACCCACAGGCCACAGCACAGCTGTATGCCATTCTCCATTCTCCACACAACATCACCATTCCACCAATCTAGCTGCTTGCCAAAGAGAGCAAGGCATGCATGGAGCTCGCCGTGGCGGCCCTGGGCAGCCTCCTCCCCAAGCTTGCCACACTCCTCACAGATGAGTACAAGCTGCAGAAGGGAGTCAGGGGGGAGATCAGGTTCCTGAAAGCTGAAATGGAGAGCATGCAGGCTGCTCTCGACAGGGTGTCCAAGCTGCCGCCTCAACAGATCGATGATCTTCACAACATTTGGGTGAGGGACTTGAAGGAGCTGTCCTATGACATTGAGGACAGTGTTGACTCTTTCATGCTCCGAGTCGATGCCCCTGGTTGTGCCAAGCCAAAGAGCTTCAGAAGGTTCTTTGACAGGACCATCGGCCTATTGACAAAAGCCAGGCTCGGCATCATATCGCCGATGACATCCAAGACATCAGGAGCCGCATCCAAGAGGTTGCTGGTAGGCGAGAAAGGTAACAGATTTCCAGAAGTTGCAGTGCAGCCAGAGAATACAGAAATGGATCCTCGGTTGCCTGCTCTCTACGAAGATGTAAAGAACCTGGTTGGTATTGAAGGCTCTGCAGAGAAGCTCACTGCTTTGCTAATGCAAGGGGAGGGTGCACAAAAACAGCAGCTAATGGTTGTCTCTATTGTCGGAGTTGGAGGCCTTGGGAAAACAACTCTTGCAAATTCGGTGTATCAAAGAATCAGAGGAGAATTTCAGTCTCAAGCTTTTGTTTCAGTCTCCCTTAAGCCAGATATAAAGAAGATCTTCAGCAGCATACTACGGCAGGTTAGTGGAGGAGAGTACCCCAATGCTGAAGCATGGAGTCATACTGAGCTTATAGATACAATCAGACAAATACTTGAGAAAAAGAGGTATGTAGTAATGATTATCAAATTTTCCTTTTCAAACTAGTCACAAATCTGTGTACTCTCTCCGTTCCAAATTATAAATCGTTTTGACTTTTTTTTGATACATATATTTTTCTATGTATCTAGATGTAATGTATGTCTAGATACATAGCAAATTCTATGTATCAAAAAAGTCAAAGTGATTTATAATTTGCAACGGAGGGAGTACTTGAACAGAGTTCCTAAATCATAATCGCCATCCATTCATTTATTGGCACGCCTGTATAGTTTCTATATTCCCATGGTGTCTAGTCATAAATTCGTGAACTTTAGCAGAGCTTGAAATAAAGAAAAACACTGTAATTAACAAATTCCAATGACACACAATTAATTGTTCTTTTCCTTTAAAAAAATGCAGGTACATTATTGTAATTGATGATGTATGGGGAGAGTCTGCATGGACACAGATAAAATGTGCTCTAACTGAAAACAGTCTTGGTAGCAGAGTCATTGTAACAACCCGGAAAGCTGATGTGGCAAAATTTTCTTGCTCGTCCATTGATGGTTACACTGTGTGAACTAGATCCCCTCTCTTATGAGGACTCAAAAAAGCTGCTGTGTAAAAGGGTACTCAATGAAAATGAGGAAATGCATTCCGAATTAGAGGATGTATCACGGAAAATTTTGGAGAAATGTGGTGGTATACCGTTAGCTATCATTACTACAGCTAGTTTGTTGGCTAGTAGGCCAAACAAAACAAAGTATGAATGGTATACTGTATACAATTCAATGGGTTCTGGACTTCATAAGGACAAGAGCCTTAAGAACATGAGAGGGATCTTGTATCTTAGTTATTCTGATCTGCCCTCCTATCTAAAGCCGTGTTTACTGTATCTAAGCATGTTCCCTGAGGATTATGAGATTCTAAGTGATGATTTGGTTAGGCTTTGGATAGCAGAAGGTTTCATCGATGAAAAACAGGGGAGTAATTTGTATGATCTTGGAGAGAGGTACTTCATTGAGCTCGTCAACAGAAGCATGATTCAACCACTATATAATGAGGATGGTAGTCCAAGAGCTTGTCGAGTACATGATATGATACTTGATCTCATTATTTCCCTCTCATCTCAAGAAAATTTTGTCACCATACTAGAAGGTCCGTGCCACATATCTTCAGCATGCAATATTCGACGATTATCTCTGCGAGGCAGCAAGAGCAATAGCAAGGAAGAACAAATGATTTTCCCAGCAACAGTGAACATATCCCATGTCAGGTCAGTCGTTGCTTTTGATGATGCCGTTCAGTGGGTGCCACCTATGTCAAGGTTTCCAGTTCTCCGTGTTTTGGCTTTCAAAAGTCAGTCCAGAAACAATATCCACCCAAAGGATCTAGGAAGTCTGCAGCACTTGAGATACCTTGAACTAGGAGGTGATCTCAAAACAGAGCTTCTAGAAGGAATTGGGAACCTAAAGCTTCTCAGGACATTGGATCTTTGGGGCGGATTCAAAGGAGAATTGCCAGCTAGCATTAGTCAGCTACGACAACTTGAAAATCTGATAACTGGTAGTAATTGGGTGAAATTTCCAGATGGAACTGGGAATCTAATATCCTTACACGAGCTGTCATGTCTATCTCTGGACGAATCACCAAATACTTTGGCTGAACTTGGTAACCTTACTAAACTCCGAGTGCTGACAGTAGGTGGCTTAGATAAAAACCAGAGTTACGTGAAGACATTTCTACAGGCCTTATCCAATCTAGTCAACCTTCGCACACTAGTTTTTATTGGAGGCGAAACATGCTCCCTAGATTACATGCCAGATCAATGGATGGGCCCTGCACGTCTCCAAAGCTTTCATGGGGATTTTGTAACCTTTTCCCAGGTGCCCTGGTGGTTTTCCTCCCTCTCTGAACTCTCCAGCTTGTCCATGCGGGTCAATCAACTAAGACAGGAGGATCTCAAACTGCTTGGAGCTTTGCCAGTGCTACGTTTTCTTGATCTAAAAGTAGATCCCTATGGCACCACCACCGAAGAACAGTTGGTGGTTGGTGCTGATCACCCTTTCCGCTCTCTAGCAGAGTTTAAGTTTACGCACTACACAAGATGTTGGCTGGAGTTTGCTCGAGGAGTGATGCCAAAGCTTCAAAGGCTTGAGTTATCCTTTGAAGCACGGAGGAGGGAAGGTGGTGGTTTTGATATTGGCTTGGAGAACCTTGCTTCACTTACACACGTCACCGTCAAGGTTAACTGTGTCGGTGCCCGGATGAAGGAGGTGGAGGATGTCGAGTACAAGGTCAGGGATGCACTCGACATGCATCCGAACCATCCAACGCTCGAGCTTTCAAGACTTTGTGAATGGCTAATGATAAAGGATGAGGACAAAGATGGTCACGAGGTGTTAGAGGAAAGGTAATAGATAGAATCACTGGGAAATTAATGCTCACCTATAGTTGGTTGTTCCTTTCATCTGACGTATCTGCTTTGCCTTTTGCAGTGATGAAGACTGGGAGTATATGATAAAGGACGAGAACAAAGATGGTCAGGAGGAGTCCGAGGAAAGGTAATAGAATTATTGAGAAATTAATACTCACCTATAGTTGTTTGCTCCTTTCATCTGACGTAGCTACTTTGTCTTTTGCAGTTAAGATTGGGAGTCATCCTTCCACCGCCATCCGCAGTCGCGTATTTCCTTTGCCTGAGTTGAGAATCCACTTCTGCTTGCATTATTCGTCAGCTGGTTGTTCATTTCGACTTCTCGACAACCGTTGCCCTCTTTTTTACTCCGAGTCATTCCGTCCATCGCTCATGTTCTGCTTCTAGTCTACACATTTCTTCACTTCTCCTATTTTCTTTCCTAAGTGCTCTGTTTTGTGTCCCCTTGTGCCACCCAATTAATTAATTATTCCTTAGCAAAGAAGCACCCACCTTTGTCGCACTTGGCAAATTGTTCTTCACTTTGTTTCCCGTGAAAAATGCACAGAAAATGAATCTGCATTATTGTTGCCAAAATATCATCTGTTGTTGTTTTTGGAAAATGAATGCCCAAACTCCTTCGCCATCGTTGACAATTTGAGCCCGCCCTTGTTGTCCTTAAATAAAATATTAAAAAAAAAATCTGTCATTCTGCTCCAACATATTCAGCGGAATGCTAAACCCAACTGGGCCATCATGTTGGATGCATTTTCTACCCACTTGACAAGCCTCGGTAGGTTTGCCTCACATTGAAATTGTTTCAAAAGTTGGTTGTTACCTTTATGAATTATGACCTTTCCAACATCTGTTGTAAGGCTTGTGTATTGGATGCAGTAGGCAATAGATACTAGAATTTTACAGATTTCCTGTTGCTCAAGTTCTAAATTTAATACTTGTAATTCATCCCTTTTTTTAGAAAGGTGTCTATCCCTTTCCCATTTGTGTTTGCGATTTGTCATGACTATTGGGTTATACTATTACTTTAGGCCTTAGTTAAACCATGTATCACATGCCTTAGGTTAATTAGGACTATATTACTGTATTAACTACCTCCTTATGCTGTTGTTGGAACGAAATTTCATATAAATGTGCATGGATCCTATGTCTACAGGAAAGTATGCTCTCAATAGAGAAAATGCAACCCATGTATCCTAGTTGTGTAATCAAGTTAAGCTCGCAGTAAAACTACATTTTCAGTACCTAGTGCTTGATGTTTTCTTCTATTTAGCACTGAATTTCTTTTATTGAGATTGCAAAACATCTATACTGACAGTTTTCAATAATAAGTTGCGATTTGGCTCACTAGGTGAAATTTTCCTAGATTTGTGTATGCTTGCATAGTACATGCTAACACAGCGGCGGATCCAGAAAAAAAATTAGGGGGGGCTGAACAACACATACCTTCGACTACTGCTCGATCTTAAGTCTCAGCCCCACCTACACTATACAATTTTACCTAAAAATTCATAGGGACTCCACAGGGGTTCCATTGCTCCGGTTCGGGTAGGGGGGGCTAGAGCCCCCCCCCCCCCCTCCGCCCCACCGTTGGATCCGCCCCTGTGCTAACATGAATATAAAAAAGCACTTTTGGATTCAACAGGCATGGTCCCATGTAAAATTTTGAGTATATATTACACAGATCATGTAAGTTGGATGGCTACATATCAATACCATGGGACTAGGATTAATATAACAACCATCCATGCTGATTAATATAGATGTTTTGGCCTACCATTGTTATGAATTGGTGATTTGAATTCCATGATTTGTGGTTTTACATAACTATGGATGTATGTTTAAAACCAAATTGTTTTAATGTTATGAACTCGAGAAATAGTGATCCTACTCATACTTTGGCATATTTGAATATCGTCAGGAAAAAGACACATACTATCGTATTCTTTCATATCATCTTTCCATGTGTATTTATCTATTTAGACATGTAGTGACATGGGCTCAATCCTCGTTATGTCATTTATTTTGCAGGAATGAAACAGTTTGTTCATCTATCCAATACCAACTATTCATGGTGGCTAATATTTGTAACACCTTTCATGATTTTGATTATTGTGTTGGAACACACAGAGTTTGTTATCACTTCATCTTTTGAATATTGACCTGAACTATTATTATGGAAGTTGTAATGGCGATGATATTGTTGGTCAACTGTCATTAACTATGAAAGTTTTCATTGTGGTTTGACCTTGTTGAGAAATCGTCTTAATTTGATGATTGCTCTAGCGCTTTTTATTAATTTCATGTTCAAAAACCGTCTCTCATAGTTGTGCAGAAGAGCATGTATATGTATTGGTGCTAATTAGAAGCCATAGTGAGAAAGGAGTTGGCATCAATGCTAAAAAAATGGAACCATGGGTGAATGGGTGCTGAACCTAGTAATATGAAATTAAATATTTTAAATCATCTTATCTTCTTAAATCCCGTACAAGTGAAACCCCTCCATCCCCTCAGTGACAGTGAGAGGAACATCCGAACAAAGCCTTATACTCCTAGCTGGCATCTAAATTAAGGGGTAATGGATATAAAATATAACCCCCAAAGGTGAACCAATCCAGTGCCTTGCGTATATTCATAAATCAACCATGAATTGCACATCCAAAACCTTTTGAAGTTTTTCGTCTTGGCCTACTACTGAAGTAACTGTTTGGAAGACACCCTGTGTGGTGAAAGCTTTAAGGGTCTTTTGGCATGACTGCTGAGTAGCTTCAGCATCTCACACAGCTCGAGCTAAAACCCTACCAAACAACTTCGCGAGAAACAGCTGAATCTAGTTTTTACCTGTGCAAGTAAAGCCACTCTGATGTCCGTCTTTAGCAACTTTTGTGTTTTCGAGCAACATGAATATTGGCTACAGAAACAACTAACGTTATTACAAAATAACGGTGATCTAACAATGCATCCAGCATTCAAATTTCATATATCAAACTACTTGATATCAAAACATACAATTCGAACTGTGTTAAAGATTGATTGCAGTTTCTCAATGTGTTTAACCACACCATTGAAGGTGATTGTGCTACAAACAGAGCAGCTCAATACAGCCGGGGAAAAGAAAGAAAGCCCCATCAGCGCACTATTGTCTGAGTAGTGTAAGTACAGCTCCACTTGTTCTGCCCATGAATCTGAAAGTCACAAGGCTTCAAATTAGATAGAAGCTAGAAGCAAGCTCATCATTCCAAGAACTAATAATTTATTTACTAAAACAAAGAACAAATTCTCAGCATGAACAAGGAACGAAAGCATGAATTATCAGCTGAAAATTCAACAGCTGAAATTACAAAATGTTTTTGCTACAGCATCAAGTATGAAGTCATCACTGCAAATGATGTGTGGACAGGCTTGAGGTCCTAAAGTTCATGGTCTCCAAAAATGGCTATAGATGTATAGGAACCACATCAATTCATCTTGGATATGCTACGTGTTTCAACACAAGCATAAGATGGCATCATCACGCAGTACCACAGATGATGCAGTCAAGTTAATATTGACACGATGTGAAGATAGTTAAACGAATGATAATACCTACGGTATGGAAAAACATAGAGGTAGCCATCATCTCCTCCTCCCAGCAGCAGCAGCAGCAGCAGGTGCCCGTTGTGCTCCAGGTTGGCCCTGGCCTGCAGCTTCCTCTGGTATGTTGGCAGCTGCCGTAACAGCATTCATGACAATAAGACCAAGCGGAATGATGTACATCCACTGCAAAACAAACAAGTCAGACTTAAGGAAAACGTAGAAACATACATACACACACACACACACACACAAACACAAACACAAACACGAAGATATTGAACTGAGTACAGAAGATAATTAGTGCAGTTACTCACATATTTAGCCCAGAAAGATTTCTCAGGTGGTTTCATTACTTCGCCAAGACCATTGTCAGCTTCTATTAATTGATCTGCAAATGATGGGGTTCTGCAAGCACAAAAGTTTGTAAGAATTTGGAAACTTCTTTGAGACTGTTCCAGTATGGATAGATCTGTTAGGTCATGGACATGGATCCTCCCAATTTTTGCCATTGTGGAACTCAGTGGATGTTCTCACAAAAGAATAGTAGCATGACGATGTGTTTGACGCCCAGACCAAGCCATACACAGGAACAATTAGTGAGGTGCTCCTACTGTGATTAGTGCTGGGAGTTTAGCATTTCAACTATGATTAGCACTGAGGCATGTGGGAGCTTATATAGACTTGTCTTGTCCAGTGTTCTTAAGGTGGTCAAGGCGATGCAAGGTGACCCACCCCCTTCTAACCGCCTAGGCAATGCCAAAGTGATTATAAGGCGAGCCAAGTGGTGGAAGACAAAAAGAGGAAAGAATAAGGTGGGAGGAAGGATGGTGCATGACTGCATGCAGTGGCTGCTTGTCCTTGATGGTTGATCTCCCTCTTGTTCTTCCTATCTTTTCCCTCCTTCAATCCATCCTGCCCTCTTATTTTGGCATGGCAACAGGGACACCGAGGATCTGTTATTAGGGGAGGCCTTGAAAACATTGGTCTTGTCTAAGCACAAATAAAATTGTTTTTCCCATTGGATGCGCAGATTCTTGTAGCGGTGCTTCATCATTATCTCTCTTTATTTAAGCATCAATTGCCTTGTGCATGCCCTTAAATTAGATGCTGAGATTCCAGTAATGTGTTTCATCATTATCCCTCTTTAAGCACCTATTGTGCATGCCCTTAAAGAGACTTCTTAATTCAAACTATTTCTATTATTAAAACAAATTACCAGCTTTATAATAATCTAGTTATTTAATATTTTTGTAATATCAAGAAAGTAGTAATTTACCTTGGTGCCTGTTCAGCAGTCTTTAGGATAGTATAAGAGCTGAATGTCCATTTTGATGGCTGCAACAAAAAATTTAAACATGCCAATATGTCACCATAAACTTGAAAACTGTTAATCACCAATGAATGCACCACAGAAGATAAAAAAAGTGCTACAGTAGAGGTGTTAGTTGTAATATAGCACAGTTTGGTGAAAGATTGAACAACTCTCAACAGTGAGAAATTTGTTAGCACATTAATAGTTGTACAACCCATAAGCATTTCAACGTGCTTCAATCAAAATAAACTAATCAATGTCAACTTAAATTAACCCATTTCCAGCAATATAATATGCAGAGCCAAACCAAATCACAGTTGACATTCATTCAAAATTGAATTATTTCATCAAAGTAATTTCGAAACAATCATTTAAACCAGCCCTACTAATTAACAAAGCAAATACCTCTATCAATAACAAATAACCAGTGCAGATAACATGTTTCTTAACGGGTTTTTTTTTTTTTTTTTGCCATGAGGGAGAAATATGGGATTGCAGGGCAATCTATAATGTGAACATTACTAATTTCAGGATATTTAAATGTCAAAAGGCTACAAATAATCAGGATCCATCCATCTACCAATCATTAATTACATTGAACACTCATAAATCATAATATAAATCCTGATAGAAACTAACCAATTTCATTGGCCTAGGGTATTGGCATCCACCAACAGAGCCATAATTGACTGCCAAAATATTTACACCATCCTGCAAATAAGGCAATAGCAAAGTATAATGTGAATCACAATACCAAGGAAACTTCTATCGGTATTCTACAAAGCTAATGGAATGCAATTCTCCAAAATGGCTGCAGTATGAAAAAAATAACATTTTTTCCGTGAAGCTACTTGGAATCGATGACAAGGATAGAGAAAATGTTTAGAAGCTTCATGTAATCGACATACTATGTTATCAAAATTGCTGCAGTATGAAAAAAATAACATTTTTTCCAAGTAGCTACTTGGAAAAGATGACAAGCGTAGACAAAATGTATAGAAACTCCATGTAATCAACATGCTATGTTATCAGTACAGGTGCTAGAAAAAATGAGCACAAGGTGCACCTTCTGCTCTATCAATACTGGAGATTTGGGCGGTGCTAATGTAAAACAAAATAAAGTTAGCTAAATGCATCAACTGATGTTATTACATACATAAAGTTTCTGGGCTATCCCAAAATTTTCCATCATCATAAACAACTCTTTAAAGAGGAAGATATATGACTAGAAATAATGAAATGGAGAAAGTTACCATGTGGATAACAATGTGTTCATCCAAACTGTCACGTGGAATGCATCTCTAAGAAACATAAGAAAGTCAAGACAGTTAAGGAACTGAAAAGGATAACTCTAGAATCAGACAAATAAATCAATAGTTCTAATAATAAGATAACATCACAGTTTTTGCAATACATCAAGCAGTGGTTTTTTCTTATAACTCATTTAATTGCTTTATTTATTGATCGTTCCACAAAAAATGTACACGCTAGGTGCTAAACAAAAGGACAGTGCTTTGGGGACACTTTTAAAACATACCTTATTTTACAGGTTTCAGTTGCTACAATGATTTGAAGAACAGATAATTGGAGTATTGGGCTTATTTTATGATCATAGTAAAGAGAAACACACTGATGAACTCTGTAGTCAACTTACAGCTTTGATTGAAGAAACAACATTATGTTTCTGTGTGGTGTCCAACACATTAGATGGCAGCCTAATTGTATAAAAGCCATCTTCCTGAAGCAGTTTCTTCAGTGACAAACAAATGCATAAGCACCAAATTAGTTGAAAAAAATAAGTCGTCAAGGAAATCAGGGTAAAAACTGTGGTGAACAAGAAGTTACTTTGAATGCGACTTTATCATCCTCAGTTAAATCATTCCTTGTAAAGCGAAGCTTAGTGAGGGTCTGATCCATAAGAATAGTACAGTTAGGGAAATAGTTTTCCTCGCTTGCATTTACAGCATTTACTGTTGAAGTGAGAAACTAGATATCTAACAAATCCATGAACATAAGTCAAATAAGAAATTTAGCTCTCTTAGCTCAAATCTACAGTGAGCATTTGATTATTCACCAACGAAAGTGATCAAATTGGAACACTAGCTAACATAACCAAAAGTACATAGAGATCAAAGATGCACTAAGTGAAGTATCACGATTGAAAGTAAGTATAAATTGGAAGCACATAATTCACAATAAATCTTATCATATATGGTGAATAAAGTACACAAAAAAAATAATCTACAGCAAAATGATGTACAGAATGTAGGATCGCCAAAGTTTCAAGCCTAATAAATGCACGTTGCATTTTGCAAAGGCAGGTTATGGCTTGCTCCTAAACTTTGTGAAATCATATTGCCAACGCCCAGTTAGGAATACACATTCTATTTTACATTTTGACTTTTGTGCAATACAGTTCAATTTAAATAGACCACTGTTGAAAGCTTCTAGATAAACTGCTGTGATTTTGGGCCATTTGAAAATTGGGGCAGACATCAAAGTACAAAATAATGAAGCACAAAAAGTAGTGTAATAATAGGCCTTGTGCAAATATGAGCTAAAACGAGAAGGAATGATTCCACGAAGGTTTTGGACAGATCAGATTTTAATTGTGTTCGGTTCATAACAGATTGCAATCCCGTGTACTATCCCCCTCTAAAGTACTACAACTACAAGGCATAGAGTATACATTAGGGCGTACCCAGTGCAGAGAGCTCCCGCTCTGTGCGGGGTCTGGGGAAGGGTGTCAGTGGCAAGCCTTACCCTCGCCTGTGCAATGCGAGGAGACCGCGACTCGAACCCGGGACCTTTCGGTCACAGGCGGTAAGACTCTACCGCTTGCACCAGGCCTGCCCTTCGCATAGAGTATACATTATTGTAACAAAATGATAAACCACTAGAAGATATTTAAAATTGGATATCATGTGCTTAACAGGAACAGACATGGAAGTTAATGCGTATGAGATATTTTTCATACATGCAAAAGGTTGTGATGTGCTAGGGCCATGATTAAATACAAGGTATCATCAGGATAATTCTGTTCCGAGTTTATTTCTGACATATATAAAATTAAGTATATATGTAAGCAGAAGCTGCTGCTGTAATTTGATGAGTTACAGGGCAAAAATGCAGACTTAGTTAATGGTGATTCAGCAGCCCACACCAAAAATCTGTTGTATGCCCAGCCCCCGTGTCCATTGTAATTGTTATTCTTGTAGATCTTGAAACATATGATTCAAAAAGGGGGTGATGTTTTCAATGTTCCCACCTAATAAATTCCGCAATATGTAAGATAAACAAAGACATTGAACATAGTTTTGAAAATAAGTACAGAAAAGAAAAGAGAAGTCAGGTGACAGCCTAATGTTTCAAGACTTTATTTCCTTATTTACACGCCAATTTACTGTCTTTAATTTAATGTCAAATATTTCTGCCCCTGGGATACTCTCCTTATAACGAAAAACCAACTCAGTTATCCACATATAAAGCAGCTTCCTAATGGTAGGGAAATGTCATTTGTCTAAATGAGAGAATGCTAAGTAATTTCCAAGCTAAACAACCTCAGGCCCATGCTCCTAGTTATTAACCACAAATTTTGTATGCTTCACGGGATATACTTGTGATTTATGATTTGGAGGCAGCATGATATACGATATTAGCGCTCTTTAATTATCATCTTATACCCTTTTCTAATTAAATAAAAATAATAGTCTTTTTTTAATAGTCAGCAATATCTTGGTTGCTCTTCAAGGCAATGGATATATGTTAGGTATTTGTAAATGTAAGGTCATGCAGCCTGAAAGGCCACATAAGAAGCAAGTGACCATCCAAATGCAGAACAATCAGGAGAATACTGCGATTTCACAATTTTAGTCCATAAGTGAATAAAAGAAGCATGAAACGGGTAGTACCCTAAACAGCAGCCCTGCACTAACACTTAATAACTGGTGTACAGTTTAAATGGTTGTTTATACTATACTATAACACACCAAGCCCAAAAAGTCAGTCTTGGTCTTTTTCTTACCGACAGAACTACAGAAGTACTCCAGTACCGGGAAAGGTCTAACTAGCAGTGTGTTTGGTTTGCAGATTTGGCTCATGCGGCATGAGTTTAATCAGAATGGGTCGGTCCGGTGTTTTTTGCAGAATGAACTCGCATCCTGCGGAATCACTATCACAGGAGTACTACAAGGTGACAGACGACATGAACCCATGACGCAAACCAAACAGCTCAAGGAGTTTCGGTTTCTAGATCAGATAATTCTAGATGGAGACATTCCACTGACCAAACACGCTGTAAGCCGCCGAGAGTACTGCTAGGAAACAACATCCAGTTATAATTCAGTTATAATTCAGTAGGACACATACACCATCATAAGATCCAATTCTCGACTCAAACTTCTCATAAAAATCCAAAGCAAATGATTCACTACCTCTCCCGACAAACAGCTCGACCAAGCTAACAGGAGCAGAACATCTACATAATTATAAGGCCGCTGAAATCACGATCCAGAACTAGCTAAGAGCTAGCCATCCCAGATCCATTGATCAGAGCGTAAGCAGGCCAACCATATAGGCGAACCAACCAAACAACCGAGATAGCAACCAAAGAGAGACCGGGACCCACCTGCGTGCCGTGGACGAGGGTCTTGAGGCGGGCCGAGAAGGTTCCAGCTGGGACGAAGCCCTTGCCGCCGCCAAGGTCGTGCTCGAGCGTGAACTGCACCGCGTTGGACTCGCCTGCCCCGGGCAACGGCGCGTCCGCGGATCTGCGGCGGGAGGAGGAGACCGCCGGGGCCGCCGGCGGGGAGGGTGCGGAGGGGCGGGCGCCGAAGCCCTCGAACTCGTCGTCGTCGTTGAGGAGGAGCTCGTCGGACGGGAAGGCGGCGGCGGCGGCAAGGGAGAGGGAGAGGAAGAGGAGAGCGGCGAGGACGAGCCGAGCGCGGCGCGGCGGCGCCATCGCGAAGGCGGAGGAAAAGGCTTGGAGTGGACTCGGGAGAGAGATCGGACAGATCGGTCGAGGTTTTCAAGCCAAAAAGTCCGTTTAACCTCGCAACTGTTCAATTTACCTCCCTTCTATTATATTATATACATATACATATATACATACACACCTAAAAAATATGCAATGTCATCGTCATATCACCCCGCCAATCCCAATCCGAATCATTGTTAATATATCTCTCCGCCTCGTTCTTTCGCCCCGGTGGTTTCGGCTCGCTCCTCCAAATCCGTGACGCTCCACACCCTCGCGCTGCGTCGCTCCAAGACTTGGCCGTCGTCCCACTCGAAGTGGGCCATGTCTCTCATAAACCACGTTACGTCACGTCGAGGTGACACCTACCAGCCAACGGAATCATCTGCGCGCCTCGACGTCTCGCTCACACAGAGTCCGCGCCACGCTCCTGTGGAGTCCGTGCAAGCAGAGTCCGCGTCGGGGCTGTGCTCCCGCACGCGTTCGGCCCGTGCTCGCCGTTGGGCCCCGGGACGGCCGTCGAGGGCAGGGTTCCTGGCGGACCATGCGTCGCATGACACGCCGCGCCTGCTGTAGTGCTGTACCTAGACTCGCTGGCGGCTCATGGCCACGTACCGCCCACGTACGTGGTGTGCGTCTGTGTGAGCGACAGGAGTTGGAGACGGGAAGAACTAGGAAGTAGAATAGGAGGAAGAAGAAGGAACTAGAGGCAGCGCTGAAGAGTTCTTAGTTTTAGGAACGGGTTCAGAGTTTACAAAATGTAAGATGATTCTCTCCCTTCCTCACACCGGTTGATATATCATTACAGAGGCTCTGCCTCAGTCACGCATGCAAGTGTCGAACAGATCAAACCCATTGCTCGCCGACTACTCACGGGTTGGGCTTCCTGGGCCTTCTTCCTCTGGGCCGGTTTCCGGGCGCTCCATCTTGGGCCATGTTGCTACGATGCCTGACATCCACTCCCCCTTGGAACACTGCTTGCCCCCAAGCAGTGGCGCGTGGATACTCCTGGCGAACAGCTTCAAAATCTTCCCAGGTAGCCAATGCCGACGGCAGATTGTTCCATTTGACAAGGACCTGAGGTATAGTAGAAGAACCACGGGCGACCATACGAGTCTGCAGAACCTGTTCTGGAGCCAAGTGGATGGCAAAGTCAGACGGTAGGGTGAGGATTACCTGATGATTGGCACCAACAGCCTTCTTCAGTTGTGAAACATGAAAAATCGGATGAATCGCCGAGTGAGCAGGCAAGTCAAGCTTATAAGCCACTGAGCCGATCCGAGCCAGAATACGGAATGGTCCGAAGAAGCGGAAAGCAAGTTTCTGATGGGAGCGAGGTGCCAGGGAAGTTTGGACATACGGTTGCAGCTTGAGGTAGACGAGATCACCTACTGTAAAACTACGCTCTGACCGATGTTGATCAGACTGTTTCTTCATCCGTTGCTTGGCCCGGTTGAGGTGATGTTGAAGAAGCTGGTCCATCCACTGACGGTCTGAAGCCCAGCCAATGACTTCCGGATGTGAGACAGCAGAAATGTCAAGAGCCAGGAAACGCGGAGGATATCCATAGAGCGCCTCAAAGGGCGAGCGACCGATGGCCGAATGGAAGCAGGAATTATACCAAAATTCCGCAGATGGCAACCACTGACTCCATTTGTTGGGGCAGGCATGGACAAAGCACCACAAATAAGTTTCCAGGCACTGGTTAAGCCGCTCTGTCTGACCATCGGATTGGGGGTGATAAGCGGTGCTGCAGCAAAGGGAGACATCCGCAAGCTTGAACAGCTCTGACCAAAAGTGACTTGTAAAGATACGGTCACGATCCAAAATGATAGAGCTCGGAAGGCCATGCAATCGATAAACATGCTGAAAGAACGACTTAGCAACTATGACAACAGTGAAAGGGTGATGGAGGGGAATGAAATGGCCATCTTGGTCAGTAGATCGACTATTACCAGCACACAGTTGAAGGATTGAGATAATGGAAGTCCCTCGATGAAATCCATCGATATCACTTGCCACGCCGAATCAGGAACCGGCAAGGGCTGCAAGAGGCCTGGAGATCTGGTTCTATCATACTTGGACTGTTGACAGATGGCACAGGACTGCACAAAATGCTTGACTGCAGTTTTCATACCTCTCCATGCAAAACATTGCTTGATCCTCATATATGTGACTGGTATGCCAGAATGGCCGCCCCATGAACTAGAATGAAATTGGGAGATAAGCTGCTGTTGGAATGCCGGGTCATCGCCAATCCAGACGCGGCCCTTGTAATGGAGTAAGCCAGACTGCAGGGAATAATGAGGTATAGCCGCTGAGTCCACTAACAACTTGGTCAACAAGGAGGTAGCAAAAGAGTCCTGTCGATAACTGGCCAGCACTGCAGAGATCCAGGAGGGTACCAAAGAGGTGACGGCCACACACACAGCTGGAGGGGAGGGGTGACGAGACAATGCATCCGCTGCCCTGTTATCCGAACCTGAGCGGTATACAATGCGGTATTGGAGGCCCAGCAGTTTGGAGAAAACCCTTTGTTGCCAGTGAGTATGCAGCCGCTGATCAGTGAGCTGGGTTAGGCTTTTCTGATCGATAAGAATCACAAACTCCTAAAACTGCAAGTAAGGACGTCACAGTTGTACAGCAAGCAAGATGGCCATGAATTCCTTTTCATATGTTGATAAGCCACGTGACTTGGAGCCCAATCCTTTATTGAGGAATGCCAGGGGGTGACCATCCTGCATGAGAACCGCACCGACACCCAACTCCGATGCATCAGTTTCAATGGAGAAAGGTTTGGCAAAATTGGGAAGAGCCAACACTGGAGCTTGACAGAGGGCAATTTTCAAGGTTTGAAAGGCAGAGTCATGATCAGGAGTCCAAATGAACAAGGCATGCTTCTTCAGGAGATGGGTCAGAGGTTTTGAAATGATGCCAAAGTGACGAAAAAAGCGCCGATAATAGCCGGCAAGCCCCAGAAAGGAATGGAGTTCTTTGACAGAACTGGGAGTTGGCCAAGAGGAAATAGACTCCAGCTTGGATGGATCAGTACCCACATCGGCCTAACTGATGACATGATCGAGATAAGAAAGCTTGGTCTGAGTGAAGGAGCATTTGGACATTTTTAGCTTCCATTGATCCTTAGACAACAACTCAAACACAGTGCGTACATGCACAAGGTGCTCCTCCCATGTTCTGCTATAGACCAGGATATCGTCAAAGAAGACCAAGACAAACTGCCAGAGACAGGGAGCCAGTGTGGTATTCATGGCATCTTGGAAGGTACCCGAGGCTCTTGTGAGTCCAAAGGACTGTTGGTGCGGGACCCATGGGATGCCCCGCAAGGAAGGGAGAAGATCTAGTCTAACTAGGATTCTTCCCATATAATCTTAGTAGTAGTATTATTCTATAATCCTACTAGGAACTCTCATTGTAAATCGACTAGGATTCTGACCTCCTGACTATATAAAGGAGGGCAGGGTTCCTGGAGACAAGACTTAGACGACAATAGAACACTTCACAATCAATCCAACGCAAAGGCTAACGCCGACTGGACGTAGGGCTATTACTCGATCAAAGATCGAGGGTCCGAACTAGGATAAATCGACTATCTCTTGCGTTTACCGTCGAGTTCTGCATACGCTGAAGCCCGAACAAACTGCCCCGGGTACCCCCGTGGTAGGCTATCGGTGGTGAAACATCAACAGCTGGCGCACTAGGTAGGGGGCTTTGGCGACTTTGCATCCAAGAGCTCAAGGGGGCTTTGGCGACTTTGCATCCAAGAGCTCAACGGACCTCAACAACATGATCTTCTCAACAGGATCAACCTTCATCTTCGATTCGTGGATATGCGAGGCAGGTGACAATGGCAAGCTCCAAAGCCGTCTCCTCGAAAATTCGGATCACCATGAAGACCTTTCTATTTCGGTGACTACGACAGATCAACTTGCTAGAAGATTCGCGCAGCTCATGATGTCCGATCCAACTCAGATTTCGTGACTTTACGCATCTGACTCAAACTCAGGTTTCGCATCCGAAATGGAGTCTTACTCGAGTTTTTTCGAGAAACCGAGTTCTTTTCCGATGGGGCTTAAGAACGCGGCCTTGGCCTATCAAGAATACAACTCAGAGTACACTCAGAGTCTTTTTGAGAAGTCGGTTCCTTTCCCGTTCGGACTCCACAACCTGGCAACGTCTTATCAAACACGGCCCGAAGGATTCCTCGATCCGGTGCTTAGAATGCCACTAAAAGGAGCCCAGGAAGGTCTCGTGTTAACTATAACATCTCAAGACTACATCGTCCACTGGCCAGGTTCCGTTCCTGAGGATAGCGACACCCAACTAGTCGACAATACAACAACAACAATTCTACCCTACCAAGAAGGAGACTCAATCTACGACCTTGAAGCCTCTACTAAAGTTATCAAATACTCCGACAGTGTGGAAATCGACGCCGATAGCGGAGCAATTCACGCATGAGAAGTATTCATGATTCGCCGTCCTCGATCACCATTGGTCCCCCCAGAAGCGCCCGACGTCAGATCATCGGATGAATCTGAGTCCAACATATCACCCTTTACCCAGGGGCATGATGGTGAGACCGAGAGTCAGAGGCAAGCCAGAGAGAGAAAGAACAAATTGAAACAAGGACATCAACGCCGTGCTAGGCAGCGCAAGGAAGCTTGGATCAGATATGAGTCAGATCTAGCCGAGTATAATAGAAGAAAATCAGAGCGAGAGGTCGAAGAAGGACGAGCGGTGAATACACCCTACGATAAGATCTGAGAAGCACTAGAAGAACTCAGGGCGACTTCACATCCCAGTGAAAAATAAGAACAGCTCCAGGATTTTCTCCGATCAACAGTCCTAAGGACGCACGACGGAAGGACCCGCTCAAGACTACCTGACATGTCAACATCTCATGAGCAGGAAGATCAAAATCAAAGGAAGTCCACTTTCGAGAGACTTAGACCAAGTGGAAGTCACAACAGAGAAAGTAGAAGAAACCATAGTCAAAATGACCGAGTCGAACAACCAAGAAAGGTCAGAAGTGAAGCACCTACTCGGACGGCCACGCGAAACTATTCTCACTAAGACAATAGTTGGCAAGAAGGGGGTGCTGAATCAGAATACACAGAAGCCAGAACGCACGATAGATTCCCCTGTTTTGTAAACAGACTTGCTTCAATACGACTGCCTCACAAGTTCAAGCCATCCAACCACTCCAAGTATGATGGCAAGACCGAACCAAGGCAGTGGCTCAGGATTTACTCGCAATTGATCGAATTAGTCGGAGGAGACGATGATATCAAGACCTTGTTCTTTCCCATGGCCCTAGAAACCATGCCCTTCAATGGTTTGACAAATTGAATCTAGGATCAATCAGAAATTGGGAGGACTTGCAAAGAGTTTTCTGTACAAATTTCGTGAGAATCATTACACACCCCATCACCTACGCAGAATTAAAAGGACTCAAGCAGAAAGGGGGCGAAAGTCTCAGAGATTACTATCGACGATTTGGCGAACTACGTGCTCAAGTACATGACATCACTGAGCGAGAAGTAATTGAAGCTTTCTCTCACGGAATTATGGCTAGGTGGCAATTTTAGGACTTCTGCAAAGAAAACCCGAGAAATAATGAAGAATTCAGATGCACAGTAGAAAAGATGATTACAACAGAGGAGAAGACATGAGAAAGGTTCCTAGACAGAAACAACCGAGACAACCCGGACAAGCAAAATCATCGAAACAACAGACATCAGGAAAGAAACATGGACCAGACAACACTGTAGCGGTGACTGACAAATCAAGGAAGTTTTCCAAGCCCAGAAGGTATGATGACATAGAAAACATGTGTTGCATCTTGCACCCTAAAGGAAATCACACCATCGGAGATTGCTACACCTTCAAAGATCGATACACAAGAAAAGATAGTAAGGAGAATACCAAAGAAGGCAATCAGAAAAAAGAAGAAGACAACCACAAAGACAAGGGATTCCAAAAATCCAGGGGGACAATAGCAGTAATCTTTGCCGGGGTTCTAGATTCCAGAAGCAAACATCAAGAAAAGCTAGCACTACGAACCATCATGGCAGCAGAACCGGCTACTCCAAGATATCTCAACTGGTCACAGTACCCAATCCAATTTTCAAGAGAAGACCAATGGACTAGCGTAGGAAACGCAGGCCATTATCCACTGGTTCTAGATCCAACTATTGCTGGTATGACTGTCACAAAAGTACTAATCGATGGGGGAGCCAGACTCAACATCATTTTTTTAGAAACTCTAAGGAAGATGGGACTACAACCCTTTTTATGGCATAGTACCCAGCAAGGCAGCGATGCCACTTGGACAAATCACTCTACCGGTTACTTTTGGGACTCCCTCGAACTACTGTACAGAGTTCATCAAGTTTGAAGTTGCGGACTTTGATTCATCATATCATGCAATCCTCGGGCGCCCAGCACTAGCAAAATTCATGGTGATACCGCATTATCCGTACCTGTTGCTTAAGATGCCAGGGCCTAACGGTGTCCTTTCTCTGTGGAGTGATTTGAAGCGCGCTTTTGACTACGACATTCAGGCAATCCAAATTGCAGTAAAAGCACAAGCCGCCGATGGTAGAAAAGAAATAGCCACTATCGCAGCAGAAATAAGCCTAGAAGAGCTAGAGATACCAGCTAAAAACCCAGCACCCTCACACCACCAAAAGAAGCCGACGTCAAGCAAATCGACCTGGGCACCGGTGATCCCTCCAAAACGGCAACCATCAGCACCCACCTCTCGACAAAATAGGAACTCACACTCACCAACTTTCTTTAGGACAACAAAGATATCTTCGCTTGGAAGCCGGCCGACATGCCAGGTGTCCCAAGAGAGTTGGCTGAGCACAGAATTGATATCAATGAAGGCTCTAAGCCTATGAAGCAACGGTTATGACGATTCTCACCCGACAAGAAGGCAGCAATTAAAAAAGAAATCACAAAGCTAATGGCAGCCAGATTCATTAGAGAAATCCTTCATCTAGATTAGCTAGCAAACCCAGTTCTAGTACAGAAAAAGAATACGGACGAGTGGCGCATGTGTGTCGACTACACAGATCTCAACAAACACTACTCGAAAGATCTGTTCGGGCTACCACGCATTGATCAGATAGTTGATTCAACAGTAGGATCTACCCTATTATTCTTCCTTGATTGCTATTCAGGATATCACCAGATCGCATTAAAGGAACAAGACCAAAGCAAGACATCTTTCATCACTCCGTTCGGTGCCTACTGCTATAAAACCATGTCATTTGGACTCAAGAATGCTGGTGCCACTTACCAAAGAGCTATCCAAACGTGCCTTGGTGATCAGATCGGGGAAAACATAGAGGCATACGTGGATGACGTAGTAGTAAAGACAAAGAACCCGGATACACTAATTGAAGACTTAAAGCAAACCTTCAAAAACCTGAAAAGATGGAGGTGGAAATTAAACCCAAACAAGTGTGTATTCGGAGTTCCTTCAGGACAACTACTCGGATTCTTGGTCAGTCATCGCGAAATCGAAGCAAGCACCAAGCAAATTCAAGCCATAACAGAGATGGGCCCTCCTCGAAGTGTCAAAGATATGTAGAAACTAACAGGCTGCATGGCGGCCCTCAATCATTTCATATCAAGACTCGACGAAAAAGGGTTACCTTTCTTTAAACTACTAAAGAAGACAGACAAGTTTGAGTGGACAGAAGAAGCCAACGAAGCTTTCAAGAAGCTCAAGGCATACCTCACCTCCTCGCCCGTGCTCACACCTCCAAAGAAATACGAAGACATGATGCTGTACATTGCGGCAACTTCTACTATGATCAGCACAGCGATTGTCGTAGAAAGAGAAGAACAAGGGCGTGTATATAAAGTACAACGCCCCGTATACTACATCAGTGAAGTACTGTCAGAATCAAAAATCCGGTACCCGCATGTGCAAAAACTACTCTACGCCTTCCTGATCACTTCACGCAAGCTTCGCCACTATTTTGAAAGCCACATGATTACCGTGGTGACAGATTTCCCACTCGGAGACATCCTACACAACAGAGACGTAACAGGGCGCATATCTAAGTGGGCAGTTGAACTTAGTGCTCTCAATATCGATTTTACCCCATGGAAGACCATTAAATCTCAAGCCCTGGCTGATTTTGTTGCCGAGTGGACAGAAATTCAACAACCTATGTCAAATACCATCCTTGATCATTGGAAGATGTACTTTGATGGATCACTCAAGCTAGGCGGAGCCAGTGCAGGCATTCTCCTCATTTCTCCAGATAGAAAACAACTCAAGTACATCCTTCAGATATTATGGCAAGCTACAAACAATTAAGCAGAATACGAAGCCCTCATCCACGGGCTACGAGTGACAATTACCCTTGGAATCAAGCATTTACTCGTATACGACGATTTGGCAGTAGTCATCAATCAAGTCAACAAAGGTTGGGACTGCACCAAATAAAACATGGATGCTTACTGTGCAGAAATACGAAAGCTCGAAAAACATTTTCAAGGATTAGAAATTCTACATGTCCTACGCGATTCTAATATTGCGGCAGACGTCCTCGCCAAGCTCGGATTGGACAGGGCAAAGGTCCCACCCGGTGTATTTATAGAGGAGTTATCAGCTCCCTCTATGAAACAACCCGGTGAGATAACCCCTGAAATCTCAGCTGAAGGCACCTAGATTTTGGTAATCACCACCTCATGGACCCAAGTTTTTATTGATTATATCAAAGAAAATAAGTTGCCAGCAGATAAAGAGGAAGCTACCCGAGTTGTTCACAAAAGCAAGAACTACGTCCTTATAGGGGACAAACTCTACAGAAGAGCCGCGTCATCAGGAGTACTCCTAAAATGTGTCTCATTTGAAGTGGGCAAAGAGATCCTAGATGAAATACACTTAGGTTGCTATAGAAATCATGCCGCCTCAAGAACACTGGTCGGCAAGGCATTCCGCACCGTGTTCTATTGGCCAACCGCTTTGAAAGACGTAGAAGAACTTGTCAGAAAATGCAAAGGTTGTCAAATGTTTGCAAGACAAGCTCATGTGCCAGCACACAATCTCATCTGCATCCCACCCGCTTGGCCCTACTCCTGCTGGGGGCTGGATCAAGTAGGACCTCTCAAGAAAGCAAAAGGCGGTTTCGAGTATATTTTTGTAGCAATTGACAAGTTCACCAAGTGGATTGAATACAAACCACTCGCAAAATACAGCGCAACCAAAGCAGTCGAGTTCATCCAAGATATTATGCATCGCTTCGGCATGCCCAATCGAATCATCACAGATTTGGGTTCTCCCTTCACAGCCATAGAATTCCAAAGTTGGGCACAGGACTGCGGCTTCAGCATAGACTACGCATCAGTCGCACATCCAGAGGCCAACAGACAGGTAGAAAGGGCTAATGGACTCATACTAGCCGGATTAAAACCAAGATTGTATGAAGAACTAGTGGACTATGGATCAAAATTGATTGAAGAATTACCCAAGGTCGTATGGGGGCTACGAACTCAAATAAGCAGAGCCACCGGATACTCACCTTTCTTCCTAGTTTATGGATCAGAAGCCGTACTACCTGCCGACTTGATCTGGACGTCACCAAGGATAGAATAATATAACGAAGGAGAAGCAGAACACACCCGAAGATTAGAACTCGACAGTACATAAGAAGTCAGAGTGAACGCTACCCTTCAATCAGCAAGATACCTCCAAGGATTAAGATGCCACTACAACAAGAATACCCAGTCTCGATCACTACAAGTCAGAGACCTAGTACTAAGAAGAATACAAAAAACTGACGGATGCCATAAACTACTCAGTCCATGGGAAGGTCCTTTTATCGTCACAAAAGTCACCGGACCAGGCACATACAAGTTGATAACTGAAGACGGAAAAGAAGTTAACAATACATGGCACATCAGCCAGCTAAGAAGATTCTACGCATGAAAACAACTCAAGGAAGAATATATATACAAGCCACAAGAGATCAATGTTCATGATCAATAAAGATGGTGCTCCTCGACAACATATGTACTATTATGACTTATCAATGTTCATGATCAATAAAGATGGTTCTTTCTCAACAACATATGTCTTATTATGGCTTTCCCCGAGTTGTTTCCAATGAGCATACCGGCCGAGAGCAAAAGAGCTGAAAAGATGCTTGAGCTCGCCGATGAGGGTAGCTAATAAGCTAACACTCGAAACAAAAAGCAAAATGGCTGAAAATACGCCCAAGCATACCGACCAAGAGCAAAAGAGCTGAAAAGATGCTTGAGCCCACCGATGAGGGTAGCTAATAAGCTAACACCCAAAACAAAAAGCAAAATGGCTAAAAATACGCCTAAGCATACCGGCCAAGAGCAAAAGAGCTGAAAAGATGATTGAGCCCGTCGATGAGGGTAGCTAATAAGCTAACACCCAAACCAAAAAGTAAAACGATTGAAACTAAGCCTGAGCATAAATCAGAGCAATTTCAAGACAAGACCCTCCAGCTCCTTGTTCCAAATAGCAAGAGGCTCGGGGGCTACACTACCTACTCGGCAGGACCTGAAGGAACAAGACGAGGCTTCCAGAACTCAACCATGAAGTGCTCGGGGGCTTATCGATCCTAGGATGTTTTTGCAACTAGGGAAAGGACCAGATGCTGACCACATCTCGAGTTAAGCCGAAAAGAAGAAGCGAAGATACTTGAGATCACTGGTCCTAAGTCTTTTCAGCACTAACAAGAACACAAAGTTTGACAAGACAACGTTCTATACCGAGTTGCTTACAAGTCACAGACGAAAGCCAGACAAGCACTCGTCAAGTCAAGAAAGTCTATCAAGACAACAATATACATATACCGAGTTGTTTACATGGCACAAACGAAAGCCAGAAAAGCACTCGACAGATCAAGAAAGTTTGTCAAGACAATGATCTACCTAAACTGGGTTGTTTACAAGACGAAGAAATACAGGCAAAGAAGACATCAACAAAAAGTAAAGAATCTTCATTCAATCTTCATTCAAAAAAAGGGTTTAGCGTTCTATTACAGAAGCTGGAGTACAAAGGTCAATTACATCAAGCATTGTCATCGGGAGAAGAAATATCAATGTTAAGATTATCAATAATCCTCCTGGCTAAACCTTCGACCTCAGGCTCCACCTTCTCAATAGCATCCAGATATTCTTGACTCTCGGCTTCATCAGCAACCTTGGACAAAGGAAACTCTGGAGAAAGAACCTGGACCTAGGCAAGAACATTTCTGGTACACAGTTGGGCGCACCTCTTCACGAACTCCTGGAAACGGGTCGGCACTTGGGGAATAAACTGAGCCCAAGATTGACCATCATCTACTGAAGTCTGGAGAAGACAGGCTACTGACTAAAAGGATTTTCACAAAGCATTCTAGTTCTCAGTAGCCGCCGCCAACTTGCTAGTCAGGACTTCAACAGTTTTTTGGGCATGCACAAGATCCTTGTCAGCTCCACGCCTAATCAACTTAGCAAGCGCGAGTTCTTCCTCAGCTCGAGTAATTACCTCCTTAGCCCTATTGTGGTTAGTACGAACAAGTGTCTTCATCTCCTCGATACCCTCCGAGAGCTTCTGCTTTTCAACTCAGAGAGCTAAACCAGGCAACAAAAAATAGGTCAGCAGAAAGGCAAATTTGAATACAAAAGGAAACAAAAAAGAACTCGCAATACCAGTGCACTCCTTCTTCATGGCCTCCACATTTTTCAAGGCCTCCTGGGCAGCTGCATCCCTCTGCTTTTCTGCCTCAACCACCCTAGCATGGAGAGCCTTCTCCTCCTTCTGATGCGTCTGACGCTCGGTCTCCAACTCGGCCCGACAGAGGTCAAGCTCTGCCTTTAGGGTACTCATCTCAGAAGACAACTTTTTCTCGGTTTCAGATAAGAAAAAGAAGCCGGTATGATCATGAGAAAAAGACTGAGCAAAAAGAGAGAAAGAAAAACAAGACATAATGATAGAACAAAGACGAACATCCAAAGAAAGAACTTCAGAAAAACTTACCTAGAGCTTTTCCCCAAAAGAAGTCGCAAAGGTTGACAAGTTTCCCCAGGCGGCGGTCAGCTCTGACAACCGATGAGTAGCATCAAATTGATGCAACACATCATCATCCAAACGCGGAGCACCGGTACCAAGAGAGGCAGAAGGAGAAGCCAGCGCAGGCAAAGAAGGCAAAACCAGGGCCATATCCTAGGAAGCCCCGGCTACCTCCTTAGATGGATCCACCCCCACGACCATGGTCACCCCCGGAGTTAGCAGATCCAAAGCAGCATGATCACCAGGGGGGCCCCGTCTCCCTCACAGCCACCTCACCGACTGTACTTTCCGAGTCCTTTGACTCAGTACGTGGGGGCGCACTAGAGGACTGACAAGAGGGTGGCTGAGGAGTAAGAGAAGGCGAGGGTCTGCAAGATGATAAGAAAACTCAATGATAAGAATATGAGTCAGGAAAAAGAAAACAGAAGCAAAGAAGCATAACAAGGAATCACTCACTCAGCTACACTCTTCTTCAGAAAACCAACAGAGGACCTAAGAGGAGGAACTATAGCAGCAAAAACATCAACCACCACCATACAACTACATCTGACAACAGCAGACTACCAGAGAACATGCCAAGAACCTATATCCAAGTTCTTTTCGAATAAAAGAACCCAGGTATACACTCGGAGGCTGCAATAGGAAAGGCTTTCAGTCATTTGAACAACTCAGATTCAAGACCCTCCAACTTTTTGTTCCAAATAGCAAGAGGCTCAGAGGCTACACTCAGTGAGTGCACTTTTTCCTTCAAAAAAGCACACATCACTCAGAAGACTTCTTCAAGACAGACCACTTCAAGGCCACACGACAAAAAGAACCCGGACATAGCTATATCCGAGCTCTTTTTGACAAAGAACTCAGGTATATGCTCAGGAGCCCTTCGACGAAGAATCAGAGCGATTTCAAGAGAAGACCCTCTAGCTCCTTGTGCCAAACAGCAAGAGGCTCGAGGGCTACACCTAAATGGGAGTACTTTTTTCTTCAAAAAGGTACACACCACACGAAGATCTCACGAAGCGCTACACGGTTTCGCCCAAGAAAGCACTCGGACGACGCTTGTTCCTGCTTGACAGGACCTGAAGGAACAAGACAAGGCTTCCAGAGCTCAACCATGAAGTGCTCATGGGCTTGTCGGTGTGGGACCCATGGGATGCCCCACAAGGAAGGGAGAAGATCTAGTCTAACTAGGATTCTTCCCATGTAATCTTAGTAGTAGTATTATTCTATAATCCTACTAGGAACTCTCATTGTAAATCGACTAGGATTCTGACCTCCTGACTATATAAAGGAGGGCAGGGTTCCTAGAGACAAGACTTAGACGACAATAGAACACTTCACAATCAATCCAACGCAAAGGCTAACGCCGACTGGACGTAGAGCTATTACTCGATCAAAGATTGAGGGTCTGAACCAGGATAAATTGACTGTCTCTTGCATTTACCGTTGAGTTCTGCATACGCTGAAGGCTGAACAAACTGCCCTGGGTACCCCCGTGGCAGGCTATCGGTGGTGAAACATCGACAAGGACATAACTCGAAATTCAAATTGACCAAAGTGTGTTTGGAAGGCGGTTTTGAATTCGTCACCCGATTTCATGCGGATTTGGTGGAAGCCGGACTATAAGTCCAATGTTGTGAAATAGGCTGCCCCGGACAACTCATCCAGCAATTCTTCAATGATAGGAACAGGATATTTGCCTTTGACTATAATTGCATTCAGTTGACGGTAATCGACACAAAACCTCCAGGATTGATCCTTTTTCTTTACTAAGAGAACCGGAGAGGCAAAAGAACTGGTACTCTTCTGAATGATTCCCTGTTGAAGCATGTCGTTAACTTGCCGCTCAATTTCTATTTTCAGAATAGGAGCATATCGGTAAGGCCGCACAAAGACTGGTTGAGCCCCGGAGATCAAAGGAATGGAGTGGTCACAGTGCCGGCTAGGAGGCAATCCTAAAACTGGCTCAAAGATATGAGCATATTCATCCAGCAATGCTGACACAGCCGGATGCAACGAGGAAACTGACTGGGAAGACTCAGGAGGCTGTACCAAACAGAGTTGAATGACAGAGCCCACTGGAAGGTCTGCAGTATTCCCAATCAGGATAGCTGTAGCTCCCTCATAAGGAATGGAGATCCATTTTCTGAGCCCAGTGGACTTGCATCGGGCTAAAACTGGCCAACCAATCAAGACCAAGGATCATATCATAAGATGAAAGAGGCAACAACTTAAGATCGGTGGAAAAGGAGTAGCCCTGCACTGACCAATGAGCACTGGGCAAGAAGGATGTGCATTGTAAAATGGCCCCATTAGCTACTTGCACCTGAACTGGGGACGGAAGATCCTTGATGCCGGTGAGTGACTGAGCCAATGCCGAGTTCAAGAAGGTATGAGATGAACCGGAATCCACCAAAATAGACAGAGGGTGACCTTGGATGTGTCCAGACAAGCTAAATGTCTTAGGGGAAGCTGAGCCCACTGCCGCTGCCACCGAGAGGTGCATCATGATCTGATCGTCCGGTGATGAATCCTCAGAAAACTCAGCTGCATCAGACTCCGGAAATAAATCCATCAATTGTTGCACCAGATGCAACTGAACTTGAACACTTGTGGTCACGGCTCCACTTGGCGCCACACCGGATGCACAGACCATGGGCACGGCGAGAGGCTCGTAAGGCTTTGAACTTGTCTTCCGCCGAGGTGGGCAGAGCTTGGGGCAGCCGCTTACTCTCGCCATCAGCAAGCTTCGGTGGCGGTGGAGGCAGCGCCAAGGCACTAGGCCACCCTGGCTTATATGCAAGGGATATATCCAAACGCCGAATAGGCCTCTTGTTGAGTCCCAGCGCCTCTTCCTATAATTGAGCAAGAACACAAGCAGTATCCAAAGTAGATGGACATTGAACAAGAAGAACAACTTTGATTTCATCACGCAAGCCATCCAGAAAACGTTGGGTATAGTAGAGTGGGTCTGGGTGTTTGGTATTGGCTTTTAGATCATCTACTAGAGCAACAAACTGATTGATGTATTCATTGACAGGTCCGGTTTGCCGAATCTGAAACAAGCGACGTAGCAGGAGCTTGTGCTCATCCCTAGCAAAGCGCAAAAGCAATTGGAACAGAATTCAGACCAAGGGATTGTCGTAAGCTGATCCTCAACAGAAGATAGCCAATGTTTGGCTGCACCATGAAAGTGCATAGTGGTCGCCTACACCCAAATCTCGGACTCCGCACGATAGAGTTCAAAATAGTGAACGACTTGCTTGATCCATAGCTTAGGATGATCCCCCTCGAACCCGGGGAAATCAAACTTGGGAAGCTTGCCAGTATGGCCGCCCCTAGAACCCCCCTGATAGCTGGACTCGTAAGAACCCCCTGGGTGTGGCTGAGGTGGACACGGTGGTGATGGGCGGGGAGGAGGGCTTGGTAATGGATGCGGTGAAAAAGGAGGGCAAGGAAACGTACCCTTGCTGGGAGGTGGAATCAGAGTGGTAACCACTCCGAATGCACCTTCCCAGTTCATGTTGTCGACGCGGTGCCCGCTGGGCCGAGGGGCTATGGATCCCATAGATGGGTGCAGGGCAGCTAGAATGTCACCGAAGCCGGCGGATCTGAAGTGCGGAGTGACGACGGGCTTGGCGTCGTGGAGCGAGACGTAGGGCGATGCAGGAGCCGAAGCAGACTTGGTGGCGGGCGCTGCCGCGATCACTCCGGGAGTCGCTGACGGGCCATCCACCATGGAGCGTTCCATGTACTTGGAGATCTTCCCCACTTCTAGCTTGAGAGTTGCGAGCTTGGTGACTTTGAGGCGAAGGTCGTCGATGACGCCGTCGACCCCCGGGCGCCATTCGTCGAACACCTTGGCTGCAGACTCCAAGGCATCCAGACGGGTGGAAGAAGACGCCGCAGTTGAATCGAGCTTCCGCTCTAGACCATCGAATCGCTTGTCCTGGGCGACGAAACGCTTGTCAAGCTCGGCCAGCAGGGCCTTCTGGTCGGGACCTATGGGACCACGGTGACGTTGAAGACGGGTGTAGTGGTCGTGGGTGGGAAAAAGGGCAGGATCCAGATCGGCGGAACACACAACAAATTGTGACTCCGGGACTGGAATTACGGAATTCCCAAAGGGAACTGTAGCTTACAACTCCGATTCAGGGTTAGACCAACCAAATCTGGTGAAGTGCGAGCAATCGATGGATAGAGTGCGCCGAACCGTACTGGTGCCGAGAATCGGTGTCTCTGATACCACTTGTGAGAGACAGAAGTTGGAGACAGGAAGAACTGGGAAGTAGAATCGGAGGAAGAAGAAGAAGGAACCAGAGGCAGCGCTGAAGACTTCTTAGTTTTAGGAACGGGTTCAGAGTTTACAAAATGTCAGATGATTCTCTCCCTTCCTCACACCGGTTGATATATCATTACAGAGGCTCTGCCTCAGTCACGCATGTAAGCGCCGAACAGATCAAACCCATTGCTCGCCGACTACTCGCGGGTTGGGCTTCCTGGGCCTTCTTCCTCTGGGCCCTCCATCTTGGGCCGTGTTGCTACGGTGGCTGACAGTCTGCCTCGGCATGCCGCCGCATCAGTTGCTCCTGGCCATCGACACCAGCAACGACGCCGCCTGGATCCCCTGCACGGGCTGCCCCATCTCGTGCGCGCCCTTTGACCCGGTGGTGTCCGTCTCGTACCGCCCCGTGCCCTTGGGCTCGCCACTGTGCACGCAGGAGCCCAACACGGCGTGCCCGCCCGGTCCAGGCCATAACAGAAAACAGAGCAAAAACCACATACGAGATCGACTCGCATGCAAGTTAGGTTAACGACGCACGTGTTTTCTTTACACGAGATCATCTCACGCACTGAGCGAGCGAGATCAGGTAGTCCACCGATGCCAGCCATGAAAGCCACAAGCCTACAATATGGCTCGCGAAATAGCGGCCTGCATGGCGAACCATCGTCGTCTGAACCTTCATCTTCTCGAGGTCCAAGCGTCTAGCGCGTACGGTGCCACCTGCTGTTGCTGGCCAGCGCCATCCATCGTCGCAAAGAAGACTTGGCGTCGCTGGCCACCTGTTGAAGGCGCCTCTCTTGCAGACGGTGGTGAACTGCACCTCGCGTGGTTTCCACCTTGCTGGCATGTGCATCTAGGTAATGTGTTCGATGAAATCTCCCTAAGCTAACGTACTCATGCAACTAAATCCGAGATTGTGAAATGTTTCATTTGACACTTTAGAATCCCACCAAGTATGAATTAAGACAACATACGCATACGTACAAAAATATGGCATGCAACCATAGGTGTCGAAAAGATTCTGCAACACACGGGTAATCAATGACTCCCGTGCAACGCACGGGCATATATCTAGTTTAATTATAAAAATCAGATTTTAGCATTTTCAATTTTTAAACCGTTTGATTTATTCTTTTAAGATGTTTTTAAAAGATTTTAATTGACGTAATACCACATGGACCGTCTTACGTAGCGTCATATCACATACAAGCAAGATAAACCGAACATTCACGACAGAAAGGTGGAATAAACTTCATCAAAAAAGTTAAAGAATATAATCTTTTAAAAAATCTAAATATATATTTTAAAACATGCATTTAAAAATACTAAAATCTAATTTAACTTTTCAAAAATTATAGATAATTTATTTTAACCTAGAAAATGTGGTACCAGTTTTATATTAATCTCTAAAGTTATGACTCTATTTATTTCTTAGAATTATTTTAATTTTATATGTTCTTCTAAAATCTAAAACTAGACTTAATATTATACAGAAGGTGCAGGCTAAGACAAATTCTTGCAGACCAAAGCGTGAATCAATTTTGCAAGTTTCAGTCTTTCATCGAGTAAAAAGCAGGAAGAGGGACCCTCATTGGTAGGACTTGAGTTTATCAAAAACATTGAAAGCTTCTGGCTATAAAGTGGCTTCAGCAGCATTTAGGCCCTATTTGGAACGCATGAATTTCACAGGAATTGCGCAGAAATTTTACAGGAATCAGTTCATTTTCACAGGAAAACAAGAAAAAATTTCTCACATTCCAAATAGGGCATTAGTGAGAAAGGACGGTCGTAGAGAAGTTAAAGGTTATATCCCCACAAGGGGATCAAGTGGCCTGGGCACTATCTGCAGGGGAACATGTTACACCCGATTTTAAGGATAAAATAGGATGCAAAATTTTATGTGCGCCTAGAGATTAGTCACACGCATAAGCCGATAAATTATGAATAGTATCATCACAAGTGTTGATTACATCACGAGTAATAAGACATAGTCTTCACATAAATATAGCGGAAGTATAAAGAAAAATCTCTCGCGGAAGCTCCATATTACAGGGACGTCGACTGGTTGATCACAAGTCTAGTATTCCTCAGGAAAGTCGTCATTACCATAGCCATCTATTACCCATCCGGGATTTTTATCCAAATAGTGAAAATAAATAAGTGTAAGTACGTGTCGTACTCAACAAGTGTAACATGGGGTTCACGAGGCTCAAAAGGCTTGACACAGGTTTAACAACATTCAACTTTTAGTTGTCACAATTTTAGCATAAAAGTAGCAACAAGTTGTTTCAATCCCATATGAACACATGATCAAAGTAAACATGAATAATAAATAGCATAAACGGATAATTCTTAGTGATCATCTATTCCATAAATGTTCCAAGGCCGCTCGTGACTGTGAGCACGACAGTTATAACAGTTTTAGACTCTGCAGAGGTTGTACAATTTCACTGTGAGTCATGATACCCATATGCCCGGGTTAATTACTACCAAAACACTTCGAAGGAGAGCAGGCAGGAGTCACTATGAAGCCTTTCAAAGGTTCGTCTAACAAGTTCGGGCCATTAGATTCACTCGACAAACATATATAGGAATCCCCTGTCAAATGACACAATTCCCTCACGGCTATACACATAAGAGTAGAGGTTGTCTTATACCCGATTCGTCAAGCCATTCTTACGCCAATAAAGGTAACCTCTAACAAGCTAGAAAAGGTCCTCATACTGAGCTAAAGCCAGAGCCATGTAGCCCTCACAGCTGTACTGTAAGTCCCGGATGATCACTTACAGATAAGTCCTTAGGGAGAGGAATCTGAAGCATTTAGAAAGTAACTAAACACTCTAGCCCCCTGTTTCCAAGTTGCTAAAAAGTCATGTTTTAATGTTTATTGCATATATTATTAGTCAAGTTACAAGATCATGGTTTAATTGAGTACTAGCAAAGCTACCCGATGCATATCCTATAGGAGACAAGGTATAAGTTCAATTCTAGGGAATCCCTATCAAGGTGACATATGCAAATAAGAATTAAATGTATTTAGGTGAATAGGAAATAAGGATGATCCCATGCTATACTTGCCTTGAACAAAGTGCTCCTGCTGATCCTGCTCATCAAAGTAGTACTCTTGGTCACCCACGAATTGCTCAGCGTCTATACTCGATATTCACAGCAACATACAAGCATCCATAAGCAATCATGCATAGCAAATAGAAACTATAGATTAGAACAATACACCAATTAGTATAAAATCCAGATAAAAAGTTTGTAAAATGAATCTACGTCTCGCTACGATCACACAGACGTGAAGATCACAAAATTTGGAGCTAAAACCAAGAAGTTATGGACTAAACAAGATTTCCTTTAATAAAATAATAGATTAAATCTAACCTCGAATTTTAAAAGTTGAAAACATACCTAATAGTAGTATAAACATGTAGATTATGCAATTACGAACCTAACGCAACTTGAACGGATCAAATCGGAGTTAAAACAAAAATTTTATGACTAAAACAAGATGAAAACGTATTTTGAATCTAATCCGAGGAAAACTACGCTTTCTAAAGAAGAAAACGTATTCTAGATTTGCACATTGGACAGCGGGTTCTATAATAAAAAACCCTAGGGGTTCTTTAGCAAAAATGACCCACGATGGGGTATCTTAAGATCTGGACCGTTGGATCGGGATTGGATGGCGCGGATTGGATCGGGCGGGGGAGAGAGAGAGTGTTGTCGCTGGCGTTGATAGGGACGGCGGCGCCATGGCCGGATAACGGCTGTCCTCACCGGCGTTGGTCGAATCGGCAACTTCGGCCACCATTGGACATGGGAAGAACACGGGAAGAAAGAGGAGATCAAGGCAAACTCACCGAAGGAGTTTTCTGTCGGTGAAGGCGGGACTGCGGCGGCGGCTCGCTCGGTGAGGCAGATGGACATGAGCTAGAGGAAGGGGATAACCCTGACATGCGGGCCCAGCATGTAAGTGAGATAGGCGAGAGAGAATAGGTCACGGGCGACATGGCGGGAGACTAGGCTCTTAGATCCTCTTTTCTTTTCCAGGTAGCCTCATCTTCTGTATACCGATTCCACTAAACCTTGCACATCTTTATAACTCGGCTCCTCATAACCCTTTCTGCTGTCTCCAAAATTTTTACTAAAAATTCCTCATAGGTAAGATCTTCCTTAACCATAAGCTCCTCTAACGGTATCTGCTCCTCTGGTACGCCTAAACACTTCATTAATTGAGACACATGGAATACATCGTGTACTCCTAACAAACTCTTAGGCAATTCCAACTGATAAGCTACTTCACCACGTCTCTCTAAAATCTTGAAAGGCCCAATATACCTTGGTGCTAACTTTTCTTTCATGTTAAACCTTCTCACACTTCTCATAGGTGACATCTTCAGGTAAACATAGTCCCCTATTTCAAAAACCAATGCTCTTCTTCTAGTGTCGGCATAACTCTTCTGTTGAGATTGTGCCACTCTCAAGTTATCCCTAATCATCCTTACTTGTACTTCTGCGTCTCTTAAAATATCTAGTCTGAACACTTGAGTTTCTCCTGTTTGATTCCAAAACAATGGGGTTCTACACTTTTGTCCATACAAAGCTTCAAAAGGTGCCATATTGAGACTCTTCAGATAATTGTTGTTGTATGAGAACTCTGCATAAGGCAAACTCTTGTCCCAACTTGTACCATACTGCAACGCACAAGCTCTCAACATGTCCTCTAAAATTTGATTAGTCCTCTCAGTTTGTCCATCTGTCTGAGGATGATATGCGGTACTAAAATTCAACTTTGTTCCCAATGAACTATGTACTTGTTGCCAAAAATGAGATGTAAATTGAGTACCCCGATCAGACACAATTTTCTTGGGAACTCCACGCAGACATACTATTCTTTTCATATATAATGTAGCCAATTGGGGTTCAGTATATGTAGTCTTGACCGGTAAGAAGTGAGCAACTTTAGTTAATTGATCCACTATCACCCAAATTGAATCATAACCTCTCTGAGTGCGTGGTAACCTAACAATAAAATCCATACCAACTTCTTCCCACTTCCACTCAGGTATCTTCATTGGTTGTAACAATCCTGTAGATCTTTGATGTTCTGCTTTGACTCTTTGATAGGTATCACATATAGCAACATCTCTCTTTAGTCCGTACCACCAATACTTCTCTTTTAGATCCAAGTACATCTTAGTACTCCTAGGGTGAATAGAGTAAGTAGACTCATGTGCCTCATGAAGAATTGCATCACATATAGCATTAATCTCAAGTACACATAGTATTTTCCCAAACCACAGAGTTCCATTATCATCCATACGGAAACCTGGTGCATTGCCAATCACTATGTTTTCTGCTATCTCTTTCAACTTCGCATCCTGTAACTGGCCCTTACGTATTTCTTGCTCCAATGTGGGTTCTATCATCAACTCCACTGCATTAGTGACAAAGCCCAAGTTCAGTTGCTCAAATTCATCACACAACTCACTTGACATAGCTGCCACTTGCACCTCCTTGGTGTAACTCTTCCTGCTAAGAGCATCGGCAACAACGTTCGCCTTTCCAGGATGATAGTGTACCTCTATATCATAATCTTTAATCAACTCTAACCATCGACGCTACCTCAAGTTTAGATCTGTCTAGATGAATATGTATGAAAGCATCTAGGCCCCTTGTTGGGTTTCGGTGATTAATGACAATACAAGATTACTATGACTAACGTGTGTTTTGCAGAGGCAATTAAGTTAGGTTATGGTAATGGAGATCAATTGGGCAATCAAGGTGGTCATGCCCCTATGATGGAAATTGTTTTGGTTTTCAAAGGATGGACGACAAGGTTAAGGATGACTAGTTCTAAGTGTCGATTAGAGTTGGAGAGGCACTTAGAGTAGTTTAGGACTTTGTTTTTCCTTTGGCCGTACTATTAAGGGGGGTATAGATGGGTAGCTTGACCTAGATGAGTCTAGTGAGTTAGGTGTGGTGCACACTTGTTCTAACTATCACTAGGTAGCTCCTACATATGCCTAAGATCCAATGGAGCAAACTTCATTCAAATATGATCGAGAGTTGGAAGTGAATGGAGGGTCAAATGCTGACCGGAAGCTGGCTTCGGTGCGACCGGACGCTAGCCGTAGGGTCCGGTCAGTTCATTTGACTAAGGTGATTGCGTTTGGTGCGACTGGACACTGGAGTGGTCAAGTGACTGGACGGTGAGAGGCAGCATCCGGTCGACTCTAGTAAGGTTCCAGAAGAGTGAATCTGCGACCGGACGTGTCCGGTCAATACTGATCGGACCCTGTGGATCCAGCGTCCGGTCGAGTACAGTAAGCATCCAGTGAGGGTTTAATGCGACCGGACGCGTCCGGTCAGTGGTGATCGGACCCTGCCAGCGTCCGGTCAACACTTAATCACTGGTGTGCGGGTTGAACTGACCAGAGCGTCCGATCACCCCGCAGAGGCATATAACGGTTCGTTTTTCAGGCTGCCTTATAAATAGAAGCTCCACTCGTGTGTGGAGTTACTTTTGCTCATTCCAACAGCTGAGAAACACAAGTTATGAGCGGTTTTGGGTGATTCGTCATGATGGAGTGTCGAAAAATCAACCCATAGAGAGCACTTGATCCTTGCGCGGATCAAGGGGGAGCTACACCCTTGCATAGGTGCTCCAACGAGGACTAGTGGGGAGTGGCGACTCTCCGATACCTCGGCAAAACATCGCCACGTTCCTCTCTCTCTATTTACTTTGAGCATTTACTTTGAGCAATTCAATACTTGTTTTTACATTCATAGAATTGCTATGCTAGAGTAAGTTTGGAACATAGGTTGCAAGTCCTTTTGTGCGTTAGATTAATAGAAACACTTTTCTAGGCACAAGAGGTTAATTGGGCTAACCGTAGGATTTAATTATTGCAAGAAAATTTAGAATTAGCCCAATTCACCCCCCCTCTTGGGCATCTTGATCATTTCAATTGGTATCAGAGCCTCGTGCTCACGTTTTTAAGCTTAATCGCTTAGAGCAAGATGTCTCACGGGGATGGACCTCCTCCTATCTTTGAGGGAGATGACTTTCCATATTGGAAAATCCGCATGGAGGCGTACTTAGAAGCTCTAGACGTTGGTATACTTAGAGCCGCCTCACAAGGCTTCCCAAAATCTCAGGATGCTACTAACTTACAAGGCGGTGAGGTTAATTATGAAAAGTGGAATGCAAAGGCTCGAAACACCATCTTTAGAGGCCTTTGCAAAGATGTGTTCAACCGTGTAAGGAACCACAAAGACGTCCATGCACTATGGTTGGACGTTTGTGCGCTCCATGAGGGAACCAAGAGTGAGCGTGAGGAACACTATCATCTTGTGATTAAAAAGCTAAATTCATTTGAGATGCTTCCCAAAGAATGTGCTAATGAGATGTATTCATGTTTGAATATTCTTGTAGAGGAAGTCAATGGGCTTGGACTTACTCAAATGTCACCATTCGACGTTGTGAGAAAGATCTTGAGTGTCCTCCCCATTGACAAATATGGGCATATTGTGACCATGCTACACCAAGGTGATCTTTCCACCGCTACACTAACACAAATCTTGGGAAAGATCAATGCTCATGAGATGTACTTGCACATCACGCCACAAGATAGATCATCCTCTATCAAGAAGAAAAAGAAGGACATAGCATTCAAAGCTAGCCAAGATAAGGGCAAAGCAAGACTTGAGTATGAGAGCTCAAGTGATGAAGAAGATGAAGATGAAGATCTTGCTCTCATGGTGAAGAAAGCCGCCAAAATGCTAAAGAAGCTAAACAAGAGTGGCATCAAGTTCGACGGCAAGAAGAAGAAGTTCTTCACAAGCTCTAGGAGAAAGCCAATCTCTAAAATGGATTGCTTCAATTGTGGTGAACTTGGTCATCTAGCACACCAATGCACCAAGCCCAAGAAAGACAAGTTCAAGAATAAGTTCAAGGGCAAGAAAGATGACTCAAGCAATGAAGAAGAAGATGAAAAGAAGAAGAACAAGCCATACAAGAAGAGAGATGGCAAGAAGAGAGACTTCCACAAGAAGAAGAGTGGAAAGGCCTACATTGTCGGTGATTGGCTCACGGACATTGATTCATCTAGTGGATCATCCGATGATGATAGTGACAATGAGAAGGTAACCGCCATTGCTATTGATCTTTCATCTTCACCGCCACCATCGCCATCATCCTCTACACACCTATGCCTTATGGCCAAGGGTGAACGCAAGGTAACTAATAATGATGATAGTAGTGATGATGAGCAAGCTAGTGATGATGATAGCGAGAGCGATGATGATGATTCACCTTCATATGATGATCTTGTCAAAATACTAAGAAAATACACTAAGATCATTAGAAAGAGTAGAGCTAAAAATGAAAAGCTTGATGCTAAAAATGATTCACTTTTAGCTAAATGCGATACATTGGAAAAGGCTAATGTTGAGCTTAAAGAAACAAATGATACTATATCATCCAAACTCAAGGAGCTCAAATCTTCTAAGAAAGAGCTTAAAGATAAACATGATAAACTTGAGTGGGTGCACAATGAGATCATCACTAGCCACAACAAGCTAAAAGATGAATACACTACTCTTAAGATCAATCATGATAATCTTGTTATTGCTCAAGAATTTTTACCAAATGAGCCACATGATGCTACTAACCATGTTATTAAGATTGATATAGCTACATCATGTGATGATTTAATTGATGAGAGCATTGAGCAAGGATCTAGTGGCAAAGGCAAGCAAGTGGTTGAGTGCAATGACTATGATGAGTATGTCAAGCTTAAGAGTGATAATGAGAAGCTCAAGAAAGATCTTGAAGAGATCAAAAGCCACAACGCCATTGTGCTAGAAACTCTTGATCATCATGAAGAGTTGATCCTTGAGAATGAGAAGCTCAAAGAAGAAAACAAGAAGCTCAAGGAAGAGAAGAAAGATGATGCTCTAAAGGAAGAAAATAAGAAGCTCAAGTTGGAGAACGAGCATCTCAAGATTGGGTTGAGCAAGTTTGCTAGAGGCAAGCACCTCCAAAGTGAGCTACTCATGAACACCGTCATGAAGATGGATAGAAGTGGCATTGGATATGTGGCAAGTGTATAGAAGAAGAAGGCTCAAGTTCAACAACAACAATCAAAGCCAAAGCCAAAACCAAAGAGATGTTTTGAGTGTGGACAAGAAGGCCATTTTGCTCATGAGTGCCAAACTCCACCGCCACAACCCTTGCCCAAGCGTGCTAGACCCTTTGCCTTCAATGCTCACTACATGCTTAGAAAGGATTCTAGTGGAAAGATGAAAGTCATGTTCTTAGGACCTCCTAACAAGAATAGGCCTAAGAAGATTTGGGTGGCTAAGTCACTTATTGAGAAGGTGAAGGGCCCTCAACAAGTTTAGGTTCCTAAAGCTTGAATCTCTTGTGTGTAGGTGAACTACAAGACCGGTGGAAGTCATTGGGTTATTGATAGTGGTTGCACTCAACATATGACCGATGATCCTCGTATGTTCACCTCACTAGATAAAGAGGTAGATGGACAAGAGAAAATAACATTTGGAGATAACTCAAAGGGCAAGGTTAAAGGATTGGGCAAAGTGGCAATATCAAATGATCATTCCATCTCTAATGTGCTTTATGTTGCTTCATTGAGCTTCAACTTGCTATCCGTTGAACAATTGTGTGATCTTGGCTTCCAATGCTTGTTCATCGAGAAGGAGGTTGTTGTATCCAAGGTAGATGATAATCAAGTGATATTCAATGGATTTAGATACAATAACTTATATCTAGTGAACTTCACCTCTAAAGATGCAAATTTGAAGACTTGCCTATTCACCAAAACAACACTTGGGTGGCTATGGCATAGAAGACTTGCTCATGTTGGTATGAGTTCACTCAAGAAGCTAATGAAGAATGATTTGATGAGAGGGTTGAAGGATATGAAGTTTGAGAAGGACAAGTTTTGTAGTGCATGTCAAGATGGCAAGCAAGTTCCAAATACCCATCCAACAAAAGCTTTCATGTCAACTATAAGAGTGCTAGAACTCCTACACATGGATTTATTTGGACCAACAACATACAAGAGTTTGGGAGGGAATCTCTATTGTCTTGTGATTGTTGATGACTATTCAAGGTATACATGGGTATTCTTCCTTCATGACAAATCCGAAGTTGCATCTTGCTTCAAGAAGTTTGCCAAGAGAGCTCAAAATGAATTTGAAGTGAAGCTCAAGAAGATAAGAAGTGACAATGGAAAAGAATTTGACAACACAAACATTGAAGCTTATTGTGATGAAGTTGGGATCAAGCATGAAGTCTCCGCAACTTATACTCCTCAACAAAATGGTGTAGTTGAGAGGAAGAACCGGACTTTGATCACTCTTGCAAGGACAATGCTAGATGAGTACAACACCCCCGAAGCTCTATGGGCGGAAGCAATCAACACCGCATGCTATGCATCAAACCGCCTATTCCTTCAAAAGTTCTTTGGCAAGACACCTTATGAGTTGCTCAATGGGAAGAAGCCGGACGTCTCCTTCTTTAGGGTGTTTGGTTGCAAATGCTACATCTACAAGAAGCGGCAACACCTAGGGAAGTTCCAAAGACGTTGTGATATTGATTTTCTTGTTGGTTACTCATCAAAGTCCAAAGCATATAGAGTATTTAATCATGCCACCGGCTTGGTTGAAGAAACATATGATGTGGAATTTGATGAATCTAACGGCTCCCAAGGAGCACATGAGAATCTTGATGATGTAGGTGATGAACCATTAAGGGAGGCTATGAAGAATATTCTGGTGGGAGACATCAAGCCAAAAGATGATGAAGATGATGTACAAGTCATTGATCAACCTTCTTCATCAAGTGTGCCATAAGATGGTGAAAAAGATGGGAGAGTAGAAAATGAAGATACTCATGTCTCCCATGAGCAAATGGTGGTACAAGCACAAGATGTTGATGCTCCACAACCTCCTCCTCAAGTGGTCAATAGAAGAAATACACCTCTCCTACAAGATCATCCATAAGATCTCTTCATAGGGAGTCCATCAAAGGGTGTAATGACTCGATCTCAAAAACTTGCTTCATTTATTGCTCATCACTCTTTTGTCTCTTGCTATGAGCCTACCAAGGTAGAAGAAGCTCTTAAAGATCCAGATTGGATCAATGCCATGCATGAAGAGTTGAACAACTTCACTCGCAATGAAGTTTGGACTCTTGAAGAGCGACCAAAAGGTGCAAGAGTCATTGCAACAAAGTGGGTGTTCCGTAACAAGCAAGATGATCAAGGTGTCGTTGTGAGGAACAAGGCAAGACTAGTTGCAAAGGGGTTCTCCCAAGTTGAAGGTTTTGATTTTGGAGACACCTTTGCACCGGTTGCAAGATTAGAAGCCATCCGTATCCTACTTGCATATGCATCACATCATGAAATGAAACTATATCAAATGGATGTGAAAAGTGCATTTTTAAATGGCTTTATTAATGAACTAGTCTATGTTGATCAACCTCCTGGGTTTGAAGACCCTAGATATCCTAATCATGTTTATAGGTTGTCTAAGGCACTATATGGGCTTAAGCAAGCCCCAAGAGCTTGGTATGAGCGCCTTTGGGACTTCCTCATTGAGAAGGGCTTCACCATTGGGAAGGTCGACACCACAATATTCACCAACAAGCTTGATGGGCATATCTTCATTTGTCAAGTATATGTTGATGATATCATCTTTGGATCATCAAATGAAGACTCATGCAAAGAATTTGGTGAATTGATGTCGAAGGAGTTCGAGATGTCCATGATTGGTGAGCTTACATTCTTTCTTAGTTTTCAAGTCAAGCAAATGAAAGAAGGCATCTTCATCTCTCAAGAGAAATACACAAAAGATCTTCTCAAGAGATTCAAGATGGATGAATGTAAGCCAATCAAGACATCAATGCCTACCAATGGACATCTCAACCTAGATGAGGGAGGTAACCCGGTTGATCAAACTCTCTACCATTCCATGATTGGTAGCTTGTTATATTTAACCGCATCTAGGCCTGACATCATGTTTAGTGTGTGTATGTGTGCTAGATTTCAAGCTAATCCTAAGGAAACACATTTAATTGCTGTAAAAAGAATCCTTAGGTATCTTAAGCACACACCAAGCATTGGACTTTGGTATCCCAAAGGAGCTATATTTGAATTAGTTGGCTATTCCGATTCGGATTATGCCGGTTGCAAAGTTGATAGAAAGAGCACATCCGGAGGGTGCCATTTGCTTGGTAGATCACTTGTGTCTTGGTCCTCTAAGAAACAAAATAGTGTGGCTTTATCCACCACCAAAGCAGAATACATTGCCGCGGGTGCTTATTGTGCACAAATATTATACATAAAACAAACTTTGCTAGACTATGGTGTAGTTCTAGAAAAGGTACCTCTTTTGTGCGACAATGAAAGTGCGGTAAAACTTGCAAATAATCTGGTTCAATATTCTCGCACCAAGCACATAGATATCTGCCATCACTTTCTAAGAGATCATGTTGGTAAAAATGATATATCACTAGAAGGTGTAAGAACCAAAGATCAATTAGCGGATATCTTCACTAAACCGCTAGATGAGGCTACATTTTGTAGATTGTGGAATGAGCTCAATGTACTTGATTTTAGCAACTTCACTAAAAGATGAGCTTGTGTTGTCCCTTGCATTCATTATAATATACAACATGTTTAATTTTTGGTAATGCATATAGGGCTTGTCTAACATGGTTAAGATAACCGCCAAAAAGCTGTGAAGAAGCTTAACCTTGGGTCAAACTTGACAAACAACTAGATTTACTTACAAGTATTACATATGCATGGATATTGTTTTGTCGTTTTGTTCCATTTGCTCTCTTATTGCCTATTTTCTTAAAAAGAATTATTGCCTAAGGCAAAATATTTTGAAAAATATGAGGGTTTGAGAGAGGTCACTCACATCAGTCCCAATTGGTGTTTATTTAGATCTTATTTGAGTTGGGACTTGATTGGGAACAGGCAGCGCGGAGGAACATTGAAGATTTGCTAGAAAAGAGTGACCGGACGCTGCACCGGACTCTGCAGTCCAGCGTCCGGTCAGTTCACAGGAGGTGAACTCACTGCGAAGGAGTGACCGGACTCTGTCTTTCAGCGTCCGGTCAGAAGATGTCTCAGCGTTCGGTCGTGTGAAGAAGACGAAGGCTAAGTTGACCGGACTCTGGCTGCGTCCGGTTGATGTCCACCGGACGCGTCCGGTCGCGATTCTAGAGGATTTGGACCTCTCTGGAATCGACCAGACGCTGGGTGGTAGCGTCCGGTCGCTACCACCGGAGCGTCCGGTCAGTAGGAAACGTGTGTTTTCCAGACTTCTCATCCGTTTCCTTTTCTACTCATGTGGGGGAACCTATTTATCTGAGCCGTACCGTTTTTATCTCGCATCCGCTCTTTGCCCTAGCCGCAAGCCACCGACATCGCCGCGCCTCCCTCGTCCCAAGCTCGCCTCTACCCACGCCACCGCGCTCGCACAACACTTCCCCGCGCTAGCGCCGCGCCGTTCTTGAGTGCCACCGAACCACCGCGGCAAGCTCCACCCGCATGGCTCCATTCCAGCACCATCGAGTCTCTACGCTGTGCTTCTCCTTGCCGTGGCCTGCGCCGCCGTGTTCCACAGCCGATCCTCTACCGTCCAGCGCCGGTAAGGCCATGCCCTGGCATCCTCTTCACTTTGATCTAGATCGGTTTCAAAGCTTTGACCTCAATTGCAACCAGGGCCATCGATTCATCGTGAACCCTAACCCTAGCGGTCCTGGTGTTCCCCCCGCATGTCACTTCTCTTTTCATCGTATCGCCGGTTCGTCAGGTAGCAAGCCAGTCGTTTCTATTTCGCATCTACATTGCTTGCTCTCATAGGGTTTCACATCTATTAGATATATCATATTTACTTGTATATCCTTCTATTCCATCGTGTAGCAAGTCGGTGCCGTTGAGGTGTCTGTGATAGTTGACAGTCAACTCGGAGCCAAGCTCGCGAGTACGGATCGAGGCCAAGCCTCGAAAGTGTCCGTGGACAGTTGGTTTTTTCAGCGGCAGTGGTTCTAGTTAGATCAGATGGCTCACACTAAGAATGTTGGTGGTGGTCTAGGTGATGATGATCGAAGGCCCCCGCCTCGCCAGCCTATAGGACCTAAAGGCAAGGCGATGAAGCAGGTTGTATCAAAGAAGCGCAAGTACCCTGATGTAGAGACAGCGAGAGCAGCAGCAGGTGCTGAGGCCGCAGAGCATGCCGAGAGAGGAGGTGCCTGCAGTGGAGTTGTCATTGCAGATCATCTAGCACCAGACGCGCAGGGCAGACTTGAGCGCGTTGAGCGTCTTCATGGTAGTCCACCTAGGACTGTCATGATGGCAGGATGCCGTCTTCTCGTTGTGGATCCTCAACCTCAAGGGGAGTCATAGTAGGAGTCACAGCAGCAGCCCCCACCAGCGGAGCTTCAGCTAGCTCAGGAGACACAGGAGGGACAGCAATCACAGCAGCCTCAGGAGGGTGAGGAGGGCCAGCAGGCCGAGGAGACCAAGCAGGCACCCTAGCCACTGCTACGCCGCTCTAGTCATACCCGGGTTCTAGTGTCACCGAGGCCACCGACACAGCGGAGGGGATCACGTCCACCGCCCAGACCATAGGGTCCGCCTCCAGTGACCCACCTTGACTTGAGGGCCACCACGGCCAAGCAAGTCCGACAACTGAGGTTTGTAGAGTTTGAGGTGTGGTTTCCTCCGAGGAGGGATGAGAGAGCAACAGAGGGTTTCTATACACCGCTCTAGGAAGACTTCTACAATGCATATCTAAACAGTGGGGCAGTCTTCCGATCTCAGAGAGTCTGCAGTATTGAGGCTATTGTGGCAGCAGCCAGAGAGCATATCCGCCCCTACTTATCATATTTGCTGGGGCTGACAGATCTAATTGGTTGGATAGGATTGTATGTACCATCTTGGGTTTGGCAGTTCTATGCTTCGCTCTACGTTGACCCGCATCATAACTTTATACACTTTTCATTCAGAGGCAGAGACTATAGGATGATGAGTTTTAGGGCCAGGGAGATACTGAGGCTACAGGAGCAGCCTGTCAGGTTACATGAGGTATGTTATGGACAATAAGAGCCTCCCAGGTGTCCTCATGGAGGTTTGCTTCCCCCTACAGATCTTGTGCGCTATTGCTTCAAGGAGCCTTTTGGTGAGGGGTCGAGGAGGAACCCCAGTGACCTTACTCCTACAGCTAGAGTGCTAGAGGCTATCATAAGGAGGACACTACTTCCCAAGTTGGGATACAGAGAGGGTCTGACTCGCCTACAGCTTTGGCTCCTCAATGCCCTGATGCAGCAGATAGTGTTCGATATTTGGGATCTTCTTCTATCTGAGATGGAGGACACGATAGCTGAGGGCTTCAAGGGTCATAGGTAGCTTCCATATGCACATTGGATCACATTCCTTATGCTCAAGGCTGTGCAAGTTAGGACACCAGAGATGGTTGCAGAGTACAGAGGTGCCACCACAGAGTTTCCAGCTTATAACATGGCACAGAGGATCAGGCATAGCATACCACAGGCACCCACTCAGCCTCGCCGTCGTCCAGATGTACTAGAGTCCGCAGCTCAGTAGGACGAGATTATCAGAGGCATAGCAGCTACTGAGGAGGAGCAGCTTGAGGCTTAGCAGGAGAGGAGCAAGTCTAGTGACAGTTTGGATGATGAATACCTGCCTATTCCTTAGATGCCTCCACGCAGACACGATGCAGAGGCCGACAGTTCTAGCTCTACTCCACCTACACCACAGACGGACCCCGCTTTGATTGCTATTCTTGAGCAGATGCAGCAGGATCAGGCACGACAGGCTCAGGAGAACACTGCCAACTTTGCACAGTTTCAGGCTCATCAGGATGAGTTTTAGCGACAGCAGCGGGTCCTCCAGCAGTAGTAGCAGCAGATGCATCAGTAGCAGTTACTCATGCAGCAGCAGCTTATGGGATTTATGCAGCATGTAGTAACAACACTTGGGGCTCCATAGTCACAGCCTTCACCCCAGTTTGCTCAGCCTGCCACCACTATGACGACTCCAGAAGTACAACCCAGTGGGTTTTAGAGTCAGGGACAGCCTCTAGCTCTGTTTGCTTCTCCCACAGTATAGGTGTCCCAGTGGTTATCCTCGCCAGTGGTAGCCCCACAGTTCACACCATATCATACGGGCTTCACATCGGATCAGTCACCCTCGCTATTTTGCCTGACACGTTAGTCTCTAGGAGTCTTGGAGCATCTTCCAATGAGTTGACAGGGATGCCTACACCACCACATATGTATGCCTCAGGTCCTTCTATAGCAGCTCCTGTCGCCGTGACTACTCAGAGGCTCCCTTCTTCTATCGCATCTTCTGATCCTACGACAGATATACCAGCAGCATCATAGGCAGCACCTGCCCTAGCTCAGACCTAGACCGCTTCAGCGACGCTTCAAGCCATAGAGGGTTAGTCAGTACAGAGCTCAGGGTCAGATGATGATGGCGCCCAGTTTTAGCTTGCTCCTCGTACCTCAGCGCTCGGCTCGTCTGCTGCAGCCCCGCCGACCGACCCTTAGGTTTTGGTGTTTGACGTCAAAGGGGGAGAGGGTTCGTGTATGTAGACTTAGGGGGAGTGAGTTTTAGGGGGAGTCTAGTTAGCTATTAGTCTACTATATACATTTTGAGTTTTATTTGTGTGATATATTATTACTTATATGCATTCGTGTGTTTACTTTAATGCATACTATTATATCTATGTGATAGTGATATCTACATGATTGTGATATATGACATGTGTGCTCTCTACTTTGAATTCAATGATATGTCATATCACTTGTGTTATGCTCATTTGCCTTTGCTTCCGCGTTTATACTCCGATGCAAATGAGCTTTATTACTTGTACTCATGCTTATTTCATATCTTTTGAGTACATCGTGTTGGCTTGGGTCATATAAGCTTGCTTAACTCTTTGGTTCTTATTGACAAAAGCTTATATGAACCAAGCATATAAAAAACCTCACTCTTTCACATACTGGAGGTGGTATTGTCATCAATCACCAAAAAGGGGGAGATTGAAAGCATCTAGGCCCCTTGTTGGGTTTCGGTGATTAATGACAATACAAGATTACTATGACTAACGTGTGTTTTGCAGAGGCAATTAAGTTAGGTCATGGTAATGGAGATCAATTGGGCAATCAAGGTGGTCATGCCCCTATGATGGAAATTGTTTCGGTTTTCAAAGGATGGATGACAAGGTTAAGGATGACTAGTTCTAAGTGTCGATTGGAGTTGGAGAGGCACTTAGAGTAGTTTAGGACTTTGTTTTTCCTTTGGCCATACTATTAAGGGGGGTATGGACGGGTAGTTTGACCTAGATGAGTCTAGTGAGTTAGGTGTGGTGCACACTTGTTCTAACTAGCACTAGGTAGCTCCTAAATATGCCTAAGATCCAATGGAGCAAACTTCATTCACATATGATCAAGAGTTGGAAGTGAATGGAGGGTCAACTGCTGACCGGACGCTGGATCCAGTGCGACCGGTTGCTGGCCGCAGGGTCCGGTTAGTTCATTTGACCAAGGTGATTGCGTTCGGTGCGACCGGACGCTAGAGTGGTCAAGTGACCAGACGCTAAGAGGCAGCGTTCGGTCGACTCCAGTAAGGTTCCAGAAGAGTGAATTTGCGACCGGATGCGTCTGGTCAATACTGACCAGACCCTGTGGATCCAGCGTCCGGTCGAGTACAGTAAGCATCTAGTGAGGGTTTAATGCGACCGGACGCGTCCGGTCAGTGGTGATCGGACCCTGCCAGCGTCCGGTCAACACTTAATCACTGGTGTGAGGGTTGAACTGGCCGGAGCGTCTGATCAACATGACCGGAGCGTTCGGTCACCCCACAGAGGCACATAACGGTTCATTTTTCAGGCTGCCTTATAAATAGAAGCTCCACTTGTGTGTGGAGTTACTTTTGCTCATTCCAACAGCTGAGAAACACGTTTGTGAGTGCCAAGAAGAGCAAGGTCCTAGTGAGGTGATTGAGATTTGAGAATCCAAGAGAGTAGCCTCATTAGTGAATCAAGAGTAGCAAAGTGTGCATCCACCATTCTCATTAGGCTTCGAGTGGTCAAGTGAGAGTCCATGCTTATTACTCTTGGTGATCGCCACCACCTAGATGGCTTGGTGGTGATTGGGAGCTTGGTGATCACCCGGCGGAGCTTGTGGGTGACCCAACTCAAGTTGTGAGCGGTTTTAGGTGATTCGCCACGACGGAGTGTCGAAGAATCAACCCGTAGAGAGCACTTGATCCTTGCGCGGATCAAGGGGGAGCTACACTCTTGCGCGGGTGCTCCAACGAGGACTAGTGGGGAGTGGCGACTCTCCGATACCTCGGCAAAACATCGCCGTGTTCCTCTCTCTCTATTTACTTTGAGCATTTACTTTGAGCAATTCAATACTTGTTTTTACATTCATAGAATTGCTATGCTAGAGTAAGTTTGAAACATAGGTTGCAAGTCCTTTTGTGCATTAGATTAATAGAAACACTTTTCTAGGCACAAGGGGTTAATTGGGCTAACCGTAGGATTTAATTATTGTAAGAAAATTTAGAATTAGCCCAATTCACCCTCCCTCTTGGGCATCTTGATCCTTTCAATGTACTTCAAACTCTTGTGATCAGTGTAGATATCACTGTTATGCCCTGCTGCTAACTCCAAATCATGAGTAGGATAGTTTAGCTCATGCTTTCTCAACTGTCGGGGTGCATAGGTCACTACTCTTCTTGCATAAGAACACAACTGAGACCTTGCCGAGATGCGTCACAATAGATAGAAAAGTTCTTGCTCAGATCTAGCAAAACCAATACTGGGGCAGTAGTCAACCTCTTCTTCAATTCCTCAAAGTTAGCCTGATACTTCTCGGACCACACAAACTTAGCATTTTTCTCCGACAGAGCTGTCATAGGCTTGGCAAGTTTAGAAAACCCTTCTATGAACCTTCTGTAGTATCCAGCCAATCCTAAGAAACTACGAATCTCTCCCACATCAGTTGGTGGTTTCCAATTCAACACATCTCTTACCTTACTTGGATCTACTGCTATTCCACCATTAGAGACAACACGGCCTAGGAAAGAAACTTCCTTCAACCAAAACTCACAACTTGCTGCGTTTAGCATACAACTTGTGTTCCCTGAGCTTCTGTAAGACCAACCTTAGATGTTCAACATGTTCTTCTTCCATTTTGGAGAATACCAATATATCATCGATAAATACCACTACAAACTTATCCAAAAACTCCACAAACACCTTATTCATCAAGTACATAAAGTATGCAGGTGCATTGGTCAAATCAAAGGACATAACGGTGTACTCATACAAACCATACCTCGTAGTAAAAGTTGTCTTGGGTATGTTAGTTGCACGAATCTTTAGTTGATGATAACCAGAATGAAGATCAATCTTAGAGAAAACACAAGCACCTCTCAACTGATTAAACAAGTCATCAATTCTAGGTAGTGGGTACTTGTTCTTGATAGTAACCTCATTTAGGGACCGATAATCCACATACATCCTCTGGGTACCATCCTTCTTGTCTACAAATAGGACGAATGAAACCTTTCTCCTGTAACTTCTTTATTTGTTTATTAAGTTCCTCTAATTTATTAACCCCCATTCTATATGGACGCTTAGCTATAGGTGTAGTTTCAGGTAATAATTTAATAATAAACTTAATGTCATGGTCAGGTGGCATACCTAGCAAGTCATCGGGAAACACATCCAGAAACTCATCCACTACTGGGTCCTCCTTGTTGACGCTATCATCAAGCTGGTTCACTATGGCTGTGGGGGATACGACCCCGGATACCCACGGCAAACCACATGGGCTACGCCTCTAGGGGCGGCCCAGCCCATGAGAAGAAGCCTTGCGGGGCACGATTCCGCTCGGCGCCTCCCGCAAGACATGGGGAGGATATCCTGCAGATGTTACGAGATCTGTTAAGATACGTACGATCCCATGATTCTTGTAATATGTTATTACTTTCTGGTTATCTCTTAGATCTAACCGACTTTTAACCCTGCCCCCTGGATTATATAAGGCGGGCAGGGACCCCTACTAAATCACGGCAAATCATACGATAGCTATTACAAACCAACAGACCACAGGAGTAAGATATTACGTCATACTGATGGCCTAAACCTGTATAACTCGTGTGTCTCTGTTGCCTTCTTGTTCTTGATTACACGCTCCTCTGCTGATCAATCTACCTTCGTGGGATACCCCTCGGAGGACTGCCGACGATATTCTATCGACAGTTGGCGCGCCAGGTAGGGGTGTGCGTGCTGTTTCCTTGTCGAACAAGATGGCTTTTTCCATAGGCTCTTTGTCCCTCCCGTAGCCTGGCCAGATCTTCACGGTCGGATCCATCATGTGGGTCATCAACACCGACGGAGTCGGAGAGCTCCTCGAGCTGGTGCAGATCGTTTCTGCGCTGACCACCCTCGCACCTACGACTGCAGATCCAATCTCGGAACCACTTTCGGGGTCATCTTCATCAGCTACTTGCCGCTTGCTTCCTCGCTACAAGAGGAGGCATGTCAACAATGACGATCTGATCGAGTCCATCGATCGGGTCGGCCTGAAACTCACCGATTGCCTCTCCATTGCTGAGTTGGCTCTGAGCACCCTCGTTCAGCACCGACCACCATCCGATCTCGATCTATCGGTGCTCAGTGCTCGGCAAGCTTTGGGGCTCGCCGCCCTACCCTTCGGGCTCACCAACGCCACCGCTACATATCAAGACGCCCTGAGGGGCAAATTCTCCGACCAGATCGCCGACCAGCTCCCGCCGACCATCAACATGCTACACGCCAGCCAGGGTGTCGGAACGTCCCTCCAAACCATCCTAGAGGAAAATCCAGACTCCGAGTCCCAAGGCTCCATGGAGACCCTCGTCGAGACCTTCACCGAGCAACCCCCTCTCCTGCCTTTCTAGGGTGGCGCAATCTTCAACGTCAGCATCGACAGCCCCCCTCGGAACGGCGAAACAAATGAAGAACGCGCCGCCCGTCAACCACGTGCAACGCTGTGATAACGAGCGCGTCCTTGCGATGGCCGAGGCCGCTCGTGATAACCAGTTCGACTCGCAAGGAAGGCCCCTCCATCGCAACCTCGACGAAGAATTCCTCTGCGTTGATGGCCATGACGTCTTCAAGACTCCGAGCGCCAATCTAGCGGTGGCCGCCAATGAGCTTGCACACCTCCCGCAGACGCCCGAGCTCGCCAAGGTCGCCGCTATGCATAAAGCGGCACACTGTCAAGTTAATGACATCCGAGAAGATCAGAGACCTTCATGCTCCACAAGCGCGATTCGCCGATCAGCCGTTCCTAGATCCAATCGCCACCCCAGTCAAAGCCGCTTCGCCAACCAGTCACTACCTCCCCAGGGGGAGCGGGAGGCCACCACGCCGAGCATCACCGCCAGCATGACCAAGAGGTCGAACAGGATGCCCGAGTGCACCTCAGCAACCTCCGGGATGCACGACGGCGTATCGATCAATGTCGCTTCAGGCACCATGAAGATGAAGTACGATGCCACCAGGAGTACAAGCGAGAGTATGGTAATCTGGACTCGGCTTTGGAGCCAATCATCGCCGGCAACACTGCTGATATCGGCGCCGATAACCCGGAAGGGCCCCCAGCATTCACCAGGGCGCTCCGAACACTCCAGTGTCCCTGTGGTTTCAAAATCACCGGGGTCGAGCCTTATGAAGGAAGGATGAACCCAACTCAGTGGCTGCAGACTTACACCACCGCCTTCCGCGCCACCGGAGGAGACACCAACGTCATGGCAAATTATCTCCCCATCATGCTTACGCCAGCCGCCATGAGCTGGTTCATAAGCCTTGCCCCGGACTCCACCAGATCTTGGGAAGAGCTAAAGAAAGTCTTCACCAACAACTACATGGCTACATGCAGGCGGTCAAGCACCAAGCACGATCTCAACCGCATCACCCAAAAGCCATCCGAACTACTCCGCAGCTACATCAGACGCTTCTCCGAGATTAGGAATTCTATTCCCAACATCACGGAAGCCGAAGTCATCACCGCCTTTGTCCGAGGACTTCATCACCGCGAACTCCATTCTAAGTTCAACAGAAAGCCACCTACCGACATCGGTGAGATGATCACGACCGCCAACCAGTACGCTAACGCCGAGGAGGCAGAAGTGCGTTTTAATGAAGACACGGGCACTAATCACCCGCCTCGCCGCCATGATGACCGCACCGACGACCGACAGCACAACGACCGCTGCTACGATGACCGCAGTTTCCACCGGGACAGCGGACGTGATCGGCCAGATGGATTCAAATCTGGTCAGAATCACCGCCGCCGACCAGACCACATTATTGCCAACGTCAATGAGCTGCACGCCAAGCGTAACTATGATGAGCAGTACAAGAAGATCCTCAATGGCCCATGCCCCCTGCACAAGAACGCCAAACACAAGATGAAAGACTGCCTTGGTTTGGCTAAGGAGTTCTAGGACAAAAAGTATGACGATGACAATGGTGGGAATGGAGGACGCCGACCACCTGGGGGTAATAACAATGCCTTCTAGGACCATGACAAGGTGGTCGCCACCATCTTCGAGGGCCTCGCCTCCAACGAGAGCAGAAGGGAACGGAAGCTCGCCGCTCGACGAGTGCTCACCATCGCTTCAGAGGAAACTACCGCCAACCTCAGCTATCGCCCGTGGTCCGAAATCCCCATCACTTTCAGCAGGGCCGACCAGTGGGCGGACATACCCTACACAGGGCGTTTTCCCCTCGTCCTCGATGCGACTGTCTGGAAGGTGCTCTTCAGAAAGGTCCTTGTCGATGGTGGGAGCGTTTTGAATCTACTCTTCGTCGGGGCCCTAAGGGAGCTCAGCCTTAGGACAATAGATCTCACACCCTTAGACTCCTCCTTTTAGGGCATGGTACCTGGCAGGGCATCCAGACCGCTTGGGGAGATTACCCTACCAGTATAATTTGGCACGGCAACCAACTACCGAGTGGAGCATATCCACTTCTACGTCGCCGACTTCGACACTGCCTACAATGCCATACTGGGGCGTCCGGCTCTGGCCAAGTTCATGGCCATTCTGCACTACGCGTATTTGGTGTTGAAGATGCCTTCGCCCGCAGGAGTCCTGTCTCTGTGGGCCAACCTCTCCGTCGCCTACGCTTGCAAGACAGAGAGTCTCGCCCTCGCCGAAGCCACCGACCTCTCCATCTAGATGGCTAGCATGGTCGCCGAAGCCAAGATGGCGTCTGCTGATGACATGGAGATCCCAGAGCCACCTCATGCCTCCGCCAAGTCCAAGGAAGTCAAGGAGATCAGTCTCAGCCTCGACGACCCTTCCAAGACGGTGAAAATCGGGGCTCACCTTGACCTCAAATAGGAAAGCGTGCTCGTATCCTTCCTACGTGCCAACGCCGATGTGTTTGCTTGGAAACTTGCAGACATGCTGGGGGTACCATGGGAGAAGATCGAGCACTCCTTGAATGTCTCACCGACTGCTAAACCGATCAAGCAAAAACTTCGCCGATTCGCGCCGGACAAAAAGGAGGCCATTAGGGTAGAAATAAAATGGCTCTTAGCTGCCGGATTTATAAAAGAAGTGTATCATCCAGATTGGTTAGCTAATCCTGTTCTTGTTAGGAAAAAGAATAAAGAATGGAGAATGTGTGTTGATTATACTGATCTTAACAAACACTGCCCTAAAGACCCCTTCGGCCTGCCTCGGATAGACGAGGTTGTAGACTCCACCGCTGGCTGCGAGTTGCTCTCCTTTCTTTACTGTTACTCCGGCTATCATCAGATCTCCCTCAAGAAACAAGACCAGGTCAAAACGTCGTTCATCACACCTTTCGGTGCATACTGCTACACCACTATGTCCTTCGGACTAAAAAACGCTGGAGCGACCTACCAAAGGGCTATCCAGACATGCCTCGACCAACAGATCGGCCACAACGTCGAAGCCTACATCGATGACGTGGTCGTCAAGACTAAAACCGCTGACAATCTTATCGCCGACCTTGAAGAAACTTTCTCCAACCTGAACAAATACCGATGGAAGCTGAACCCTTCAAAGTACGTCTTTGGAGTTCCATCCGGTATCCTGCTGGGCTACATCGTCAGCGCTCGAGGCATCGAACCAAACCCTGACAAGGTCTCCGCCATCACCAACATGAAACGACCAACATGCGTCAAGGATATATAGAAGCTTACAGGCTGCATGGCTGCGTTAAGCTGTTTTATCTCACGCCTCGGTGAAAAAGGGCTACCTTTCTTCAAGCTCCTCAAGGCCTCCGAGCTTTTTTCTTGGTCAGAGGAGGTAGACACAGCTTTCGAGCAGCTCAAGTTGTTTTTAACAAAACCTCCAATCATGACAGTGCTGCAACCAGATGAAACTCTACTGATCTACATCGCCGCCACTTATCGCATCGTCAGTATGGCTATTGTTATTGAACGTGAGGAAGCTAGACACGCCTACAAGGTGCAACATCCGGTCTATTTTATAAGCGAGGTACTTAATGAGCCCAAAACTCGTTATCCTCGGGTATAAAAGCTGTTATATGCAATTTTGATTACCTCACGCAAGCTCCGACATTACTTCGAATACTACAAGATCGCCGTGGTCACCGAGTTCCCTCTAGGGGACATTCTCCGCAATAAAGAGGCCAATGGTCGTATCATCAGGTGGGCAGTTGAGCTCGGCACTTACTCCATTGACTTTAGAAGCAGACCCACCATTAAGTCACAAGCGCTTGCTGATTTCATCGCTGAGTGGACCGAGATCCAAGAACCTATTGCCGCCACTTGCCCCGAGCACTAGTTGATGTACTTCGACGGCGCCCTTAACATCAATGGTGCTGGTGCGGGCATTCTATTCATCACGCCGACCAAGGATAAACTCTGATATGTTCTTCGCATACATTTTCCGGCCTCCAACAATGCCGCGGAATACGAAGCATGTCTCCATGGTCTCCGTATAGCTGTCGAGCTCGGCATCAAACGCCTCATGGTGTATGGGGATTCCACGCTGGTTATCAACCAGCTCAATAAAGATTGGTCCTGTTCCAGTGAGAAAATGGACGCATACTGCGCCGAAATCAGGAAGCTCGAAGGGAAATTCTACGGTATCGAGTACCACCACGTGGTACGAGATCAAAAACCAACCAGCCGACCAGCTCTCAAAGATAGGATCTTCTTGCGCTGTGGTTCCGCCGGGGGTTTTCGTTCAAGACCTCCTGGCACCATCCATTAAAGAAGAGAAGGAAATTGAAGAAGTACCCCCTGCCGAGCAGTTGGTACTTGTGGTACCTTCGCCGGTCGCCGATTGGAGGGAGCAGTTCATCAAATACCTCACCAGCGGCGAAGTACCTGCCGACAAGATCGAAACCGAATGTCTAATTCGCCGAAGTAAGCATTACGTGCTGGTAGACGGTAACCTGATGAGGAAAAGTGCCAAGGAAGGGATACTGCAGAAGTGCATCATCCAAGACGACGGTGTGAAGCTACTTTCTGAAATTCACTCTGGTTCCTGTGGCAATCACGGGGCTTCGAGAACGCTGGTCGGCAAAGCTTTCTGAGCAGGTTTTTACTGGCCCACAGCCATCTCCGATGCAGAAGATCTCGTTCGACGATGTGAGGGTTGCCAGTTTTTTGCCAAGCAAATACATGTACCGGCACAAGAACTGTAGACCATTCCAGCTTCCTAGCCATTTGCATGCTGGGGACTAGATATGATCGGGCCTTTCAAGCCAGCGCTAGGGGGTTTCCGGTATGTGTACGTCGCCATTGATAAGTTCTCTAAGTGGATTGAGTACAAACCACTCGTCTCAGCTACTGCAAAGAAAGAAGTCAAGCTCTTTGAAGACATCATACACAGATTCGGTCTCCCGAACAGCATCATCACCGACCTCGGGACCACTTTTACCGGCCATCATTTTTGGGACTTCTGCGAAGACCGGTGCATCTCCGTTAAATAAGTTTCCGTTGCTCATCCTCGAGCTAATGGCCATTTCGAGCGGGCTAATGGTATGATCCTTGATGCCCTCAAAAAAAGGCTCTATCAGAAAGAAGAAAAGCATCCGGGCAGATGGCTCAAAGAACTACCAGCTGTGGTCTGGGGACTGCGCACTCAAGCTAGTCGCAGTACCGGCGTATCTCCATATTTTTGGTCTATGGCTCAGAGGCCATACTTCCAGCGGATATTGCCTTCTGAGCACCTAGAGTAGAAAGTTATGATGAAGAGCAAGCCACAGCTGTTCAGACAGAAGACGTTGATCGGGCTGAGGAAGAACGTCTAATCAGTTGCGTTCGCACAGCCAAGTATCTCGAAGGTTTGCGGAGGTATTACAACCGCAATGTCAAAGGTCATTCATTCGCGATCGGCGACCTCGTCTTACGTAGGAAGCAAAAAACCAAAGGGCTTCACAAGCTATCTTCCCCCTGGGAGGGCCCTTATGTCGTCAAAGGTGTTACTCGACCAGGGTCTTACCGCTTATGTGACTTAGATGGAATCGATGTTCCTAACTCCTGGCACATCGAGCACCTTATACGTTTCTATCCCTGAAACAACACAGATATGTATTTTTTACTTTCTGATTAATAAAGTTCTGGTCTCCATAATTTGCCTCCATTTTTTCCCTCCATTATAATTTTCACTTACGGTTGACGGGCTATACGCCACTCCATGACAATCTCCAATGCGCTCGCCAAGCATGCTGAAATTGCTGAGTACAATTACTCCAAATTGCCGAACACGATAACTCCAAATCGCCGAACACGATTTCGCCAAATCGCCGAACATGATTTCTCCAAAAATCGTCGAACACGATTTCTACAAAAATCGCCGAACACGATTTCTCCAAAAATCACCGAACACGGTTTCTCCAAAAATCGCCGATTATGTTTTCTCCGGATCACATAAAATTTTCTCCTAAAAACGATGATGATTTTGCGCTCCAAATCTCCTAACATAGCTCGCCGATCGTCGAGCAGCACATGTTTTCTTTTCTGTTTTCTATGGAGAAGACCCAGTCTTCGATCCCTTCCTACATGTGCCTGGGGCTCCGTGCTCTGCGTTATGGTTGGTCGGCTATGGTTCCTTGGTCATGCCTGTTCATCCTACACATGTCAGGGTCTCTGCGCTCGACGTTATGGACTATGAGCTAGTCAAGGCCTAGATTTCAGGCATGAACTAACTGCTCGGGCGCCACTTTAACTACTTTTTCTCGCCAAGTTACTCAAATTGGACGCTGGGCATCATGTGTTTTGCTTTGATCTTTATGGAGAACACCAAGGCTCTAATATCCCCCTACACGTGCTATGGGCTCCGTGCTCTGCGTATTGGGCGGTAGGCTACGGCTCCTTGGTAACGCTTGTTTTTTCCAACACGTGCATGGGCTCCGCGCTCTGCGTTACGGATTACGGGCTAGCTAAGACATAGAGTTTAGTGAAAACTAACTGCTCGGACACTGCTTATATTATGCATAATTGCATCAGGTTGTTAATACAATGATTCTTCATCGCCAAATAAAGCAAGTGGTACAGGCGATAATATCCGAGCAGTTTGTTAAGCTTCACCAACACCTTCTGTTTCGTCAAACAGGTCTATATCGCCAACAAGCATTTTTGCTGCATCTTCAACATCATCCTCCAGCTGCTGGGTTTCCGCGTCGCTCAGCCCGTAGGCGAACCCGCCCCCTATCGACTGGATATCAACAGTCGGGTAGTGGGACCGAACCACCGCAAGGGCATGAGTAGCGGCGGTCATAACGGTGTCGCGGTTGAAGTTTTTGAAATTCTCCCACGCTGCCTTGCATCTCTGAATGATGGTGTCTGACCCTTGCTGCCTACCATCAGGACGAGGTGCCGGTTCAATATCGACGCAGTCGAGTACAGGTTTTATTGCGGCGGTTACAGTGTTGAAGTTGTCTTTTTGGACCTTGGCTTTCTGCACCAGCACATCGAACTGTGCTTTGGCTTTATGGCGGTAATCTACAAACATTACAATGGTTCATCATGCCAGAAAAGTACTACAGCATTATTTTCGATCAGGGGGTATCTACCTTTCAGTTCTTCGGCCAGTTTATTTGCTCGCTCTGACTCTTTCGCTTTATCTTGTCGGATTTGCTCGACGGTCTGGCGTAGCTGGCTGAGTTCTGCATCTTGTTCTGCAAGCAAAACAGTTATCGAAAACACGGATGGCCAACTATTGCAAAGTACATTTGCTGATAAAGCATACCGGATTTCTGCTTGGATACATTCTCGAACTGCTCGCACTTCTGATCGAGCTGCTCGGATTTACTTTTGAGCTCTCCGGTTTTCTTGCCCAATTGCTCGGACATATTTTTTAGCTCTTCGGCTACAATCACCAGTTGCTCGGATTTCTTCTTTAGCTGCTCGGATGCAGCCGTTAGTTGCTTGGACAGAACCCCATTCTGATGTTCCAGGTCCCGCGAGTTAGACTCCGCAAGGTCCCACTCACGCTGGGCCCTCTTAATACTCGTTTCCGAAAGATTTAACGCCTCCCGGAGTTTCTTGTTCTCCTCGGCGAGGGGCTCCATCCTCTTCATCAGTTGGTGCTGTTGCTTGGCTGTTTGAGCTATCCCCTACGGATGAACAATGCTAGTGATAAACTTTGGTCTCCAACAACATGTATCAGTATTTCTGGCGCGGTGCTCACCTCGATTTGAGTCAACTCCAACAACGGCGGATTTCAACCTCTTTATCTCCCTGATGGTGTTTTCTTCCTTGACAACTACTACCTCTTCCCCGCGTTTTCGGAGAATCCAGACAGACTGGACTTTAGGCTCGGCATGCTCGATCTCCACAACCTCGTCCTCCTCCACCGTCACTCAAGGCACCATTGGGGGACTCTGTGGTCGGACAGCCGCTCCGACCACTCCTGACGTCCCTACGGGCGGTGCAAGTTGCTCCTCGGCCGTCGTCGGAGTTGGCTCATTAGCCTCCAGCACATCAACAACAGCTTCAGCTTCCGTTTCCAAAGTACCGACGTTTTCAGTCGTAGCCTCGATCGCTGTCGCCGACGCGCCTGTTTTGTGTGCCAATGATTCACCGCCGTTAGGACTGCTGGCAGCGGGGGCTGACCCGTCCTCTGTTTGTCGAGCACTCGGGGACTCACGGACGGGAGTAGTCGGCATTGTCCCTACTGAGGATCCGGGCCTCGGTGTTGCCCTACGTAATATCGGCCTGTTAGTACCCAAAAGAAATCAAGGAACAATATTATTACTCCAAGACAAATATACTTACGGTTTGGTCTTCCGATTCAATTTTTTGAACTAGCGATGCCTGCCTAATCCCCCAGCTGCTGCTGCTTGGTCTGCCTGATGGGAGGGTTCCTGCTCTTCTACAGCAGGCTGCTGCTCTGCTTGGTGCCCCAGAGCCTCCTCTGTGTGCTGCTCTGCGGTTATTCCCCCTTGTTGCTCGGGGACTCTGGTCGTCTGCACCGCCAGGATTTCTGTCATTGCCTACGCATGACTCTCCCTTGCTTCCTGCTCGGGGACTTCAGCACCCTTTGATGGCTCCTTCGTGCTCGGCGGATGCACTGTTTGGTTTTCATCATCGTTAGACCACTCCAGCACTACGGTCCTTCGCGGTCGAGCGCTTCGGTCATCACCAAGAGAGATGCCGCCCGATTTGTGTGCAGTGGAGCCTGTGGTTTTTCTCCTTTTTTGGACCGGCTCATCTACCGCTGGTCTTTTCCCACGGATCTACTCCGACACCGGGGATGAACCATCCGACGAGGTGCTCGGCTCCTCCTCTTCGGGCTATAGCGGCCGCCGGATGTCTACTCCTTTCGGATAATCGGCTCTCGGCACGCTTGAAAAGTATATTGCCCTATCCTACGAATGGATCTTTACATAAGTAAGTCAGTCCTTTGCTCGGCAATCGATGCCTGATCAATTCGAAATGAAGTGGTTACCTGAGGAGGCGGATTGGTGTAGTTGAAGGCCTTCGTTCCTCGTGGCCAACTGAATGAGACGTTGGAAGTGAATAGGTCCATGGCCCGGTCTATTACTTCTTTCTTCGACAGCCGGTCTGTGCTTTCCTGGGTACCGTCGTTGTCACCTTTGTAGTCGAACACCGGGTGGGCCCTCTCTTTGCAGGGCTGGATGCGGCGCACTATGAAGCTAGCTACAACCAGTTCACCCCTAAGCTCCATGCCCTTAATCAAGTCAAGAAGCTCCATTACTTGCTCCATGTCAGCACTGTTGGGTCTCTCCGACCAGCTACTATGGTTCTCCAGGATGTGGTGGACGTCGCATCGAATTATTGGGTGACTTTGTTTGATATAGAACCACCTGGCGTTCTAACCTTTCAAGGAGGTGTTTAGCGGTACATTGATGTATTCGCTGGCCATCCCATCCCTGAGCTGCAGGTACACACCGCCGACCACCTTAGAACCATTGCCCCCTTTCTTCTTCAGACAGAACAGGTGCCTGAAGAGGTTGAAGTGTGGAAGAACACCAAGAAATGCCTCGCAGAAATGGATAAAGATCGACACGTGCAGTATGGTGTTGGGGTGCAGATTGCAGAGACTAATTGCCCAAAACTCCATAAGATCCCTCAGAAAGGGGTGGACAGGAAACCCTAATCCTCGCCAGAAATAATCTTCAAATACTATAGCCTCATCAGTATGAGGTGTTGGAAAGGGCTCACCACTAGCCGGCCGCCATCCGGCAGTGAGGTGGTCTGGGAGAACGCCCGCTGCCACCATTCTGTTGAGATCCGCCGCCCCCGTCTTCGACGACACCCACTCCTCGTCACGGCTGGCTCCGGTGGCCGCTTTCCTCGGCTTTGCGGCTCCCTTTTTCGGTGCCATTCTCTCCGGTTTGGTTCTAGATTGGAGGCGAGTGCTCGCGTTAGTACGGAATGTGGAGTGTAGGGATTGCGAAGGAAGGAAGCAGGGCAGATTGACAGAGGTAGGCGGCGAGGTATGCGGCGGCGCTGTTATAAAGCACTTTCCACACCCTTCTTTGCATCTGAGTGTTTTTGTGAAACCGTTCCCGCGATCAGCGCTACTTCGACTTCTCCAATGTGGTTTAGTGGGCCGCAACTTGGGCTTTCATGCACCCGCAGCCCACGTCACTCATTTATCGTCGTCAAATAATCGTTGATTTCTCCGCAATTTAATGAGGCTCAGTAACCGTTACTGTACAACCATTACTCTGATTTTTTCTCCACGGTTTGATTTATCCGATATTTCCTCCTAAAACACGGGGACTGGCTACCTGCTCGGCTGGTTTATTACTTTCTGACCCTGGCACCATGTGACTACGTCACCTACTGTCAGGCTCGGGGACTAAGTGGGCACACTTCACCTTGCGGTGAATGTGTTTGTTCTCATCTCAAGGATACGCTCGGGGACTGGCTACCTGCTCGGCTGGTTTACTACTTTCTGATCCTGGCACCACGTGACTACGTCACCTACTGTCAGGCTCGGGGACTAAGTGGGCACACTTCACCTTGCGGTGAATGTGTTTGTTTTTTCTGAAAGACTCCATGCCTCTAAAAGCTAAAGAAGGTTATCTTTTCCCTCGAGGTCGGACTCTAAGTGGGCACACTTAGTTTTACTGTGTAGAAATTTTCAATTCTAGACCTGAGCTTCTTACACCCTTATGTCAAGCCGTGCTCGGAACACTCTGATTGGCGATGTTGCACGCTGCTCGGCAGCTGCTTACAACTGCTCGGCGGTTCGTTATGGTGGTCGGACCATGACTTGGACAGCAAGGTTTTGGTTCGCACCTGCTCGGAAAGGCTCAAGACGGCGTTGCACAACGGGTACAAGGCGCTTGGGGACTAGCTGTGGGGGATACGACCCCGGATACCCACGGCAGACCACATGGGCTACGCCTCCAGGGGCGGCCCAGCCCACGAGAAGAAGCCTTGCGGGGCACGATTCTGCTCGGCGCCTCCCGCAAGACATGGGGAGGATATCCTGAAGATGTTACGAGATCTGTTAGGATACATATGATCCCATGATTCTTGTAATCTGTTATTACTTTTCGGTTATCTCTTAGATCTAACCGACTTGTAACCCTGCCCCCCCGGACTATATAAGGCGGGCAGGGACCCCCCTACGAAATCACAGCAAATCATACGATAGCTAATACAAACCAACAGACCACAGGAGTAAGGTATTACGTCATACTGACGGCCTGAACCTGTATAACTCGTGTGTCTCTATTGCCTTCTTGTTCTTGATTACACGCTCCTCTGCCGATCAATCTACCTTCGTGGGATACCCCTCGGAGGATTGCCGACGATATTCTGTCGACAATGGCTGTCGGCTGTGCTTGTACTACAACATCGACATTGATTCTATCCCCATTCGGTGCGGTCACAATAACTACCTTCTCCTGACACTGAATCACTGCTTGTTGTTGCATCATCCAATCCATACCCAGAATCACATCAATGCTAGATGTTCTCAACACAATGGGGCTTATTTTGAACTCTACCCCGTTAAGTCTAGACTAGTTGGAAGACAACGATATGAAGCTTGCATACTACCTCCTGGTGAGTTTACTAATATGGGATTTTGCATGGCACATAAGGATATGCTATGCGTTCTAACAAATGCTTGTGATATGAAAGAATGCGAAGCTCCAAAATAAAAAAGAACAGTGGCAGGAGTGGAATTGACATCGAACATACCGAGCACGACTTCTGGTTCCGCTAGCGCCGTCTCTATAGACACATGATTCACCTTTCCCATGTTGGGTGCTGGCTTCTGAGGTGTTCCCTTCTTATTACTGTGTTGACCCTAGGGTGTTAGCTGATTCTGCTTCCTAGGGTAATGGTTAGCATAATGCCCAACTTCTCCACAACGATAGCATACGTTGAGGGTGCTAGGCGCACTGGTCTTCATGGGAGTGTTGTTAGGCGTTCTCTGGCGTGGTGTCTACTAGCCACTCTGTTGCTGAGGATGTTGATTTCCATTCTGTTGCCGGTACGGTGGACGCTACTGAACTAATTGCGCTGAGGGTACTGACCACGATTCCACTGATTGGGTGATCCCTGATACCTCTGCTGGAAGCCTTACTGAGGGTTGGTGCGTAGACGAGTGTCGGAGGCCGCCGCGCCCGCGCCCACCGGTGGCCGCTGCGCCTGCACCCTCGCCGACCGGGGCCAGGGCTGGGGCCGGGGCCGCGCCCGCTGGCAGCCTCCGCGCCGGCGCCCTCGCCGGCCGGGGCCGCGCGCGCCCGCCCAACCGCGAGCTCCGGCGTTTCCTACCCACGCGAGCCGGACGAAGAAGAAAAACGTGTTTGTTATTCCCCTGACGCGTGGATCCCACATGTTAGATGCACACTCAGCATGCCAGGTCAGCGTGCAAAGCGGGTTAGGACCCGTTTGGACCTGGTTGATACCTAAAGCCAAGTTTATGTACTCAGAAATAACATTTTAATAGTAGAGGGATCTAATTAAGACCTCGAGCCAAATTAAGGGACTGACAATGAATTTTTCTCTTATAAAAACATTGTCATTGTCGTAAAAATGTTTATGCGTGGCAAGTGGCAACTTATTAAATGTAGATAAAACTCTAATGGAATTTCTAGAGGTACTAGGCTTAGCATAGCACATGTACGGTCCTGCCGCTGTGGGAAGCATAATACGAAATCTAACAAACTCTTGGCATAATGAATAAAATATCTGCGCGACAGGTCATCGATGGACCTATAGATCCTTTTACTGTTAAAAATGTAGATCAAATTGTGCAGCAGCTATGTTTCAATGCTTTTGCAATTACTGATTGATGTTGTAAAGATCAAATTGTGCAGCAGCTATGTTTCAATGCTTTTGCAATTAGTGATTGATGTTCATACTTCATATACAGAAACCAATTGCTTTTCCTATACCACCAACACAATGGCTGGATTCTCCAGACCATCTGTGACAACAAAACCAAACCAAACATCTGAGCGACAATGGAGCACTGGTTGCCCACGATGTCCGCGAAGCTGGCCTTCACCAGCTCACAGCTCACCAGGCGCTCCGTGCTCGGGAAGATGTCCAGCACGTTCTGGATGGAGCTCGTGTACGACTGCACCTTGTCGTAGTCGATCGCCGACGAGAGGTCGGCCGGGCGGCAGTTGGCGCCGCCGCCGAAGTCTGAGCACGTCAGCCTCTTCAGGATCTTTACAACAGGAGGCAACGCCATGTCAAGATCAACAGCAATTGATCATACATACACATTTGTTCTGGAATCTGAAACTGTAGCTACGGTTGTGTTCACCTGCGGGATGTCACCGATGGTGGAGGCGCCGGAGATGCAGTTCTCCGGCCTGTACTGGTACTGCGGCGGTCCCGTGAAGGGGTTGCAGATGTAGTCCAGCTGCTTCACCGGGTACTCTGATTTGATCGTGTAAATGTTTGAATTCACCTGGTCAATGATGTCATGGATGCCTGCACCGACGTCGTGCAGGATCACGTCAGCGGAGAGCTTCTCGCTGCAGGGTATGATGGTGCCCAGCGTGCTATTCTGAGGGTTCAGCTGGTACTCGTCCAGGACAACACGTGTCGCCGGCAAACTTGTCGAAGAAGTAGTACAGGCCGAAGTACATCCAGAATAGGGCTGTCAGTATCCAGCAGAAGACCATGCACCTGATGCACAAGGATCCAAGTAATCAGAACGACGTACGGGCTGAAAGGACACAGGTTTCAGTTTGTATGTTCAGATGGGTTTTTCTGATGTCTGAAGGTTAGATACTCACAAGCAACACAGCTTTTGCAGCCTTAGAGGCTTCCCTACTGCAATATTCAGAGAAGCAATTGTGTTAGATACTTAGATTCAGCTATACTAGCAAGACTGCAAGGTACATGTTGCATACTGAAAATTATTGCATCATGTTCACTTACCCAGCAACACCAGTAATGCGACAAGATTCAGTGTCACACATAAAATTGTCACGAGTTCCCTGAAATCATTGGATGTCTTAGTTCCAGTGCAGATTAAGAAGTACCATAAGGAGCATTACTCTACTGATCTAGCTCATGATGTGAACAGCACTTACAGAGTCCTGATTCCCTTGCTAACCAAGCGCATGTTCTTCTCCGCCTTTGCCTGAATCTCCACGGCTTCAGAGTTGAGCGCCTCAACTGTGGCATTCAGATGTGTTCTGCATCTTCTCAATGGCACCTGTTATGTTGTAAATTGTCGCTGTCGCCTCGAGTGCAGTCGTCCCAATTATCTCTTTCACAGATTCTGCTCTTGAGGGGAAGTGTACCGTGCCGCGAAGCGCAACTGCTGAAGAAACTCTGCGAATAAAATGCCAGAGTAGATTACTAACTGCATTGCTTCATATGTTTGCAGAATAGAAACAGATACAGTTGAAATTTAGATTATCCTTGGTGTAACACCGCAGCTTACATGACAAAAACTGTAAGGAGGATACAGAGTATCACAGTCAAAATTTGATATCTCTAAAGGAAATAGTCCAAGTCAGTGTATCTTTCTTTCCTTTTTGAGAAGAAAATCTTCGAGACGAGAAGAACTACAACGAAAATGATGCCACCAATAATCCATAATCCTGACATCACATATCCAGATCTACCTGTAAATATGGCCGACTGGAAAAGTAAACAAGACAATGATCAGTTTTAATACTGGCATGGATTTAATGTTATGTCTATCAATATACAAAGTGACTTTTGCACATTGAAGAAAAGTACTATGATTATGTTTTTAATACATATTTCGTATTATAATACGCTCAGTATCTAAAAGGCTGCATAGTATGTTCAGAGTTCAGAGAAAATGGTATGTTCAGAGTTTAGAGAAGCACAGAGAGCTTACACTCCAGTAGTGCGTGTCAGTGATGTTGTACCCTCCCTCATATTTCCTCAGTCCTTCAAGAGGATCAACTCTCCTCGTTCTTCTTGAAAGCACACTCTCTGATCTGTTTCCCAACTCTGACAAATTCCTACCCACTGATCACCCAAGCAACAAAGATAAGGTAACCATATTCACATATACTTCCGACAAGAAAATGTCAAATAGAACTGTACAAACAACATGAAAGAATAATGCAGTACAGATAAGCACAATGTCAACTAGTAGAACAGTTAACCAGGGCAACTTTGCTGTCCTGGCATGCTACTTCACCTCTTGAAAGATTTTTATTCTAAGTAAACCTATCTTGCATGTTACCGCTTGCGATACATTTTGCGAGGTTTATCTATGATATGATACAAATGAGGAGTTAGTCACCTGCTCCAGACCTCCAGTGTGAGTTGAGCTTTTGGTGTGTTGCAGAGTTGTTTGGGCCTGAGCTTGTGCGTGTAGCCTGCATGTGATTGCCGCAATGCAGCAGAGCAGGAACACTAACCGCTCTAACCTCCTCGGTTCCATGCTAGCAAGCTGCCATCAGAAAAGCTCCAAGAATTACACTCCGATCTCGATTCAGATATATGAAGACCGAGAGGAAAAACCAAAAGACACGATGCAATAGATCTGCAAAGAAGTAAGCTTTTCGCATGTGCGAAGGCGTAAGCTCTATTTGCAGTTACTGGCACACTGATACAGGTAAACCATGGCACTGTACAGTTCAATTTGGTTAGGCCGAGCATACATGACTGGTCCTCCAGTCCTGCCTAAGTGGTCAGAACGTAATAAATTCTAATTTCTAATGTGGCGTCGTTGGACACAGATTTCAGACTGACTTGTTGGAAGATGACCTGACTTCCTGTCACGTCGTGGGCTGCTGAATTTGCTTCCGTGCCTAACTTTAACAGGTGCGAGTCAAACAACAGTCATGGCGGGAATGTTACTCCGTTGAATACGGTGAGATTGGCAGTGCTATTTTCACACCAAGAAGACTGAAGGAATTTCAAGGAAAAACTGAATTCCAGACATATGGATGACTACTGACATGTGAAAGTTTGAGATTCAGAATGGCATTACAGATATTTAGACACCAGCAGCAAACTATCCATATCTAGCTTTTACTTTAACACTAGGAAAAAAATGAGAACAAAGTGCAGTGTCAACACGCACTGGATTTATCAAATTTCCTCTCGTAGTCAATCGTAAAATTAAAATCCTCCTTCAGAGAAGTAGGAAGCCATGAATGAAAAATTGAAAACAGAGCGAGAGAAGATGCACGGTCTCGAAATGTGAAACGATCACAGGCAGGGCAATTCAGTTCTTATCACTTCAGAAACGGAAAATAAGCTTTCTTTGGCCGGGTCGCAACTACTCAAATCAACAGAAAACCCCAAAATTTCTACTAGAAAGCAAGACGGACAAGGAAAACGTATTCTCCAAATACACGCTTCACAAAAAAAAACACGAATTCTAAATGCGAAGCCTGAGTTTGAATACATGGAATCGCAAGCTCTGAAACTCACCTGGTGCAGAATTCTCGCCTGCTCCCATGCAAACGCAGCTCCTCTGCTCTTGTAGCCGTCGCAGAAGACTGAGAATTGCAGCAGAGAACCCAGAGGCCGCCGCGCGCTGTCTCCCAGGCTCCCAGCTACCACCTTCCTCCTCCTGCTCAAGTCCCTCTCACCATTTACTCCAAACTCCCAAACGTGGCCTCCCTTTCCTAGTCACGCATCATACAGTTGAGAACACCTCCGATCCTTCTCTTGTCTAGAACGAAGTCCAACAAGGCCACCTCTCCGTCTCTCGCCGTGTCAAACGCGGGCACCTGAGATGGCTTCCGTTTCCAAGGCACTAACACCACGCATGCCGTGTGTGTGCGCTTATATACTCGATGATGACGATGAGTGAGCAGCAAAAGGAGGAGGAGGCGGTGGACGTGGACACGGACGGAAGCAAGCAAGGGAGTCTGCCTAAAATCTAATAAAGCGGCATGCTTTCCTTGTCCATGGAGGAACTGGTACGATGCGATGCGATGCGCTGCACCCGGCCGGCACCGGCAGGCTGCCGCTGTCTGCAGGCATGCACGCACGCTCGCTGCTGCTGCTGCTGGCTCGCACCAAATCCCCCCAGGCCAAGGAACGAATGTTAAAGCAGGCAGGCGATCGACAACGACGGAGAGAAAGAATAGAAAAGGGTTTCAACTGGATTGGAGTCTGTGGAACAACTATTGTCGGTCCAAATCCCATGGATTTGTTTGTTTCATTCAGTTTCTGCTCTTGTTTAGGATTTATTTTTTCAGTTACCATCTTTCTGTCCTTCCTTTCTGCTGCTGCAGCTTTCCTTCCTTCAAAGCCGCGTTTGTGTGTGTGTGGAAGTCAAGTCGGCAGGACAGGAGGAGCCGGGGGCACCGGGGCAGGGATAACGGACAAAGCTGTAGGCTGGGGCAGTTTTGCAGATTTGACCTCAAGGTGTTTGGGATTCCCACGACGATGCATAAAATTTCTGAAGAACACGCTACAGAATCGCATGCATAGAAATGGTTCAACGATGGCACACTGAAATGAAAATCTGTTCAAAGTTGTACGCGGTTTCTGAAAAGACAGAGACTGCATGCGTACCTTGCTCAATATGGCCTAAATCCAACGGCAGAATTTTCTAATAACGTTGTATAATTTCAGTACCATCCATGCAATTTCTGAAAAGACAGAGGGGTTGCGTATCAAAGAGAGGGGCAAAACCGATTCTGCCGTGTTGCTTTCGGCTCCACCTTTTGCATCTTTCCTCCTTGCGTTCACAGTGGCGTAGGAAGCTGAAAATTTTTTGACCTTGGAGAAAAAAAATCTGCCGCCTTGGAACTAACAAACACAATTATCAGTCTTAGTGCTAGTGGGAATGCTGATTAGGTTAACTAGACAACAGAGGTCAAAGTTTAAAAGCCTCCTATTTGAAGGAAGAGCTGAATAGGATGACCAAAGAAAGAACCTCCATGGGGCCAACACATGAGGTCAGTTGGATTCTGTGTGGATCAGGAATAACTGAACTGACTAGTTTTAGGAGTATATGTTTACTAGGTTACCTTGACCAAACAAAATTTTTAGTAGCATTTGATGTCCCAATAAATATAGACCCGTTGTAGTTTTACAGTTTTTATTTCTAAACCAATAAGTAGCCGACTTAGCATGCAAAGGAAGCCTTTAATATTCCAATTGAAATAATTTCTGGATTATGTAAAAGTCTACAAGTTCAAGTACATATTAAAGAGCTTTAATTTTATCTATACTTGTGAGATATTCCCTCCGTTCCGAAATAAAACAATTGCTAAAGTTATCTTAAGTCAATCTTTTTTAATGTTTAACCAATTTATTGAAAAAAAACAAAAATATTTGTGATACCAAATGAACACATTATGAAAATATAGTTTATAGTATATCTAATGATACAAATTTGGTATCATAAATTTTGACGCTCTTTTCTATAAATTCGATCAAACTTAAAAAAGTTTGACTTAAGACAACGCAAAGAAGTACCAAACTTTATAAGCATTAATGTACATACCTCTAATCCAATCAACCCACATCCATTTTATATAAGGATTTGCCGAAATCAACACAAAGTGGCCTTGTATTGGTACATCTGTGTTCCTTGGCAAGGGCCCCAAAGAGAACCTGTTAGCTTTACTCTGGCTCACTCTTGACATGTGTGATCTTTTTATTTTCTTGTGTCTTGATTTGGCCAAAAATCCAACAAATATTAAACATGGCATACAGATCAAACCATATATATTCTAGGATGTGAAGATTATTGCGCATAATCAATAGTGACGACTCTTTGTACATAACCTCACTTTTTCCTTACTTAAGCAGAAGGCATAGCTCGTGCCATTTGTGTTAAAAAGAAAATAGTGAACTCCCATTTCGTACAAATATTAAGAGAATATGAGATATAAAATGTGTTCACAGTGACGAATAACAACCATAGTTCATCATTACATCAAACTAGTCTAGATCGAGATCGAAGTCTCTAGATTTCGTTGGTGAGCCCTTGTAGAGGACAAACAGCAGGCATAGCAAAGTGGCTGAACGTGGGTGGCACTAGTGAGCTCAATCTTGCCATAGTCGACACCCTCCTAGCCCTAAGGCTTTTGACTCCTCCAAAGGTGTCAAACTAATTCCTAGTAAGTAACATATACTCTACCGATCATGACTCGTGATTTGTTGCCTCTCATATTTTGGATTGGCAATTGGTGTCTCCAATCCATGCAACTTGTCCAACTGCTGCTAGTGGTGGTCAAAGGAGATAGCATGAGGGTGGCCAAACGAGCTAGAGTTAGGTTGATGAGGTATTATCGGGTATTGATGAGCTATCAAGCCAGGTGAGAAATTTTTCCTAGGAATTTCATTGAAGAACCATAGGGCACAAATCCTTTCCTGTCGAAAGTTTTCCTAGGGAGTTTACTTTCCCTATTGTTATTTGACCTTTCCCTAGGAGTTTAAAACTTATGTAAATCGGGGAATTCCAGTAGTGAAAGGGTTTGGGGCTTAGTCGGGGTTTTGGTGGGCTACTCTCTGCCTTTATCCACTCCATTTCTATCCCTAGAATTGATCTTATCCATTTCCATGAAAACATATAACTAAATTAAGGTTTCAATTAAACACATGCTAAACATATATGGAGGTACGATGCAAAGGAGAAAACTATGAATATGGATTGAAAATATATAGAGTAAGTAAATGATAACTAAAGTTCATACAACCTGGTGAAAAATAACAAAGTACATATATAAATAATACTCTCCCATTCTAAATTGGAAGATGTTTTGACTTTTGTAGATACATTACTTTTACTATGTATTTAGAACATATTGTATATCTAAGTGCATAGCAGAAACTATGTACCTAGAAAAGCTACAAACGTCATCCAATTGAGAATGGTAGGAGTGTGTTATAATATGAACAAATTAGAGAGAGGAACCGGCCACAAGTTTGTCCATAATTTTCTAACACTTATCTATCTTAATATATTAATATATAGCCAACTACATTCGTCCCAAAATAAATAAGGGAGTACGTTGATTACAGCAGATTTGCTCAGGATATACAAACATAGCACGTTATAATGCATCAACAGTAAACTAACATGTCATCATCACTCCATTCTACGTATCTTTTACATGGCACAAATTAAATGCGTGCTATTTTCTAAAATGGGAAAAAATATCGCCGATAGTGATAGAGACTATAAATCATGTATAGTTGCCAGAGGACAATTTAGTTTCTTTTAGCAAAAATTAAATTTTGTTACACGTCTTAGCTGCGCTCTAGACAGTGAAGGATCTAGGATTTTAGTTTAGGGTATGCCGACTAAAAGAAAAAATCATATACACCTCGGTAAAACTATTTAACAAATCGGTAACAATTGTAAAATTTATAAAGTAATTTGATATACATGTACTAATAGTGTATGATAACTATTAAATTCAAAGGTTAAATTGAAAACATCAACAAATTATAATATAATAAACAGTTGAAACGAGATACCGGCAGTTTAAATATAGGTATAATGGGAAGGATTTGAAGTAGCTGTATTAGTAGCCGCCGTGGCCTTCTTTGTTGTATGCTTGTCAAAAAGATATGCAATGTCTTTGCTTCTCTTTATACCTACGAAATACAATGCCAAACAATTAAATAGGCTGCACTTGCACGGATTAAATCATCAGTCCTCACGTGTGATTACACAGATACTCACATGATATATATTGAATCGTTGCAATCTCGGTCGTACGTCTTTGACGTTAGATGAATCCCTGATCTCGCTGCACGTGGAATGACTCAATAATATTAGCAATGAAATTTTAAATTAGATAGGATTTTCTACAAGGAAAAAAGAAGAGGAAAGATCGGAGATTGAATCTCACCTCAGTGGCCGGCAGATTCGGGATCTTGGCGTGCTCGAGCACACAGAACTACCAAGCGGTCAGCAGCGGATCCTCGATACGACCTCGTGTACTCGTAGCTAGGGACGAGAACGGTACGGAAATAGTAGGTACCGAATCTTATCGTTTTCTACATTTGTCTTGTTCGAATTCGTATTTTCGGATAGATTCGAATTCAGTTCGAAACACGGAACACCAATTTCGAAATCCAAACGAAAACAGTTAAGACATTTTCCGACCGTTTTCTACTTTTCTTCTTTTAATTTGGAATATCCCGAATTTGAAATTTGGTTTAAAACGAATTTGGCCCGTTAGAGTCCAACCTTAAAAAAATTATATCTTTTTTAAACGATCTCGGATAAAGTTGATTTTTATATAAAAATTGTAGCTCTCGACGAGATCTACAACTTTCTAGTTTCTAATTTTTTAATATAAGATTGTTAAGATGTTCAAAAAAATTAAACAAAGTTTCAACAGTATATTAATCACATACAAGCGCTTGTTGCCTTAGAAAAATTATATCTTTTTCTAATATAATGTCAAATGGAGATACTTTTTATATAAAATTTGTACGACTTGTTAATTGTTATTCACTTTGTCTCATGCACTTGTTAATTATTACGCACTTGGTCCTACGGGTCAATATTTTGTATTGATTTTTCATATACTGACCGTGTTCGATATAATTCTGCTCGAGTTAGTTCGTTTTTGAAATTTGCAATATTCCATAAGTTTGTCTTCGTTTCATTCCCGGTTTTATCACTTTCATTTTCGTTTTCGTATTCAAATGTAAAAGTAGAAAATAGTTGAGGTTTTTCCGACCGTCATCCCTACTCCTAGCCTGGCCTGGGAGCATGAGCGGTTTCGTCGATCCGAGGAGGCGGACGAGACTATCGCTCCAACAAGGTCATGATGGCACTATTTGGTACAACTTATCTGGAAAGCGCTTTTCAGATAAGCTACATAAATAGAGTAAAAGCGGCGGTCAAAATATGCTGGTCTGATTCAGCTTCTGCTTTTTAGTACAAATGGGAGCTATGTAAATAATCGTGGCCAGAATAAATTGCTGAAAAGCGTAACGTTTGGCTATTAATTTTAGCTTATTTTGATCTTATTTTGATCATAAGCGGCTTATAAGCTGTACCGTCGTACAGCCGCGTGCCCGCATCACCTCGAGAGCCTGCAAAGAAGTACATGCGGCCGCATGCTCGCGTCACTGCAGGGGTCTGGAAGGTCGTCGCTAGCTTCTTTACAAATATATATACGCATATTATATACATCTAGTCTACCTACTGGGCATGCAGGGTATGCCAGGGCATTCATGGCGTACCCGGTGGCTCCACCAATGACTCTAGAGATCTACAAAGTTATACATGTATGTTTAGACCCCTAGTGTACTATGAGCTAGGCTGTTACAAAGATTAACCTTAATTTGCGGCGCTGACTTGAAGACCTATGCCCACGTTGTTGAGCGGCGGTGCTGCTTGCATGCCTACCTCACTGTCCGCTGCGCTACGAACAACTCATGCAACGGCTGCGTATGACATGATCACCGTTGAATACTTCTTCGTACGCCTTCTTGGCTGACGTTGACAGACATGGCCTCCTGCTGGTTAATCCTAGGGGCTTCATGACAAGGTACTCACCTCGCTTGGATCCCGGGATATGAGATATGCTCTGTGCCGCTATCCGTTTGTTTTGAGTGGGAGCGAGGGCGGTGCACGCCCCCCGTGGGCCATATCATATCTCCGAGCAACTGTAGGAGTGATGGTTGCTTCCTCTTTGAGATTCGCTCGGTGAAGCACTTGAGGCATCTGTCAGCCGAGGTAGCCTGAGGTGATGGAGTGCGGTTGACGGCGTTTGTCGCAGCCACGATCGTCGCGTCTCCTAGGGTAGTTGTCCCGACGTTGGCCGACGCTGGGCTCATGGGCCGGGAGGGGTGGCCGGTTCGCACCTAGGGATCGGTGTTCGTGCATTGGTGGGCCGGTCCACCAACCGTCGTGGAAACCTAGATGGCAGGCCCGATTGATGAGGACATCCCTTCCATTGATACAACCACACCTGCTGCACAACAAGGTCCGATGACAAGAGCTCGAGCACGACAACTTAATTATGAGGTAAAGTCGTTCCTCGCTGTTCATACAAACTCATCTCAGAATTGGATGCTACTAAATCATGGTGATGATTGTCTTATTCTTAGGAATGTTGGTTAGGACCCCATTGCCTTATGTTTAGACCCCATGATGAGGATGGAGCAGCCGAACAAGTGGGAATCATCATTAATGGGGCGCTCAGCTCATCTTGAGACAGCAGGAAAGACTCCATAAAAAATACCATAACTCCTTGATACGAGATCCAATGAAGTTGGTTTTTGACTTGTTGGAAATAGCTCGTTGTTCTCTTTTAGATGGGTCCAACCCCACTATCAGAATCTACCAAAGCTATGCGCAGCAAGCAAAAGGATGCACAGACCTATAGCTTGGGCCTGGGCCTTGTACTGACTAGAGCCCATTGAAGGACGCCCAGATTAGGGTTTCCCACTCCCCCTTGTGCTCTCCTCCTTATAAATAGAACCAGCAGCCATTAGAAAGAGGGTGGGTTTTGTTTAGATGCAAGATAGTTGCTGCTTCTTCCTTGTAAACGCGTGTGTTAGCTAGACCACCCTATTTGCTTGTTTTAAGACCCTAACTTGTGATTCAGATTCAGCCTTTGGCTTAAATCCATGAGTTATTTGCTTGTTGATATTGTTCTTGCTTGTTCTTGGTTGCTTGCAGGTTCATGGTGTTCTTGGCACGGCAAGAACATTACAATCGAAGCCGGTGTACATGTTGCTAAGGTGCAGCAACCTTGTGGTCGTTGTAGTCGGATAGCCAACGTCGAATCCACCCCAAATCAAGTGAATCCACACTCACCAAAAGATCAGGAACAACCCCTTGTCCCATCACCGATAGTGTTGACGATGGTGCTAGAGCTTTTCTGGGCATGCTATAGCATTATCCAAGACGACGCATTGTCCCCCATGGTGATGTGACCTGTGGCTATCTTTGCACAGGAGACAACGGAGGTGAATCCATCACCCATTAGGCAGCCTTCGTTGGAGAACATGTGTCCACCAACGATGCTTCAACTTTCTGAGAGGTGGCAGCTAGAGTAGGCGGGTGTTGATGGTCACTAACACCAATTATAAACCATCAACATAACCTGTATTTATATTTAATTCCATCACCAAACATAGGTATAAGGGTTTAAACTAATGAATTCCACAAGCTTTGGTGATTTCATGACTGCAGGAGGATTTATCCATAAAACAACTCCCGGGACCACTGTCATACACTCCAAACAAGCAAACCGACGATAACAAGTGATTCAACCCGTGAAAACTGCGAAAGACAACTATAGAAGGTTCCAGAAGACACCACGCCGAAGCTTGGGTCAAACGACCATGAAAGTGGGCCGGCTGGCCTAGCCCATAGGCCGGCCAGCATGCCATGGAGCCCGCTCGCCCGCCGCTGCCTCGTACTCGTTCCTAAGATCTACACCGTTGATTTTAAAGCGGTTTTAGGTCGGTTTATCTAACGGTGATCGAGGGAGTTGACGCAGATCGATGACGTGGCGTTTCCTTGCCCCCTACTCTACCTCGATTCCTTGTCCCCTACTCCACCTCGGCCTATATATAGTAGTCGCTACCTCCTCCCTGGAGCCATCTTGAAACCCTAATTCATATTTTCCTCGTCAGGATGAGAGTCAGCAATTAAGAGAAGATTAGTCCTCCATAGGACCTAAGTTAGAATTAGAGAACCTCAGTTATCCTCTCTATGCTCCTATTTATCCTAACCTTGTTGCTACCTCTTGTTAAGATAGACCGTAGTTAGTCTCACACGTTTCCCTATGGATATGATACTTGGAATACTTCCGGGTGAAAGCTACAGCAGTATCCGTGCGCTTGCGGATTTATCTATGTGCGCTAATAAATACCAACAAGTTTTCTAGCGCCGTTGTCGGGGAAACGGTTGCTGAATTGACTACGAACCTAGCTTAATTTTGTATCTTTTATCTTTTATCTTTTTCTTTTAATTTATTCTTTTCCTTTTTACTATGGATTCAACTCTTATCTATCAATACGCTGCACCTAAGAGCGCGCACCTAGAGCCACCAAAATCTGTAGAGCCTTTCCTAACACCTGGCTATGAGTTGTGCTCGTGTTTTATAAAATTGATTTGGGAACAATCCTTCTTAGGAGATGATGATAAAAACCCATACTCACACCTACAAGAGTTTGAATAGACCTATACATGCTTGCGTATCACTGGCATGTCTGACAAGACCTTAAGATGGAAGTTATTTCCATTCTCTTTGACAGAAAGAGCTAAACAATGGTATAGTCAAATAATAGGAAGTGTGCAAGGAGATTGGGAAACGTTATGCTCTAAATTTTGTTTACGTTTCTTTCCCATCTCTAAAGTAGTCAGCCTTCGAAAAGAAGTTCTAAATTTTAGACAACTAGAAGAAGAATCTCTTGGTACATCATGAGATCATATTAATGGCCTCATTACCACTGGCCCCGACATTGCTATTTTAGACCTGATGCTCCTTCAATATTTTTATATGGGTCTTAACGAGGATTCTGTGCAATCCCTTGATCAAGTCTCTAGATGAGATTTCATTCATTTGTCTGTTAGTGAAGCAAGATCTATGCTTGAAAGAATAAGTGAAAAGACTCCCTGCACTAGCATTCATAATGAACTCCCTGAGGAAGAGAAGGAATCATCTCCCAAACAGGAAGAATAAGTTTTGATAGCCAACTCACAACCACTCTAATCCTAAGATTTAGCTATCAATCCCGAACCATCCATACCCCAAAATCCTCCAAGTGAAGAAGAAATTCAACCTTTTGAAATTTCTTGTGAGGATGATCTTTTTGATGCTGATTTTGGGAAAAGCTTAAACTTCTAGTTCCATAAGAGAACTTTGAGCGCATATATTTCAATTTCTCTCAAGAAGGGATCTTTTAGAAAGCGTCCTTATTCCCATATAGGACATTGGGAAGAACACAAGGGTGGCATGTCTAGTGAAACCTTAGAAGGGGAGCCAAGCTATCTAAAAGCAATTCCTATCTTTTCTCCTTCTATGCCCACATTAGATGTCTTATCTAAACCCATCTCTCAACTCATCCTTGACTCCGATGATCCCTCTTATGCTCTTTCTCCTAAGTCTCATGATGACCCTAGAAATCTACTAAGACAACCAAAGCATAGGAGTCATGAAGACCATAAGGATGACCAAGAAGAGCTACGGCCATGGCTGGAATGTATTAAGAACTCATATACCATTGCTAAAGAATCGATGGACAAGGACGAAGCCTTATGGATAGAATCCAAACTTGGCTTAGATCCAAACGGTGAGCTTAAATCAATTTCTTTAATAAACATAACTCACATAAATTTGGAGGAGGTCATAGTCAAGATCAACCCGAGAGTCACCAATCCAAGAGAAATATTGGACATCCATGAAGAATCACCCTTGGAGCTTGAAAGGGAAGATTACATCAATGAGAATGGAAGCTACTTCATAAACACCTCATCAAATCCATGCTCGTATGAGAATTTTTTTGAATCAATTGGTCTCTCCAATATTGCCACACATAGGATCTTTAACCCCCTCATACTTCTTGTTCATAAAAACTTTGAAAGGGTGGTTGTAGATGCATATGTTTATCATAAATATTGTAGACCTCATTGTGTGAATCTTGAGATAGGTACCCAGAGGTTGGTATTGGAGAGTAAACCACTTCACCAACTTGAAACACAATTCAAAGGTTTTCCAAGGACGAGCTTCTATCCTAAAACAAGCACTTTTGGGACATAACATGAGCTTTCACCTTTTTGCTGTGATGCCTTTGTGAAATGAGCATAGAAATATTTGTGTGAAAATATTCCTTGGGTATTTTTGTCACTAACCGTTCCAGGTTTGAAGCAAAAAGAATGAGGGATGACAACGCCAGGTATGTCCAACCAATCATCATACAACATTGAATCACATCCATCCAAACTTGATTTTTTCTATAAAATTCAAGTTGGGGGGTAGACTTCTCTAAAAACATCTCTTGCCATGTTGCTAAATTATTTTGGTTGTCTCTACCTTTAAGACATGCTCAATTTGCTAAATAACAATTGTGTTCTTTCATCTCCATTTGAGTAATTCTCTATAGTGCTTTTGTAACACCCCTGGTGTTACGATTTCGCTTAGCACATTGAGTAAGGCCTAAAAGAAATTAATTAACCAAGCTCTCGTGTTTAAAGTTTTTAAACTCACATAAAATGATAAAACAAATTATCCATGTTTGTGCATAGGTTGAAGGTTCACGATGAGTACCCTGGCTTGGTGTAGTTCGTAGGTTGGTCTGACGTGTGTGGGCCTTGCCGAAGCTATAGCCACTGCCTCCGTTGTCCCTTGCACTGTCGTGTCCTCGCCGCTCTGCACCCGGCGTGGCCGTTTGCCTGAGTCATCGTCCTCTCTCACTTGGGTCATGTCCGAGTTTTAATGGGAGTGACAGCTGTGCTTGTGCTTTACCGCACCAGCAGCCAGCTCCAGTACTGTGCTCTTTATAGCACCATCTGTGCCCCTGTCTGCTTCTATGCTAAGCCGAGCACCCGTCGTGTCTGCGCCACCGTCGTCGCGGGCATGCAACGCTAGCTAGCCGAACAACCGACGTGCATACGCTGCACATGTGCCACTGTTGCTCAGTCACGTCGCAGGTCGACCCATGCCTGACCTGTCCTTCACTTTTTCCTCTGACGCTTGGACCGATGCCTCCTCGCTCTTCTTCTAGCGCTGCACCTCCCTGCTCGCTACCCCGCAGCGCTGCCTCCTCCATGCTGCCCGCAGCTGCGCACCGCACCATCGCCCAGGGCTGTCGTGCCTCATCTGGCCACCCAAGTCACCTGGCCGCCTCGCTATCGTCCGTGTGCCACTGCCTGATCATCGCGCGTGTAGGTGCACTCGCGCTGAACCGGCTGCTTCTCCGCCGTGGCTCCTTCCGTGCCGCGCGCTGGCTGGCTGAGGCCACCGACCTGTCAGCGTCGGACGGCCCCGATCTGGCTGCGACCTAGCTGGCCGCCACGGCTGCTGGGTGCCACTGCCGCACCATGCTAAGCCCCATGCGCCTGCTCCACTGCTTGCCGCTCTGCAGCTCACGCGCACGCCCGTCCCATCGCTCTGCTGGCGCCGCTATCGCTATGTCCGCGCTGTTGGCATGCTGTGCCACGCCACGTTGCTAAGCACGCACGCGGCCATACCAAGCCACATGCGTTGCTGACACCGTGCTCTCGCTAGCCGATGCCGCCACATTGTCCTCGCTCTGCCGCTGTGCGTCGTGCCGCTATCAATGCTGCCGCTATGCGTGTATCGTTGCCGCTATAGCGCACGTTGCCATGTTCGGCTCGCGCTGCTGCCCTTGTCACTGTCTGCTGCTGCATGTGCCGTCGTGGGCATCCTTGGACAAGAGTGTGGTGTTTGCCGCTTGTCTGGTCACCTGCTGTCCCTCCCGTGGCCCTACCTCACTTCATCCAGAGGTCGTCTGCCTTAAAGCATGCGAAGGTGGATGCCATCACCATGCCTTGAAAGCTAGCCACCCACCTCACTAAGCCCTAACCCGCGTGGCCATGCTCGGCTATCGAAACCAAGAACCGTCCGTGCGTCCGCCTTCGACGCCCTTTCAAAAATTGCCCCAACCCGTGCACCTTTATCCTATTCTTTGCGCACGCAGTCTGTCATGGAATCTAGCTAGCCAGGCAATCCACATTGCGCCTCATGTGTCCACTGTGGCTGGCCAATTTTGATTTCCATGGCCGCCGGTCACCTCGCCGCCATAACAGAGCACGTTTTGGGGGTAAGCCGCTGTCCCGTGGCAGCTTTTTGAATAGTGTCTCCTTTGGGCTCGCCTTGATCCTCTCTATGTGGTGCTCGCTTTCGTTTGGCCAGGGCGCTCGTCGATGGCGTGGTGATGGGCCGTGTCTGCCCTGAAGCGCCGCCACCATGCCCGCGCGCATGTGGCCGGGTCATCTCGGCCCTCCTCTGCCTCAACCGCCACCACAGCACGAACCATGGTAAGTGACGTATGCTTCCCCGCCACCGCTACGCCTCCGTTAGCGTGTAGGTTCGCCGAAACAGTCACGCCACCGCGTGGTTTGGCCTGGCGTCGGAGGTAGGCCTCGGTAGTGCATCGCGGCGCTCCCTTCCGCTCCGCATCACCCCGCGGTGGCTCGTAGGTCCCCATCGGCTTGTTATACGGGCCGCTTAGGCCTTTAGTTGGCCGGTTTTACCGCTCGGTGCTGGCCATGGCCGCGCCGGCGAGCGCAGTGGCGCCAAGGACCGCTCAGTTGTGAAGATGGGATTGTTCGAGGGTCTGTTCGCAAAGCGCTCCACTATAGGAATAGTGGGTAAGGTGGTTTTGCTATTGTGTGGAAGAGCAGGGTCTCTTTTGCCAAAACCGCGCGAGCGCGTGGCTCCCCACCCTAGGCTGTTGCTGGGCTATTTAGGCCGAGCACAATTGCGCTCCCGCGCGGCCTCCTGCGGGCCGCTGGCCGAATAAGTGGTCGCCGGCCCTTTTCATTTTTTTCAATGCATTTTCAAATTTAATTCTTGCAGCAAACTTGTAAAATCAATATAAATTTGTGTAGATGTTCAAAAATTATGAAACCAATTTTGTTAGGTTCCTAAAATCATGATATATCTAAAGGTGTAATGGGTTCACATAGTTTTGTAATATTTTTAGTCTTGCTCTAATTATTTTGAGACGCTTAATATTATTAAACATGAAATTATAGGAATTTTTATGATTACTCCGTGATAGTGTTGATTCTAGAAATTTTACAGTAGACTCTTAGTATTATTATATGCCCACTATAAGTTTTGCAGCTCCAAAATAATTAGTTCAATAAGAAAGTTAATGAGCCCTAGTTTAAATATATATATAAGCGATAAAATGAATAAAGCAACACTTTGGGGTTCATATAACTAAAATACTTGTTGGGAAAATAATGTCTTATTCGACAACATGGGTACGTAGCCGAGTATGTTAGAGCTAGCTTGTTAGCTTGAGGAGCGTATCGTGTTCTCCTAGATGTAATAATCGTTGTTTATTTACGCCTCTGCGTTGCATCCGCATAAATCATAATAGGAACAACGATGGATCATGGAGTCGACCGAAGTAGCGGAAAATATGGTGTCTTGTTGATCGTGTTGCCATGATGGAATGCTAACTTTGGTTAAATCTTACCCAGGCAAGCCCCAGTGCATAACCCCTACTTTCTGCAGTTTAAATTATATTTGTGCATTAAGTTTTAAAGAGATGATTGAAACCCACCTGCATATATATATATATATATCTTTATCCTATGAGTCTTACTAGTACGATAGGATCATGTAGATTGCTATGCTACAGGACTCCGGTAGAAGTCGAGTGATTGCCTATCACTCGCGAGATATAGGAAATATATTATTGGATTATTATCACTTGGAAAATATAAAAATGGTGGAAAGGAAAATGGTGATCGGGCAGGGATATTGTTTGGGTATTGGTGGGTGTAAGAGGTTGTGTCGCCGTGGACGCAGGGCATAGCTTGGTTACACTGCTTTCCCTGTCTGATCGGTTAAGGACCGATCATTGCATAAGACTCTAGGTAGGTCACAGACTTATTATCCTGAGCACATACTTGTGTATGGGCGCTTGGAAGACTTGTTGCTCTCTTGTCATGGATCCAGCTCTTTCCAGACCGACTGTCAGGGTTTCTTTTGGTGGAGGAGGTCCTTGCACCGCACTGAGTCCGGTGTAACAGAACCGACCAATTATATGAGATTAAGTAAGGAAATCTTCCGCCGAAGCAGATAATTTAGCAAACTTAAGCCCGTATAACCCGGTAGTCCGTGAAACCATGAAGGATTTCAAACCAATCAACATACAAACCAAGATCGTACAAGTTTAGCAATCACCATCACATGTTACATAAAGTTTGCAATGACAGTTGGATACATCAGAGTTTAGAACATAAAGTTATTACAACCCAAGATCAAACTAAAATAGCAGAAGCAAATAGTTTTAAAGCCACACACACACTTTTGGTTCAGATACAGTGCTAGTAGGTAGTCATCTCCAACAAAAGCATCAGATGAGAGATACGGAGTGACCATTGCCCTTGGTCCTAGTTGTCGCCCATCACCGGGTACAGGCATTGGCCAGCTGCTGCTCTAGCTCAACCTATCGAGCTCTCAGAACATCTTCTATAGACCAGGCTTCATTCCTCTAGTGGAGCACATGGATCAACATGCGCTCAGCGTTCTTGTTGGTGGTGGTCAGACGCTCAACCTGCTTTCTCAGTGCACGTACGTCTCCCTCATAGACTCCAGTCCTCTAGGTCGCCTGATCCCTCTGATGAGTCAACTGAGCCATCTCTGCATTGAGCCTCTCAATCTATGCGTCGTGATCCCTCTGACGCTGACGTCGATCATCGCGGGCCTAACCAAGAGCACCAGACACACGTCTCAGGCTACCTTCTACTCCATCGAAAGCCTTCATCACTGCGAACATGGCGCTCATAGCAGGGTTATCACTGTTCTGTCCTTCTGCTGCACCAATCTCTAGAGATCTTCCTCTTGCTTGCTGCCATGAGTTAGTGGAGGGGTTGCCCCTCGGAAAGACTCCAACTATAGCGGCTGCCAACTCCTGAGGAAAACGATCCATGATATCCCTCAGTATCCCAAAGGCTGCCCTGTCAGCTGCTTCTTCAGTGGTCCTGCCAGTTGACTCATAACGCTAACCAGTCTACTCAGAACCATCACCTCGGGGATGAACAATGGCCTCCACAGTAACCAAGAGACCTTCCCCCAATTGCTCATTTGTCTAGAAATAGCGGGGCTCCATTCCATCAGGATAGCCTACATAGCTGAGCACTCTCCACAAGAGTGTAGGCATCCCAAACTCTCCGAGAAACGTGTGGTGCTGATGGGTACGTGGAGCAAGCTGATGGCGGGGAGCTCTGCCTCCGGTGGACTTGCGAGCGGTCTGCTTTGTGCGTGCCATCTATAGCAAATTTTTTATTACCCATGTGAGAACAAGGTTAAGTTGTCATTTTTTATCAAAATGAAATAATCAACTTATAAGGGGAGGAACAATGCCATGAATGATATGTAACAACATGATGCATGCACGTTCCGTACGTTCTCACAAACTTAGGAAAAATAACAATTGCTAGCGGCATAGACGGTGGCATACAATGGTCTCTCATAAACGTAGCTAATACGTACTACACGATAGCGCTGTTATGTACCTGCAAAAGATCCACTTCAGCCCAAACCCTAACAGTATGAAAAATATGCATGAAAGTAGTAAAGTAATCTACTTGCTCTACACGCATCCCCAGATACGCGTACAACGGTAGCAACTACCCGAACCATCGTCCTATCGACGGCATCGTCACCACAGGATGGAATTCCCCACACCTTGGATACCTTCATACAAACACGCGTATGGCATGTAAATAATCTGGCATCATATAAGCACTTCCCTAGATCAGCAGTGTATTCGATCATGCTCTCACAACTCTCACTTACCGAGGCGTAGAGGCAATGGATCCATACATTACCACTCAAGTGAATGGCACTCATACAATAGCACGCCATATGAGCAACGAAATAGAAATATGATGCAAAGACCCCCAAGTCAGTACTTAAATAAGCCACCTAGAGTCCTTAACTGGGCATACAGGATATGACCACTGGCACACTATTAAGTTTTAAAACTCAGTTTTAAACACAATTTTGGTTTTAAATACTCATGGGAACAGTAACCTGCTAAACCTTGCTCTGATACCAGCCGTAACAGAACCGACCAATTATACGAGATTAAGGAAATCTTCCACCGAAGGAGATAATTTAGCAAACTTAAGCCCGTATAACCCGGTAGTCCGTGAAACCACGAAGGATTTCAAACCAATCGACATACAAACCAAGATCATACAAGTTTAGCAATCACTGTCACATGTTACATAAAGTTTGCAATGACAGTTGGATACATCGGAGTTTAGAACATAAAGTTATTACAACCCAAGATCAAACTGAAATAGCTGAAGCAAATAGTTTTAAAGCCACACACACACTTTTGGTTCAGATATAGTGCTAGTAGGTAGTCATCTCCAACAAAAGCATCAGATGAGAGATACGGAGTGACCATTGCCCTTGGTCCTAGTTGTCGCCCATCGCCGGGTACAGGCAGTTAATGCAATAGCCGTAGTACATTTGACCATCTGCAACAACAATGGGAACAATGCCCTGAGTACGAGAAGGTACTCAGCTAGACTTACCCGTCTTAAACCAAAATAAAGCGACACCAAGGATTATGCAAGGCTTTCTTTAGTGGGCTAGCTGACTCATTTGCGAAAAGCATAAGCTATCATGAAGAAACCATTTTAAGTACTTTACATCATCTTTATTATGACCTATCCATCTAGGTAAGCACCTATACTATAGCAATCACTTGATTAACCAATAACATCCAGTTACCAACTTAGATTTAGCATATCCCATACCATCCAGATAACCATCAGTGTTCCATCATAATTACTACGATGTTGTAGCTCGAGTCAAGTGCTCACTATATAGGAGCGATGGCGATTCGAATCGATTCCTAACTAGCTGGTGATTTATTCCTCACACAAACTACACTCACCGATCAAGTGAGCTACAGATCACTAATGACACTTTCCAAGTAGCCGCGGGATAATAGTCATGGACCGCACTACCCAGGGACCGCCCGACAGCCAGGACGCACCTTGGGCTCACTCTTCGCGTCCCCGTCATACCCCCTTCAGCACTAGTCTGCCAATCCGAGTTTATCCCAGCTCGAATAGTGTCACTAGCTTCGCGGTCGAAAGGTACTTTATTCGGCCAGCTAAATGTGAGGCATACGTTCAACATGACAAGAGGGACGAGCAACGATCGGTCCTTAATCGACACAGACGGAAAACTAACAGCACCCCAGAACCCTGTCTGGTTGCCTCCAACTTTTCTGTCCGGTCTCCAATTATCCATCACACATGGTTAATTCTAGGATATCATTCTTTCCATAGCTACATTCTTCTAGTAACCACCTATAAATGTAGGTGACCGGAAATCACCGATCGCTACCGGTCTAAGCAAGGCTAAGCAGTTATTCGATCCCGACCTAACAGGGTAAAAAGGTAATAAGGTAGGCAAGGATAGTAATAAATGCATCAACGGTTTCAATCAACTCCTACAACTTAATGCAACAATATATAAACTCATATATAGAAAGAATTGCTTTTATAAAGTAGGAGACTTAGAATGCTCTGGGGCTTGCCTCGTTCGAACGAACTAGGTTGATGATCCACACACTCGGGCAAGTCCTCTCCTTGCTCCTCTTCCTCTGGCACCTCCTGTGCCTAGATTTCTTATGGATCTGTCCCGGTCTGCTCTTCCTGAACTGCTACCAGCAACTCCTCCTGCGATCCTGTATGATGCAGATGTATAAGTGCTCATGCATAGGTGCATCGGAGAGATGACATGTAATGATCATGATGCATGGAATGTAGATGAACATGTTTAACTTTATTGGACATAGTAGAAGTAAAGCTCTTCTATAAGGTAGCCAACATCATCCAAGAACATGTACTACTATACTACTACTACAACCACTGTACTAACATGCCAAGTCACCACAGCAAGCTAAGATGGTTCAAAGATACACCAAAGCAAACATTATTAACTAAACATGCATTAAAAAGGTTAATTAAACCCTAATTGAAACTAGGTTTGAATAGCAACACCTATTTTGGTAGCATAGAAAAAATCTGAGAAAATTACAGTAGCATAGTACTACTCTAAGTAGACTACCATAAAATTTTCATGGCATTTGGATATGTAAAATAGCCTACACAAAAATGACAAGCTATGGTTGATAATTAAGCATGAAAATACTTTGTACTATGAAAAGTGTCAAACAACAGATTTGGTATTTTTCCCATGATTTACATAGCATACAATCACTGTACAAAAGTTTCACCTAAATGTTTTATTCATATTTTTAGCTCTAGAAATTTTACAAGAAATAGCAAAGAAATGCACCTAAATCACATAGCCATATTTTTCTACAGAATAAGCGTGGCATATATTTTTCACAGAAAGTACATCTCAAGAATAGATCAACCAAATTGGAATCATATTTTTCTGATGTATATTCTATTTATTAGACATTTTCTAAGATAATAGCATTACAAGAATTAAATAAAACCCTATACAAAAGTATCACAAAAACCACATGCAATATTTTTCTACTGTAGATCTAAGAATAAGAAGCATATAGAAATTTGTTTCATCAAAATTGGGGCACCACAGCAGCAACTATGTATTTTAGAATCCTTTAAAAGCATTTTCCAGAAATCTTTTTCTTTTAAAACGAAAATCCAGCTGATGAAAACGCTGGGTGCACCCAGTGCAGTGCACCTAGGTTCACACCGAGGTGCTGACAGCGGGCCCCCACGGGTCATCCGGCCCCAACTGCCAGCCACCCGCTGTAGGGGAGGCGGCGCTTACCGGCGCGAGCTCACCATCGGCGAGGTGGCCGGCGACGAGGTCACCACCCACGTGACCACCGTGCTAAGGTGGACCTACCGGTGCATCTATCGGGGCCAGTGGAGCTTGAGAGCAAGCTCATTGGCATCCATGGCGGCGTGGTGGCCTGGCTCACCGTCGGCCGGCCATCTCTGGCCGAGAGGTGGTGCGGGGAGTGGCTTGAGAGCTACCCCGTGTTCGTGCGGTGCTTGTGCGCATAAAAAGGAGGCGAGAAGGAGGACGGAGGGGCGAGGTCCATGGAGCGATGCATCTCTGGTGAACTCGACCTAGCTCTGGCGAGCGATTACCGGTGACTCATCGCTTACCACGATGAGAAGGTGCTAGCACGGGATGCACGAGGTGGAGGAGGAGCTCAGGGCGAGATGGAGCGGTCGACGGCGAGCTTCAGTGGCCAGATGAGCCAACTCCAGCGAGGGAGCATGCACGTGCGGTGGTAGACGACCGCTGCACTGCTGCTGCTGAGCGAGAGGCAGGGGGACAAGGCAGCAAGTGAGAGGAGTGTGGGTGGAGCGCGCATCTGGTCGGCTCTTGAGCCGAGCGCTTGTCGGAGCACTACCCTTCGCCTCCGATGTACGGACACCGCATGGCGGCCGTGCAGGCGGGGAAGGTGGGCACGATGCATCCGTGTGCGGGAGCGGCACGACGTGGGCCTGGGCCGGTGAAGCGACGCTGGGCCAGACGCGGGGCGTGGCATGGCTCGGGAGCGAGAGCGCGGGCGCTGCGGGCCGAATCCGCGAGCGGGCCAGAAGGGAGGCGGCGGCCTATTAAGTGAAAATGTGAACTTTCCTTTTTATTTTCTTCCCCAAATTCATTCAAATGAATTTTTAAACCTTTTCAAAGTAATTTCAAAAGTTGGACCCAAAATAAAAGTTGTTCAGAAAAATGTACTCTACAACTTTGCCAAAAGGAGTAAGGTCAAAACCCAATTAGATTTTGAACTATAGATTTAAAGTTAATTTAAATCAAAACCCTATTCTAGAAGATTATTTTTACAGGCAAAACTTGAGAAAACTTTGAGTGTACATTTTGCTCCAAATTGCATTCTAATTACTTCTAAGTTGTCTAAGTGATCAATCAAGGTTCACACATGGCAAAAGAAATATAGCATCCAATCTATCAAAATAAAACTATGCAACACATATGTTTCAATCCTATATTTCATGTCATGCTTATGAATGCATGATGGTGATTATGCTCATGATTTGCAAAATGTTAATGCATGCTTAACACCGAGGTGTTACATCCGGGACTCAGGGGCGGGGGCTTAGAGTCCCAGTTTGGACGAGGACCTAGACACCCAGGATAGGAGGGTAATAGGTTGGTCCTGCTTGTGCCTGGGGTACAAGTTGGGCGTGTGTTTTTGGGGTACCCAGCTAGGGCATTGATTCGCGAATCGCTGGGAAATCCGGTATGGCTTGTCTGCGGTTTAGCATCGAAGTAAGAACTGAAAGGTGAAAGATGGAGGATGGAAAAAGGAACTCTGATTGCTTACCACCTGCTTGAAAGTAGCACAGGTGCTTACATAGAATGGTTAGTTAATGAACCAATGCGGCTATTAATAAAAATCGAATATAAGGATGCATGCTTAGTAATGCTTCCTGCAATTGCAATACACCCATAAGCCAAATAGCCTTGCATATCCTTGGAGTCTTTTCTTTCCTCCTGTCGGGTAAGTCTTGCTGAGTACAATTGAGTACTAAGGGTTTTATTCCCCCTGTTGCAGGTGACAGGTGGATGCTAAAGCTGACTCTTGTGTGTGGATTCCTTCTGGTGGGCTCAGCGAGGATTCCTTTACGCTGCGATCATAGTTGTTATTTATAACTCTCACCAAATGCTTTTACAAATGAAAGTTTCATAATCTGTTGTCATAGTTTATATATATCAATACTTCATCATGACATTAATAGATGTTTATTTTTGCTGTAACTCTGTTCACATGTTTATATTCCACTGTTTAATTAAATGATTCCTAACTCTGATAATATGATTACATTCCGCTATTATAATAATAAATGTTATACTCTGATGTACATGCAAAGTGATGTAAGAAATGGTTAAAAATGATGTAAGCTTTATTCTCTCATTTGTGATCCTGATGGCAAAAATGTGGAGTTTCGGGTTCTCCCCTGGGGTGTGCCCGACGGAACCGAGTAATTTAGTGTTCTCCCTTGAGTGCATAGTGTCTAATGGAAGACAAGCACTCCTGTGTGGCGTTAGATTAGGCGGTTCTACCACAGGTGGTATCAGAGCGCAAATGAGGAAACAAGGCTTCGAAAACCTTTTCTAAACTAAAATTTGACAACCCATTTTTGCAATAAGTTAGGACGTTTGTATGCGAAATTATATAAGTAGCCCTATTAATATGGTTTTGTATCCAGGATAGATGGCACTCTACTAACTTAGGTAGGATCAATCAAGTTTCTGTAGGTACACTGACTCGAGCATAGTCCGATAGTATCGACTAGTTACAGGGAGAGAACGATGTGCCAAAAACTTGAGAACGGTTGCCCTATATTCGGCAACAGTGAAAGGACGTATAGGACATGCATTCATGCATATCCTGTTTGTGCATTGTAGCGCTCGTATTACTTGCAGATATGCCATCCATAGGCATCACGCGTGTCGGGTTGATGTCGGATTGTGCAGACCTAACTCGTTCCTGTTCTAGAGTTAGGTCTGCACTGTGGCTTCGTGTTTCGTGTTCACCTGTGGTTCATGCCTATCATGACCCACGTCTCCCCATACCCCCTTTTCTACACTCTTGTCATACCCTTGCCCTGTAGTCGTACTAGTCAGTAATGGCATCGCACGTCGCTCGCCTCGAACACACAGAATTTGGTTGATTCGTCGTAGTGATCTCGCGTAGGAACCCTGGTGAACCGCGCCAGGACCACTGAGCACTCCGCCTTTATAAGCAGAGCCTGACTTAGCTATTGGTATCACCACTCAGCGCACTTTAGCTTGCCTAGCTTTTCCTTTGAGCTAGCTTTTCGCTTAGCCTTCCTTGCAACCACCGCCAGAGATGGCAGGAGCCTGGGTTAGTACTTACTTCCTAAACATTAAGGGTTTTCCTAGAATCCTGCATGCCACCCTGCAAAAGCTTGAAGTCAAAGATCGTCATGAGTATGAGGACCGTGAGTATGAGGAGCATGGCACCGAGCGGTGTGAGGTTACCGTCTACATCGGGAAGAGTGAAGAGTTCCCCAACCTCACTAAAGCCTGGAGTGTGACCGCAACCGGGTTTCGCTTCATCGACACCTACTAGGTTGTGGCCCGCAAAGCCTTATGGTACCTCTGCCAGATCTATGAGGAGCCCATTGCCCATACCCCCATGCGGTTCTTTCCTCCTTTGGACAAGAATAAGTGGGCATGGAGGGCTCACATGGAGGCTTTGCAAGGACGGGATGCGCAAGAGGACAGTCCCACTGTGGTGCACTTGACCTCGTACCTGCTTGCTCTAGATGAGTAGTATGACTGGCAAGCCTTGGAACTAAGGAGCTCTTCAACCGGATGCTCTAGGTGCAGCTCGTTGAAGCGCATGCCAGTGCTACAGCTGCTGAGAGCCAAGAGACTGCCATGTCGGAAGCCCTGAAGGAGGTTGAAGATCGGCATGTCTATCAACTACGGGTGGCCTATCTTGTCACCAAGGCCGAGCGAAGGACGTTCGCTGCTGAAAGGTAGGATGCCCCAATCTTGGAAGGGATCCCTATCCACCCACCAGAAAGAAGAACTGGTGTTGCAGCACCGCCAGCACCTCCACCATCGGAAGTGTCAGAAGAAGAGCCCTTGGTTCCTCTCACTCAGCCATTGCCCTGAGAAGATGTAGATTAGTTGCCTTGGGATGCTGTACCTGTAGTAGTAGTGCTTTTCATCACTGTCCTCTGGTATTGTATTCTTGCCGTTGTTGTTGATCCGTAGTTGTTGAGATCGTCCGCCAGTAGGGAAGGGAATACGGTATCATGAATGGGAGCCTGAATGCCTGTATGATGTAACTGTATAAGACCGCTAGAACATGCATTTTATTTAGTTTGCTGTGTTTATTGTGTTCATCTACCTTAAGTTTGTTAGATGTGCTTAAGAGTTTCATGGGCGGTATTAAGCGGGTTACAAAAGAAGTTGACGTGCAGATGCCAACAGATCAGTCATGAACATAGGACACTATATCGACTAATTGTGGATGTCCTAGCAGAACACTTAAATCTCTTTAAAAACAAATCTGCCGTTGGATTTGAATTCCTTGTCCCTTGTTGTGAAGGGAACCTTGTTGTTTGAATCTTCTCTTGCAATACTCCCCTTATTCTGTGGTCTATGACCCCACCGCCTTCATGGCATGTAAGTTGGTAGTAGTTGCCTGGTTAATAGCTTATGGTGCCACGATGAAACCGAGGGCTCCTTGTGGAACAGCTACCACATGTGACGCTGTTCGGCACGCGCTGGTATCAAAGTTGTTAACCAAGTATCTTTACCAAGTTACACTATCGTACCGTTTTGTTTTAAAAATTTTCTCCTTGGAAATGTTTAGGTGTTCAAATGGGAAATCCACAACAGGTTGATGACATAGTGTTCTCTCAAGGTAAGCATGAGGAGGTGGTTTTGGAGGAAGAAAGTATGACATGGTCTCAGTCTACATGAAAGATGGACGTGGTCGAGTAAAGGAAAGAAAAAGAAGAGTAGTAAGGAAGGATAGTCTCGAGTAGTAGGGAGTGCTTGGAAAAGCCTGAGTGGATGTCATGTCCCAAGCCCTGGGTTTAGTTGACCACGCTATGTATGCCAGGTTATTTTGCTGCATGCCCTATGAACGCCATCTGTGTCGGGCCCTTTAGCTTCCCTTTCTCGTGTGGTCGCAGCATTGTGCCGCACTCGCCGTCCTTGTGCACTGTGCACTTTTCCTTTTCCTAGCGTCCGGTCGGCTCTCTACCCCGCACCATCATTCCCCGTACCGGACCCCCCCTCAATTCCCCTTCCCTCTCCTTCCTTCTTCTTTTGGTGACATGACCGTCTGCACGCCTGCCTCGTTGAGCGGACCCCCTCTCCTCTCCTTTATTTCCCCCTCCGCCGCTCGCACTGGAAGCGCACCATGTTTTCGATCTTATCTCCATAGCATGAACCATCTGTGTATCCCATCCCTGCCACATCTGCTTCCAGTGTGTTGCATCCCACCTCCATTCGCCTCTATAAAATACCCTTGGTCCTTGCTCTTCTTCTTCATTCCCATCCACTTCAATCCGAGTAGAGCTACGACATCCAGTTGACATTGTGAAGCTAGGTTTGTCAGTCTGAGGTGATGGTGTAACCTAAGGAGAAGAAAGGATCTGGGTTCCGAAGAAGTTCAAGTTCTCTTGGTTAGTTTGGTCTTAGGATTCACGATGTTTTACTTCTCAGTCGACTATTTCTGGATCTGTTGGTGCTACACCATGTTTTGGATAATCATCTTCATGTTGTTTCTCCATTGTCCTCATCTATCTTGACTTTTGGAGTAGGTCTCGGTTGTACCAAGTTGCTCTTAACCATGTATCCCTAGATCCCCGTGTGGTTCAGTATTTGAAGTCGTGTAATCTTTCGTGTAATCCCTGATCTATGAAATGTAATCGCGTTTCCCCTTTTCTGGTTCGAGCTTCGAATCTTGGGACGAGATTCTTTTTAAGGGGGGTTGGTTGTAACACCCCTAGTGTTACGATTTCGCTTAGCACATTGAGTAAGGCCTAAAAGAAATTAATTAACCAAGCTCTCGTGTTTAAAGTTTTTAAACTCACATAAAATGATAAAACAAATTATCCATGTTTGTGCATAGCTTGAAGGTTCACGATGAGTACCCTGGCTTGGTGTAGTTCGTAGGTTGGTCTGACGTGTGTGGGCCTTGCTGAAGCTATAGCCACTGCCTTCATTGTCTCATGGCTCTGTCATGTCCTCGCGCGCTCTGCACCCGGCGTGGCCGTTCGCCTGAGTCATTGTCCTCTCTTGCTTGGGTCATGTCTGAGTTTAATGGGAGTGATAGCTATGCTTGTGCTTTACCGCACCAGCATCCAGCTCTGGTACCATGCTCTTTACAGCACCATCTATGCCTCTGTCTGCTTCTGTGCCAAGCCGAGCACCCATCGTGTCCGCGCCACCGTCGTCGCGGGCATGCAACGCTAGCTAGCCAAACAATTGATGCGCGTATGCTACACGTGTGCCACTATTGCTCAGTCACATCGCAGGTCGACCTGTGCCTGACCTGTTCTTCACTTTTTCCTCTAACGCTTGGACCGATGCCTCCTCGCTCTTCTTCTAGCGCTGCACCTCCCTACTCGCTACCCCGCAACGCTGCCTCCTCCATGCTGCCCGTAGCTGCGCACCGCACCATCGCCCAGGGCTGCCATGCCGCATCTGGCCACCTGAGTCACCTGGCCGTCTTGCTGTCGTCTATGTGCCGCTGCCTGACCATCGCGTGCGCAGGCGCACTCACGCCGAATCGGCTGCTTCTCCACCGCGGCTCCTTCCGTGCCGCGCGCTGGCTGGCTGAGGCCGCCCACCTGTCAGCGTCGGATGGCCTCGATCTGGCTATGACCTGGCTGGCCGCTGTGGCTGCCGAGTGCTACTGCCGCACCACGCTAAGCGTGGCGTGCCTGCTCTACTGCTTGCCGCTCTGCAGCTCGCGCGTGCACCCGTCCCATCGCTCTACTAGCGCCGCTGTCGCTGTGTCCACGCTGTTGGCAAGCCATGCTACGCCACGTTGCTAAGCACGCACGCGGCCGTACCAAGCCACATGCATCGCTGACATCATGCTCTCGCTCGCCGATGCCGCCACATTGTCCTCGCTCTGCCGTTGCATGCTGTGCCGCTATAAATGCTGCCGCTACATGTGTATCGTTGCCGCTATAGTGCTTGTTGCCGTCGCGCTGCTGCCCTTGTCACTGTCTGCTGCTGCATGTGCCATCGTGGGCATCCTTGGACAAGAGTGTGGTGTTTGTCGCCTGTCAGGTCGCCTGCTGTCCCTCCCATGGCCCTGCCTCACTTCGTCCAGAGGTCGTCTACCTTAAAGCATGCGCAGGTGGACGCCATCACCATGCCTTGAAAGCCAGCCAGCCACCTCACCAAGCCCTGACCCGCGTGGCCATGCTCGGCTATCGAAACCAAGAACCGTCCGTGCGTCCGCCTTCGATGCCCTTTCAAAAATTGCCCCAACCCAAGCACCTTTATCCTATTCTTCACGCACGCAGTCTGTCATGGAATCTAGCTAACCAGGCAATCCACATTGCGCCTCATGTGTCCACTGTCGCTGGCCAATTTTGATTTCCATGGCCGCCGGTCACCTCGCCACCATAACAGAGCATGTTTTGGGGGTAACCCGCTGTCCCGTGGCAGCTTTTAAATTAGTGTCTCCTTTGGGCTCGCCTTGATCCTCTCTATGTGGTGCTCGCTTTCCTTTGGCCAGGGCGCTCGTCGATGGCGTGGTGATGGGCCATGTCTGCCCCGAAGCGCCGCCACCATGCCTGCGCGCACGTGGCTGGGTCATCTCGGCCCTCCTCTGCCTCAACCGCCACCACAGCACGAACCGCGGTAAGTGACATATGTTTCCCCGCCACCGCTACACCTCCATTAGCGCGTAGGTTCGCCGAAATAGTCGCGCCACCACGTGGTTCGGCCCAGCGTCGGAGGTAGGCCTTGGTAGTGCATCACGGCGCTCCCTTCCGCTCCGTGTCACCCCGCGCTGGCTCGTAGGTCCCTATCGACTCGTTATACGGGCCGCTTAGGCCTTTAGTTGGCCAGTTTTACCGCTCGTTGCCGGCCATGGCCGCGTCGGCGAGCGCAGTGGCGCCAAGGACCGCTCAGTTGTGAAGATGGGATAGTCCGGGGGTCTGTTCGCAAAGTGCTCCACTGTAGGAATAGTGGGTAAGGTGGTTTTGCTATGGTGTGGAAGAGCAGGGTCTCTTTTGCAAAATCACGCGCGGGCGCATGGCTCCCCACCCTGGGCTGTTGCTAGGCTGTCTAGGCCGAGCGCAATTGTGCTCCCACGTGGCCTCCTGTGGGCCGCTGGGCCGAATAAGTGGTCGCCGGCCCTTTTCATTTTTTTAAATGCATTTTCAAAATTAATTCCTGCAGCAAACTTGTAAAATCAATATAAATTTGTGTAGATGTTCAAAAATTATGAAACCAATTTTGTTAGGTTCCTAAAATCATGATCTATCTAAAGGTGTAATGGGTTCACATAGTTTTGTAATATTTTTAGGCTTGCTCTAATTATTTTGAGACGCTTAATATTATTAAACATGAAATTATAGGAATTTTTATGATTACTCCATGATAGTGTTGATTCTAGAAATTTTACAGTAGACTCTTAGTATTATTATATGCCCACTATAAGTTTTGCAGCTCCAAAATAATTAGTTCGATAAGAAAGTTAATGAGCCCTAGTTTAAATATCTATATAAGCGATAAAATGAATAAAGCAACACTTTGGGGTTCATATAACTAAAATACTTGTTGGGAAAATAATGTCTTATTCGACAACATGGGTACGTAGCCGAGTATGTTAGAGCTAGCTCGTTAGCTTGAGGAGCGTATCATGTTCTCCTAGATGTAATAATTGTTGTTTATTTACGCCTCTACGTTGCATCCGCATAAATCATAATAGGAACAACGATGGATCATGGAGTTGACCGAAGTAGCGGAAAATATGGTGTCTTGTTGATCGTGTTGCCATGATGGAATGCTAACTTTGGTTAAATCTTACCCAGGCAAGCCCCGGTGCATAACCCCTACTTTCTACAGTTTAAATTATATTTGTGCATTAAGTTTTAAGGAGTTGATTGAAACCCACCTGCATATATATATCTTTATCCTATGAGTCTTACTAGTATGACAGGATTGTGTAGATTGCTAGGCTACAGGACTCCGGTAGAAGTCAAGTGATTGCCTGTCACTCGTGAGATATAGGAAATATATTATTGGATTATTATCACTTGGAAAATATAAAAATGGTGGAAAAGAAAATGGTGACCGGGCAGGGATATGGTTTGGGTACTGGTGGGTGTAAGAGGTTGTGTCGCTGTGGACGCAGGGCATAGCTTGGTTACACTGCTTTCCCTGTCTGGTCGGTTAAGGACTGATCGTTGCATCAGACTCTAGGCAGGTCACAGACTTATTATCCCGAGCACATACTTGTGTATGGGCGCTTGGAAGACTTGTTGCTCTCTTGTCGTGGATCCGGCTCTTTCCGGACCGAGTGTCAGGGTTTCTTTTGGTGGAGGAGATCCTTGCACCGCACTGAGTTCGGGACTTAGGGGTGGGGGCTTGGAGTCCCAGTTTGGACAGGGACATGGACACCTAGGATAGGAGGGTAATGGGTTGGTCCTGCTTGTGCCTGGGGTACAAGTGGGGCGTGTGTTTTCGGGGTACCCAGCTAGGGGCATTGATTCGCGAATCACCGAGAAATCCGGTACGGCTTGTCTACGGTTTAGCATCGTAGTAAGAACTGAAAGGTGAAAGATGGAGGATGAAAAAAGGAACTCTGATTGCTTACCACCCGCTTGAAAGTAGCACAGGTGCTTACATAGAATGGTTAGTTAATGAACCAATGCCACTATTAATAAAAATCGAATATAAGGACGCACGCTTAGTAATGCTTCCTACAATTGCAATACACCCACAAGCCAAATAGCCTTGCATATCCTTGGAGTCTTTTCTTTCCTCCTGTCGGGTAAGTCTTGCTAAGGACAATTGAGTACTCAGGGTTTTATTCCCCATGTTGCAGGTGACAGGTGGATGCTAAAGCTGACTCTTGTGTGTGGATTCCTCCTGGTGGGCTCAGCGAGGATTCCTTTACGCTGCGATCGTAGTTGTTATTTATAACTCTCACCAAATGCTTTTACAAATGAAAGTTTCATAATCTGTTGTCATAGTTTATATATATCAATAATTCATCATGTCATTAATAGATGTTTATTTCTGCTGTAACTCTGTTCACATATTTATATTCTGCTGTTTAATTAAATGATTCCTAACTCTGATAATATGATTACATTCCGCTATTATAATAATAAATGTTATACTCTGATGTACATGCAAAGTGATGTAAGAAATGGTTAAAAATGATGTAAGCTTTATTCTCTCATTTGTGATCCTGATGGCAAAAATGTGGAGTTTCGGGTTCTCCCCTGGGGTGTGCCCGACGGAACCGAGTAATTTAGTGTTCTCCCTTGAGTGCGTAGTGTCTAATGGAAGACAAGCACTCCTGTGAGGTGTTAGATTAGGCGGTTCTACCACAGCTTTCATGTTACCTTTGTCTACCACAGTAAGTTTTGGTTTGGAAGTACTCGACATACTTCTGAAGGTTTTTTTAAATTAAGCGAGGTGCTTAGGTTAAAATGCCTTCCTTAATCAAATTAGACATGGAGTCCAGTTTGGTTACTGAACTAAAAATTGCTTTAGCAGATACTGGATATTTTGTTGGACTAACCCATGCACGAAATTCTCAATTTAATTTGGGTAAGTCACGAGATGAATTCAAATCGGAGATGAAGCAAGGCACATTTCGAACTCCAATAACATGGCACAAAGAAGACACAGCTCATTCATCATGGATGAAAGAACTATAAGTATCAAAGATCATTCACTTTGTCTTTAGCTACAAGTTACCTTTGCCTTGAAGCTAAGTTTGAATAGAACATGATAAACAAAAACTATGCTAAAATAATTTTAACACTATCTTCTCATTAGGATAGAGGGAAATTACAAAATTCTAGACAAACAACCCCTATTTCAAAAGTGTATTTTCTTTCAGGTATGTGTTGTCCACTAATCGTTTGCAGGCATAAAACAATGAGTGAGGCGGAAGGTCTAACAAGGTGTCAAAAGATCGAAGAGCAGAAAGATGGCATGACAAAGCGATGAGAAAGAAAGGGTACAATCTAGGAGACAAGTGGCTCATGAGCAACTCGTACTACGAGGCTAGCCAAACAAGGAAAACTTCAAACAAATAGGAAGGACCATCATGAGTCATCTACCCTTCGTCACATGGTGTCATCACGCTCCAATGATAAAGGTAACATCCTAAGGTAAATAGTCATCATTTAAAAAGTTTTTCCCCTGATTCTGGTATGCACATAATATAAATAAAAAACAAACATGTTTGAGTTACAATTTCACTTAATCCAATCTGATTAACTCAACATGTTTAGTTGCTTAAACTTGTTCCTAGCACCACTTTCTTGAGCTCATAGTCTTAACCAAATAAGTTAAAAAGTGCACATATTATCTCTCGAACATGATAGTCATAATCATGTAGAGTGATACATTATGCACAGATAGACAATCCTTCCATGTGTTAAGCAATTCAACCCTTTTAGCCAATTGTACTTAAATGCTACATTCATGCACAATCTTCTAATTCTTTCACCCATGATATAAATGAACGAAGCATATAACATCAACTTCATCTTGTTCAATGTGCCTAAGGTTAGAGAAGAATAAGGAAAGTTTTGGTTCTATTGGTGTTTTCCCACCAACAGAGCCCATGCACTTGATGTCTACCTTGTCTTTATGAGTAGAACACACTTCAAGCAAAGTGTGGGAGAGTCACCGATCCTCCAATTTCTACAAGTGGAAGCGCTGAACCTGTCAACCCAAAATCAAACTAAAAACCAAGGCGAGTTTGGCAGAAGAAGGTGACATCACCATTAGAGGCATCATCACAAGAATCCTCATCTTCAGAGCAACCCGAGGTACTCAAACAATTAACTTCACAAGGAGAAGTCCGGTTCGAAGGACTTGAAACACCAAACCCTCACCGAAAGAGCTAGCTTGGGGGAGAAGTACTCCCGTGTATCCAGGTAAGTATTCTTTCCCCTTTTGTTTTAGTTTTAGTTTCTTTTTAGTTAGTTAAAAAATTATGAATGAAAAATAAAATAAAAATTTATCTTGGCATTAGTCATTTATAGTAATAATGTGTGATCTAGTAAAATTAAAGACAAAATAAAAAAGTGTGTCTAGTTTGCTTTAATTTGTTTTTAAGAGTTGAATAAAATAAAGAGGACTCAGAATAATCTTTTGAATGGAAATAATGAATAGTTGCTCTGTTGTAATTCCTTTCAAGTACCTAGTTTTCAGCCTCGAATTCTCCCGAGTTTTGGATACGACTGATTTGATATAAAGATTTACTCTGAACTTGAAACTCGTGGGTAGTGAATGCTTGATCTAAATCTAGGTAATTGATGGATATGATATGAGAAGGTCTGAGTTGCTGTTTATTTTGTTCCAAATGACACTAAAGTTCTAGAAATTTATCTTTTGAAAAACACAAAAATGCTACATGATGAGTTCCTATATGACAAAGCTTGAATTCCCACCAGAGCCATACATGTTATTTAGGCTAGGAAAACTTTCACTCATATATGCTACCTGTTTTGCATTGAGTTTTGTCAAGCTTTGTTGACCCTTATTAGAGATTTGTCATGTTCTTAAAATCAAGATTACATACACACCACCCACATATGCACTACTCCTACACTGGGGGTAGGCGTAAAAATATGTCTTCTATCTAGATCCACCAAAAAATGTTCTACTCCTACACTGAGAGTGAACACAAAAACGTGTTTGTTAGGTTTCCTCACAAAATAAATGCCCCAAGTTCTTGTTGCTATCTATCAAAGTTTTATTGTAGAAAAGAGGCATGGGCTATGCAAAAGTTATTCATAAAAAAAGAGAAAAAATGATGATGAGAAAAAATGGACACAAAAGTGTCCGAGATATTTAAAACAATGGGTACTAAGATGCCCGCCTGAAAAAGAAGAAGAGAAGATGAATAAGATAGCCCCTGTTCTCTAGCAAATGTTTCTGTTTCAAAAGAGAGATAAGTTTTCAAGGAGCATAGTAGAATTAGGTCAGCCACCATATATATATATCCACCATATATCCACACACATGCACATCTTGATTTGATTGTATGACTCAACTCTCTTTGGATCCGTTGTTTGACTTTACAATATATGCATTGCAAGTATGCTCCAGCTTTCTCCTTATCTATGAACTCCACATCAGCCTTAGTGGTAGGAAGAAAAAGGCATAACATCTTTATTGCCTTGGTGAGGATCCACAAATACCACATATATTGAGAGACTTGAGAGTGTCATACAAAGGAATCTCTGAGTTTTATTTTCAAAACTTATAAAAACTCCAGAACAGTGGTGAAACAAAGAACTTAAGACATAGTGCTTGACTTGATCATTCTATCTTTCAATTGCTCAAGACCCAAGTGAACGCTAAGAAACCCCATGGTTGAAGGTAATATGGGTAAGTTTGAAAGTTAGATTAGTTTATTCTAATTCGGAGGAGATTTTTTAATTGAACTCATTTGTACTTTTGAGGCGTGAAATCATTGTAGCAACTCCTGATCCATTGCTAAGTTTAGCTTTGCTCAAGGACTGGCAAAGGTTAAGCTTGGGGGAGCTTGTTAACGGTCACTAACACCAATTATAAACCATCAACATAACCTGCATTTATATTTAATTCCATCACCCAACATAGGTATAGGGGTTTAAACTATTGAATTCCATGAGCTTTGGTGATTTCATGACTGTAGGAGGATTTATCTAGAAAACAACTCCCGGGACCACTGTCATACACTCCAAACAAGCAAACCGACGACAAGTGATTCAACCCGCGAAAACTGCGAAAGACAACTCTAGAAGGTTCTAGAAGACACCACGCTGAAGCTTGGGCCAAACGGCCACGAAAGTGGGCTGGCCTACCACAGAGCCTGCTCGCCCTTTGCTGCCTCATACTTGTTCCTAAGATCTACAATGCTGATTTTAAGGCAGTTTTAGGTCGGTTTATCCAATGGTGATTGAGGGACTTCATGTGGATCGATGACATGGCGATTCCTTGCCCCTACTCCACCTCAATTCCTTGCCCCCTACTCCACCTCAGCCTATATATAGCAGCCCCTACCCTCCCTAGAGCCATCCTAAAACCCTAATTCATATTTTCCTCGTCAAGATCAGAGCCAGCTAGCAAGAGAAGATTAGTCCTCCATAGGATCTAGTCTTATGAATAGAAATAGTAAGATAGAGAGTGAGGGAAGAGTTTGGAGGAGGTGTTGGCCTATCAGTGCTCTCTCTATGGTTTGTACCTTGGCGAATCCATGTTCTATCTAAGCTTGCCTTTAAGATTTCTCTAGTAATAAACTTCTGATTCAAGTAAGCATTGTGTTTATATTGTTCATCAGGTTCTTGACTCTTTTGAGTGCTTTATTTATGCTCTAGAGGGAGTAAAGTATTAATTATGAGTGTAAGCATGGTGCTTAGACTTAGGTTTATCATGGATGCGCCCTGCATTCTCGATCGGTGGTAGATCGCGTGTGTGACATCAGTACTATATAGCCTCGTTGAGTACTATATAGCATCGTTGATCCTTTGTAGTCCACCTCCTGTCTGTTGGCCAAGTAGGACCCAGTTATGAAGGAAAACATCCTCAGCTGGTGTCTTTCCCTTAGTAATGTCCCCAGTTGAATAGTAGAAGATATAACTTACCCAAGTTAGAATTAGAGAACCTCAATTATCCTCTCTACACTCCTGTTGATCCTAACCTTGTTGCTACCCCTTGTTAAGTTAGACCATAGTTAGTCTCACATGTTTCCCTGTGGATATGATACTTGGAATACTTCTAGGTGAAAGCTATAGTGGTATCCGTGTGCTTGCGGATTTATCTGTGTGCGTTAATAAATACCAACAGCAGGCACCCAGGCGCTGGTGCTCCTATTGGTCGGCACACGGCGATTGGGCGACGAGCTCCTCCAGCATTGGATCGACCCACGAGGGAGGTCTCGCACTCGTGCACAGCTCTAACACCAACGAATCTACCTTGGGGAAGCAATGTACAACAAGAAAGGTAGCGATGTTGTCGGCAGGCGTGCCCATGCAAATGTCCCTCGCCAGCTTACTCTAGTGCCGCCATCATCATTGTCAGATGCCGCTGGCGCCCCCATGGCACCCTATGCGGCCCCATCTGAGCTCGGTGGACCACCATGGGGTGCATGCTGGGGGAGGCTGGTGGGTTGTTGCCATGAGTTGAGTGCCGTGTTAGGGTGCCACCCTTAGCAACTGCTATCATAGTAGACATGGGCCACTTTCAATCCCTAGCGAGGTGGTGGAAGCTATGGTAGAGTAGTCAACACTAGGGAAACCAGCAAGTTGCTACTCAGTGCGAGTAGAAAAGATAGGGCGATCGACAACAGCTAGAGGCATGACACAATCGATCAGCGCTCCCTACGCTAGCCTACGTCATCAATGATAGGAGGGCCTAGGACCCGGTGGTTGGCTAGGCCGTCCTACCCACCATCCCTGGCTCCTACGGCGAGCAGCTGGCTTGGCGTGGCATTGGCCCACCACCTCCGCATGCACTAGTGTTAGGGTCATGCCACGGAGGAGTGGGGGCACGTGGGGGGAAGGAGGGAGGGGATGGGAGGTGGGGGTGGCCACCATTGCCGGGGTCGGCGATAGGGAGGGTGCGCCGTGCATGGCTAAGGGGAGGCAGCATGGTTGAGTGGTCATGGGGTATGGTAGAGGTGAGGGGAGGGGGAGGTGGGCGCCGCTGGGGGCTAGGGTTGTGGGGTAGAGTTTTCCTTTAGAAGCTGTGTGCTTGTTGTTGTTGACAAATTTTTCAAATATGCTCATTTTGTGGCTATGGAGCACTCGCTCACTGCTTTGGTTGTCACTATGCAATACATGCAACACATCTATAAGCTACATGGTATGCCTTCATCTTTGATCTAAGTGGCGGAGTGTTGGTATTTGTTAATGCAGACAGATAAATCAGCAAGCGCATGAATACCGCTATAGCTTTCACCCGGGAGTGTTCCAACGTATCGATTTCCGCGAGAAACATGAAGTGTACTAGAAAGGATCAAGGTTGTCCAAGGAAAAGTGTTTTCGTGGGTAGAGAGAGGTTTTCTAAGGTTTTCCCAAGATAAGCTACATAACCAAGATTCAGACTTACTAAACTCACTTACTTCGGAGCAACAGTACCTTTCTGACCCTCGAGGGGGAGAGAAAATGTGGCCGGGGGAAGGCTGCCAAAAAGCTCTATGAAAACACCAATCTAAATGTGGTTGACTAAAGAGGCCTGGTTAGAGTTGTCACCTCTGGGGCTACCAAAACTATGTGTGGGATTAGGAGCAAACTTAGGTAAACACTAGACTAGACACCACGTCTATGCTAACGATTACTACTCAAGTTTGGTAACTTAGACTAGAGCACTCGATCGAGCAGAGTTCCTATAAGTAAAGTGAAGTAAGACTTGAACTTAGTCAAATAGAAAGCTTGAAAATACCAAGAAGAACCTAGATATTACTCAAAGATGAGTCAGCTCTGTAGAGGTACAATGTCAAGGAGGACCCCACAGACTCGGTTCCTCCTTAGCTCTCTTCCTCTCCTCTCTACCTATTTTCTATACAACTAGGTCTGATGCACCTAGAGGGACACTACTACTAAAAGTATGAAGAGTGAAGCTCAAGTGTAGGGTGTGTGTGAGTGGAAAGGCCTCCCCTCCTTTTATAGCAACTTGTTGGTCAGTTTAAAGGAATATTCCGAAGGAGACCCCAGCGCACCACCCTCGACAGCCATTATTCCACTGCCTAGACAAGGTTGGGCCCGAGGCACACCAATAGGGGTACGGCCACACTCTAGTTGGGCCTCCTTGACTCCATTTTCGTCAGGTGATCTTTTGGGCTTATAGAGTGGGCCTATGGTTGTTTGATGCTGACTAGAGATGGCTTGCTTTGGTTTTGTCCTTGTTCATCATATGCTTTGGCCCTAAATTGCCTGGTAGTGGGCCTTCTCCCCCTTGGGCTTATGTCTGGTATTTGTTTTGTGATGTTTTTTGTATACTTTAAGCACTTTTCTATATTATTTCGACATGTCCTCCTATAAATGATGAATCACCAAAACTCGTGGAATTGGTTAGTTGTAAGCCCTAACCCTAAGTCTGGTGTTCATATGAATTCATTTTATGTGTTATTTGGTGGTTAAAAATGGGAGTCAAGGACCACCAACAAGCTCCCCCCACACTTAGTTCTTTGCTGGTCCTGAGCAAAGTTTTAAGATAAAGTAAACATAAACATAACTATTCAAGACATGGAACTAGCATAATGATTATTCCAAAACTTTACCTCATACCTGTGGGGTTATGTGGAGTGGCTAACATATTTTCTTTGAGTGGTTGAGAAGTGGAATGGCTCTGAAACAAAGTCATCTCATCCCATTTTCTTATCTTAGTAACATGGAGGTCTTGTAAACTTTTTGAAATAAAGCATAGTTCACATATACTCCTCAAATGGTACACTCAAATCACTTAGTGGTATATGTTTCCTCACCAAGGCACATCAAAGCAATGCCTTCTTTTCTTTCCTACTTCTAAAAAGCTTATTTGGAGCTCAGGTAGCAAAAGTGTGTAGGCATACTTTGCATATTTTGCTAAGTCAAACAATGGATCCATGGAGAAGAATGTCATACGATCAAATCAAGATGTGCATGTGTGCGGTTATATGGTGGATAGATGGATAAACAAATTTTATTATGCTCCTTGAAACATATCTCTCTCTTATTGGATCATGGAAAATTTTTTGGTGAGAAGATGAGCTATCCATATTCTCATCTTTTTTTCTTTTTGTTTTCTTTCTCTTTGTTCTTTTTTCTATTTTTTCAGATAGCCCCATGTTTCTTTTTGCAACAAAACTGAGAGAAATAATTAACAAGGATTTGGAGCATTTATTTTGATGGAACCTAACAAACATGTTTTTGTCCACTCCTAGTGTAGGAGTAGAACATTTTTGGGTGGTTCTATATGGAAGGCATGTTTTTGTGCCTACTCCTAGTGCAGGAGTAGTGCATATTTTTGGTGGTGTGTTTGTGATCTTGATTTTAAGGGTATGATAAATTTCTCAACAAGGGGCAACAAAGTTTGACAAAGCTCAACACAAAAAACAAGTAGCATGCGTGGAAGGTTTTCAACATGATCTTTTGCCCTTGGCAGGAATTTTTCTCACCATTGAGGAGTATGTGAAGCTATGGATTTTGACATTTTATCAAAAATAAATTCTCCAAGTACTTTGAATAGAAAATGTTGGATTTCCATGTCAAGCCATATCTCACTTCACAACAACTTAGTCAATATGTTTTTCCTATATGATATTTTTCACACAAGTACCAAGTATGTGTAAGGAATAAAGATTATGCAGAGCAATCTCAAAGAGCTATATTCATTTTCACTTTCAAATATAATTAAACTCTAAGTGTGAAACATGGTTCTTTTTAATTTGCATGTTTAAACGAGTGTAGAACTAGGGGCAAGCGAATGAATAGATGGGAAGGAATCAAATCGAGTTGTGTGCAGGCTTCTCCACCAGTTCATGATGTGGTTCGGTGCTTTTGTTCTTTAATGGAGGTGTTGCACACCCCTACACTTCTTTGAAGCTATATCCGGCTTTTATTTAAAGATAAAAAGTGGTGAAAATAAAAGGGAGATTCTTCTGGTGAGGGACACCAGAGAGCCAAAAATTTATTTAACTTAAAATATTAGTCTAAAATCTAAAAAGAACGAGAACATATATGATGAACCAAAGAAGCATGTTTTTTTTATCATTATTGTTTTGTGACTTTATCATAGTGAGCATGGCATAAAGGTAAAACAAGGTAGAGACAACCAAGACAAAATCAATGAATAAAGCATGTCATGAGATGTTTTTAGTGAAGTTCAACCCCACACTTGAATTTTGCAATATGCAAAATCAAGTTTGGATGGTAACACTTTCCGTTGAATATGCTTCATTGTTGAATGATGTTTGGTTGGATTTACCTTGTGTTTTAACCCTTTGTTCTTTTTGCTCAAACCTGAAAGGTTAGTGACAAAAATACCCAAAGGAGCAATTTCACAATTATGTCCTTAAGCTCACTGTCAAAAGTCATGTCATTTTATTATTATTATTATTATTATTATTATCATTATCATCATCATTTTATGGAAGTAAAATGATTTTTTTTGAAAAAATAATTTTATTAAAGGTAATGACAGAACAGGTTATCTTCCGGAAGTGCTTGTTTTAGGACAAAAGCTTGTCCTTGGGAAACCTTCAAACTAGAACTCATGTTGGTGAAGTGGTTTCCCCTCCAACACCAACCTTTGTGGGCCTATCTGTAAACTCATGCCAAAACACCAAAGGATTTGCAAAATTTATGATGGACAAAATCATCTACGTACAACAACCTTTTCAAAGATTTTGTGGAGAGTGAGCAAGAAAGGGTTGTAGCTTTTGTAGGTGATGGCAGAGATAAAGATTGATTTGGGAAATTTTTCATATGAGCATGTAATTGATGGGATGGTCAGGAAATAACTTCCATGTTCATTGATAAAATCTTTCGTTTCAGGGGGAGCACTTTCTTTCTCATGACAATTCAAATCCTCCACAAGACTTGGATAGGTGATGGTTGTTACGAAGATTGACATAAGCTCACCCCTGAGATCAAGAGCAGATTTGGATTCTACCTTCATGTTTAGAGATTGAGAAGACCAGACGGATAGATAATCTTTACTTATTCCATAATCTAACTTCTCTTTTCCAGAAATGTTCCCAAAATCAGCATTAAGGGAAAGGTCATCCTTGATTTCAAAGGGGTATGTGAAAGGATGGGGTTCATCATCCCCTGAAGTGTGACGTGTTCCCTTAATGGGAAGTGTTTTGGCAACCGGATCATAAGAAAGATTTGATGGAATTTTGGATTCGGTTGCAAGTGCCTCCTCTTTTTGGTCGGGGCCTGACTGAACTATTTCCTCAGGAAACTCGTCATAAATGTTAGTGTAAGGGATGTTTTCAAGGTTTTTCTCAAGAATGGCTTTCCCCTCACTAATGGTTTTGTGTGCCCCAGAAGATATGTCAAGGTGGAGAGCAACTTCTTTGCTAAGACCAAGATGGAAGTGATCTAGAAGGACGTGGTCAGGCAAAGAAAGGTTTGGACCGGCATTGATAAGGTTTGTGAACCTAGCCCAAGCTGCTCCTAGAGTCTCCTTCTCCTTCTGTTGGAAAGTAAGAATTTCTATTCGAAGGGTAGCGATTCAAGAAAGATGGAAGAAAGTAAGACAAAATTTGTCTCGAAGTTCATCCCAATTTCCTTTTACTCCTACCGTATGAGCATACCATTGTTTTGCTCGTCCCAAAATTGAAAATGGAAACAGTTTCCATTCGATAGTCTCATGTGTCATGCCAGCAATGGTCAAGCAAGAACATAGTTGCTCAAATTCCCGAAGGTGGGTATAAGGATTTTCATCTTCTTGCCCAGAAAGGATTGCTCCCGAACCATGGCTATGAAAGCAGGGTGAAGCTCATAGCCATTTATAAGAATAGGATGTGATGATTGTGGTGGCTCCAATGATTCTCCCTTTGGAGCAGATTACTTAAGGATAGGTGTGGAATCCATGTGGTAGGTGATGGTTGTTGTAAGGTGATTATGTGGGTGGTAAAAGGAAAAAGATACACGGATGACTTGGTTTGGTTCTAGAATAGCTATCGTTCTCCGACAGCGGCGCCAGAAAGCTTATTGGTATTTGTTAACGCAGAAAGATAAATCTGCAAGTGCACGGATACCACTGTAGCTTTCACCCAGGAGTATTCCAAGGTATCGATTTCCATGGGGAACTTGAAGTGTAGTAGAAAGGATCAAGGTCGTCCAAGGAAAAGTGTTTTGTGGGTAGAGGGGTTTTCTAAGGTTTTCCGAAGATAAACTAGATAACCAAGATTCAGGCTTACTAAACTCACTTACTTCGGAGCAACAATACCTTTTTGACCCTCGAGGGGGATGAGAAAAAGTGGTCGGGGGAAGGCTGCCAAAAAGCTCTATGAGAACACCAATCCGAACGTGGTGGACTACATAGGTCTGGTCAGAGCTGTCACCTCTAGAGCTACCACAACTATCCGTGGGATTATGCACAAACTCAGTTAAACACTAGCCTAGACACCATGTCTATGCTAACGATTACTACTCTAGTCTGGTACCTTAGACTAGAGCACTCGGTCGAGCGGAGTTCTCGTAAGTAAAGTGAAGTAAGATTTGAACTTAGTCAAATAGAAAGCTTGAAAATAGCAAAGAAGAACCTGGATATTACTCAAAAATGGGCTCCGTAGAGATATGAAGTCGAGGAGGACCCGATAGACCCGGTTACTCCTTAGCTCTCTTCCTCTCCTCTCTACCTATTTTGTATTACAACTAGGTGTGATGCACCTAGAGGGACACTACTACTAAAAGCATGAAGAGTGAAGCTCAAGTGTAGGGTGTGTGTGAGTGGGGAGGCCCCCCCCCCTCCTTTTATAGCAGCTTGTTGGCCGGTTTGAAGGAATATTCCGGAGGAGATTCCCAGCGCACCGCCCTCACAGCCATTATTGCATCGCCTGGAGAAGGTTGGGCCCGAGGCGCGCTAGTAGGGGTGCAGCCGCACCCGCGCCCTAGCTGGGCCTCCTTGAGTCCATTTTGGTCACGTGATCTTCTTTGGGCTTCTAGAGTGGGCCTGTGGTTGTGTGACGCTGACCGGAGATGGCTTGCTTTGGTTTTGGCCTTGTTCTTCATATGCTTGGGCCCTAAATTGCCTGGTAATGGGACTTCTCTCCTTTGGACTTATGTCGGGTATTCGTTTTGTGATGTTTCTTGTATACTTTAAGCACTTTTTCTATGTAATTCCGACATGTCCTCCTATAAATGATGAATCAACAAAAATCGTGGAATTGTTTAGTTGTAAGCCCGATGTTCATATGAATTCATTTTTTGTATTATTTGGAGGTTGAAAATGGGAGTTAATAAGGACCGCCAACACGGAGCTATGGGAAAACAAGAGGGGGGCATCAACACTAATTTCTTAATATACATATTTATTGATTTTGGTCACCAGTTTAATAGCTACTTAATAGACTTTTCAATGAGAAGGTGGGGCCATGGCCCTCTTTGGCTTGCATATAGCTCCGCCAGTGTTGATATCTAACCGTGATCGCATTTTTATCACTGTGTATGGCAAGAATTGCTTCGATTGGTTGACATTAAACTCAAGATGAGCTCCGCCTACCACCCTCAAATAGACGGTCAAATCAAGCGGCTCAACCAGTGCGCGTTCTTACTTTGTTTTGTCCATGCCTGATACCTCAAAATGGTTACACTAGCTGTACTAGGCCGAATTCTGGTATAATACGTCTTGGCACTCTGGTCTCAACACTCCATTTGAAGCTGGGTATATCCACTCTCCAAAATAGCTAGGTATTGATGATGCTGCATGTACAGTTCCGTCTCTATCAAATTGGATCCAGGAGAAACACACCATGCAATCTTTGATCCAACTATAATTAGCTCGCGCGCAAACTTGAATAAGACCCGCACTGAGCACTTCCTCGGTTGGTGAGTGGGTTTACCTCAAGCTTCAACCCTGTGTCCAGTCTTCTCTGGCATCTTATTCTAACCAAAAGCTGTCGTACAAGTTCTTTGGCCCTTTTCAAATTCTGTCTCAAGTTGGAATGGTTGCATACAAGCTCAAATTACCTTCTACTTCTCTGATTCACCCTGTGTTCCATGTTTCTCAAGTGAAAAAAGGGGTACAACAAGAAGCTGCTGAACTTCCTTTCCAATTGGACAGTTGGCAAGTTCGTGTGAAAATTCTACAGAAACGAGTGGTAACTTCTTCTGGTGTTGACATTCATCCGTTGGTACAAGTGGTCAGGTATTCCTGTTAGCCTTGCTACTTGGGAAACTTTGGAGTTACTACAGCAATGTTTTCTTCGAGCTCCTGCTTGGGGACAAGCAGATTTTCTTCCCAGGGAGGAGGGGGGGAGATGTTACCAAGTCTCTTCTGCTTGACGATGAAACAGACAGCAAGGGCTCAAGCTGAAACCACAGAGGATGGGCCATGTCGGGGACTTCACATCCGCAAGCCCAATGTTCATGTGAACGAAGAGTGGGCTTGACCCAGGCCGAGCATGTAGCTCTCAGGCCCTTGTGGCTTTCCAGCCATCATATATAAAGAGAGAGAACTAGGACATTATTGTAATAGACAGAACGGTATCTTCTTCCTGCACAAGGTGAGTACATCGCTCGCTGTCGTCTCCCCAAATTGCTGTCTATTCCACACTTGTTCTTGCTTGATCTGCTTGCTTCCTACCTTCCTCTTCCTGTTAACAAAATTGTACATGCCCTCTCCAAACAATTATATCTGAAGACAGTGACAACTATAGTGAGAGATTTAAAACCTTTGGGTTTGAGATAGATGAGTAAGATTTCATTCTAGTACTAGCTGGAATGTGACCAGTGTATCTTGTACTGGTAGGTAAATCGCCATAGAAACAGCTGCATCCTGTATCGGTCTCAATACTAGTCTATACGGGTCGTTCCAGCGGCAATACTAGTCATTTCTGGCATTTCGGTCGTATTGTCACCTACCAAATAAAGTCAAGTAACCCCTTGTTTGATGTGCAATTTAATAAACTTATTGAACCATATATTATCTTAACGTATGTAGCTCTATATACTTCTAGAATGATTATGGATAAAGTTATATATAAATATATCATATACAACTATTTATGTAGATATCTTTATATATTTATATTTCACTAAAGTCCGAAACGGTACACATTAAAGATATATGGCGCGCTGAATCGGCGGCCTTCTAGGGTGTCCACGTATGTTCTTTTTAGTTGGTGCGTTAGATCGAAATTCCACGGCTCAGATGGAGCGCGTCACAACTGGTCTTCCTCTGTGCGTTCGATAGTAGATAGATGAAGCAACTGAACGCATTAAATGAAGTACGGCTTTCTGCTGATGGTACCCGGCACGCAAATGGACGGGCACGCAAATGGACGGGCACGCAAATGGACGGTGGCGCGTAGCAGAGAACGGTGGGTGCCTAACTAGTGGTCGGCACGCATGCAAGTACACGTGCATGCATGCTGCTGGGCCTTGTTTGCTTTGCAGAGCTGGGCTAAAAAATGGCAGGCGGCAGCAGCTCCGCTCCTCCCCTCGTCTCTCTCCTCTCCGCGCTCTCGCTCTCTCCCTCTCTCCTCGTCGTGACCGCCGAGGCTCCCTGCACCCTGTGCGCGCCGCAGCGGCGTCCCCCGGCACGGCGCCATGGTGCGCCGTCCAACGCTGGTGGCCGCGGCGGCGTCCGAGCCCCTGCTCTCCCCCGACGCTGCCTCGTCCTGTCGGTCTGCGTGTGCTCGACGAAACCCTAGCTGCCTCTTCCTCGCTGTCGGCGGCGGCGGCGACAAAACTCGGCGCCTGGATCTGGCGGTACCTCACCCTCTTCCTCTCCTACCCCGACGCGGGCCGTCCCCGGAGCGGCAGCGGGCGTCCTCTTCTTCTCCTCCCCCGACGCTGGCGGCTCCGGAGCGGCGACGGGCGAGCCGGCCACTTCAGGTCCCTGCGCGGGCGGCGCACCGCCACAGGTGAGTTTTTCCCCTCAGCCTCCTTCGGCCCTCTCTCTCTACTCTCGACCTCCTCTCTCTTTGCCTCTCTCCGATGGCGAAGGACCCGACGCGCGTGCTCGTCACTGGCGCCGCAGGTACGGTGTTGAACCCTCCTTCCTTCTCGATCTGCGTAGTATCCGTTGTCGTCTGGTCCTTGCTCGGATCTGGCCTGGTCCGCCTGAGCCCGATTCGATCCTGTGGGGTTTAGAGTGTGTTAACTCGCTAGATCTCTGCTTTTGTTGCTTGATCTGATGTTGTTTAGGGCGTTAGGGTTGACGTAGATTTGACCAGTCGAAGAGCTCACTGTCACTGTCCTTGTTCAACTAGTAAAGTTGAGCCGATCCGCGGTGCTAGCTGATCTGATCGGTGGTTGGGCTTGATGGGTAGATCCTCGTGGTAGCCACTTGATCCAGTTAACTCGCTAGCTGCACTTAGTGAACTTGCCCAATATTATCTGATAAAATTGCTTGCTGTACTGGAAATCGAGAGGAAATAGTCTGTGGTTGAGTATATTTTTGTTCTCAGAGGTTAGCACTGAACCATACTGATTTGCAACTTTAGGGCTGACTTCATATTACGATTCCATTCTCTCACTGTTACCACAGTAAAACAACTTGTACAAGGGGGCATTTTAAACTGATCTTTCTCTAATTTTTGGAAGGCAATGTAAGCTAATTTGTTTTTTCGTTCGATAGGACAAATTTTATATGCTCTTGTTCCCATGATTGCTAGGGGAGTTATGCTTGGTGCAGACCAACCTGTTATTCTGCACATGCTTGACATTCCGCCAGCAGCTGAAGCCCTTAATGGTGTTAAGATGGAGTTGGTTGATGCTGCATTTCCTCTTCTAAAGCGTAAGCTGATGTGCTAATTCAGAGAGTACTGCCTCTTCTGTCTTCTATATGTGAATTGTTCTTGCTGCCTTGCTGATGTATAAACGTTTGGTAAACTATAGGAGTTGTCGCAACAACTGATGTTGTGGAAGCCTGCACTCGTGTGAATGTGGCCGTCATGGTTGGTGGATTCCCCATGAAGGAGGGAATGGAAAGGAAAGATGTTATGTCGAAAAATGTTTCAATCTACAAAGCCCAAGCATCTGCCCTTGAAGCCCATGCGGCCCCTAACTGCAAGGTATTGGCTACCATCCAATTTTTTGTAGCAGGCTAAGTCATCATGCACTAAATTTGGTCATTTTGGTGCTAATAGTGCTGCCGATCACTCAATTCAGTCATGTAAGTGGTTATCCTGTCATCATGCACTTGATTTAGCTACTCATCTGGGTGGTCAATGGTGATGTACATAAATGGTGTATTATATATGGCCATTATAAAATGGACCTGCCCTGTTTTATGAGCTTTTTCTGTCATTGTATGCCTTAACAAGTAGCCTCAACATATATTAAATCAAATCAAATGATCTGAATTTCAGTTATTATGTACCCTTAGTTTCCTGAGAAGCCATGTCTGGTTCATTATGTTTCTTTGCTGTTTTCATCTGTAGATTTTTCAATACCCGTTCTGTGCTCTGTAGGTTCTGGTGGTGGCCAACCTAGCAAACACCAATGCTCTTATCTTGAAAGAATTTGCTCCATCTATTCCTGAGAAGAACGTTACTTGCCTGACCCGTCTAGACCACAACAGGGCTCTTGGCCAGATTTCTGAGAGACTTAGTGTCCAAGTTAGTGATGTGAAGAATGTTATCATCTAGGGTAACCACTCATCCACTCAGTACCCTGATGTTAACCATGCCACAGTGAAGACTTCCGCTGGGGAGAAGCCTATTCGTGAGCTTGTTGCTGATGATGAGTGGTAAATCAGAAATGCCAAAAATACTTGGATATTACTGTTTATTATTTTCCTGCCAGGTCGGGAACTAATGGTTTCTCCCTTTGTTCTAACAGGCTTAATGGCAAATTCATCACAACTGTCCAACAGCGTGGTGCTGCAATCATCAAAGCAAGAAAGCTCTCCAGTGCTCTCTCAGCTGCTAGCTCTGCTTGTGACCACATTTGTGATTGGGTTCTTGGAACCCCTGAGGTCAGCTTCAGTTCTTTGCGTCTTTCGATTCTTTCAGTTTTAAATATGAACTTGTATCAACACCTTCAATTTTTTTATTGTAGGGAACATTTGTTTCCATGGGTGTGTACTCTGATTGCTCATACGGTGTTCCTTCTCGACTTATTTACTCATTCCCAGTAACATGCAGTGGTGGTGAATGGAAAATCGTTCAAGGTATGATTGTTGTAGTGTTGAAAGGAAGACTTGACACAACTGTTTGGGGGCCTTTGTTCGTTGTAGTTTTTTTTCATAGATGGCTAGATGTTGCAGTTTCTTCCATAGCTCTTGGTGTCTAAAGGATTTCAATAAAAACTTGCCATCCTACTCAGTAGTAAGTGATTATGGCCCGTTTTCTTAATCAAATAGAGCTAATGGAAAGGTGCTAAAAGATCTTGAGCTGATCCAAACAATCCAGATTATAGTCCACAGTTTGACTGAGCTTGAATATCCAACCACTTAGGCCCAAGCTGACTCCCACCAGTTATTGCAGCTAATAAGTTTATGCATACAGGGCCTATGCTATACCACGCTAACATGTTTTATCATAATCTAATAAGCTATCATCTTCCCAACACCAAATTTCAAACATAAGTGTTTTTATCATAGATTACAATGCACCTGGCTTCCAAGAAATTTAAGTTTAAACCTTGTAAGTTGCCTGATGTTGTATCATGTAGGCCTCCCGATTGATGAGTTCTCAAGGAAGAAGCTGGATGCCACTGCCCAAGAGCTATCGGAGGAGAAGCCGCTTGCTTACTCATGCCTCGAGTAAATTCTACCATACCCCTGAGAGCAATTGCTACCCCTATGTTTTGAATAAAAGAAACTCAATCTTCATTCATAGATTCTCACTTAGGGCTGCTGCACGTCGCAGTGTACGCGTGTTGCTGGCTTCGCCCAGTGTGTATGAAGCTTGTAGCTCCTTTTTTGCCTGATGACTTGAAGGACATTTATTGAAAACTTGCTATTGAACCGCTTGACGACGGGGAAGTGGTAGCATAGTTTTGTTGCTTTCCTGGTGCCTAACTATCCTTAGGTTTACTGTTAGACCCTTTCTGGGTTGCATTGATTTTTTCTCTCTGATTGTACGGTTTCTGTTTTTAGTTTCCTGTTGCAAATTCATTGTGTTTTAAACGGATGCTTTATTGCTGGGAGTGTCCCTGCTCTGTTTTCTGTCCCGGCACATGACAACTGTCGCGGTCTTGTGGCAAACCACACATGTTCTTGCGGAAATGTTCGCCTAGGCGAGCGGTCTTGTGGCACACGTTCTTGCGGGAATGTTACCGAACGCCCTGTTCGTTTGAACTTAGAACTTAGCCATCATACTATTTCAGTAAAATAACAGTGTTTTTCTCTCGTAATAAAAGAACGCGCATCGGGTCCTTCGCCATCGGAGCCAGTGATTGCAGTGGTAGAGTGGTCATTGGTCTTGGCGCAAGCCACCATTGAGTCTGGCGCGGAGACCAATAAAAGGAAAGCGACAAGATTTTTGCGCGCACGAGATGAGCAGTGTCCGAGGCCATTTTCTAAGGTATCCAGAAATTTACTCGGTAAATTTAAAAGCACTGGACATCTTCGCCTACGCATGGTGGGTCGAAAGCAGGTAGACACATTTAATGTATTCCCTCCATGCTACCATCACATAAAAATAAGTCGGGCAGGTGGACACATTTAATGCCTCTCCTCTTTACCATCAGATAAAAACAATCAACCGACCATGCAGGAACATTTGTACTTACACATGCATCCATGCATCTAATAGACGGACGGTGTGTCTGTATGGTAGGTGCCTAATTAGCATGGTGGTCGGCATGCATGCGAGTACGCGTATGTGCATGCTACTGGGGCCTTGCTTGCTTTGCATGCATGGCCGGTGCCCCAGCTGTACCCATTCTTGTCTCCTTGTGAGAAGGTAAAATTTAATGGCTTGTCCTTTCTCTACGAGAATACGTCAAAAGTGGGCCAACGACAGCAGCAGTGCATGCATGCACGCCTTTAAACCAGCAGTGGCTTCAGGCCAACTAGCACCCATCCCCACAAAAATACTAACACTTCAATGTCCTTTACCCATACCAAGAACACAATTTGCTAAGTAAAGAACCACAGTACTACTGACATGTTTAATAAGCAGACATGTTTAGTAGCCAGGATGGATACGACTATGATAAGACATAAGATGCATGCGCCCATGAAAAATGAATGTATATAGAATTCAACAATCTCTAGGTCTGTTAGCTATGGACACTGAACAATTGGAAGCCTCCACGGAAGCACTGACTAAAGCTAAAATGGAAAGGGAAAACAAAAGCAGTACACATGCTTGTAGGACAAAGACGAAAAGTAGTGATCTTCATCAGTTCTAAGTGAACCGCGCCAGGCCCACAGACCGCTCCGCCTTTATAAGCAGAGCTTGGCTTAGCCATTGGTACCACCACTCGGCGCGCTTTAGCTCGCTTAGGTTTTCCCTTTGAGCAAGCTTTTTGCTCAGCCCTTCTTTGTAGCCACCGCTAGAAATGGCAGGAGCCTGGGTTAGTAGTTACTGCCTGAACGTTGAGGGTTTTCCTAGAATCCTGCATGCCACCCTACAAAAGCTCGGAGTCAAAGATCGTCCCGAGTATGAGGGCCATGAGTATGAGAAGCATGACACCGATCGGTGTGAGGTTACCGTCTACATTGGGAAGAGTGAAGAGCTCCCCGACATCACCAAAGCTTGGAGTGTGACCGCAACCGGGTTTAGCTTCACCGACACCTACCAGGTTGTGGCCCGCAAAGCCTTGCGATACCTTTGCCAGCTCTATGAAGAGCCCATTGCCCGTACCCCCATGAGGTTCTTTCCACCCTTGGATAGGAATCGACGGGCATGGAGGGCTCGCATGGAGGCTTTGCAAGGGTGGGATGCGCAAGAAGATAGTCCTACCTTGGTGCACTTGACCACGTACCTGCTTGCTCTGGATGAGCAGTATGACCGACAAGCCTTGGAGCTGAGGGCGTGCCTCCAGCGCACCGAAGAAGCCGAGATCTTCACTCGGATGCTCCAGGTGCAGCTTGCCGAAGCGCATGCCAGTGCTACAACTGCTGAGAGCCGGGAGACTGCCATGTCAGAAGCTCTAAAGGAGGCCGAAGATCGGCATGCTCATCAGCTGGGTGAGGCCTATCTGTTCACTAGGGCCAAGCGGAGGACGTTGGTTGATGAAAGGCAGGATGCCCCGATCTTGGAGGGGATCCCTATCCACCCGTCTGAAGGAAGGAGAACCGGTGATGCAGAACCGCCAGCACCTTCACCTTCAGAAGTGTTAGAAGCAGAACCCTTGGTTCCTCTCACTCAACCATTGCCACGAGAAGTTGCAGATCCATAGCCACGGCGGTAGAAGAATCCGCCGAGCACAGGAATAAAGATGCGTGGTTCTAAGGTAGATTAGTTGCCTTGATATGCTGTACCCGTAGTAGTAGTGCTTTTCGTCGCTGCCCTCCTGTATTGTACTCTTGCCGTTGTTGTCGTCCGTAGTTGTTCGATACGTGTTGTAGTTTCGCCTAAAGGGAGTGGATCCTAATTCACTTTTTTGTAAACCCTCGCATTAGGAGTACCTATGTTGTAGTTTTTGCTATTTCCACCTATAATGTAATCCTACCCAATGTTGTGCTTTAAATCTAGGTGTGTTAGTTGCTTGAGCCCAACTCCATCAAATACTTCTTTCCACTAACATGTCATTGATTTGTTGGCCTAGAATAGGCACCATGTAATGACAACCAACCTCTATGTTCGTTTACAATATTGAGACCAACCTTCCGTACCAACACGATGAGAAAACATATTAGACATATGAGCCATATTTCTCAAAAATTTTCCTATATCAAGCACATCACCCGCAGCGAAGCGCGGGCAGCAGTGGCTATTGTATATTCTGGTAAAACAATCGTTGCATACTTAGATGACTGATATTATAAGAGGTGAAACTGTCCTGTATAATCATAACGCCAGTTACCTATGTAAAACAATCCTATATAATCTCCTTTTTTTTAACAATTCGATAGGAGAGTTGTCATACCATTTAAGAGGTAAAACAATCCAATCGTTATATACTTGATGACTGATATTATAAGACTAATTACGCAAAGAAACCAAACTTCTACACCCAAGCGTGTCCCGCGTCCACAGGCCTGTCGATCTCCTCTAAGCGCCATTTCTGGTATACATAAGCTATGGTTCTTTGTGCCTGCTTGGTCTGTCCGACTGTCAGTCAGTCCGTGCAGCGAAGAGGACCACCAGTTCACCACTGCTCCATCGAAGTGTCTTCATCAGTTGGTATTCTGATCGGGTCCCCCGCCTAGTTTTTCATTCCCTGCCAGACCTCTTTTGCAAATTGGCATTTCAGGCACAATGCAAGTGGTGTACTGCAATTATTTCAGGCTCCTGATCAGTGATAAAAATGGTTGCACGGTAGCCTGAACCAACATCCAGTCATAAAAATGGTGCTTAACCATAGGCCTGCAGATTGAGCTCGTGTTGAAACTGTAGAAGGACCCAAAAAACTACGCTAGGTTTAGTAGTGTTAGTGTAGAGGCCGCATCCAGTCCATTACTCCATTTCCATGTGATGTGGTCCGGTTAAAGCCCGTTTGGACGTGGAATTATGTGACACTGAAAAAAAAAACATGGAATTTTTTCTTATATTACTATTGGAACCAAAAGAATATATACGCTAAACTTTTAAAGAACGTCTCAGCGAGTAGGACCGTTGGAGAAATTCTAGATGGGTGTAGTAGTATTCTTTGGTATCCTCTGGTGCGCTTTTCCATATAAAATATACAAACAAATCGTTTACAACAATTGCACTATGTGTTGGATTTTAATTGGGTATGTCCTGTTTTAACAAAATTAAAATCAAATAAATCTTAAGTGCAATATTAAATTTTATGTGCATTAAAATCTTGGTCTTATAAGGATTTTGACTAAATATCGACTCAACTCAAATAGGTGATTTGTTTGTGATGTAGACTAGGCCCGATCTTGATCTTCCGAAAGGTACGATAGCGTCGATTGGTGGAGACTCGATGTTCACGATCTAGGCTTCGAACCAAGATTGATTCGGACCCCCGCAACCGTTACACCACTGCTCCGTTGGTTATCAACCACGCGAACGCGATTGACCTCACCGAGAAGGCTTTCCTACAAGCAAATCGAGAACACAAGCAAGAACGGGATGAACACAATCTGAAATTACAAATAAATATGAGGCTTCTAATAACGAGAAGGAGTTCAAGTCTTTATTCGAAAGGACTAATCGCCACAGGCGAATAAGATCAAGAACTGGGGCCCTGGTTCACAGCAAGCAGTCTTGGCGGCACAGTTGCAGCAAAACGATGTATGTTTCATAAGGAAATCAAGAACTAAACAAAACTCAAACCCTAAGGAGAGCGACGGCTGCTATTTATAGAGTCTTGGGCATCACCCTCCCTGGACGCACCCCCTAATGGGCCCAAACACGATACACGGTCTAACGGACCAAAAGACGGTGTCGTAGCACCCTGGTAGATTCTGGATGCTAACTTGTTTCGACGATTCCTGTTGATTCTAAAAGTATTTTGATGTGAGACCACTTGGACTGGCTTCCTTATCAAATTAGCTTTCCAACCATATGTGGATCATAAAAAACGGAGTCTGGATGCGTCCTGGGTGACCAGTTTAAGGCAGACTGGTCCTGGAGGTCGAGACAGACTCGAACTTGAGTTGCTTTGGGCCTCCACCTCAGGGACTCGAACCGAATTAGCCTCGGACCTCCTTTTTGACTTGGACACCCTTGCTGGCCTTCTACCCCTCCATACCATGCACCAAACATGGTCATATGCATGTGTGTCATGTCCTCATCATCCTCCCCTTCTTGACGAAAAGCCGTCCTCGGCGTCGATTGTGCTTGAAACTGATCCTGCACAACATAAAGGAGAACGGGGTTGCGAAGACAAATGGAACTGAAATAATTGTGAGAAGGAACGTGACCATGTTTCCAAGTTTCTAGCATGTCATCTCGCATAAAAATTTCAGCAAGCATGTAGACTCCATGATCCGAATGCACACGATGTATGTCAACACTATCCTGCAAAAGATTAGAACTAACCAAAGACAATGCAGGAATAGATGGTCTAGCAGACATAGGTAGCAACCAACAATGTTCCCCTTATTGGAAGTGAACTTGTTTCTTTGAGGAACATGAGAAAATGTTTGTATTATTATGACTGTCCTCTAAATGATCATAATCTTGTACAACAAAAGGAAAATTCATATTACTACGAATGTATACTCGATGTATCATATATTGTCCCTTGTTGTTATATTTGCTAATAACATGATATGTGTGTTTAGAAAACCAAGGCAAATCAACATATTTAAAAGGGTTGTCCTCCAAACAATCTAGGTTACACAAAACATCAAATTCAATGTAACCCAAAGTATGTAAAGAAGACAACAGTTTGAGCTCATCAGTTTTAGTAGCAATATGAATAACATGTTTATTTTTAGCACAAGTGACTGGTTCCAAAACATGTAAAACTGAAGCATCATCAACCAATGCATCTCTATCACAAGGAACATCAAGCAAATTATCATGGGACAAAGATAAATCAAGAGAGGGTTCCACTAACAATTGCTCTATGATAGCATGGTTTGTGAAAACATTTAGTACATTAAGATAATTTTCACCTTCTGTGAGTGTGGCACCATGGGCATTACATGTGTTTTCAGCAGGAGTAATAGGTGCATTGTGAAGTGATGGTTCCGAATTTGCATATGAGGTTGTGAGCTCCTCATTTTCTTTCATGTCATCCTCTCGCTTATGTACATTATCCTACAGAAGGTTAGTCATAGCAAGAGGAATAACAACAGACTCTTCCTCTAAATGGTGCACCTCATCATATGAAGTCAAAACAGGAGGTGGATTAACAAAGGTTTCTCGCATAAGAAGTTTCATATCATTCCAAGTTTGAGGTTTATCAGAAGGATCTAAAGACTCCCACTAAGATAAAGCAGAATGTCGTAAAACACTAGCTGCATTTTTACCTTCCTCCTTGGACACATAAAGTGAGTAGCAAAAATGTTATCGATGGCAATTTCCCACTCCATGTACTCATTAGCACCTATACCATCATAAGTTGGTGGATACGAACAACCTGTCATTGTTAGAAGATAGCAAAAGACAACACAAAAGTATTATCCTTATCAACTACTTAGGTTGTCGATAAGGAAAAACAAGGCACTCAACTCTCAAGCGTCTTACCACGGTCTTACAAGTGTTCTTACCAAAGCAACAGGCGGTGCAATCGGTCGGTGACTGTGATACCGTCGTAGCTTGAGTGTAATAGTTGCAAGGCGAACCTGTACTTGGTTAGAAGAAAGTGGAGCTTGGGCAGGCACAATATAGTAGCAAGGAATAGCAAAATTCGCAACTGAATAGCAAAGCTGAATAAGTATCCCAAGTACTTGTCTTAGTTGCTGGCCTACTCACGTTCCAAGTACCAGATGCATCAAGTGATGTGAACAGCAAGAATATGATTAGGAACAAGGCAGAAATCAGCACACGCAAATATAACTCAAATGACGCTCTCTATGTGCTCCTCTAGATATTGTTCTACTTTTTCCCCTCTTTTTTCTCTATTTTTGGGCTGTCGTTGTTTTTTGGGATTCTTTGACTTTTTCTTTTTATTTTTTGATATTTTTTATTCACTTAGGAGCATAAAAGAAGTAACCACAGAAAATATGAGCTTAAACAAGTGAAAGTCGTGGCCTGTGGAAATTTTAGAAGACGTGCTCAAAATCGACAAAAAACTTGTGACTACAAAAAGAGGATCTTGTGACCAGTTTTTGACCAAAATAAAAATCTCTGACCCTAACAATGCGAGGGATGGACGGATCCGAATTTTTTTTCTGATCGATTTAGATATATGGAACGTCGAAATCCGAGTTCCTATGCGAAAATTAGACCAGTTTTACGAACTAACTCCGAATTAGAAGACAAAACGGGAACAATGCACGCAAAATTAGTCACGGCAGCAAGGATTTGATAGAAACAGAGAAAATAAGTATAACAAATTAGATGGCGTGGACTAGGGTTTGATGGATATAAAGGAAACACAACAAGACTTGAAAGTGTTCACGGATTATGATGAAAAACAAAGCGAAAAACACAAACTGGACTAAAAAACGATCTAAAACCAGCAACCAGAGCTTGACCTAGGGCACAAACTCAACCACGTGACACAGAGACGAAATTGCATGGCACAATGAGGCTATAGGACAGGGAATATGTGGCGGTGTATATTTTTTTAGCTTTTTGTGGACTGTAGGTAATGCAAAAACAGTAACAATCTAAAGGGAAAAACAAAGTTATACCTAACGGGCAACAAGGTCTCTGATACCACCCGATCTTCCGAAAGGTATGATAGCGTCGATTGGTGGAGACTCGACGTTCACGATCTAGGCTTCGAACCAAGATTGATTTCGGACCCCCACAACTGTTACACCACTGCTCCGTTGGTTATCAACCACGCGAACGCGATTGACCTCGCCGAGAAGGCTTTTCTGCAAGCGGATCGAGAACACAAGCAAGAATGGAATGAACGCAATCTGAAATTGCCAATAAATATGAGGCTTATGATCATGAGAAGGAGTTCAAGTCTTTATTCGAAAGGACTAAATGCCACAGGCGAACAAGATCAAGAACTGGGGCCCTGGTTCACAGCAAGCAGCCTTGGCGGCACAATTGCAGCAAAACGATGTCTGTTTTACAAGGAAATTAAGAACTAAACAAAACCCAAACTCTAAGGAGAGCGATGGCTGCTATTTATAGAGTCTTGGGCGTCACCCCCCTGGACGCGCCCCCTAATGGGCCCAAACACGATACACGGTCCAACGGTTCCTGTTTCAACGATTCTGGATGCTAACTTGTTTCAACGATTCCTGTTGATTCCGAAGGTATTTTGATGTGAGACCACTTGGACTGGCTTCCTTATCAAATTAGCTTTCCAACCATATGTGGATCATCAAAAACGGAGTCCGAATGCGTCCTGGGTGACCAGTTTAAGGCAGACTGGTCCTGGAGGCTGAGACAGACTCGAACTTGAGTTGCTTTGGGCCTCCACCTCGGGGACTCGAACCGAATTAGCCTCGAACCTCTTTCTTGACTTGGACACCCTTGCTGGCCTCCTACCCTCCATACCATGCACCAAACATGGTCATATGCATGGGTGTCATGTCCTCATCAGTTTGTATACCTATTATAAAGTTGAGAGAGACGAAAGACCGACTACCCACGTGCGCCAAGCCATGTCGTGCCATGGCATGAGTGCGGCACGAGTGTGACGTGTACTGCACCAGCCTCCACCTTCTTTGTTGTTGCTGTTTTGCTCGGTTTTCTTTGTTCCATCACCTTTGCACACAGCTATTGAAAGAGCAAGCCCTCCCAGAACCGCCACTCATCTATGACACCTGCTCGGATCTGCAGAAAGATTAAGTTTTTGTGGAGTGATCTTCTTCACGACTAGCGATTACGCATGAGTACTCCCCGGTGACTAGTGAATGACTACATCCCCACAATTAGTGTGAACGACTATTTTCTGGAGGCCGTTCGCAGAACTGCACTTTGAACATCATCTCGCATCAACTATGGTCCACTACTTCAAGTAGTTCACTATGTCAAATAGTGAGAATGGTAGCCGCCTGTGTCTATGGCACTGGTCCCGCCTCAGGGTATAATATTGTTGTTGTTTTGTTCATATATCAATATGTTTATTGTCGGAACAACGAGTAGATAACATATGTATATTCTTGTTGTCACAAATCTTTTATTAATTTTTGGATTAAATTATGCCTAAATTTACCAAATTATCTAATAATCTAAAATTTTGATAAGAGACACTTTTCGGTGTCTAGTTTGCTGCTAGTCTTAAGCTAAATGTGTTTGATGTAACGAATTATAGGTAGTGGTGTGTTAAGGTGGTCCTATGGTTGACAATTATGAATAGTTATCACGTCGCACAGGGGAAGCCCCAACAATTTCTCCTTGGAAGAAGAGAAAATGTTTGACGCTTCCAATTACATGTTTTGAGACGTCATAATTAGTTTGATTGGAGCCATGCATGGGACAACCACCAAATTAGTCTAGTGGTTAGGCTGAGTGAGCACCGGACTATGGTTAGCGGGTTTTAAATCCTAGATCCAATCTGAGCCTTCCGATTTGATCCAGATTGATTCAATGGTGCTGGTTCAGTGGGCATCGAACCAATCTAGTGCCTACGTAGATAGCCCACCAGGATCTTTTCGCACGACTAGTTTTGGTGGAGATTATATTTGTCTTGGACGACTCTTGGTGAGAGCTCTTGGCATTCTAAGCATTCTAGCACTTGTGCGAGCCTCCAAGAACACCTCCCCACTCATCTTCTGACTTCTGGCTTGTGATTGATCCAAAGTGAGATCGGAAGAAATCTAGTGCATTTGCTTTGTTGATTTGCATCTAGTGGTACTAGTTCATCGATTGAGCCTTGGGTTTCTTGTTACTCTTAATGGTTGTTGGCACCTAGATGGCTTAGTGGTATCGAGATCGTTGAGGGGTTGTTGGTGACTATTACCACCTCTGATCAAGATTGTGGCAAGGGGCTCTTGTGCTCATCCCTGTGGGTGATCGCGAAGAAAAAATCCAGTGGAATGCTTGTGGCTAGTTGGAGTGCTCCTTGTGCTTGATTCTTGCAGCACCCAAGTCATTAGTCTAGCTTGAGTGGCTAGTTAGCGAGCAAATAATCACTTAGAGACTTGCCACAATGTGGACGTAGGTTGCTAGCAAGCAACCAAATCACGGGGATAAATCTTGTGTTCATCTCTTTCCCTTGGTGGTTTTCTACTACTACTAACACTTGTATTTACATTCATATCTTGCTTGTATGTGGTAGTTGTTTGAGTAGATCACTAAAGTAATGCTTGTTGTTTAGTTTAGTAGCTAGGTTTATGTCTCTAGTGTAGCTAGTAGCTCTTGTGTAGTATTGTGATATAGATTAGAACCATTGCTACTAAGATTGTGTAGGGGGTTTGCTTGGGTGTACTAGAGCTAGAGCAATTAGTGTCTATTAGGATCATATTTTCACTGGTAGGGATGTGAACATACATGACAAACAACTTTTTGTCACGGTAGAAGTGCTATTCATCATAAAGACCCCTTTTGTGATGAATTAGTGATGAAATTCAGTTTGTAGAAAATGGAGCATCATATTGGTCTCATAGGAGTGGCTTGATCTATGACGAAAAATGACTATCATAGAACTATTTTTGTATGCCTAGTAGGCGGTGGCCACGCAAGCTGATGATGTGGCCGATGCCATTGGAGATGGACTGACTATAGGATTGGGAGGTGACATGGTAAGTGTCGTGCTTTTATTGGCCCACGTGGCATGATCGGGATATTTCACGTGTTAATTTCTTATTTGATCACACGTCACGATGTTGTAAGCCAATTTCCTAGCTTTTTAGTGGACATCGTGTCATGTTCTGGACCACCCACATGTCATTTTTTAATTTGGCAACATGGCTTGACATGTTTCTTCCATGTCTCAAATTTTTATTGGCCCCACATCCCACATGTTTTGTCCTGGCTCTTCCACATGTCATGCACTAGTTCATCTATGTGTTAAATTTTTATTTGACCATGTGGCCTATGCTGATTCTACCACATGGACAACAATTATTACATAAGAAAAATAATTCCAGATCATCACTTGTCGATGTTTTGTAAACTGGACTAGTAAATTTATGCGATTGTTGTGCTGCTCTAGGAAGATAATGGTAGCATCCAAAAGACATAAGGATTTATATTGGTTCAGGCTAGAGTCCTATGTCCAATCTTAGAGATGATCGAGTGCGTGTTTCTTGCTTGAATGCTCTAAAGTTCTTACAATGGGGGGGTGCAAGAATGGTGGAAGAGGAAGAAGAGCTAGAGCTAGGAGATGGGCTTCCTGAAGAGAAGCTTCAGGAGCCCTACTACAATGAAGAATGAATGAAATGGTTGAGGATGTGAATGTGTCTGGAGAGGGTGCTCTGGCTGCCCTTATATAGAGTTCAGGGCCACGACATATACAAAGCAGTAGGTTTTCCCGACCGAAGGGTCGTGAGGCTGAGGGAGGGCCTATCTAACTTGGCTTGCAAGGTATGTCGTCTTGAGGTACACGTCTAGGCGTGGTTGTCATCATGGTCTTGTGGCCATGTCGCGGCATGGTTTGGCGTGCTGCTACTGTGCTAGCTATGGTAGCACTGTAGGCACGTTGGTGGTTCGCCAATTGTCCTGTGCGATGTGGTCTCTGTCGTGGTCTTCGTCATCGTCTCCTAGTTTCTTGGGGCATTGTACCAGAGTTGGTAGTCGCCCCAAGGGCCACGATCCCAATTGTTGGGGTCGTGGTTCCCACCAGTCTGGATGGCCTCTGAGTCAAGGCTCTCATCATGGATCTTATCCCATAGCGGGTGGGATCGTACCCATGTCTTATCAGTCCTTAGTTGAACGGTGGGCTCTGTACCGATTGTCACTGTCGTGTGGTGTTGTCTTGTCTGTGCAGCGTGGCACAGGGATGGCGTTTGATAGGGCCGAGGTGACTGCTGTCCCCTCGGTCCTTGCGGGATTAGTGCGGCATGCCTATTCTTTTTAGAGCAGGCACGCTTGGCTAGGCTCGACCTCTCCCTATTCCTTTTGGGGGTCATGACGGGGGAGAGGTCGCGCTCCTTTCGAACATCATGTGGCTATGGCAAGAGGAAGGGGTCATGGCTGACCCTGGCCTTAGCACCTGGCCTAGTTTGCTTGGCTTAGCTAGGCCTCGGTCATTCGGGCCTTCGCTAGCTGATATGTTGCGGGCCGCAGGGCCTGCTAACTAATCGATGCCTTGAGACACCCCAGGGTTATTGTAACACCCTAGGTGTTAAGCATGCATTTGGCATTGGCATTGCATGAGCACAAGCATCATTGATCATTCATGAGCAAGAGCATCTCAAATTTTATCTCTATGATTGCTTAAATCACATGTGTTTATTACTAAATGCTTTACATATGCTAGGGTTTGCATGTGACCAATGTATAAAATGCTTGTGGGACCCTAGGATTACCTTTAACATGTTTAGAATGTCAATTGGAACAACTTTGGTATTCATGACTTGGACCAATTTGGTAAGCTATCATTTTCAAGTTGCATGATTGACCTAAGTTGAACTATAGCATAGAGTGTTTGCATGGTAGTGCACCCCTAAGCAAAGTTGTAGTACTGGACTTGAGTAACAACTTTTATTTTTGGGTCAAGACCTAATTTAGTGCATAGCATGCTCAAAAACAGTCCACAAGTAGCAATAGAATTACTATTTTTGACTTTGAAATTTTTCTAAGTCTTGAGCTGGTTTACCGTTTCAATGAACCTGTGTTTGATGCACTGTATTTTGTAAACTAGGCCGATCTAGAGTGAACTCATTTAATCAAAGTTGTAGATCTCGTGTAGCTTTACAATTCTTGTTAAAGAAGTTTTTGTAAAGGACAAACGGTTTAGGAGTAATGATCGCGTGAAATTGCTCTGTTAGTCGTGTTCATCAGGGCCTGTTGCCATTTTGATGCCGGTGTTAGTGGCCGACCTGGAGTAGGCCAGGTGTGCCGCATGGTGGTCGTACACTGATGCCGGCCTAGATGGTAGGGCCAGTGCGGAGGGATAAGGCGCACGCCACTGCTGCTCGCTCCATTTCACCCTCGCACCCCGCTCTCTCTCACCCACACGAGAGCAAAGTGGAGCACCACGCCACTGCGCCATCGCCGTCGCTCTGTCGTGCTCGCTCGCCGCCCTCGTTGCACCACCACCCAATCCAGCTCGCCAGCAGCTCTGCCATCGTCACCTCTTCCACCCCGACCCGCTAGCCCCACTTGCCGAGCCAGGGTAAGGGCGCATTTTTCTTTGCCGCCACCGTGCGATCACCGGAGCGCCACCGCGCGCTTGGCTCACCGTAGCCACGCCATTCCACAGCACCTCCTATCCTTCTCTTCTCTGGTCTATAGCTGCTTTGTGGTCCATATGCTTAGACATGAACTAATTTAGATGTTACTGCACGGTCGTGCGGGAACACACAGCCACTCCTGCCATGGCCGTGAGCTTGAGCTCACCGTGGCCAGCCATCTCGGGGTCACTCCAGTCCCTACTCTTAGTCGCCTCTACACATCCTTGTGACCTAGATCCAGTAGGCTAGATGGAGACTCCTCTCTCACCACTGGCTAGCCGAAATAGAGAGCCCCGCCACAGCGCACCGTGTGCCGCCGCTTGGCCATGCACGCGGCCAAGCTTTTCTACAGCGTCATCATGGCCTAATCCTCGTTGTAGTGCTACACTAGTCCACAAGGATGGAGGAGCCATCCTCACCAGCGCATGTTGTGGTTGGAGATGGCCGGTGCACCACTACATAGCTCTGCCGTGCCACCATGGCCACCGGCGAGGGTGCTCCAGTGCACCACCGGTCCATCGAAGGGTACCACTGGGTGCGGGAGATCACAGGGAACACGTTGGTGTCACTGTCGTCGTCGGTGATCTCACCGCTGGTGAGATAACATTGGCCAAAGCATCTCCTCTACTCTAGAATCGTTGACACATGGGTCCTACTAACCAGCGGGCCCCATCATGTAGTGGTTGTTTTCTTATTTGTTTTCATAGATTTGAATGCATGTTTCAAAAATTCATATCTAGAGCTAGGAGTGTCCAAATGGGGTGAACCAAATTTTGCTGGATTCATCATGAAGTGTAGTATTTGATAAAAATATGGAATGCATTGTTTCTAGTATTTTTCTAGGAGAATGAAATGGAGCTAGTTAAATGCTTTTTAAATGATTTCTATCTTGAAAAATGCATAACTTGAGCTTGGTATGTGCAAAAATTTTGATTCAAATTGTGCAAAAATTATGTCAGTTATATTGACATGCTTTAGCTAGGAAAAATACTAAACTTGCAGAACACTTGATTGGAGTAGGGTCTTTCTATTTATCTTTTAATAAATGGTGTTTTCTGAGGAAATTCATAAGGATAAAAATAAGTAACGTATTGCCATGCAAATTTTTGTAAAGTGTTAATGGGTTTTAGGGAAGCTAATAAAAATATGAAATATGTTGACTAACACTTTTCAATAGGCAAAACTATTTTTTGCTAAAATAAACCTTAGCAACTTGTCATTTTGTATAGAGGGATATACTGTAACACTCTCGGTGTTACATTGTACTGTTTTTGCTAAAACACTACATGAGCATCATACTTGTTTGTGGGTGAGTGTAATATAGTAATGTACATAACTTGAAACGTTCATCGGAAACACGAAACAAATGTTACATTTCATGTCGCTTTGCACCGTTAGTATGCTAAGAAAATTTTTATCGGACAAAAATGCTATAGAATGTCTATGCAAAGTTTGATAAAGTTGTAGTACGTACTTCGTAGGCAACGATGAAATATGTGCGGTCGAGGTCGAGAACAGCTAGCTAGTGCATCCAGTGGGTCGGAATTGAGACTTGGCGTGAAACCATTCGGAGTTACGTCATCTCGCGTAAGTTAGAAATGGGTCGACGAAGCTACCTTTGGCAAATTTTGTAGAACGATCGGCTTAGGAAGTAGCGCGATGTCATGGCTTTGGTCGATAGCCCTACGTACCATCTTGCGCATCGAACAACTGGTTTGGCGTTTGGAGCATCGGGTTCTAGTTTTTGAGCTACTTTAAAAAGCGTGCACAGCACATGGTTTAGCTCCGGGCGCGGTCACCACCCTCTGCTTGGCTGGCACCGCTGCTGACTTGTCAGTGCACGTTGCCACGCCGACCGCGTCCCGCTGCCGTGCCTGTACATGTACGCACGCACACGGTCCTTGCACTACGGGCCAAGGCCGCCTGCCACCGCGCGCTGGCCGCGGCTCCCGCCGCTGCTGGTTCGCTTAGTGCACGCCGAAGCGTCGGCCATGTCCCGCCCGTGAATGCACGTCGTGTGTTGGGTCCCGGCGCTACTGCCTTGGCAGTCGGCTGCCGCTCGCTGGCACGCGGGTCGCATCACCGTGGCTATCGCGCTGCGTCTAGGACACCGACCATGTCCGGCCCTGCCCTACCGTGTCCTACCCTGCCGTGCCCTGCCCTACTCTGCTCTGGCCGGAGGCGCACCGGGCCCCGCACTACACGCCGCCAGCTGCTCTTGCTTTATCGTATATGGCGTACATCGGTATTAGGAATAAGAATACCTGTAGTTGCTACAAAAATGATGAATGTCATATTTTAACTTGTTGTCGATAACAATAGGTAGCTTAGCACCGTGGTCGATAGCACTTGCTTAGTAGTTGAATTGATGTACTTTTATTTTAAGAGCTGCTGTTGTTATATTCCTAAACATTGCATCATCATTTTATGCATGTAGATCACGAACTAGTAGACTTCGTGCCCGTCGGCGAGCCAGAGTACGACGAGGTGATCGAGGAGTACAAGGAGGAGATCCTCTTACAGGAGGGAGCCTAGGAGCCTGTTGGTGCTAACCCTGCTGACCCGGCGCCTGCCTAAGGCAAGCTCCAGTGCATAACCCCTATTTTAATGATCACTGAATATATATGTATGTGATGTGCATTTAAGTTATATGCATTTTATAGAAACTACATGCATATATATATCTACCCATGAGTCCTACTAGTATAGGTCGAGTAGCTGCTATGCTTAGGATATCGGTAGCGTGAGTAACCTACCGTTACTCGCCAATAGGTAATAAAATATGATCACTCATGATAAAATGGTGGGAAGGAAAATGGTGACTGGGCGGGATATGGTTTGGGTACTTGTGGGTGTAAGGGGTTGTGTCCTACGGCCAACAGGGCATGACTTAGTTACACTTTTTCCCTGTCTGTGTTGATTACGGACTAGTCGGCATATGACTCTAGGCAAGTCACAGATTTATTGTCTCGAGCGCATACTTGGGTATGGGCGTAGGGAAAACTTGTTGCTCTCTTGTCGCGGATCCGGCTCTTTCTGGATGACTGATTAGAGGCAGAGATGGTGGAGGTCCTTGCACCACACTGAGTCCGGGACTCAGGAAGTGGGGGCTTGGAGTCCAAGTTTGGATAGGGACCTGGACACCCGAGACAGGAGAGTGATGGGTTAGTCCTGCTTGTGCCTGGGGTACAAGCGGGGCATGTGTTTTTGGGGCACCCAGCTAGGCACATTGATTCACGAATCGTAGGGAAATCCGATACGGCTTGTTAGCGGTTTAGCACCGTAGTAAGAACTAAAAGTTGAAAGGAGAAGAAATGGAACTGATTGCTCAACTCTTGCTTAAAAATAGAACAGGTGCTTATATAGACTAGCTAGATGATAACTTAATACGGCTAATAATAAGACATGAATAATGACTCACTATTAGTGTTGCTTTCTGCTAAAGAAAACCAGCAAACCATAAAGCCTATCATATTCCTTGGAGTCGGGAAATTAGTCCCATTAGTTGGATAAGTCTTGCGAGTATATTGTGTGCTCAGGGTTTATTTACCCCTGTTGCAGGTGATGCATGAGAAGTACCTTGTGTGGAGGATTCTTCTGGTGGGCTCAGACGGATCCTCGTCCCTATCGCTAGATGTATATTTTTAAATTTCACTGTTTATCATTCCGCACTCTGGTATTTGGTATTGTAATAATGTACTTTTTAAGAAACTCTGATGTATGAAATGGACTTGTGTTGTAACTCATTCCTATTATTGGATCCTTGGGAAAAATGTGGATCTTTCGGGTTCTCCCTTGGGGTGTGCCCGACGGATACCGCTCGATGTAGCTGGCTTTCGGGGTGCTTAGTGTCTGGTGGAAGACGAGCGCCTCCGTAAGTATGCTATTTTGGGCGGTTCTGCCACAGTTGGTATCAGAGCCATTAATGGTTACGAGTTCATCACCCTTTTTCAAAACTTAAAAATTTGACCAACAAAAGTTTTGCGAAAAGTAGGATGCGATTATATTAGGTAAATAAGTATAAGCCCTACCAATATGGTCTATCTAGGATAGCGGCATTGGTTTTATCTAATTAGTTTTCTATAGGTACACTGACTTACATTGCGTAAGAAATTGCTTAGTATCACGGAAAGTGAGTGTGCGATGTGGCGAAAATTTTACGAATGCCGCTATATTCCGGCTTGAGTGAATGTATAGGTCGAAGCATGCATCATGATAATAGCATCTTACTTCAACTGAAATCCCCCTTCACGTATAATTGAATTAGTAAATTGATAGGACTAACTAACGAAATGCTTTAATAAATGTGCTGTCGTCCCTCTGATTCCTTGCTTCTAATAGGGAAGGTGTTCTAAATGGATGGTTTCTATCTCTTACAGATGAATCTAAGGTCTGGACGTGGGAGCACTAGTGCTGGGGCGGCTCGCGGTCTTGGTGAGGGCCACGATGAGAGTGGCCGGGCCCATGAGCCCAACAGGGAGAGCCATGGGGCTCCTCTTTTGGCTCCTCCTCTGCCACCGCCGCCTCCGATGACCAACACTGAGATGATGGTGGAGCTGTTAGCTACGCACCGGGAGTCAGCTCGTGCCATGGACATTATGGCATAGGCTGTCGCGGGCCTCGCCCGTGGAGGCCACAGGGGCAACGATGGGAACGGGGGTGGTGCCCATCGTCCTGAGGGACCGTCCACCTACTAGGACTTCCTCAAGACTCACCCACCCACCTTCACCCCATCCGATGAGCCCCTGGAGGTGGAGCACTGGCTTCACACTCTGGAGCAGAAGTTTCTGCTGCTCGACGTGGCCGACGAGCAGAAGGTGCGTTTTGCAGCGCAACAGCTTTTGGGGTCCATAGGTGCATGGTGGGAAACCTTCCATGCCATGGAGCAGCCTGATCATCTAGCAACATGGTAGGAGTTCACCTCCACATTCCGAGAGTTCTTTATCCCTACTGGTGTCATCAACCAGAAGGTGACTGAGTTCCTAGAGCTGCGCTAGGGGAATCGATCAGTGATGGACTATGTGAATAAGTTCAATCACTTGGCCCAGTATGCTGGCAATCCGGTGGATACTGATGACAAGAAGAAGGATTGCTTCTTTCATGGTCTAGCTCCCCTCCTTTAGGAAAAGCTGTACACGGTGAACTATCAGACCTTTGGGGCACTAATGAACGCCGCCATTGCCATGGAGGGTTTTCAGCAGGAGTCCCAGGTTGATTGGAAGAGGAAGCGGGGGTAGCTGGATCCTCTGGCCACCCTCACACACAAAAGATATAGGTTGTCCGGCGGGGGCCCTATCAACCATCCGGCAGGCCTTCGTTCCGACAGCCCCAGCAGACTTCACAAGCTTCTTCTACACGGTACCGTGCACCTCCGCAGCAGGTGCAACCCTAGCAATCTTAGGGATAGCAGGTCCCACCTCGTTAGGGGTTCGAGAACAGGCCAGGTGCTTACTTCAAGTGTGGCAAAGATGGCCATTATGCCCGAGCTTGCCCCCAGAACCAGCCAGCTTGGCCCGCTCAACCGTCAACAGATTCTAGGCTTGTCAAGAGGACCATAATTAAGAAGAAAGTGCCCAGCAGATCCGGCTAGGTGCATTTCACAAATGCTGAGCAGATTCTACAGCAGGAGCCGGTGATGGCTGGTATGTTTACCATCGACTCCCATCCAGCTTTGGTGTTGTTCGATTATGGTGCATCACATTCCTTTATGAGCATGGGGTTTGTAGAGCGGCACAACTTACCACTTATGGCTATACCGTATGCCTATAAGATCCATACCACGGGTTCACAATTGTTCATCAATACCCGCATGGATACAGTAAGTTTGGTATTAGCCACCCACACTTACCGCCTATAGTTCATGGTCATGCCGGGGCAAGGCATTGATGCTATTCTTGGAATGAACTGGTTGTGGGTGTATGGGGTAGTATTGGATATGAAGAGGAGAAGTGCGGAGTTACAGCTTCCTTCTTCTGAGGATAGGATGTCTCTTGTGGTACCCTCAGACCTAGTCTTACCTATTGCTGCCCATGCTGAAGCCTCTCCTGATCTTACCTCCATTCTGGTAGTATGTGAGTTCCCGGATGTTTTCTCTGAAGATCTTCCTGATTTGCCACCGAACCGAGAGGTGGAATTCTTCAATGAGCTTGAGCCTGGTACTGCCCCTATCTCCCGATTCCCGTACCGCATGGCTCCAAGGAAGCTAGCTGAAATGAAGAAGCAGCTAGAAGAGTTAATGGACAAAGGTTTCATCCATCCTAGTTCTTCACCATGGGGTTGCCCGGCTATTTTTGTGAAGAAGAAGGATGGTACTTTGCGGATGTGTGTGGATTACCGCCCTCTTAATGCGGTAACAGTTAAGAACAAGTATTCTTTGCCCCGCATAGATACTTTGTTCGACCAATTGGCTGGTGCCAAGGTGTTCTCGAAGATTGACCTTCGATCAGGCTATCATCAGATCAAGATCAGGCCACATGATATACCAAAGACAACTTTCTCTACTAGGTATGGGCTGTATGAGTACCTAGTGATGTCTTTTGGTCTTACCAATGCTCCTGCCTTCTTCATGTATCTGATGAATTCAGTTTTCATACCGAAGCTGGATAAGTTTGTGGTAGTTTTCATTGATGACATCCTAATCTATTCCAAGAATGATGAAGAGCATGCACAACACCTTTGGATAGTACTGACTCGACTAAGGGAGCACAAGCTGTATGCTAAATTCAGCAAGTGCGAATTTTGGTTAGATCGAGTGCAGTTTTTGGGGCATGTGTTGACACCTAAAGGTGTTTCTATAGATCCTAGCAAGGTGCAAGATGTATTGGATTGGAAGTCTCCCAAGTCCGTGCATCAAATTCATCAGTTCCTTGGTCTGGCTAGATACTATCGGCATTTCATTCCTGATTTCTCCAAGATAGCCCAGCCAATGACCAAGCTGCTCCAAAAAGAAGCTAAGTTTGACTGGAGCCCAGCATGTGAAGAAGCTTTTCAAGCTCTGAAGACTTTTCTGACCACTGCTCCTGTGTTGGCCCAACCAGATATTGATAGGCCCTTTGATGTATACTGTGATGCTTCGAAGATGGGGTTGGGGGTGTGTGCTTATGCAAGATGTGCATGTGATAGCTTATGTTTTGCGCCAACTGAAGAGGCACGAGGTGAATTATCCCACTCATGACTTAGAGCTGGCTTCTATTGTCCACGCTCTAAAGATTTGGAGGCACTATCTATTGGGCAACAAAGTGCACATCTTTACAGACCACAAGAGCCTCAAGTATATTTTTACTCAGTCTGAGCTGAACATGAGGCAAAGGAGATGGTTAGAATTGATAAAGGATTACAATTTGGAAGTCCATTATCACCCAGGAAAGGCTAATGTTGTAGCTGATGCTTTGAGCCGAAAGTCACACCAGGTTGAGGAACCACCTTTATCTCTCAACCATGTAGAGATATTGGCTCACATTACATTGACCTCAGAATTGCTAGAGCAGATTATTCGGGAGCAGAAGGAAGACCCCGAAGAGATTCCTCACATCAGGAAGTTGATGGCTAAAGGGCGTGGCCCTCACTTTAGTGTTGATGAGCATGGAGTGGTGAGATATAAGGATAGACTGGTGGTTCCATCCAATGAAGAGCTAAAAAGAAGGATTTTGAATGAAGCTCACCATTCAAAACTGTCTATTCATCCTGGCAGTAACAAGATGTATCATGATCTGCACCACTTGTACTGGTGGTCTAACATAAAGCAGGACATCACCCGGCATGTCACGGAGTGCGACACTTGTGGTAGAGTTAAAGCAGATCATATGCGTACCCCAGGATATTTGCAGCCCTTGCCCATTCCTGTTTGGAAGTGGGAGGATATTTCCATGGATTTCATTGTGGGTTTACCCCGCACCTCCATGGGTTTTGATTCTATTTGGGTCATTGTGGACCGCCACACCAAGTCTGCTCACTTTATCCCGGTGGACACAAGATATACAACCAAGAAGTATGCTGAGATATATTTCGATCAGATTGTGACCCTTCATGGAGTTCCCCTTACTATCATCTCTGATAGAGGGTCAATCTTTGTCTCTCGTTTTTGGGAGCAACTACAACACTGCCTGGGAACTCATCTTCTTAGAAGCTCAGCATACCACCCACAAACTGATGGTCAAACTAAAAGGGTGAACTAGGTGCTTGAGGATATGTTGAGGGCTTGTGCCATCTCTTTTCCTGAGAAGTGGGATAAGTGCTTGAAGTTAGCTGAATTTTCTTACAACAATAGCTACCAAGAGAGTATCCGCATGGCACCATTCGAGGCTCTATATGGGCAGAAGTGTAGAACGCCATTAAACTAGGTTGAAGTGGGAGACCGTGGGTACTTTGGGCCTAATTTCATAAAAGAGGCTCGAGAGAAAGTAAACATTGTTCAAAGCCACTTGAAGGCAACTCAAACTCGACAAAAGTCTTACGCAGATAAGCGAAGGAGGCCTTTGGAGTTTGCAGCCGGAGATTATGTGTATCTCAAAGTGTCTCCTATGAGAGGGGTGCATCGATTTGGTGTGCATGGCTATCTAGCCCCTCGGTATGTGGGCCCATACCAGGTGTTGCAACAATGTGGCCCCGTTGCTTATCGTCTCTAGCTTCCTGATATTTTATCTATGGTACACAATGTGTTTCATGTATTACAATTGAAGAAATGTCTACGTGTTCCTGAGGAAGCTGTGGAAATTGAAAAGCTTCCCCTCCATCCAGATTTGACTTATGTGGAGCACCCTATCAAAATCTTGGATGAGAAGGAGAGAGTGACCAGGAATAGAGTGGTAAAGTTTTACAAGGTGCAATGGCAAAATCATTCAGAGGGTGAAGCCACCTGGGAACAAGAAAGTTACCTATTGCAGCATTACCCCCACCTTCTCGCTGGCTCTGATAGTGAGTTGCTACGTCAAAAATGTTTTCCCTATCTCTTCCTCACACTAGGCATAAGAAATCTCGGGTCGAGATTTTGTTTTAGGGGGGTAGATTTGTAACACCCTCAGTGTTACATTGTACTATTTTTGCTAAAACACTGCATGAGCATCATACTTGTTTGTGGGTGAGTGTAATATAGTAATGTACATAACTTGAAACGTTCATCAGAAACACGAAACAAATGTTACATTTCATGTCGCTTTGCACCGTTAGTATGCTAAGCAAATTTTTATCAGACAAAAATGCTATAGAACGTCTATGCGGAGTTTGATAAAGTTGTAGTACGTACTTCATAGGTGATGATGAAATATGTGCGGTCGAGGGCGTGAACAGCTAGCTAGTGCATCTAGTGGGTCAGAATTGAGACTCGGCACGAAACCGTTCAGAATTGAGAGGGAAGCGCTCTGGTTGTGGAATGTGGCCGGGGTGATCCTTTCTATAAAAAATGATCGCGGTTTCCGACCATTTTAGGAAAACCGAGATGGCTTCGCCTAGGGCAGCCACATTGACCTTCCTAGCCATGAGCTTCTATCGGCATTTGGACTCATACACCACCAGTCCATAGAAGATCATGAGGCACCATTTCGGGTTGGCATACGCATCCCCCTTCTCTTCATTGCCGGTGGGCCCAGATGGCGCGTCCGTGCCAGTTGCCTTGTAGTCACCACTGAAGTAGCGCTTGATGAGGTCGCACTCCTCAAGGCTATGCTTGACTGGATAGCCATGATTACGGCATGGTAACTTGACTATCTTGTTGAAGCTGACATGGTGGAGCTTCCTAGTCTTTTGCTTATGGACCCTATCGACCGCTGCGGTGAACTCGTTGTCATGGCGACTCTAGCTGTCCTTCTTGCCCTTCACCCGTCGATTGCGGTCTTTAGCCTCATTCGTGGGTTCGGCTTGAGCCTTGCCCTTGTATTTGTAGAAGATTGCATGGATGGCCTCCTCATCGGAGGCATGGCTTGTCGCAAGGTCAAGCAATTCCCACGTTGTCCATGGTTTGTAGCGTCTGAGCTCGTGGACGAGTGCTTCGTTGGTCGTGCTGGAGATGAAAGCTCCAATCATGTCCACATCCATGATATTGGGAAGCTCATTGCACTGCTTGGAAGAGTGGCGGATGTACTCATGTAGAGTCTCTTCTACTTTTTGTTTGTAGGCCTTGAGATCGCAGGAATTTCTAGGGAGCACATACATGCCCTGAATGTTCCCTATGAAGATACGCTTGAAGTCTGCCCATGTGTGGATGCTGTTTGCGGCGAGGTGCTCGAGCCAAGCTCGGGCGCTTTCTACAATGTAGAGTGGCAAGTATTGGATGATGAAGAGATCATCGTCCGCCCTGACTGCTCGATGGGCGAGGCGGAAGTCTTCCAACCACACGGTAGGGTTGGTGTCTATTGGCATTTCTTAAGTCTCTACTAAGAACACGGTTTTGACTTTCATCTCTAGCAACAACACCAGAAATGCTTATTGGTATTTACTTGTGACTTGAAAGAAAATATATGAATGGAAAGAATTCGCAAGCGCACAAATAATATACCATTGTAGCACTTCACATGGGAGTATTCCAGGTATCATTATTTATATTTTTACCATAGGGAAGGATGAGCAGTTAGAATATATTGATAACTTATACACATGATAGAGAAATAAACCATAACCCAACTTCTACTCACAATAGGGGTAAGTCAAGAGATAAATGTATATGATAAGTAATGATAAATAATAAATGATCACTCAGAGTACTCCTAAGTAGAAATTAGAGGAATAATTCCTAAGTCATTCTTAATTACATGTCAAAGCATACGTTGATTAGTGCAATTATACTTAGTAGTCATGGTTAAGATCAACTTCATATCTACACATAAGGGATATTACTAAGGAAGATTAAGAACAAAGTTTGTCTTTCTTCGTAACTATATCCTACTTGTCCTATATTTGGGGAGTGGACTACAAAGGATTCAATGGGAGTGTCACATCTACGATCTATCACATGGCCTAGAATATAGGGTTCATCCGCAGGTAAACAATGTATAAGCACCACGCTTACACAATGTCGACCACTCATCCCTGGTACCTTGGAGCGAGCGATATATGAACTTATGCTTGAACATGATGATAATCTAACTATACTAAGCATATAATCAAAGTAGACGATGAACATAATAACTAGGAACATGATTAATATGAAGAACAATGTTATAACAATTGTAGCAAACATATAAAAGTAATAAGAGATACAAAAGAGAGGGGGTACAAAGGCTATACTAAGCCACGCTCTTGACACGATCAGGAATCCAAGCGAAGCTTGCCTCCCTCTAGATCTAGCCTAGCTAGCTATGCCCTAGAACATGGTGGAGCTCTGAGGATGATTAGGGTTTTTGTCTTCTCAAATGACTTAATCAGGGTTTGATATGTCAGGGGGTGGCATGGGCTGGTATATATAGGCTGGAACATCAATCCTAAGCCCTCGGATCAAACCAACATGAATGGATGGCATGGATGCAACCTAGGAGGCGGTGGAGAACCGACATCATGAGACGGAGGCTGACAGTGCCCCCCATAGACCGGCTGGCCTACAGGTAGGACCACTGGCAGCCTCTCACCCTCTGCTACGGTGTGGTGTCCTCTAGTGTCTTCTAGATCCTTCTAGTGTTGTTTATGCCGTGGATAAGCGTGATTAATTCTAACATATAGGTCCACCTTGACAATTTCCTAGATAAACCCTGCAGAAAATATAGATTCACCAAAACTCATGGACTTTATTAGTTTAAACCCCTAAGTCTATGTTGGTGATTACTTTCATGCCCTTACACATGTCATATTGATAGTTTATAATGGTTGTTAACTACCATCAGCAAACTCCCCCATGCTTAATGTTTGCTTGTCCCTAAGCAATGCTAAACTCAGCAAATGGATCAAGAGTTGCAACGATGTTTTCACTCCTCAAAAGTGCACATGCGTTCAATCAAGAATTCTCTTCCGGATTAGAATAAACTGATCTGACTTTCAAACTTACCCATATTACCTTCAACCATGGGGCTTCTTAGCTTTCACTTAGGTCTTGAGCAATTAAAAGACAGAATGATCAAGTCAAGCACTATGTCTCAAGTTATTTGCTCAACCATTATTCTGGAGTTTTTAATACTTTTCAAAATAAAACTCAGAGTTTCCATTACAATGCTAAACTTAGAGTTTTAATAGTGATGTTTATGCCTTTCTCTTCCTACAACTAAGGCTTATGTGGAGCTCATAGGAGTGGAGAAAGCATGAAAGAGCATGCTTGCAATACATATATTGTAAAGTCAAACCTCAGATCCAAAGAGAGTTGAGTCATACAATCAAATCAAGATGTGCATGTGTGTGGATATATTTAGTGGCTAACCTAATTCTACTATGCTCCTTGAAACATATCTCTCTTTTGAAACTGGGAAATATTTGCAAGAAAGCATGGACTATCTTATTCATCTCTTTTTTCTTCTTTTTTTAGGCGGGCATCTAAGTACCCATTGTTTTAAATATCTCGGACACTTGTCCATTTTTTGCAACTTTCTTCTTTTTTAACTAACTTTTGTATAGCCACAAGTTTCTTTTCTGCAACAAAACTTTTGAGAGATAGCAACAAGAGCTTGAAGCATTTATTTGGTGAATATTCTATCGAGCATATTTTTGGTGTTTACTCCCAGTGTAGGAGTAAAACATTTTTTTGTGGATCTAGATGGAAAACGTGTTTTTGCGCCTACCCCCAGTGTAGGAGTAATACATATGTGGGTGGTGTGTATGTGATCTTGATTTTAAGGGCATGACAAACCTCTCATAAGGGTGAACAAAGATTGACTAAACTCAATGTAAAACAAGCAGCATATATGTGGAAGTTTTCCTAGTCTAAATATCATATATGGCTCTAGTAGAAATTCAACTTTGTCATACAGCTGTTCATCATGTAGCATTTTTATGTTTTTCAAAAGATAAATCTCTAGAACTTTAGTATCACTTGGAACAAGATAAATAGCAGCTCAGACCTTTTCATATCATATCCGTCAATTATTTAGACTTAGATCAAGCATATGCTACCCATGAGTTTCAAGTTCAGAGTAAATTCTTAAATCAAAGCAGTCTTATCCAAAACTCGGGAGAATTCAAGGCTAAAAACTAGGTACTAGAAAGGAATTACAATAGAGCAACTATTCATCATTTCCATTTCAAGAGATTATCTTTAGAGTCCATTTATTTTATTCAGCTCTTAAGAATCAAACTTAAAACTAGACACACTTTTTATTTTGCTTTCATTTTTTAGATCACACATTACTAATATATATTTAACACAAAGATAATTTTTTATTTTGTTTTTAGTTATGCATATTTTTTTAGCATGAAGCAAACTCATAGTAGAAGGAAAGAAATACTTACCTAGATACACCGGGGATGCTCTTCCCCCAAGCCAGATGTTATCGTGGTCCTTCTCAGAGTAGCCTTACCAGCAGATGTCCTTCTTGTCCAAAGGTGGAGCGAGATGAAGTTGACCAGGTGAACTTGCTCTTGATCATGTATATCATCCTACAAAGTACTAACAAGAACACCAAAACTCGTGGAACGGATTAAGATAAAGGCTTAGTGGTTAGCCATCTAGAGATTAGTTGTTCTTGGGATTTAGAAAGATTTTTGTATTGACAAGTCTTTAGTAGGATGTCTGTCTAGTATTTTTGGATTTTTTGAATATAATGCTTGCATGGTATTTTTATTTTTACGCCACCACAATAAATATTCTTGGGGTTTTTACACACCATAGAAGTATTCACATGGGGCTTAAGATTTTTATAATGCAATAATGAGATTTTTATTTTATTTTCTTTTCTAAATGCAATGCTAATGCAGAAAAGTAAATATACTAAAGTAAAATAATTCATGCAATGCGAAATAGTAAATACGGATAACTACTGATTTACCTCTTGGCAAGGGTTCGGATTTTTAAGTCCTCCAGACAGGACTTTTCTCCTATCTTGTTCATTCTTTGGGTGTATCTGTTAGTCCCAGAGATGGAGACCTTGATGGGTGCGCCTCGAGTGATGGTGACTCTGATGGTGTCACCATTTCTTTCCACACCTGCTTGGTGTGTGGATTTAATTTGGGCGGAGTAAGTTTATCTTTCACAACTTCCTCATCTCCCTCCCATCCCTTCTTTGGGGATTAGTTCTTTCGGCGTCGGGATGATCGATGTCTCCTCTTGAAGCGAGACTTCTTGGGCTGCTCATAAGTAGTATAACTATTAAAATAACAGCGTAACTTTTCTCCTAGAAATTGGAACTAGACTTTTCTAGATCCAACATAAATGATCGCATTGGTGGTGTTAAGGAACGGTCTTCCAAGGATGATGGGTATGTCTTTTTCTTCTTCTACTATGTCTAGAACCATGAAGTCGGTAGGGGCATAGTGATCATGTATTCTTACTATGACATCTTTTGCTATTCCCTCTAGAAATCGAATTGATTGGTCTGCCATTTGCAATTGCATATATGTAGAGAACAAAGGTTCATCACCGAATAAGTATTCATATGTTACATTTGACATTATGTTGATACCTGACCCAATGTCGTAGAAGGTGTTGTGGAATATTCTTTGTCGAATGGTATACTCAATCGTCGGCACACCAGGGTCATCCTTCTTGGTAAGGTATGGTGAAGCAAGGAGGTGGTCATACTCTGATCGGAGTGTGTTGATCATGTTAACTAATTCCTCTTGTGGCTGCCTGGTCCTGTTCTTCCTTCTTCTTCAGTTGTTCTTCTTGCTTACTGTTGTCAATTCGAGCAAGTATGATGTTTGTTGATGACTAGGAGATTGCAAGATATGATTTTTGAAAGTAAACTTCTCCTTGTCCTTGATTGTGAAACATATCTTTGCACTGTCCGCATAGATGATGGCTTTTGCGGTGCCTAGAAAGGGTTGGCCTAGGATAATGGGTGCTCTTACATCTCCACCTATTTTCAAAACCACAAAATCTACGGGTACACATGATTGTCCCACTCGTACACATACATCTTCAAGAATTTCCTTGGGGTAGCAGAGGGACTGATCTATAAGCTACAAACGCATATTTGTGTACAACAAAGTATCTCTATTAATTTTATTGTAGATTACCTTAAGCATGATGTTGACACTTGCTCTGAAGTCACAGACATCTTCTTAGAAAATGTGAGGTCCAATGGCTATGGGAAGGACATGTCTTCTTGGATCACCTTTATTTTTAAGCAAGGAATAATGTATGCATCCTCCAGCTGATGGTTGTATACAGTAGTATGTTGTATTGTGAATATCGACAAGATTTGCAGTTTCTAGATCTTTCGGTTGCCCTAGAATCTTACCTTTGTTGGTTGGAGGAACAATAGCCGCTAGCTGAGCTATTTGTGATTCTATCATCTTATTAAAGCTATGCTAGTTTTTGATAGTAGAGGAGAAGCTGTCCATTCTATTATTTATGTTTTCTAAGATTCTATCATTGGAGGCTAGTTTTCTAGATAAGCCCTCCATTATTTTAGCATGGCCTGAAATTAACTCTCTCAAGGATGGTTGGTTATTGAAATTATTATTACCTTGATAGTTACCTTGGTAATTAACTTAGTAGTTCGGCCTTGGTTGCTAATTCCATCCTTGATTCTATTGAGGACGAAAGTAGTAGTTGTTGACGAAGTTCACATCCTCATGGGTTTCAGGACAGTTGCTCCCTGAATGCCCGGTGTTTCCACATTCTTCACATGTCATGCGGGAATCATTAATGTGCATGACTTCTTGCTTCTCATTAGCTCGGTCATCGAGCTTCTTCATCAGTAGGTCCATCTTGGCAGACAACATGTCTACCTCCTTGAGTTGTTGCATACCTCCACCTCTCTTATGGGACTAAAGACGTTCTTCATTACAACCTTGATTGGAGGCCATCTTCTCCATGAGAGCTGTTGCACCTGGGATTGCGAGTGACAGAAATGCACCTCTAGTAGCAGCATCCATATTCTCAGGGGTGCTATTGGTCAATCCATGGTAAAAAGTCTGCATGAGTAGCCAATTCTCCATCCCATAATGAAGACATTCTGATATATAATCTTGAAAGCATTCCCATGCCTCAGGGATAGATTCATCATGTTGTAGTTGGAAGCTTGAAATTCTCCCATGTAGAGCATTGGTCTTGCCCGTAGGAAAGAACTTCGCTAGGAAGGCCATGGAGCAGTTATCGCATGTAGTATTTCTATCTTTGTTGGCATAGAACCATTGCTTCACCTTCACCAAGAGTGAGAATGGGAAGAGGCGAACTAATATGGCGTCCTTGGATACTCCTTTGATGGTGAAAGTGCTGCAGATCTCCAGGAAGTGTTGGAGATGAGCACTCCCATCTTCACGTGCCTTTCTGCAAAACTGGCTAGCTTGCACCATGTTGATTAGAGCTAGCTTGAGCTCAAACCTGTTGTCTCCCACATTGACTGTTGGTTACGTATGGATGTTGGCCATAGTTGGAGCAGAAAACTCACAGAGGGTCTTGTCAGCCATGGCTTCGAAAACTGGTGTTAAGTTGTGCCTTGTCTGGTTTTATTCTGATTCTAAAGCTGAGACTTTCTTGAGTTTAGCTCTAGTTCTCCTAATTAATGCTTCTGGATCTTCAACGTAGTTTGTCGGAAGGTCAAAAGCGGTCATACATTGCCCTGCATAAGATATAAAAGTAGACAGCACAAGGGTAAGCCTGTTTGAGGAGAGGTCAATGGTTATCTCGATCTCAACAATAAGTATAAAGTTATCAAAATTTCCTTTGCCTAGCTACCTTCCCCGGCAATGGAGCTAGAAATGCTTGTTGGCATTTCTTAATGTCAGGTTTGATATGTTAGGGGGTGGTAGGGGCTGGTATATATAGGCCAGAACATCAATCCTGAGCCCTTGGATCAAACTGACTTGAATGGATGGCATGGATGCAACCTAGAAGGCAGTGGAGAACCGATGTCACGAGCCAGAGGCTGACAGTGGTCCCCATAGACCGACCAGCCTATAGGTGGGACCGTGGTGGCCTCTCGCCCTTTGCCATGGTGTGGTGTCCTCTAGTGTCTTCTAGATCCTTCTAGTGTTGTTTATGCCATGGATAAGCATGATGAATTCTGGCATATACGTCCACCTTAATGGTTTCCTAGATAAACCCTACAGAACACACAGATTCACCAAAAGTCATGGAATTTGTTAGTTTAAACCTCTAAGTCTATGTTGGTGATTACTTTCATGCCATTACACATGTTATATTAACGGTTTATAATGGTTGTTAACTACCATCAACAGTGTCCCCAAAGTACTTGATGATGTTCGGCCGCCCACGGAAGCATGTCGGGAATGGTGTCTGCCGAATCCTTTTTATGAACGCCTACGGACCATAGGTGTCCGGGCTTGGGCTGCATCGAGCGTCCCAAACCCTAGGATGCTAGCCATGGTTGTCTGGGTCACTGTCACTGTATTGTAGTTGATCTTAGCTCGCCTAGTATGGCCTAGGGCACCTAGCATCTTGAGCTGGACAGGCATTGTGGTTTCAGACGTAAGGGCTATGTGTTAGGGAGGGTTCTCGCTCACGTGCCGTGCTGTCGCCGCTTGGTCGGAGCATGCATGGCACGTGGTGCCGCCTCTCCATGGAGCTTTGACCTTGCCGCACCACCGTAGTTTCCAGCAGGTCTCGTAGCTCCTGATGGACATGCTTTCCCTCATTGGTCGAGGGCTTAGGAGCTATCCGCATGATCATGGCGGCCACTGTGATGTTTTGGCTGGCTCGAGGGAAGACGGCGTGCCCGTGGCCACGAGCCTTCAACGTCGAGGTGTTATAGGCTAGGGCATCCGTTGTTGTGGCGTATGTCAGGCTGATTCGCTTCACAAGCCCTGGCTTGTTCCAGGTGCTCCTGGTCATACTCAGCCTATTCCCAGGGGCGCATTGGATTAGATAGGTGTCATCCTCTGCATCCTCCACCAGTGCTGTGCCATCCTCTAAGAGGTGCAACATGTTGCATTCTCTTAGCAGATGGCAGCTCCGCTCGAAATCAGACTTGGAGTCCATATTCTCAGGGGTTGCCAGCAGGAGGTCATAGATGGACTCTAGATCCTACTCCATCATCCCCACAAAACTAGAGGATTCCAGCATCGTCGATCGACCATTGTGCCTAGCTCTCGCTCGAAGAGTGCAATCGCGTCCCTCATTTTGGAGGGCAGTGCAGTGTTGGGGGTTATAGAATTCAGCCTTTGGCGGTAGGGGCCCGCTTCTAGAGAGTTAGGTGAAAGCGTTCGCCAACACATAGAAAACACGTCGGTTTAGCTTTTGTGGTAGAACCGCCCAAAATGGCATGCTTTCGGAGGTGCTCGTCTTCCGCCAGACACTAAGCACCCCGAAAGCTAGCTACATCGGATGGTTTCGTCGAGCACACCCCAAGGGAGAACTCGAACAATCCACATTTTTCATCCAAGATCCAATAATGAGTACGGGTTTACAATACTTAGTCCATTTCATACAACAAGAGTTCTTGAAAGTACATTATTACAATACTAAGTTCAGAGTGTGGAATTTAAATAGCCATTCCTCAAGCTGTACCTACACACAACAACCATTCCTCAAGTTGTACCTGCAATAGGGGTAAATAAACCCTGAGTACATAATGTACTATCAAGACTTACCCGACTAGTGGGAATAATTTTCTGACTCCAAAGGATATGATAAGTTTTATGGTTTGCTGGGTTTCCTTTTTGTATAAAGCATTACTAAAAGTGAATCCTTATGTATGTTTTTGTTAGCAGTCATGATTAGTTCATTAGCTAACCATTCTATGTAAGCACATGTTCTACTTTCAAGCATGAGTTGAGCAATCAGGTCCATTCATTCCCTTTCATCTTCTAGTTCTTACTACGGTGCTAGATCATAGCCAAGCCGTACCATATCACATGGCGATTCGTGAATCAATGTAGCCTAGCTGGGTACCCTGAAACACATGCCCCACTTGTACCCCAGGCATAAGCAGGACCAACCCACCACTCTCCTGTCAAGGGGTCCAAGTCCCCGTCCAAACTTGGACTCCAAGCCCCCACACCTGAGTCCCGGACTCAGTGTGGTGCTTAGACCTCCACCGTCCCCATCTCCAATCAGTCGGTCCGGAAAGAGCCGAAACCCATGACAAGAGAGCAACGAGCCTTTCCGCTACCATAAGCAAGTATGTGCTCAGGATAATAAGTCTGTGACCTGACTAGAATCCAATGCAACGGCCGATCTTTAACCGACACGGACAGGGAAAACAGTGTAACTAAGCTATGCCCCATTGGCCACAGGACACAACCTCTTACACACATCAATACTCATACCATATCCCTGCCCGATCTCCATTTCCTTTCACCATTTTATCATGAGAGTAATATTAATAATCACCTATTGTGAGTAATGGTAGGTTACTCACGCTAGCAAAAAACCTAAGCATAACAGCTACGCGGTCTAAGCTAGTAGGACTCATAGGTAGGTATATCTATGCATGTAGTTTCAACAATAATCCTGTAACGTAAATGCAAGTCACACACACATACACACACACACACACACATATATATATATATATATATCCAATGATTATTCAAAATAAGGGTTATGCACTGAGGCTTGCCTTGGGTAGGCGGGGTGTCAGCTCAGTCAGTCAGTGGTGGCTCTAGGACCTCCTCCTGCACAAGAATCTCCACCTCGATGATTTCCTCGAACTCGTGATCTCCGATGGTCACGATCTCCGCCAACTCGTTCTCTACATGCATGCGATGATGATGCAACACTTAGCATTTCGGTAACAGCAACTCATAAAATAAGAATACACATGGTAAGCTACTAAGTTAGCTCTAATGGCTAAGATACTAAGCTAACTATTATCTTCATCAAGTAAAGTGTTGGGTTCAACTAACAAACACCTCGCTTTACAATTGAAGTATATATCTTTATTTCTACAAATGATTTAATGTATATTTGAAACAAAGAGCATTTAACAACCCTTATGTTAAGTCTATTCTAAAGCTACAAAAATTATAGGGAGCACATAATAATACCACGAACCTACTGTAAAATTTTCAAAGCTAAAGCTATCACCAATTTACCACAAAAATTCGTACAATATTTAACCTAATACTATTAAGCACTTTCAAATAATTTAATATCTCCTAGTATCAACAAGCACATATATGAATTAAATACACTAATAGATAGAGCACAATTTTAGGAACTTAACAAAATTTGTTTCACAATTTTTGGATACCTACATGATTTTATATTAATTACCAAAGTTCAGCTCGGAATTAAAATAAAAAACTATTTCTATTCTCCACGAAAAAGCTAAACTAATTTCGGCCCAATGCGGCCCATGCGATGCGGCGCGCTTGCTTGCGCGAGCGCATGGCGGCCCATGCTGCAACGGCCCACACACGCGAGGCGGCCTGCGGCGACGAAGCCTAGGCGCGTACTGGCATTCTTGCAAAAACGCCCTCGCGTTATCAGCCAATAGCGCGAGCACTACACGTACTATTTCTATAGACAGCGACTTTGCAACGGAACCCTTGGAACTTTCTCCTCTTTACAACGGCAAGGCCCCTGGCCTCCCCTGCGCGCTTCGGCATGGCTAGTGGCGGCACTGGCGCTTGCGCCGGCCACACGGGACCCATGCTAACCTATCTACGAGGTCGACGCTCACCTAGGGTTTAACGCGAAGCGATGGGCGGTGGTGGCACGAACGGGGGTGAAGTAGGGCGGGCTCTCCTCGGTGGCAAGCGACCTACAACGGCGGCAACCACGTTCCGGTGATCCACAACGCTAATAGGATGGTAGAGATAGGGGATAAGCACCAGGGGGCACACTGCGAACCAGGGCGAAGTGGTGGTTTGTCAGGTGACTACTTGAGCAGTGCTGGCCATGTGCGCACGATGAGCACGGTGACAAGCCACAGCGGACATGGCCACATCAGCGATAGCGGGGAGGCGGTATCGCTATCACTGGTGTGCGCACGGTGGAGAGGGAGCCAAGGCAAGCTAGTGGTGCAGAGAAATTGGCGCGGAGTGAAGTGGTGGAGGCTGGCCATGACGTGGGAGGCGACAGGCCTTAACAGCATGGTGGCGGGCAAAGCTCCAAAAATTGGAGCTCGGCCTGGCCGTACTCAAGGCGGGGTGGGGTCAGTTAGAGAGGGGGCGTGAAGGTGGAGACGCGAGCACGAGGAATTGATGAGAGTTGCCCGCTCTCTAGCTCACCGTGACATGACACGACGGCGGCGGAAATAGGGGGAGAAAGAGGGAAAGAGAGAGAGACGGCACGATAGGTGGGCTCGGCTCATCCACGCCTTGGAGGGACACGAGCGGTAGGATCGGGGGGGTCATGCCCCGGCGCTAGCCAACAGGCGCGCATGCCCGACCGGCGTGGCCCGCATGGCGACAATGCCTTAAATGACAAGGCGACGGCGGCTCTCCCACATGCGCACGACAGAGGCGATGCGCACAGGGCCGACAATAGCATAGAGATGCAGCAGACCAGCACGGACACGACGACGATGCGATGGCAGCGGCAGCGTCACGACGTGAGGAGTGACGGCAGTGCGGATGTGACGGCAGCACAGCGCGGCCACGGCGACACCCAACATGGCAGCGTGAGGTAAAGCAGCGGGCGTGGGGCCAGCGGCTCGCTGTGGCTAGCCTCGACCAAGCCTAGGCGGCTCGACCGGCCAAGCGCAGTGGCTGGTTGACGTGTGGACGTGGCCATGCGCACAGTGTGGGAAGGTCGCGTGGTGACCGCACACCCGGCGCCAACCAACACGAGACAGTGACACACATGAATTTTGAATTGCTCAACACAACCAAATAGTTGCTCCAGGAGCCAAACCAACTTCACCATGCTCAAGATGGCACATGAGACTACCAAATCGAGCTATAACACTATACCACTCCTTAACCCAATCTCTCACAATAAATTGCTAAACATAGCAATGTCTAACTATTGACAGACTTGAAATTTTCTAAGTTTTTTAGCTGGATTTATTTTCAAGTTCTGTTTCTAGACTATTAGAAATACTAGCTAGTAATATTATTTTTCTATCGCAAGTATTTCACTGTCATCTATAAAGTTTGCACTCTAAGCTTTATTAACGTGACACAAATATGTTATATAGCATTTTTGCTTAATAAAAATTGGTTTTCAACCTTAAGTGATATAACATGACTATTGAATCAACTTATGTTTCACATTTTTGTTGATCGTTTCAAGTTATGAAAATTGTTCTACACACCTTATTACATGCATTAACACATAAACATGATGCTCATGACATGTTTTAGTAAATGATTTATGGTGTAACACCGAGGGTGTTACAGCTTTGGCTCGGGATTCACCCCAAAATAGGCATCGATTCTACATGCTAGCGCACCAGAATCGATGATCGCGGGACCAGCTCAGGTCGGTCTATGATTAGGCATCGAGATGTGCGGCGGAGCCACACTCTCTTCGCTCAGCCGTAGCTAACCCAGGCGGTCGGCTACGAAGTCTAGGTCACCGAAGTGTAGGGCTTGGTCGGGGAGAAGACCATTGACGCGAGCTGGCCCATCGATGTCGGTAAACTCGGGGCTTTCGAAGCAGATGCGGCCGCCGGGGGCCGTGCCAATAGCAAGTCCGACATAAGTGCAAGGAGTCATCGCTTCCTTCTCAACAACTAGAGTGCACGACTATCCCCTACCTGGCATGTCAACTGTCGGTGTTTTGTAAACCAAACTATTAAATATATACGATTGCCGTGCTGCTCTAGGAAGATGATGGTAGCATCCAAATGACACCAGGATTTATAATGGTTTAGGCCGGAGCCCTACGTCTAGTCTCAGAGATGATGAGTGAGTGTTCCTCGCTTGAATGCTCTAAAGTTCTTACAATGGAGGGTGCAATAATGGTGGAAGAGGAAGAATAGCTAGAGCTAGGAGATGGGCTGCCTGAAGAGAAGCTCCAGGAGCCCTACTATGATGAAGAATGAATAAAATAATAGAGCAAGTGAATGTGTCTGGAGAGGGTGCCCTGGCTGCCCTTATATAGAGTTCAGGGCTAGGGCATATACAAAGCAGTTGGTTCTCCCGACCGAAGGGTCATGAGCCTGAGGGAGGGCCTAGCTAACTTGGATTGCAAGCTATGCCGTCTTGAGGTACACGTCCGGGCGTGATTGTCATCATGGTCTTGTGGCCACGTCGCGGCATGGTGTGGCATGATGCTACTGTGCTGGCTGTGGCAACACTGTAGGCAAGTTGGTGGTTCGCCAGCCGTCCTGTGCGACGTGGTCTCCGCCGTGGTCTTCGTCGTCATCTCCTAGTTTCCTAGGGCGTCGTACTAGAGTTGGTAGCCTCCCTAAGGTCGTTAATTGTCTTGTTGTCTTGAGGAGCTGAGGGCCACGATCCCAATCGTTGGGGTTGTGGCTCCCATCGATTTGGATGGCCTCTGGTCAAGGCTCTCATTGTGGATCCGATCCCGTAGTGGGTGGGATTGTACCCACGTCTTGTCAGTCCGTAGTTGGACGGTGGGCTCCGTATCGGTCGTCACCGATGTGCGGTGTTATCTTGTCTTTGCAGCGTGGCATAGGGATGGCGTCTGACCTGGTCGAGGTGACTATTGTCCCCTCGGTTCTTGCGGGGTCAGTGCGGTGTGCCTGTTCATGTTAGAGCAGGCACGCTTGGCTAGGCTCGACCTCTCCCCATTCCTTTTGGGGGTCATGACGGGGGAGAGGTCGCGCTCCTTTCGAGCGTCGTGCGGCTATGGCAGGAGGAAGGGGTCGTGGCTGACCCTGGTCTTAGCGTCCGGCCTGGTTTGCTTGTCTTAGCTGGGCCTCGGCCGTTCGTGCCTTCGCTAGCTGATATGTTACGAGCCGCGTGGCCTGCTAACTAATCGATGTCTTAAGACACCCCGGGGTTATGACCCCGACGTCACTGCTGCATAGAATGGCTACATAATTATTGAACCTGACATAGTTCACACATCTCTAGCAAACCACTACTAAAGTTCACATATCAAGCCATCATAAGAGTTCACTACATCAAACCGGCACACCAGTTCATACATCAAACCACACATGTTCATTGCATTAAGCCCATAGGAGCTCGAGACTTAAGTTACCAGCACTGAAGAGCATGATACACTCAAGGAGTTTATTATTCACCTCCTGTTGCTCTTTCTTAAACTCCTCAAACTCTCTTTCAGTCTTTTTTGTCTTCCTCTTTAGTTGATCCACTTGTTCGACGAGGACATGCAACTAAACTTTTCTGTTCAGAGATTGTTGGGATACCAGCATTCTTAAAAAAAAAGTGTCACAATTACCCTGGGAGAGGACCTTGGAAACAACACCACTAGACATTGGTTCCTGCCCATCAGCAACATGTTATACTCTATTTACTCTAGTCTTATAATCTTTGTACAATTTTTTATAGGTTATTCATGCTCTCTCTTGCCATCTAGATCTTTTAGCCACTCGATACCTATCGTGTTACGATGGTCTCACCATGCTTCCATGTCGTCGCTGACCCTAACAGTTTCTGGTCCCGCCTTCTAACATGCAACTTGTCCTCGCTCACCGACGGGGAGCTCGCGCCCTGATCCACTATCCAAGAAGATGCTCTTCATGCGCCCTCTGCCAAATCTGTCCTCCACGACCTCATGGTACGGCTCCGTGGATCTTTTCTCAATACATCAACTGATGACTCAGCCTGTCCAGTAGAGGTCTAGATCCTTGTGCAAGCCAGTTCAGGCTGGGCAAGCCCTGTTTAGTTGCCAAAAAATTTTGCATAGTAACTGTCACATCGAATCTTGCGGCACATGCATGGAGTACTAAATGTAGACGAAAAAAAAAAACTAATTACACAGTTGGTCGAGAAATCGCGAGACGAAACTTTTGAACCTAATTAGTCCATAATTAGACACTAATTACCAAATACAAACGAAATGCTACAGTAAGCCAAAATCCAAAATTTTTTGGATCTAAACGCACCCAACCAATCACGCCCTTACAATAGTGGACAAAGCAATTCTTTTTGTGGCCTTGGAACTTAGAAGCATTTTTAGTTAGGCCTTGTTTAGATCACCTCCAAATTTCAAGTTTTTTCACTCTCTCTCCATCACATCAATTTTTGGACACATGTATGGAGCATTAAATGTAGGTAAAAAAATAACTAATTGCGCAGTTTGGTTATAAATCACGAGACGAATCTTTTGAGCCTAGTTAGTCCATGATCGGACAAAGTTTGTCAAATACAAACGAAACGTGCTACAGTGTTCAGATTGCAAAAATTTGCAATCTAAACAAGGCCTTAGCTCGATCCTATATTATAGTTGCTTTGGTGCCCTCGTTTCAAGTGCTCAAATTTTAGTGGGTGTTCTGTTGGTAAGTTTTTGGATGATTTCGGATGATTTCAGATGATTCAATATTCTGTGAGAGAGAATAAGCTGAAACAAGCCCACACTTGATCAGCGGAACGGGCCGTAAGAAAGGAAACGTATAGTATTCTAATGGCATCTAGCTTAGCTATGGTGCATAACAGCAAGGTCATCTTACAGTATGTTTCCTCGTACTCAAACATCTTTTTGCAGTACCTTTTTGTGGTTTGCCATGATTTGCAGCTGGGAATCATCAACACATGGTAGTGACATTCGAGGGTTACTAAGTCCGAAGCTTCTCAGTTTCGATGTTCTCTTCTTGTGCAAACAATTTACTCACCAGCTAGTGGTGCAAGGGAGGCGCTGCGTCCTAGTATTCATCTGTCTTGATTCTTTGTACTGATCTTGTATATTCTATCCCTTTTTGCTGATGGTACAACTCTTTTATTAATGAAAATTCTGCTAGAACTACCCTTCCACCGTCAAAGTAAATTTGTTTTTACCGCATTGTAACAATACTGATTATGAAAGTTAACAAATTACAGTGTAATCGTGCATTCAGATCGGTTTGTCAGTACACTGTCATTTTATTGGCAAGGGGTGTCCTCGGTGTTCCTTCTTATCAGAAGGACGAATAGCTCTTTGTTTATTTCTCCGACGTGCCTATATTTTCTACTAGGCTTTGGAACTTGAGGCACATGATGTTCTTGAGTTATACTACTGCTATACATGTGTCGCAGGTTTGGTCTCACTTCTGCTTTTGTTAGGACAAGGTTTCGACTAACATTTACTACCCCCAGTTCAAAACAAATGCAGCTCAATTGCACTTATTTTTGGATGGAGTTAGAACTCAATAATTATGACAAATATGTGATACATAATCCTATATACACATAAGCGGTAACACTCAAATACAAATCTAACAGCATCAAGTTTGTTCAAAAGTTATATACTAGCTACTCCCTCATGGGTCCCAAATTATAGTTAACTTTAGGTTTGTCCTAATATAAGTCAAACTTTTATAACTTTAACAGGTTTATAGAAATGAAATATATATTTTTTTTCTAAAACTTAATTGAAGTTAAAGAAGTTTAATTAACTTGGGACAAAGCTAGTGCACCTAAATTTTTTGGAGTGCACACTAGAGCAATTGAAGATGATGGGATCACTTTAGAATGACAAAATTTTGTAATTTAGTTGAATATTTATAGTGGTGTAATACCCTGGCCTAGTAGTAGAATGGTTGACCCATATAGCCCATGAATGGTTGCGGAGTGGTGGTTTACTACCATCTTGGAAGTTGAGTAGGTGAAGGTAATTTAGAAACTTTGTCGTTTCAAATCTAGCACATCCAGGTAACCTTTTATATGACACATGGATGTGTAGGAAAGGTGCTATGTGATGTGACGACTTCTCTGTGTGAGAGCTAGGGTACAAATAGATTTTGGATATGGGGCGTTAAAGATGGTATTCAGATCATGAAGCCTCCATGGATGTGCCTGTGTTAGGTTTGAAGTTGTTTATGGATGGGTATAATGCACACTCTTAGATTTCTAATGAAGGAGCAAAAGTTGTTCGTAGATACGTGTGTTGCATATGTAGTGAGCTACCGGGGCATGACACCTTAAGGTGTTGAATGTAATACCGGATCTATTCGTAGGTTGTATAGGTAGCTAATGTGCATAAAATGGCAAAATGGCATGTGTCTAGTGGTAGGGCTGTTTTGGAACTTTTTCAGAAAAAAATAGGATACACACGTGCGTACTGTGCGGCGCATCGGAGGACATGCACGTGTGTGTGGATTGTGTGCCTCCATCGGAGACTATAGAGCCTCCCAGTCTCTTCTTTGTATGTGTACGGATGCGCACGTGTGTGTTATATGAGTGTGGAATGTGTGGGTTGTGTGCGTTCAAATTGTATCCGATAAAAAAGATGTGCACAATACGTGTTAGGTTTCTGTATGGAGACTACTACTGCGAACTGCGTGCAGAGGTGTTTTTGCAGCAAGATTAATAGTGGGTACGTTGTGTGTGTAATTTGACTACATCTACTTGATTTCTCAGTTCTTTTGTCTCTGTGAAGAACAGTGGAGTCGTGATCTTCCTAAGGATCGCATGGAGGAGGTATCTACGCCAGTACTAAAACTAATGAAGGATCGGATCTCCCGAGTCGTCCCTCCCGTGTGCATGCGCGCATGGAGAAGGTAACTATGCCAGATTAATGTAGCTATTTGTTCAGGTAGAGCTCGCGTCACTATAACGACTTCTTGTGTCTTATTGTTCGTGTCCTTGACATCGGGAAGAACCTTTTAAGGATCCTGTCAAAATAAGAATTAGACCAAGTAATCTTAAGGTAGCTCGAAAGGCTATCATCAAGATTTGCCAGGTTGGACAAATATGTTGAGATACGTGCCACGTGACCTGCAGATGGTTGTCTAGTGACTGAGATACAAATCTTCAGTCACAGATAATCTGGATGTTTAGTTATGTGACAACATGGGCACTTGGTATCTGTGATAATCAATGGAAAATTAGCTATGCAGTATTCTGAATTGCTTGTCCTTTTAGATCGTGCATGTAGAGACAAGATTGATGCCTCTTTCTGACTTGTAAAGTTTGTCCGTTGATACTACTGCCACGCACCTTTCACCATTATGATCAACAAGCAACGAACTACGGTATTTACATTAGTGAAAACTGTTGCATAAAGGTCTAGTTGAAACTAAAGGGAGTATATTGATTTCTTATTTTGAGCTAGGTTATGGGGTGTTTGGATTTATGGACTAAAGTTTAGGAAGTGTCACATAGGGGTGTCGCATAGGGTGTTTGGATACTAATAAAAAAATAAATTATAGAATCCATCAATAATCCGCGAGATGAATTTATTAAGCCTAATTAATCCGTTATTAGCACATGTTTACTGTAGCACCATATTATCAAATCATTGACTAATTAGGCCTAAAAAATTCGTCTCGCAAAACAGTCTCAATTTATGTATTTAGTTTCGTAAATAGTCTATATTTAATAGTCCGCATGTGTCCAAATATTTGATGGGACAACGACTAAAGTTTAGGAGGTGGAACAAACACACCATGTATACATGATTTGCAATTGATATACTAACTAAGGAAAAATCTTGTATCCCCTTCATTAAATGTAATTCTTCTGTTAGGTATACCGCCGCGAAATGAGATCCTCTGCAGTCAGGCTGGTCGACTCTTCTCTGCAGTCGGCTGATCTGTGCCGTCAGCTGTGATCCAACGACGAGGAGCCCTCACCAGTCTCCCACAGGCACAAACACACGGCCCATCAAAGCCCAAGATGGCTTTGCCTTCGTCTTCCTCGTTTGGAGCCGGCTCTACGCATCGTGATGCCCCACTGCCAGAGGTAGCGAGAGTGGTGGCTGACACGGGGCTGCAACGAATCGCACAGGAGGCATCCGACGCTCGGAGCGAGAGAGTGCCCGGCATGGGGCTGCTACGAATCTCACGGGCGGCGTCACGACTGCACGTGCGGACGCTACATTGGAAGCAGTGCCCCTCTTCTTCATGATTGTGGCTCTGAGCCGAACACATATGTCTTGAGTGACGGCAGCGGCAGGAGCTCACCGTGGCTACGAAGCAAGATGCGGCCATGGCGGTGGCTGCGTGCCTTGCCAGAGGCGGTGCCACAAAGCGCGCCAATGGCCGTGCAATCGAGCAGGTAGTCCTCTACTATATTTGCTCGGAGATCAAGGGGTTGGTACTAGTATAAATGAAGCTGGATGCGCTCCGCTTGTGCACGGATGCCCGCAACGACCATGCAATCGAGCAGGCACTTCTCTATTGGATTACCTCCTGGGAGCAACCAAGTGAGACTGGAATGAAATAAACCAGCGCTCGACGGCACAGGGCCGTGGCGCCTGCACAGCGATGATCTGGAAGGGCGAGCAGACGAGCAGCTTGCCGGCGTTCGACAGAGCAGGGCTGTAGCCGCCTAGCATGTGCCGATCTGGAGGGCCACGCGGACCATCGGCAGCTCGACGGAGCAGGGCCACGCCGTTGCGGTGGAGTACTGTGGCAGCGAGTCTCTGGCCATGACAGCGAGCTCGGCCTTGCAGCCTTGCAGGAGAGGCCGAGGGTTGAGGAGTGGTAGCACCAAAAAGCGGATCGACCCTGCTGTTATACGGATAGGATCACCAGGAGCATAGATCTAGCCGGATTCTTACTGTTGAATAGAATCATGAATCCTAGAACATCTACTAATGTAGTAACAGTAGGTAGAACGAGAGAAAAAGTAGAGGTAGAAGATGGACGCGTCAAACCTGATACCGCAGTGGAGGAGGATCCGCTTGCGTCGGTCATGGAGCCGGTGTCTGCGCTAGGGCAGCGACGGTCGGTGAAGACGGCGTCGGTGATGCGCGGTGGCGACCGACGGTGAAGGCAGTGGAGTCCGGTGGCGGCGCGCCCTCTAGATCGGATTAGGGTTTGTCGGTGGGGAGCTCGGCTCTGGCGAACCTCGTGACTTGAGCCACCGGCCCCTATCTCTATTTATTGTGCAGTGTGACAGGGGCCCTCTAGCCATAGTGGGCTGTGCGCCCCCGATCAGGGCGTGGATCAAAGGCCCAACTAGGTCGTTGGGCCCAGTTTAGAATTGAGATCAATTTAACAATCTCCCCCTTGATCTCCTACCATCTTTTAATTTCATATCATTTACTTTTGTTCATTCTATTACAGATTAGCGCGTAGAGCATGTTTCATCGTTACGGTCAATTGCCGATAGATTTAACAGCTACAACACACCACTCTGTTCAGAAATAGATACTTAACTTTGGGCCTTCTTTTGTCCAGGAATTATAGGCTTTCCCTTAAACCCATGCCGGCTACATGTTCTCTGAACACGTTGGGTGGTAAGCCTTTTGTAAGCGGATCCACGAGCATCTTTTCGGTACTTATATGCTCAAGACTTATGACATGATCCCAGACTTTATCTTTCACAACATAATACTTTATGTCAATGTGTTTGGCAGCACCACTTGACTTATTGTTGTGAGCATACTGTACTGTTGGATTATTATCACAGTATAACTTAAGTGGTCTATAGATGTCGTCAACCACCTTCAAACCGGGTATGAACTTCTTTAGCCAGTTCACCTGCCCCGTTGCCTCATAACACGCTACAAACTCGGCATATATTGTGGACGATGTAGTGACGGTTTGCTATGAGCTTTTCCATGAAATAGCTCCCCCTGCGAGAGTGAATACATATCTAGACGTGGATTTTCTATCATCTCTCGCATAATCAGAATCTGAATACCCCACTATATGGAGTGAATCTGATCTTCTATACGTCATCATGAGGCCTTTCGTTCCTTGCAAATAACGCAAGACTTTCTTTACTAATTTTCAGTGTTCTGTTCCAGGATTGCTCTGGAATCTGCCAAGTAACCAGGTAACAAATGCCAAGTCAGGGCGCGTACATACTTGAGCATATTGCAAGCTTCCGACAGCTGAAGCATATGGAACCGCTTTCATTTGATCAATCTCATATTGGTTCCTAGGGCATTGAAAATCCCCATATCTGTCGCCCTTGACTATAGGAGCAGGTGAGGGACTACATTTGTGTATACTAAATTTCTTTAAGATTCTTTATATATATGCCTTTTGTGACAGTCCTAATACCCCTTTACTTCTATCTCGGTGAATCTCGATGCCTAGAACGAACGAGGCTTCACCAAGATCTTTTATATCAAATTTTGAGGACAAACACTTCTTTGTCTTCAGTAGTAGACTAACATCACTACTAGCAAGTAAGATATCGTCCACATATAGGACAAGGAAGATAAACTTCTCATTCTTAAACTTTGCATAGACACAATTGTCCTTAACATTCTTTTTAAACCCAAAATTCTTTATTGTCTGATCAAACTTCAAGTACCACTGTCTTGAAGCTTGTTTTAATCCATAAATGGATTTCTTTAGGCGGCATCCCATTCGTTCTTTTCCTTCCATGACAAAACCTTTCGGTTGTGCCATGTAAACATTTTCCTCCATGTCCCCGTTGAGAAATGTCGTCTTTACATTCATCTGATGTAATTCTAAATCGTAATATGCCACTAATGCCATTATGATTCTGAAGGAATCCTTACATGAGACTGGAGAGAAGGTCTCATTGTACTCAATCCCTTCTCTTTGCGTAAAACCTTTTGCCACAAGTCGCGCTTTATATCTCTCTATATTCCCTTGAGAGTCAAGTTTTGTTTTGTAGACCCATTTACAGCCTACTGTTTTGGCTCCTTTAGGAATTATTTTTAAGTCACAAACTTTATTGGCATTCATGGATTTCATTTCATCGTCTATGGCCTCAAGCTACTTTGATGAATGATCACTTCTCATGGCTTCTTCAAATGAGGTGGGATCATCCTCCATTTGAAATCCCTCAGTATTGTATACTTCATAGTCAGCAGGAATAGCTGATTTTCTAACTCTTTGAGACCTTCTAAGGGCCTCCACATTTGGCACATCTTCTATTTGAAGCTGTTGTTGCTCCCCCTCATGTGTGGTAATAGGTTCTATAGGATCCTAAAGAACAGGTTCCTCATCTTCATTCATTGTTGCCACAGGCGGAATAACAACAGGTGCTGGCACCACAGTATCTTGCACTGTTGGTGCAGCGACAGCAGGTAGTGAGAAAAATGGCTCATGAATCATTGGAGTGGGCGCATACACCCGCTTCTCTTCAAGGTCAATTTCTCGAGCTACCATGCTCCCACTCATCATTTCATCCTCTAGGAAGACAGCGTGTCTTGTTTTCACAAACTTTGTATGTCTGTCTGGACAGTAGAAACGAAAACATTTTAACTTTTCTGGGTAGCCAATGAAATGGCAACTTACTGTTTTGGGATCTAGCTTCCTAATGCTTGGGTTAAATACTTTAGCCTCAGCAGGACTCCCCCACACACGTAAGTGGTTTAGTGAGGGTACTCTTTCTGTCCACAACTCATACGGTGTTTTGGGTATCGACTTACTTGGTACTCTATTGAGAATATGAATGGCGGTTTTTAATGCCTCCATCCACAGGCTCAACGATAAGGTGGAGTAACTTATCATACTGCGCACCATATCCATCAGGGTACGATTGCATCTTTCAGCTACTCCATTCTGCTGAGGTTTGCCTGGTGTAGAATACTGGACTACTATGCCATTCTCCTGTAAGAACCTTGCAAAAGTCCAGGAACTTGGCCATATGGGGTATGCCGACCGTAGTATCCCCCCACAGTCGGACCTGACTATCTTAATCTTTAAATTGTGTTGGTTTTCAACTTCTGCCTTAAATATCTTAAATTTATCCAATGCTTCTGTTCTTTCTTTGATTGGATAAATGTAGCCATAACGGGAGTAATCATCTGTGAATGTTATGAACGAATCATAACCATCCACACTCTTTACAGGAAACGGACCACATAATGTCTGTGTGAATAATCTGTAAAATTCCTGCGCTTCGTTTGGCATCTTTCTTAATTTTCTTTACATACTTTCCTTTTATGCATTCTCTACATTATTCTAAATCTAAGAGCTCTAATGGAGGAAGAATATCATTCTTAACTAGTCTTTCTATTCGCCCCCTCGAAATATGGCCTAAACGACAGTGCCATAATTTCGACAATGTATCGTGAGCTCTTTTTTGTTTTCTGTTTACATCCGCAGACGAGGATACATTCTCATTGTCACACGCAACGTGCCCATCATCGCATACAACATTAACATCATCACGTAGTGGTAACAAATAAAGCTCATTTTGTAAGATAGTAAGACCAACACATGCATTATTAAATGTTATCTTACATTTGTCATTTCCAAAATGGCAATCATATCCATCATTGTCCAAGCATGAAACACTAATCAAGTTTCTCTGTAAAGAGGGAACATATAGTACATCTCTAAGTCAAAGTGTGAAACCATCAGCAAGCTCTAGAGAAAGATTGACAATGGCTTCAACATCTGCTCGGACTCCGTTTGCAACTTTAATGTGTCTTTCGCTTCTTTGCGTAGTCCTCATCGAACGGAATCCCTATAAAGAATTAGCAACATGAACAATTGCACCTGAGTCAATCCACCAAGTAGATTTCGAATACTGTACATATAGGGATTCATTTATGAACGTAATAATGTTCTCACATTTCTTTGCCATGATCATCTTTAAGTAATCGGGACAATCTTTCTTATAATGTCCCGTCTTCTTGCAATAGAGACATTGGTGTTTCTCTACTATGAACTTGTTCTGCTGAGGCTGATGCAGCATGTGACCCTTTCCATTTGACTTTGAGGACGAGTTAGCATTAGTATTCTTTTTCTTGTTGTCTTTAAGATAATTGATAGTGCCACCATTGGCAGCTTTCATTCTCTCCTCCTCTTGCACACACATAGCCATGAGCCTCTCCATGTCCCACTTCTCGGGCTGGATGTTGTAGTTGATAACAAAAGTGTCAAACTCTTTTGGCAAGGAAGCAAAAATCATATAGATAAGGAACTCTTCCTTGAGAGCTAGATCCATTGGTTTTAGCTTGGATGCCAAATTGCTCATCCTTAGTATGTGCTCTCTTATGCCACCATTACCAGAGTACCTCTCTATCACCAGTTGCTTTATCAGCTGGGTAGCATATGTCTTTGAGGAGCCAATGAACTGACTCTTTATTCTGTCAAGGTACTCAGTGATCGTGTCACACTCTGGGATTGAGCCCACAATTACAAGCTCAATCGTGTTCTTCATCATAGCCAAATATTTTTTGTTGGTAGTGACCCACTTCCTATTCTCATGGTCATAGGACATCTTTTGGGATGCAAAATCCCACTCTCTGGTTGCCCAAGCGGCATCAGCCTCATTTGTCTCCCTCACCGGTGCCACAGGCTCTGTGGGACACGGTGAGGTGACTACCCAGCCCACCTCAGCCAAGATGAAGGTCAGGTCAATCTTTTTCTTCCACTCGGTGTAGTTATCACCTTTGAGAGTTGGGATCTCTATGATACAACCCATTAAGTTGTATCCGCCTGAAAACACAATTCATATTGAGTGAGAACATAAATAATAACAATAACAATTACATGCCTTAGTTCCAACGTTGGTCAAAATTAAAACATACAATTGTCCTCTACACTAATTCTACATCACCGCTGGACAGAAATAGAATTAATGCACGGCAAAACATCATAATAATATTATAATATTGCCATTAATCAACGTTGGTCAGAATAATAACAATATTATAATAAATTAAAAACATATCCATTTTCAAAATTAAATTCTCCCGTTGATTTGAATTTAATAATGAAAATAACATCTTTAAATACGTAGCGGAAAATTAATTCAATTTAATGAACTTTGCCCACAGGACAAATCTCTTTTCTATTTTCTTTAAGCGATTAATCAATTTCTAGGAAATAAAACTTTTATTGGAAAAAGAAAAACGAAAAATGACTCAAATTCATACTATTCCTTCGGCCCGGCTAGCAAAAGGGCCCGGCCCACTTCTCTGCGCGCGCGCTGCCCTCACCCAGGCCGCAACCTAGGCCTGGGCCGGCAAAGTCGCGTGGCGCGCTCGCCCGCCTGGGCCGCGAGTCGGCCCGATCGATCTCGGCCGCTCGTCTGCATCGGACGGCTGCGCGCGCATGTCGGTCGAACAAAAACGCCGCCACGGCCGTCTGACTCGAAACCCTAGCTCATTCGACTCCTTTCTTTCTCTCTCTCAGCCGCTCTCCTTCCTCAGCGTAGGCATCAGCAACCGAGCGATGAGCACAAGCGAGAGCGAGCAGATGACTCGGTGCCGTCGTCGGCCCCCTCGCCGGCGAGCGCGCTTCCTAGCGGGTGAGCATGCCGCCATCGAGCGGCCTAGCTGCGGCGCTTCTTTGGCCAGAGCCCGGCGAGCAGCGCCCCCGGCTCGGCCTTCTTTTCCCCGTGCGTCGTCGAGGCAGTAGCGCTATGCAGCGGCGAGGTAGGCCTCCCCTTCCCCTTCGGATTTGCTTCTATGTTTGTGTTCTCGGATTCAACCGATTGGGGATGGGGTCAAAAATTAGGGTTAGGGTTTTGGAATGGGCACTGTTCTTCTTCCCCAGTTGATTGCTAGTTTAGGGTTTGGTTTAGACTTGAAGCCGAGCCCTCCTTCTCTTCTTTCTTTCACCCAGTTAGGGTTAGGGTTAGGGAAAACCCTAGTCTGCTCAGATCCAAAGGGATCTAATTCGATTCTTTTCTTTTCTAGTCTAATTCTGGACCCTGTCGTGATCTACACCTAGCAAAACGGCTCCGATACCATTGTTATACCGATAGGATCACTAAGAGCATAGATCTAGCCGGGTTCTTGCTGTTGAATAGAATCATAAATCCTAGATCATCTACTAGTGCAGTAACAGTAGGTAGAACGAGAGAAAAGGGAGGGGTAGAAGATGGACGTGTCAAACCTGACACCGCAGTGTAGGAGGATCCGCTCGCGTCCGCTATGGAGTCGGTGTCTGCGCTAGGGCAGCGACGGTCGGTGAAGACGGCGTCGGTGATGTGCGGTGGCGACCGGCGGTGAAGGCAATGGAGTCTGGTGGCGGCGCGACTGGTGGTCAAACCGGACATCGCAGTGGAGGAGGATCCGCTCGCGTCTGCCATGGAGTCAGTGTCTATGCTAGGGCAGCGACGGTCGGTGAAGACGGTGTCGGTGATGCGCGGTGGCGACCGGCGGTGAAGGCAGTGGAGTCCGGTGGCGGCGCGGCTGGTGGCTTCCCGTCACTGGCTGCACGCCCTCTAGATCAGATTAGGGTTTGTCGGTGCGGAGCTCGGCTCAGGCGAACCTCGTGACTTGAGCCGCCGGCCCCAAATCTATTTATTACGTAGTGTGACAGGGGCCCTCCAGCCATAGTGGGTTGGGCGCCCCCGATCAGGGCGCGGATCAAAGGCCCAACTGGACCGTTGGGCCCAGTTTGGGATTGAGATCAATCTAACACCTGCAACACCAAAAGATTTGATCGCGGCGATGGCGATGGCGATGGCGAAGGCGGCGAGCAGTGGCGCGGTGAAGGACTGGACACGCATATGGCAATCTCGTGTACTTCCGGTGTTGTGGGCTTAGATGGGCCACCGTGACCTACCCATATGGCCTGCTAGATGAGTTCTGGGAGCTTCACCGTTGGATGCTAACGGACGACACAGATACGATTACTGCAGAGAAGAGTTGATGTGCACGACTGCAAAGAATCTCATTCCAGTGTGAAATAGGCTATAATAATGTTGAAAATAATCAACTTTGATGAAGGCGTCTTGGGAGAGACGAGGAACAGAGAAAAGATAGAGAGCAAAGAGGTTACACTAACATGTGAGCCTCATCTAGTCACATCCGTGTCATCTCTCAATCGGCATGTCACGTAGGATAGCGGGTTGGACAAGCACATGTGATGAGATCGATACAAAACAAATTTATGGATCTAAAAATAAGAAAAACGAGGGTTTGCCACCAGGATGTCACTGTTCTGTAAGTGTGGGGATCCTAGTAAATTTCACTCTTTTGTAAGGAAAAAAATTATTAAAATTAAAGATAATTATGTCGAGTTCATAAAAACATCCTGAAATCATTCCTAACCACCACATATTGAAATGCATATAGCCTACAAAGTTTTAAACAAAAGCTTGCACACTCTAATAGTAATCAATCCGAACACTAGATTATCACCTATGTCAATGTGCCTAGGAAACACATCGAGGCCACCTGCGCCAATTGCTAACATGCCGCTATAACCAAATCGTAGGATTGCTAACATGCCGATATAACCAAATCCTAGAAAGCCGACTTGTGTATAGGAATAAAGCTAATGAAATAGTTGTAAAAAATAAGCTCCAAAGAAGAAGACACACATTTTCTTTCTTATGCAAAATATCACTCCCGTGTACCCGTAATAATGACAAATAATTTCCATCCGCTCCAAATAAGGGGATGTTTGGATCACCTAACAGCTCCTAAATTTAGTCCTCATTTAGTCACTTTTACCCAAACACTATGATTAAATGGGACTAAAAAGTGCATTAGCCAACTAGTCGTCCATGTGTTGCTAAGTAGGACTAAAGCCCACCTTTTAATTAGGCTGCCTCACCTTTTAGGCCCTTATGATCCAAACACCCTGACTAAAACATCTCTTTTAGTCACTTTTAGTCCACCAAATTAAATAGGGGTGACTAAAAAATTTAGGAGCTGGCTTAGGTGACTAAACTTTAGGAGTTATGAACCAAACACGCCATAAGACTAACGACTTTAAAAATAGAGAGAGTATTAGTTAGGAGGTAAATTATTCTTCTCATGCCAGTTGGCTTCCCGAGTATGTGCTATCTTGACCAGCATTCAGTACGGACAATGAAACCCTAGAGAGACTAGATTCCTAGTAGAGTATTGAGAAACTGATACTGCGCTGGCAGCCTCCCTGGAGCTCTCCCACTCTCTCTATATATACAGGCGCCTAAACAATCTCTAGGCGAAAACTTCGCTGTCATTTCAGACAATTTCACCCAGTTAGCTTATTAGAGCCTCGCTGATTTTGATCTGTCCTTTGTACAGATTCTGCTGCGCCTTGCTAAACTCTCGTCTCTAGTGGATAATTCTCTCTTCTCTCCAGTTTCTTCAACCTTGATGTTATCGTTCAGATCCAGCTGAAGTCCCTGGCTCCCTACCTAGTTTGGATCGATCTGTGTGCTTCAGATCCCCAGCCGCTTATCATGAAAGAAGTCAGTGTTGTCATGTGCGGCATCATCAGGATTCACACCGGGGTAAAAACAGTTGGGTGGGTGTACCCATGCACATATATGTTGGTCTGGCTCCATCTGCTGCTTGCGTGAGAATCCTGATGCTGCTGCATTGGAGAACAAGTGACTGAACTAGCTAGTTGATTTTGATGCGTGAGAATATATATCCACAGGCTTATTACGTATCTGTTATGATATTGTATGAGCAAGCTAAGTGAACACTGATCCAACTTAAGTGGTCAAGCATATATAGTTCAGTCAGATTCAGGTATTGGTTTTTCTTTTTCTAGTTTATGCATTTCTGGTACCTCGCTCATAACAAGAAGAGAATTAGTTCTTAATACTATTCTTGAAACACGTTGAAAGAGGTACTAAAATTGTTCTTCGACAGGTATCAAAATTTATTACTCAAAATATAAGACGGTTCAGCTTTTGTGACTGTGTATTTAGATATAATGTATACATTTGCGATGTATCTAAAAAACCAAGTCGTCTTATAATTTGGAATGGAGAAAGTACAAACCAAAGTTGTGCCCTGTTCGTTTCTCTTATAATCCGTACTTTTCAGCTTATTTTTTTAGCCGGAACAGTATTTTTCTCTCACAACAAATCAGCTGGAACAGTGTTTCGGCTTGTTTTTCAGCGAAGCGAACGGGGCTATAATGAGTTGTAATAAGTTTTAGTAGTCTTAATCAATAATTAGTTATACATCCCATGCTATAATCAGTTGTACATCTTACTACCACCTTTCTAAAGATAGCCAGAAACCTCTAATGCGAATGTAAGGCATGATGATTGTTGGATGGTATTACGTGTACACAAATCTTAACGTACTGATTCTGTTTACATCTGTATGAGCTACTATGCGACAACAAAAAGGGCCAGGCACAACTATAGCTCAAACAAAAAGAGAAGAAACTAAAAATCAAAGAATTCTTGGGGCTGGATATTTGAGACTCTAGGGATTCATGGAGTTAAAGCTTGATATACACAAAAGAGTATTTAGGCGAGTAATCACCAGTAGAGAAACGACTTTTGATCCACTTCGAAATTTGGCTTTAGTCCCGGTATTTTTCGTGCCCGGGACTAGAGAAACCTTTAGTCCCGTTTGGTAGCTCTAACCGGGACTAAAAGTCTCTGCCCAACGGCTACTGCGGCAGGTTTTTGCTGCAGGGGACCTTTAGTCCCGGTTGGAGCTACCAACCGGGACTAAATGTTAACTTTTACTCCTAGTTGGTCCCTCCAACCGGGAGTAAAAGTCTACTTCCGGCTGGAGGCTCTGTCCGGGATTAGAAAGGGACCTTTAGTCCCGGTTGCTGTCTCCAGTCGGGACTAAAGATCCCCTCCTATATACCCCTTCTTCCTCCTCGAGCCCGAGCCACTTCAAGCTCAGTGTTCTTGCTTCATCGTCGGCCTCTCTTCTTCCTCATCGTCGGAAAACAAAAGATTTACGTTAAAATGATGTGAAAACAAATTTCCAATCGAAAACAAAAGTTTTAATGATTTAAATTAAACACTACATTTTTGCATTAACGAAATAGTAATTATTAATGACATTATGTTTCAATATTTATAAGAAAAAATAAAAAACTTTAGGTCACATAATTTTTCTGTGTGCAATAAAGCAAAAGTAAATCAATATTCTTTTAAAACAATTTTATGCCTTGTATTTAATTTACTGTGCAATTAACAAGACTTTAACATTTTATAGAAAGAAATATATAAAAAAAACAAATGGAGCTTGAAACGGCCGGGAAGTGAAACTGCAGCCCAACTTTAGTCCCGGGTAGATCTACCACCCGGACAAAAGGTGGGCCGCATTTTTTGGGGCCCACCAAAATACACCATTAGTCCCGGTTGGTAATACCGGCCGGGACTAAAGGTATGGTATTACCAGCCGGGACTAAAGGTCTTTTCGTCCCGGGCGTTTACAGGAGCCGGGACTAAAAGTCCCTCCCCTATATAAGGCGACCGTTTCTTCTTTCTCCTCACTGTCGATGCGGGACCCATGGGATACACCGCAAGGAAGAGAGGAGATCTAGTTTGATTAGGATTCCTTCCATGTAATCCTAGTAGTAATACTACCCTGTAATTCTACTAGGACTCTACATTGTAAACCGACTAGGACTCTGGCCTTCTGACTATATAAAGGAGGGCGGAGTTCCTAGAGAAGGGACAGAGACAACACAACACTTTACAATCAATCCAACGCAAAAGGCTAACGTCGACTGGACGTAGGGCTATTATTCGATCACGGTCGAGGGCCCGAACCAGGATAAATCGACTGTCTCTTGCGTTAACCGTCGAGTTCTGCATTCGCTGAAGCCCGAACAAACTGCCCCGGGTACCCCCGTGGCAGGCTATCGGTGGTAAAACATCGACAGCTGGCGCGCCAGGTAGGGGCTTTCGGCGCAATTGCGTTCGAGAGCTCGATGGACCTCAAGATCAACTTTCGCCGCAACTCTCGTCGGCCCTCGTCGACAACTCGCTGCGGCTTTCATCGGCTCTGGTCGACAACTCACCGTGCTCACTGAGGCATCATTTGTCCAGAAGCAAACAAGGATCACCATCCGAACTACAATGACATGCAAGCCATGCAAAGCCGTCGTGAATTGCATGTACTCGTACTCAAGACCTGCAGCTGCTCAAACGGCACGAACCAAGTAGATCTAACTCGGGCTCGGTCCGGCTACATCAACTCGTCCAGCTACATCAGGTCGCTGTAAGCCTTGACCACACACGATGGATCGTGCCGATCACGACCTGCATCAACATCCAGATTGACCAGCCTGTCCAAGGGTCAAACGTATCTCACGTGAAGCACGTCAGATCCGACTACGCCAGGGCCGACTCCGACTCTGTCCCACCGAGTCCCACTACGCCGGGGCCGAGTCCGTCCCCTTTCCGCCGAGTTCGACTACAGTGCCGACTCCGACTTGGCTCCATATCAGAACTTACAAGTGCAGCAGTCCCGCGTCATCAAGTCCACCACGTCGAGGAGAGCATTGAGACATGCAAACTACCAAAATTTGCATGTACTCACGAGGCGCACATGTACAAACAAGCTACAGCACCATGCGTGCTTCGTGATCCAACGAGCAAGCAACAACCGACTACTCGGCTGCGGCAACCGACTACTTGTCCACGATGACCGACTACTCGGCCACCAAGGTCAAGATGACGCCCGGGGGCTTATCACTTCACAGCACGCCGACTACTCCACGCGGCCGTCAATCAAGCTAAGTCATGGTTTAATATTTTTTCAAATATTCTTTAATCATCATATATCTCCGGATATTATCCATATGTCTCCGCGGCTCTACTACAGTTGCATCCCTGACTACTAAAGTCTTCTCTTAACGGTTGTTAATTTATCTGGGTTGCTGAGGCCTTAATCCGTGAAGCCTACTCGCCGAAAAGGTGCGAGAGGTGTTTAAACGTAACAGGCTACCTATCTAGAGAAATTACATAGCCTAGTAAGAGCAAGACGCGAAAAAATTTAATATGCATTTTATAATGTCTTCTCTTAATGGTTGTTAATTTACCTGGGTTGCTAAGGCCTTAATCTATGAAGCCTACTCGCCGGAAAGGTGCGAGAGGTGTTTAAACGTAACAGGCTACCTACCTAGGGAAATTACATAGCCTAATAAGAGCAAGACGCGAAAAAATTTAATATGCATTTTATAATACTGGGACATACTTCCAACTTGATATCTTGTATATCAATTATTACATACTTTCGTATGATTACTTTGCAGGGAACCATTTTCTGGACCTCGTCATCAAATAAGAAGCTCGCCCACCGCTGGCTGCCTTACTTGGCAAGATCCTACATATCCTCAGAAGAGGTTTTCAGTTCTTTGAACAACTCAGATTCAAGACCCTCCAACTTTTTGTTCCAAATAGCAAGAGGCTCGGGGGCTACACTCAGTGAGTGCACTTTTTCTTCAAAAAAGCGCACATCACTCTCAAAAAAGCACACACCACCCGAAGATCCCAAGAAGCGCTATATGGTTTCACTCAAGAAAGCACTCGGGCGACGCTTGTTCCTGCTCGGCAAGACCTGGAGGAACAAGACAAGGCTTCCGGAGTTCAACTATGAAGTGCTCGGGGGCTTGTCGATGCGGGACCCATGGGATACACCGCAAGGAAGAGAGGAGATCTAGTTTGATTAGGATTCCTCCCATATAATCCTAGTAGTAATACTACCCTGTAATCCTACTAGGACTCTACATTGTAAATCGACTATGACTCTGGCCTCTTGACTATATAAAGGAGGGCGGAGTTCCTGTAGAAGGGACAGAGATAACACAACACTTTACAATCAATCCAACGCAAAAGGCTAACGCCGACTGGACGTAGGGCTATTACTCGATCACGGTCGAGGGCCCGAACCAGGATAAATCGACTGTCTCTTGCGTTAACCGTCGAGTTCTGCATACGCTGAAGCCCAAACAAACTGCCCCGGGTACCCCCGTGGCAGGCTATCGGTGGTGAAACATCAACACTCACTCTTTGTCTTCGTCGCCCATTGCCACTGCCGCCACCGCCGCCCTCATCACCGTCGCCCGTGGCCACCTCATTGTTCTCGACTGCGCGTGCGCCTCTTCGACACCCACGACTCCCTCTGCACCGCCGCCTCCAGGGACGGCTCCATGCACCTCTTCGACGCCACGTGGCTCCCGCCGCCGCAGAACCCCATGCGCCTCCTCCGCGAGCACGTGCGGGAGGTGCACGGCCTCGACTGGAACCCGAACGTCGGGCGCCCCGCGCGCCACTAACACCACCGGCCTTGACTGGAACCCCAACACCGGCCGCCCCGCGCGCCACCAACGCCGTCGGCCCCAACGTACACGCGCCACCTTTAGCAGCGTAGAATGCGTATTCGAAAACCTATTCGAAAACCAAAACGAATCATCAATTGAAAATAGAAACAAAAAAAAGAAAAAAACTTTTAGTCCCGGTTGGTAATGTGGCCAGGCCGGGAGGCCTCTTTAGCCCCGGTTGGTATTACCAACCGGGACTAAAGGAGGGGCCCTTTAGTCCCGGATTCGTGCTCCCGGTTGGGAAACCGGGACTGAAAGGGTTTCCCAACAGGAAGTACAGCTTGTTTCTGTACTAGTGAATGTTTTGCACTTTATACTAAAATTGATATGTAATATAGTTTATTTAGCTTAGTTACAAGAATTAGATCTGACATGGAACTTGGAGTTGTCAAAAAAAATATTTATCACTTTATCAGTCATTTATATAGTACTCCGCCATCAATTGTAAAATATTAGTGGTTCTGATTTTTCTAGATATATAGATTAAACCTAAAACATAATTGATTATAGCACCCGATTTTAAGGACAAAACCATATACACATATGTGAACCCAGGAAGTCAAATTTCACATATAGCTAAAAATAAAGGTAATATCAATAGACAATGCTTAATATATAACATACTTAGTATAAACAATATAACCTTAGATAGCAAACAGCGGAAAGACAACTCCGAAATTCAGGCGAAGACTCCAATTCCATAGGGACAACTGACTGGTTAATCACAAACCTAATTCCTCCAAACTCTAGCAATCTGGTACCCATCCGGGATTTTTCTAAAGTATTAAAAAATAAAGCAAGCATAAGTACATGTCGTACTCAACAAATATAACATGGGGTTTATGAGGTTTAAAAAGCTGACACTGGTTTAACTACAATTAGCTTTTAATGAGTCATCTTTTAGCAATTGCGTGGCAATAAGTTTATTCAAAAGCCCATATAAACACATGATTAGGTAAACATGAATAATGAATACCATAAACAGTAATCATTAGTGAGCATCTTTATCATTAGTATCATCAGTGTTCATCATCTATTCTATAAGGGTCCAAGGCCGCTCGTGACCGTGAGCACGGCTGATATACTAGTTTTACACTATGCAGAGGTTGTACACTTTCACTGTGAGTCGTGATTTACCCTTTCGCCCAAAGCGGCCAACCTCTTGACCCATTACCAAGGAAGGTCGGCAGGGTTCACTATAAAGCCTTTTAAAGGTTCGTCTAACAAGTTAGAGCCGCTAAGGTTTCCCCATCAATAAGCATGAACCCCCTCCAAAGAGTGACTAACAAAATACCAAGAAATCAAAGTACACCCTCTTAGCAGGCCGAGATCATACCTGTCGGAGCCCCTCTTGCGCCATAAGGGTAACCACTAACAAGCTAAAAAAGGTCCTCATACTGAGCTAAAGCCAGAGTCATGTAGCCCTCATAGTTGTACTGTAAGTCCCAGATGTTTGCTTACAGATAAGTCCTTAGGGAGAGGAATCTAAAGCATTTAGAAAGTAGCTCAACACTCCAGCCCCCTTTTTCCAAGTTGCTAAAAAGTCATGTTTTAATGTTTAGTGCATATACCATTAGTCAAGTTACAAGATCATGGCTTTAGTTTGAGTACTAGCATAATACTACCCAATGCAATACCCCATAGGTAACAAGGTATACGTTCAATTCTAGGGAATCCCTATTAGGGTGACACATGCAATATGAATTAAATGTACTAAAGTTGATAGGAAATAAGGATGATCCCATGCTATACTTGCCTTAAACTCTGATCCTTCTTCTAGTCTAAAGCTTCAAAGATCTGCTTCTTGATTCACCACGTATAGCTCACCGACTGAACAAGATCATAAAGTACCACACAAGCATCCATGCAATCATACATGAAGCAAATAATAGAACTAAATTAGAATAGTACACCAATAATATGAAATAGCAAGTAAAAAGGTTTTAAAGATGTTCTACATGTTGCTACGAACACACAGCCATGAGAAACACACTAATCGAAGCTATAACGAAGAAGTTATGCATTAAACAAGATTTTCTTTAATAAAATAATAGATTAAATTTAACCTTAAATTTCAAAAGTTGAAAACATGTTTAATAGTAAGATAAACATGTGCACTACACAATTACGAATTTAACGCAACTTGAATGGATCAAATCGGAGCTAAAACATAGATTTTATGACTAAAAGAAGATTAGCGGCACTTCTGTAAATAGCTGGAACTTGATTTTAGAATTTAAATTAATAAAATCAGATTTTAAACTGAGCTTGGGATGGAGGGTATGATAAAGAAGAAGAACAGGGGTTCTTTAGAAAAAGTGCAGTGACGGCGGGTTCTATTACGCGAACTGTAGGGGCTCTTTTGAAAGATTGCTGGCCGAAGGGGTACGGTTGGATTTAAGTCGTCCGATTGAGATTGGACAGATGGGAGGGGCATGGCGTGGCCGGCCGGCCGGAACAGGACCGAGCTCGGCGGCGCCATGACCGAAAATCAAGCAAGCTCACCGGCTTAGTTGCATCTAGGACTACGGGCTATGGCAGGGCGAACCAAAGACACCGGGAGATAGAGAAGGAAGTGGCGATGTCGGCTAGGTGGCTTACCGGAGTGCGGAGCGACGTAGAGTGGCACGGTGCACGGCGAAGCGGGCGACTCGTCGACGGCTAGGGTTCTGCGGCTCATCGTCGATTCGGCGAGGCTACAGCTATGCTGATGGTTACGCGGGGTAGCGGCGCGGTGCGGGCGGCTGCTATTTATGGCCCGAGGAGCAACGTGGGGCACAAGGCAAGGACGAGGCGTGATCGGAGCGGAGTCGGAGTCGGCGGCGGCGGAGAGTCCGGCTTGGTCACACGCGAGGAAGAAGAAACCAAGTCAGAGAAGAAGGCGCTGACCAGTGGGGTACGCCTGTCAGCGAGGGAGAGAGAACGGCACGGGCGCGCTGCGGGAGGGAATGGGTCGCTGCGGAGGTATGGGCCGGCCTGCTGCAGGGGAGAAGCGGGAACGACGCGGCGCTGTGCTTTGGCGACGCTGGGCCAGTGCGCGCAGTGGGCCGGCGGTGTGAGCGCGCTGGGCCGAGGGAAGAGAAGCGGGAATGTCTCGCGACTCTGCTGGGCCGGCCCATGGCTGGTACGTAGGGAAAGCTAGCAGGCCAGCGGGGAAAGGAAAACCGGGAGCAGGCCGTATGGGCCGAGGGGAGAAGGAAGAGAGTGAGGTTTGCTCTTTTTTTCTAAGTTCTATTTTCAAATCCATTTTCAAACCATTTCAAAATTATTTGAAATTATTTTGAATTTTGGACAAAACCACTCATCACAAAAAATAAGTATGCAACAGCGTGAATGAACAAAAATGTTGCTAAATTCCTATGATAAATTTTAATTTAATGAAAATTATTATTTCCTATGTTTTTATGAGCACAAAAATACCAAATTAAATATTTTTAACCCTATTTAAAAAAAGCAATTTTTAGGGTGTTATATGGATGTCAAGGTATTTTGCAAAAGATATGTATCTAAAAGCAGAACAACTTATATGCCCCATTTAGATTGTAGGAATTTTTTCTATTTACTACGTTTTTTCTATGAAAATAAACCGATTCCTGCTAAATTCCTGTACAATTCCTACGAAATTGGTACGTTTCTAGCCATAGTCTGCAACCGAGGAAGTAGTGCCCTGAACGGTACAGGGGTGTTCGGCCTGGGTCTCCTCACTTTATCGGTTATGTCACCAACACCTCATGAACGTTTGTCCTTATTATTTAGACGTCTGTGATCAGGACCTGCTAGATTTGATTTATATGGCAGGCTGATCCAGCTACCGCGCAATCGCAGGCTTGTGTCATTGCTATCTCAATTAATGATTTGCCTGCAGGAGGATATCTGAGATGTTGCAGGTTTTTTATTAGATCTGTTGTAGGGGAGACAATACAATGCAAGATGTCACATGTATGTGTTTTCTTATAGGAGAATTTTTATTCTGGTCTTTGCAAAACTTCAGCATATAACCAATCTTAATTACACTTTGAGCCCCTGACTATTTTAAAGAAACCAAACTAGTTAAAGTGCAAAGCCTCCTTAACGAAGACAGGGGTGGCGGGCGGCAGCAGGGCATTCCGAGGAAGAAGAAGATAGGAAGAAAAAAAATCAGGTGTTCGAAGAGCCTAAAACAACGAGTGTTGTATAGACAGATTCTTCTAGAATATTCATCTCCATGGAGCCGGCGACCATTCTCTCTAGATCTTTTTAGTGGAGAATGGTGTGAGGGTAATTATCTCTCGCCACTAGGGTAAATAGCCTTCTTCCGCCATCTAGAGGCAGCTGTGCCACCCTTTGGAATTGTTGGACGGCCAGGGCGCCTGTTGGATAATTACAGTATTTATTTTTATTTATTAAGTATTTGCATGACAAGAGAATAAAAGACTAGTTCATAAAAGAGCATCAGTCCTACGACGTGTGTGAATACAATGATCATTCAATGCCATGTATACGTGCAATTGTACATACCCTCATGTTAGCAAAGCATGGTGGCTCTAGAGTTGATCCTGTGATGGGTAAGGAATTGAATACGTACAGTACACCGCCATCAGCTTTCCAAATTTGTTTGCTTATAATTTCTTTGACTGTCAGGCTTACTCGGTTAAATAGCCCACTTAGCTCAACATGCCTTTTAGTGGCAGCAAAAGCCTCGAATGCTATTAGCCCATCAGTGGTAAGTCGGTGATAGGCCCTCTTCCCACTCATTTATCATGCAGATTTCAGCCCAGGAGCTGCACATGAACGGATGGACCAAGTCTCCTGTACATGGGCCTAATACACCAAGCAGTTAACCCACTTTGTTGTTCATATATATGCCATGGCGTCAGCGTCACCGTGACTTGTGTGGTCACCGAGGTACGGGACTAACTAAGCTATGCGTCTAGCCTTTTGAAAAAATAACCAAGAACCGCTTATTAGGCTTTGTTTTGATGTCGTCAGATTTACCTCAATCCACATATGTTGGAGTTTAAATTCCAACCCAATCCACTAGATGATGCAAGCCTTGTTTGGATGTATGTGTATCCACCACAATCCACGTGTGTTGGAGTGGATTGGAATGAAACTTAATTTCATTTCACTCCAATCCACTCAATACATCTAGGTTGAGATGAATACATGCACATCCAAATAAGGCATTAGGTGGAAAATTTGGAATTTGACGGTAATTTGGATTGTGTGTGTTCATTAGCTTGTGGAAAAGAACCGAAGAGGAAGACGTTTGGATGTCAAAAGTAGTAGCTAATATTCCTTCAAAATTGGGAGGTTACTTTTGTAGCCTATGAAATTTTCTATGATCAAATCCTACAATCTAAGCATCATTCTTAGGATTTTTTTCATATTGCAATCCCCTTTTTTCTTCTCTATGCTTTTGTCCAAATAGACTCTTAGTTTGTCGAATATTTATTATTTGGTTGTCATGTTGCGAGATTTCTTCTGAGAGTCTGCTTGCCATTTGGTTTGCAACCACCAAAAGATGTATCTGAGATAGCCAGATAGGGGTGCGGTATGCATAAGTAGACTAGCACTTGCACTCTCAAATTTGCATCAGAGCAAGTGCAATGTAGAAAAAATAGATTTTTTAGTAAAAACTATGCGCATATTCACCGGAGATTGGCCGCCGTGGCCGTGGCCACGGAACTCCAGCAAGACTCTACCGCGCCCGCAGCGGCCTCCTTCTCCCCTTTGTCCCCCTGCCGTCGTCATGGCCATGGGTGCCCCTGCCCCAACCTAGCCTAGCAGCCTCTACCGCCACCAGAACCCTAACGCTGCCCGCCCGCTGTCCCCCACTATATGACCGTCCTACCTTTCCCGAGCCCCTTCTAAGGCCACCAAATTTGGAGAAGAAGAGAGGGAGAGGCCGGAGATGGAGAAGAGAAAGTTCGAGTGTTTTGTATTTGCTCCAAAACACTCTATTGTTCTATAGCTTTTCTCTTCTAGAAATTGGAGTTCCGATGTTTAGAAGGAAGTCTACATAGTGTAGCACTCCCAAATAATATCTTTTTTTGCGAAAGGGTTTGTAGCCTACTGGTTCCTCAGATCCTGGGTTTGACTTCCTGTGGGAGCAATTATTTTTGGATTTAACGACATTTGTGATTTTCGTGGTAGGCGATATTCCCGTCGACAACAAGGCATCTATGGTGACTTTGTCAATCTTGAGGATTTATCGGCTCAGTCTTCGAAGATGCTTATAGGGGTAGTGTTTGTGTGCGTGTGTTCATAGGGGTCAGCGTGCGTGCATTGTGAGTGTCTGTGTTGTACTGTGTAATTATTAAAAAAATAATATCCTTAGACTATGACACCCAAAATATAAGACCTATTCAACATTTTGGGTAGTGCTACAGGCAAAGGGTTCAATACCTATTTTTGGTCTTCTCTAACAACAGATCCAAAAGAGAATCATTTCTGCAAAATAGTTTTTTAGGAGAGAGAGGATGCTCATATTTGGTCATGCCTCTCTCCTGCCACCCAAAATAGGTACCCCGTATAGATACTCTGTTGAAGACATATTTTGGATTTAGGTGATGTAATAGGTCTTATGTTGGAGGTAGTCTTATATATAAGTAGGAGAATACCCCGTGCGTTGCTGCGGGAATTCCAGATAATTTAAAAAGAAATTCGACTATTTATATTTATAGTGATATGAATGAAACTATCTTAAATTAATTTTGGTGAATAGTTTGACACATCGATGTGATGTATATATGTTAGTGGATGAAGAGATAACTATCATAATTACATGTGCTAGTTGGCTATAATTGCAAGTTCTAGTAAATTATTGATATGGATAGGTTATATGTTGAGAGAAATCTCTAATGAGGTTTAGCTTTAAAAGAGTATAAGATTCAACAATTCCAAGGGCATCTACTACAGCTTTCAAAATCGTCTTATTTGGTCTGGCCCAGCCTGCTTGCGGAACAGGAGGTTCCTTTGATCCATTTTTTCTGTACTTTATGGGCCTAAATATAGTAGGCCTGCTTAGGTTACAGTTTGTGACAGGTAACCCATGGTTTTGCTGACCACTCCATCGTTTCCTTCTTTCTAACCCATCAACTTCCAACTACATTAAAAAAGGATCTCATTCAAAAGTGAAAAAACATATCTCAACTTTGAAATGCTGATTTTTTATGGAGTACATATCAACTACTAATTTAGTTTTACACAATTTTGTTCCTACCCACTCAATGTCAAGCCCTCGTATTACCCTATCAGGCTCAAGGTGCAGAATGACTGGGTTTGCTTGTTCGGGCTATCAAGTAATGTGTCATCTTTAAAGGTTCAAAAATATTTTCTTTATAACTCAGGGTGTCAACTAGATGTAAAATTGCAAACTAAGCTGGTTAAGTTATTTGTGGTGAAATCTGTTCATCATTTTCACGTTTTTCTAGATGTATTTTAGAAATTAATGACGTTTCCGTCTTTAAATTATAAATGACGTGTCCGTCTACAATGACTTTTTAAATCTCAAGATCTACTAGTCTTTCAATTATAAAGGTAGCGAGCGTGCGTGCATTTACATGTGTGAGTGTACGTATGTGCGCGTTTGTATTTGTACTGTTTTTCTAGATGTGAAATCAGTTGGTAATCTGGGTAAAATCTGGATGATAAATGTATTTGAACCTGCTGGAGCGATGCCTTTTGGAAAAGTAGGCAAATCATGTCGTTAGGAGGCAGATGATGATTTGTATGGCCGCTTTCTAGAAATTCTCAAGGGCCCCTCTTGGATTTTGTGAGTGCCAATGATGAATTGCTTTATAGCTTGAAAGAGAATATTGTGAGTGCCAATCATGAAGTTGTGGCCACACAAGGTAAGTTTAAAAGAGAATATTTTTCCGCCATCAAATCATCTTATTACATATATATAATTTTAGGCTTTAGGATCCCCACAACTTGCAGCGCCGCACTGCCCTATAACAGTTAACAGAGTATATGAAGCACATGACTGAATAGCTCAACAGTATGTCATTCTGACTCTATTGAGGGCATGAGTCCAACTCTAATTAAAGTTTTACGCATTATCTACGTGGAATTTGCACCACATATTTATATTTTTAAATATGAATCATGTAAAATGAGCATAGGAGCGATTTCTCCTAGCCGGACTGTTGTAGTTAGTCATCCATATAAAAAATACCATTCTTGATGTTTTTAATGGTTTGTTTGTCTCTATATGCAAGAATTATATTAGTATATAAGCTCCGATTGGTTCATCAGTTTTAAAAATTCAAAAGGCATTTCCTGTGTTAATTACCATGATATACATGTCTCTGTGACCAAAATGTTGCCCTTTCCTCAACAAACCGAAAACTGGTTTCTGGATTTGATGAGAGAAGAAATAAAAAGTCTCTCCAAAACCTACTTGTATCAAGCTATACATCATAATATATGAGGCTGTGATGAATTTCACATTTCGTAGTTGAGAAGCATCCATCACATATTCCGCATCAACTTTTGCTGTCGTTATACAGCGTATGTAGGCATGATTAGCTAGTGCTGTTGGTCCCGCCAGGAATTAAATAAATAAACAAGATGTGACGTATATATCTTAATATATGGAATCTTTGCAACAAAGTATGACAGGAACCCATGGGCATCACAATATTCATTTTCATGAGATCCCTTATCTACGAAGCCAATAAGATGGATTTTAAATCTGTCATATATCAGTTCCTTGAACGAAGAGGATGAAAAAGATGAAACTCACTTTGGGCTATTTGTATGGCTTATCTGGTTTTGTTAGTTGTGTACTTAGTAGAAACGTGTTGATCAAAAAGCTACTACTAACCCAAAAATAAATATACCATGTTCTGAGGGGTTGGGATAATAATGTAAGACAGCTTTTGACACCCTATGAAATGAGCTTCCAAATTTTCTTATGTGCTTATTATATTTTTTTTCCTTTTGTACCCTTTTTAGGGCACTATGAATGAGGGCCTCCGTGACCTCAACCTCTGATTGAAGTCCTGAAGCTACCTCAAGCGAAAAGCAAGCAAGATCATCAAAACATTGCTTTTTTGCTTATGTTCACAATTTGTTTGTTCTAAAACCTACTATTTGTGAGATCGTGGGCTCTTGAAGCTGCAACGTTTCTTCGTATGGTTGATGTAACCCTGTCATGCACTTCATTAGGGACATACCGAGCTCTGTTTTAAGGGCCTTGCGGCTTGGCAAAACATAATATTTATCTTTCATCTATGTTATTTTTGTTTTTCTACTTTCTCATCTACAACCAGTACATATCATCAGGCTTTTATTATTGAAAGGATAAAGATGCCCAAAAGGGAGGTGAATTGGGCTAATTCTAAAATTCTTTGCAATAAATAAATCATACACTTAGCTCACTTCACCCCTTGTGCCTAGAAAGTGATTCTATTGATCTACCGCACAAAAGTTTAGCACCCTAAGTTCCAATCCTACTCTAGCATGGCAATTCTAAAAATTTAAAGACAAGAATTGAATTGCTCAAATGTAAATGCTTAAAGTAAAGAGAGGAGAAGGAACGCGGCGATGTTTTGCCGAGGTATCGGAGAGTCGCCACTCCCCACTAATCCTCGTTGGAGCACCCGCGCAAGGGTGTAACCCCCCCTTGATCCACGCAAGGATCAAGTGCTCTCTACAGGTTGATTCTTCGACACTCCGTCGCGGTGAATCACCCACAACTGCTCACAACTTGAGTTGGGTCATCCACAAGCTCCATCGAATGATCACCAAACTCCAATCACCGCCAAGCCGTCTAGGTGATGGCAATTACCAAGAGTAACAAGCAAGAACTCTCACTTGACCACAACAAGCCTAATGAGAACGGTGGATGCACACTTGCTACTCTCTTTTCACTAATGAGGGCTTAATCTTAGATTCTCAACTCTCAATCACCTAATTAGGGCTCTTGCTCTCCTTGGCACTCTCAAGGGTGTTTCTCTGCTGTTGAAATGGGCAAGAGTGATCCTTTGAGTGAATAGAGGAAGTATTTATAACCCCTCATTCAAAACGAACCGTTATGTGCCTCTGCGGGGTGACCGGACGCTTCGGTCAGTTCTCCCCATCACTGAGCCGTTAAGTTGTGACCGGACTCAGACCTGCGTCCGGTCAGAACTGACCGGACGCGTCCAGTCACGAAAACTGCTCTCTAGAACCTTACTGATGTTGACCAGACTCTAGCAGCCAGCGTCCGGTCACTTTGCTGCTCAGCATCCGGTCAGTAGCTGAAACCTGACCAGCGTCTAGTCAGCACTGACCAGACGCGTCTAATCAGGATTCTCCCTCTCTGGAACCTTACTGGAGTTGACCAGACTCTGGCACCCAACGTCCGGTCACATTTCACTCAACGTCCGGTCGCATCCAAACGACTTCACCTTGATCAAATGAACTGACCGGACTCTGCGCCAGCGTCCGGTCACACCAGAACCAGCGTCCTATCAACATTTGACCCTCCATTCACTTGTAACTCAAAATCATATGTGAATGAAGTTTGCTCCAATTGATCTTAGGGCTATTTAGGAGCTACCTAGTGCTATATCTGACAAGTGTGCACCACACCTAACCCACTAGACTCACCTAGGTCAAGCTACTAGTCTATACCCCCCTTAATAGTATGACCAAAGGAAAAACAAAGTCCTAAACTACTCTAAGTGTCTCTTCAACGCCAAACGACACTTAGAACTAGTCCATCCTTAACCTTGTCGTCCATCCTTTGAAAACTAAAACGATTTCCATCATAGGGACATGACAACCATGATTGCCCAATCAATTGCCATTACCATGACCTAACTTAATTGCATCTGCAAAACACACGTTAATCATAGTAATCTTGTATTGTCATTAATCACCGAAACCCAACTAGGGGCCTAGATGCTTTCAATTATTCAAGGATTGATTATTTGCTGTTTTTGGCTTGAAAAAACAGACGTGTTCTTCACGAGAAGAACACCCGGTCCCCTCACGAATGCAGAGTTGTTGCTTTGCTTGAAAAGCAGCCATGATTCATTGCGTGAATGCGAGTCCTAAATCTAATCAAGTTTTAGTTTCATTGCAACTGAATTGCAGTTATGCTCAAGCAAAACACACGTTAGTCACAGTAATCTCGTATTGTCATTAATCACCGAAACCCAACTAGGGGCCTAGATGCTTTCAATCTCCCCCTTTTTAGTGATTGATGACAATACAACCTTGAGTATGTAAAAGAGATGAGGATTTCAACATGCTTGGTTCATATAAGCTTTTGACAATATAACAAAAGAGTTAGGCAAGCTTATATGACGCAAGCCAACATGATGTACTCAATGGATATGAAATAAGCATGAGTACAAGAAATAAAGCTCATTTGCATCGGAGTAAAACACGGAAGCAAGCAATATGAGCATAACCAAGTGACATGACATATATAAAGATCAAAGTAGAGAGCACACATGTCACATATCACATAAATATCACATTAATATCACTATCACACGTATGTAGTTCAATGCATGAAAGTAAACATGAATGCATAATAGAGTATCACACATAGAAATCCAAATGTAATAGAAAAGCTCCCCCTTGATATATCACTCCCCCTAAGTCTATCATACTCTATCCTTCTCCCCCTTTGGCGTCAAACACCAAAACCTAAGGGTCGGTCGGTGGGGCTGCAGCGGACGAGTCGGGCGCTGAAGTACGGTGAGCGATCTAGAACTAGGCAACATCATCATCTGATCCTGAACTCTGAGCTGTATGACCCTCTATCACTGGAACTGACGTTGAAGCGGTCTGGGTTGGATCTAGGACTGGTGCGACATGTGACTCTACAAGTATCACTAAGTAGGCAGATCTGATGATGCAACTGAGGAAGGACTAGAGACATGTAGATCTGGTGGTGTGGGCTGCCCTGTCAACTCACTGAAGGTAGCACCAAGGCTCTTGGAAACTAGGGTATCAGTCCACAAGCCTCGACAAAGTCTAAGCCAGTGTGCAGCCCGTATGTAGAGGTGTGAAGGAAAGACCCTGGGCTATCAAAGGCGAGGCAAACCACTAGGACACCTGCTCTATCGATGAAGCAAACTGTGGAGCTGGCTTGTGCCTGACTCTGAAGCCCACTGGGCTATACAACTAGAGTCTGTTAAGTGGTGGCAGGGCTGACTGAGCTGAGGTGTAAGCTGTGGCGGTGGAGCCCCCAGTAGCAGAGACGACATGCTACAATAAATCCAAGTAACTACTACTGCTACATGGCCTGCTGCTATCACTGGAACTCATCCTGTCTAGCCAAACCTGTGCTAGAGCAGCTGCTGTCTCCTAGGCCTGGCAGCTAATCCTGCCTCATCCGCTCAAGTATAGCAAGTAGAGCAGGGTCTGTCGGCGGTAGCTATGGTGGAGCTGAGCTGGAGCCACCGGCCTCACTATCATGTTGCTAAGGAGGCATCCGAGGGATATCCTAGTAGTCATCATCTGAACTATCGCTGGGGTCGCTCTAGACCATACCCTCTGCTGAGCATCTAGCTGCTCCTCCTTTGTCACCGCTATGCCCCTGATGATATCATCCTGCTGGGCTACAGTCTCTGGCACCTCTGGGCGACGACGCGGCTGGCTAGGTGTCGTTGCTGCACTATGGCAGAGCATCTGAGTCATGTTATATGTTGGAACTCTGTAGTAGCTCCTGAATACTCTACCAACATCTCAGGAGGCCTCACTGTAACTGCCCTGTGAATCAAAAAAGTGATCCAGTGAGCATATGGTAGCTGCCTATGACCTCTAAATCCCTCTACAATTGTATCCTCCATCTCAAAAAGAATGAGATCCCATATATCAAATGCAGTCTGCTGGATCAGGGAGTTTAGTAGCCATAGCTGAATGCGAGTCAGTCCCTTGCGATATCCCATCCTCGGTAAGCAGGGTCCTCCTCATGATAGCATCAAGTAGTTTGGCTATAGGAGTAAGATCCCTAGGTGTCCTGCTCGACCCCTCACCGAATGGCTCTGTGAAGCAAGGTCGGATGAGATCTGTGGAAGGCACAAGACCACCGTGAGGGCGTCTAGGAGGCTCTATGTGTCCACAGCAAACCTCATGTAGCCGGATGGGTGACTCCTGAAGCCTGAGTATCTCTCTGACCCTAAAGCTCATCAGCCTATAGTCACGGCCTCGGAATGCAAAGTGTATGAACCTGTGGCCCGAGTAAATATAAAGTGTAGCATAGAACTCACGGACCCATGATGGAACATATCTGCCAGTCCATCCAAGTAAATCTATCAATCCTGGCAAGTAAGAGAGATGAGGGCGGATTTGCTCTCCAGCTGCTGCTATAATGGCCTCAATGGAGCAAACCCTCTGTGATCTAAATGCAACCCCACTATTAAGATATGCATTATAGAAATCCTCCTGCAGTGGTGTATAGAAACCCTCTAAAGCACGCTCATCCCTCCTCGGCGGGAACCAGTCCTCGAACGACACAAACCTGAGCTGCTGCACCTGCTTGGCCGTGGTGGCTCTCAAATCCAGATGAGTCACTGGAGGCAGACCCTGTGGTCTAGGAGGTGGACGAGAACCCCTCCTCTGTGTGAACGGTACAGGGGTGTTCGGCCTGGGTCTCCTCACTTTATCGGTTATGTCACCAACACCTCATGAACGTTTGTCCTTATTATTTAGACGTCTGTGATCAGGACCTGCTAGATTTGATTTATATGGCAGGCTGATCCAGCTACCGCGCAATCGCAGGCTTGTGTCATTGCTATCTCAATTAATGATTTGCCTGCAGGAGGATATCTGAGATGTTGCAGGTTTTTTATTAGATCTGTTGTAGGGGAGACAATACAATGCAAGATGTCACATGTATGTGTTTTCTTATAGGAGAATTTTTATTCTGGTCTTTGCAAAACTTCAGCATATAACCAATCTTAATTACACTTTGAGCCCCTGACTATTTTAAAGAAACCAAACTAGTTAAAGTGCAAAGCCTCCTTAACGAAGACAGGGGTGGCGGGCGGCAGCAGGGCATTCCGAGGAAGAAGAAGATAGGAAGAAAAAAAATCAGGTGTTCGAAGAGCCTAAAACAACGAGTGTTGTATAGACAGATTCTTCTAGAATATTCATCTCCATGGAGCCGGCGACCATTCTCTCTAGATCTTTTTAGTGGAGAATGGTGTGAGGGTAATTATCTCTCGCCACTAGGGTAAATAGCCTTCTTCCGCCATCTAGAGGCAGCTGTGCCACCCTTTGGAATTGTTGGACGGCCAGGGCGCCTGTTGGATAATTACAGTATTTATTTTTATTTATTAAGTATTTGCATGACAAGAGAATAAAAGACTAGTTCATAAAAGAGCATCAGTCCTACGACGTGTGTGAATACAATGATCATTCAATGCCATGTATACGTGCAATTGTACATACCCTCATGTTAGCAAAGCATGGTGGCTCTAGAGTTGATCCTGTGATGGGTAAGGAATTGAATACGTACAGTACACCGCCATCAGCTTTCCAAATTTGTTTGCTTATAATTTCTTTGACTGTCAGGCTTACTCGGTTAAATAGCCCACTTAGCTCAACATGCCTTTTAGTGGCAGCAAAAGCCTCGAATGCTATTAGCCCATCAGTGGTAAGTCGGTGATAGGCCCTCTTCCCACTCATTTATCATGCAGATTTCAGCCCAGGAGCTGCACATGAACGGATGGACCAAGTCTCCTGTACATGGGCCTAATACACCAAGCAGTTAACCCACTTTGTTGTTCATATATATGCCATGGCGTCAGCGTCACCGTGACTTGTGTGGTCACCGAGGTACGGGACTAACTAAGCTATGCGTCTAGCCTTTTGAAAAAATAACCAAGAACCGCTTATTAGGCTTTGTTTTGATGTCGTCAGATTTACCTCAATCCACATATGTTGGAGTTTAAATTCCAACCCAATCCACTAGATGATGCAAGCCTTGTTTGGATGTATGTGTATCCACCACAATCCACGTGTGTTGGAGTGGATTGGAATGAAACTTAATTTCATTTCACTCCAATCCACTCAATACATCTAGGTTGAGATGAATACATGCACATCCAAATAAGGCATTAGGTGGAAAATTTGGAATTTGACGGTAATTTGGATTGTGTGTGTTCATTAGCTTGTGGAAAAGAACCGAAGAGGAAGACGTTTGGATGTCAAAAGTAGTAGCTAATATTCCTTCAAAATTGGGAGGTTACTTTTGTAGCCTATGAAATTTTCTATGATCAAATCCTACAATCTAAGCATCATTCTTAGGATTTTTTTCATATTGCAATCCCCTTTTTTCTTCTCTATGCTTTTGTCCAAATAGACTCTTAGTTTGTCGAATATTTATTATTTGGTTGTCATGTTGCGAGATTTCTTCTGAGAGTCTGCTTGCCATTTGGTTTGCAACCACCAAAAGATGTATCTGAGATAGCCAGATAGGGGTGCGGTATGCATAAGTAGACTAGCACTTGCACTCTCAAATTTGCATCAGAGCAAGTGCAATGTAGAAAAAATAGATTTTTTAGTAAAAACTATGCGCATATTCACCGGAGATTGGCCGCCGTGGCCGTGGCCACGGAACTCCAGCAAGACTCTACCGCGCCCGCAGCGGCCTCCTTCTCCCCTTTGTCCCCCTGCCGTCGTCATGGCCATGGGTGCCCCTGCCCCAACCTAGCCTAGCAGCCTCTACCGCCACCAGAACCCTAACGCTGCCCGCCCGCTGTCCCCCACTATATGACCGTCCTACCTTTCCCGAGCCCCTTCTAAGGCCACCAAATTTGGAGAAGAAGAGAGGGAGAGGCCGGAGATGGAGAAGAGAAAGTTCGAGTGTTTTGTATTTGCTCCAAAACACTCTATTGTTCTATAGCTTTTCTCTTCTAGAAATTGGAGTTCCGATGTTTAGAAGGAAGTCTACATAGTGTAGCACTCCCAAATAATATCTTTTTTTGCGAAAGGGTTTGTAGCCTACTGGTTCCTCAGATCCTGGGTTTGACTTCCTGTGGGAGCAATTATTTTTGGATTTAACGACATTTGTGATTTTCGTGGTAGGCGATATTCCCGTCGACAACAAGGCATCTATGGTGACTTTGTCAATCTTGAGGATTTATCGGCTCAGTCTTCGAAGATGCTTATAGGGGTAGTGTTTGTGTGCGTGTGTTCATAGGGGTCAGCGTGCGTGCATTGTGAGTGTCTGTGTTGTACTGTGTAATTATTAAAAAAATAATATCCTTAGACTATGACACCCAAAATATAAGACCTATTCAACATTTTGGGTAGTGCTACAGGCAAAGGGTTCAATACCTATTTTTGGTCTTCTCTAACAACAGATCCAAAAGAGAATCATTTCTGCAAAATAGTTTTTTAGGAGAGAGAGGATGCTCATATTTGGTCATGCCTCTCTCCTGCCACCCAAAATAGGTACCCCGTATAGATACTCTGTTGAAGACATATTTTGGATTTAGGTGATGTAATAGGTCTTATGTTGGAGGTAGTCTTATATATAAGTAGGAGAATACCCCGTGCGTTGCTGCGGGAATTCCAGATAATTTAAAAAGAAATTCGACTATTTATATTTATAGTGATATGAATGAAACTATCTTAAATTAATTTTGGTGAATAGTTTGACACATCGATGTGATGTATATATGTTAGTGGATGAAGAGATAACTATCATAATTACATGTGCTAGTTGGCTATAATTGCAAGTTCTAGTAAATTATTGATATGGATAGGTTATATGTTGAGAGAAATCTCTAATGAGGTTTAGCTTTAAAAGAGTATAAGATTCAACAATTCCAAGGGCATCTACTACAGCTTTCAAAATCGTCTTATTTGGTCTGGCCCAGCCTGCTTGCGGAACAGGAGGTTCCTTTGATCCATTTTTTCTGTACTTTATGGGCCTAAATATAGTAGGCCTGCTTAGGTTACAGTTTGTGACAGGTAACCCATGGTTTTGCTGACCACTCCATCGTTTCCTTCTTTCTAACCCATCAACTTCCAACTACATTAAAAAAGGATCTCATTCAAAAGTGAAAAAACATATCTCAACTTTGAAATGCTGATTTTTTATGGAGTACATATCAACTACTAATTTAGTTTTACACAATTTTGTTCCTACCCACTCAATGTCAAGCCCTCGTATTACCCTATCAGGCTCAAGGTGCAGAATGACTGGGTTTGCTTGTTCGGGCTATCAAGTAATGTGTCATCTTTAAAGGTTCAAAAATATTTTCTTTATAACTCAGGGTGTCAACTAGATGTAAAATTGCAAACTAAGCTGGTTAAGTTATTTGTGGTGAAATCTGTTCATCATTTTCACGTTTTTCTAGATGTATTTTAGAAATTAATGACGTTTCCGTCTTTAAATTATAAATGACGTGTCCGTCTACAATGACTTTTTAAATCTCAAGATCTACTAGTCTTTCAATTATAAAGGTAGCGAGCGTGCGTGCATTTACATGTGTGAGTGTACGTATGTGCGCGTTTGTATTTGTACTGTTTTTCTAGATGTGAAATCAGTTGGTAATCTGGGTAAAATCTGGATGATAAATGTATTTGAACCTGCTGGAGCGATGCCTTTTGGAAAAGTAGGCAAATCATGTCGTTAGGAGGCAGATGATGATTTGTATGGCCGCTTTCTAGAAATTCTCAAGGGCCCCTCTTGGATTTTGTGAGTGCCAATGATGAATTGCTTTATAGCTTGAAAGAGAATATTGTGAGTGCCAATCATGAAGTTGTGGCCACACAAGGTAAGTTTAAAAGAGAATATTTTTCCGCCATCAAATCATCTTATTACATATATATAATTTTAGGCTTTAGGATCCCCACAACTTGCAGCGCCGCACTGCCCTATAACAGTTAACAGAGTATATGAAGCACATGACTGAATAGCTCAACAGTATGTCATTCTGACTCTATTGAGGGCATGAGTCCAACTCTAATTAAAGTTTTACGCATTATCTACGTGGAATTTGCACCACATATTTATATTTTTAAATATGAATCATGTAAAATGAGCATAGGAGCGATTTCTCCTAGCCGGACTGTTGTAGTTAGTCATCCATATAAAAAATACCATTCTTGATGTTTTTAATGGTTTGTTTGTCTCTATATGCAAGAATTATATTAGTATATAAGCTCCGATTGGTTCATCAGTTTTAAAAATTCAAAAGGCATTTCCTGTGTTAATTACCATGATATACATGTCTCTGTGACCAAAATGTTGCCCTTTCCTCAACAAACCGAAAACTGGTTTCTGGATTTGATGAGAGAAGAAATAAAAAGTCTCTCCAAAACCTACTTGTATCAAGCTATACATCATAATATATGAGGCTGTGATGAATTTCACATTTCGTAGTTGAGAAGCATCCATCACATATTCCGCATCAACTTTTGCTGTCGTTATACAGCGTATGTAGGCATGATTAGCTAGTGCTGTTGGTCCCGCCAGGAATTAAATAAATAAACAAGATGTGACGTATATATCTTAATATATGGAATCTTTGCAACAAAGTATGACAGGAACCCATGGGCATCACAATATTCATTTTCATGAGATCCCTTATCTACGAAGCCAATAAGATGGATTTTAAATCTGTCATATATCAGTTCCTTGAACGAAGAGGATGAAAAAGATGAAACTCACTTTGGGCTATTTGTATGGCTTATCTGGTTTTGTTAGTTGTGTACTTAGTAGAAACGTGTTGATCAAAAAGCTACTACTAACCCAAAAATAAATATACCATGTTCTGAGGGGTTGGGATAATAATGTAAGACAGCTTTTGACACCCTATGAAATGAGCTTCCAAATTTTCTTATGTGCTTATTATATTTTTTTTCCTTTTGTACCCTTTTTAGGGCACTATGAATGAGGGCCTCCGTGACCTCAACCTCTGATTGAAGTCCTGAAGCTACCTCAAGCGAAAAGCAAGCAAGATCATCAAAACATTGCTTTTTTGCTTATGTTCACAATTTGTTTGTTCTAAAACCTACTATTTGTGAGATCGTGGGCTCTTGAAGCTGCAACGTTTCTTCGTATGGTTGATGTAACCCTGTCATGCACTTCATTAGGGACATACCGAGCTCTGTTTTAAGGGCCTTGCGGCTTGGCAAAACATAATATTTATCTTTCATCTATGTTATTTTTGTTTTTCTACTTTCTCATCTACAACCAGTACATATCATCAGGCTTTTATTATTGAAAGGATAAAGATGCCCAAAAGGGAGGTGAATTGGGCTAATTCTAAAATTCTTTGCAATAAATAAATCATACACTTAGCTCACTTCACCCCTTGTGCCTAGAAAGTGATTCTATTGATCTACCGCACAAAAGTTTAGCACCCTAAGTTCCAATCCTACTCTAGCATGGCAATTCTAAAAATTTAAAGACAAGAATTGAATTGCTCAAATGTAAATGCTTAAAGTAAAGAGAGGAGAAGGAACGCGGCGATGTTTTGCCGAGGTATCGGAGAGTCGCCACTCCCCACTAATCCTCGTTGGAGCACCCGCGCAAGGGTGTAACCCCCCCTTGATCCACGCAAGGATCAAGTGCTCTCTACAGGTTGATTCTTCGACACTCCGTCGCGGTGAATCACCCACAACTGCTCACAACTTGAGTTGGGTCATCCACAAGCTCCATCGAATGATCACCAAACTCCAATCACCGCCAAGCCGTCTAGGTGATGGCAATTACCAAGAGTAACAAGCAAGAACTCTCACTTGACCACAACAAGCCTAATGAGAACGGTGGATGCACACTTGCTACTCTCTTTTCACTAATGAGGGCTTAATCTTAGATTCTCAACTCTCAATCACCTAATTAGGCTCTTGCTCTCCTTGGCACTCTCAAGGGTGTTTCTCTGCTGTTGAAATGGGCAAGAGTGATCCTTTGAGTGAATAGAGGAAGTATTTATAACCCCTCATTCAAAACGAACCGTTATGTGCCTCTGCGGGGTGACCGGACGCTTCGGTCAGTTCTCCCCATCACTGAGCCGTTAAGTTGTGACCGGACTCAGACCTGCGTCCGGTCAGAACTGACCGGACGCGTCCAGTCACGAAAACTGCTCTCTAGAACCTTACTGATGTTGACCAGACTCTAGCAGCCAGCGTCCGGTCACTTTGCTGCTCAGCATCCGGTCAGTAGCTGAAACCTGACCAGCGTCTAGTCAGCACTGACCAGACGCGTCTAATCAGGATTCTCCCTCTCTGGAACCTTACTGGAGTTGACCAGACTCTGGCACCCAACGTCCGGTCACATTTCACTCAACGTCCGGTCGCATCCAAACGACTTCACCTTGATCAAATGAACTGACCGGACTCTGCGCCAGCGTCCGGTCACACCAGAACCAGCGTCCTATCAACATTTGACCCTCCATTCACTTGTAACTCAAAATCATATGTGAATGAAGTTTGCTCCAATTGATCTTAGGGCTATTTAGGAGCTACCTAGTGCTATATCTGACAAGTGTGCACCACACCTAACCCACTAGACTCACCTAGGTCAAGCTACTAGTCTATACCCCCCTTAATAGTATGACCAAAGGAAAAACAAAGTCCTAAACTACTCTAAGTGTCTCTTCAACGCCAAACGACACTTAGAACTAGTCCATCCTTAACCTTGTCGTCCATCCTTTGAAAACTAAAACGATTTCCATCATAGGGACATGACAACCATGATTGCCCAATCAATTGCCATTACCATGACCTAACTTAATTGCATCTGCAAAACACACGTTAATCATAGTAATCTTGTATTGTCATTAATCACCGAAACCCAACTAGGGGCCTAGATGCTTTCAATTATTCAAGGATTGATTATTTGCTGTTTTTGGCTTGAAAAAACAGACGTGTTCTTCACGAGAAGAACACCCGGTCCCCTCACGAATGCAGAGTTGTTGCTTTGCTTGAAAAGCAGCCATGATTCATTGCGTGAATGCGAGTCCTAAATCTAATCAAGTTTTAGTTTCATTGCAACTGAATTGCAGTTATGCTCAAGCAAAACACACGTTAGTCACAGTAATCTCGTATTGTCATTAATCACCGAAACCCAACTAGGGGCCTAGATGCTTTCAATCTCCCCCTTTTTAGTGATTGATGACAATACAACCTTGAGTATGTAAAAGAGATGAGGATTTCAACATGCTTGGTTCATATAAGCTTTTGACAATATAACAAAAGAGTTAGGCAAGCTTATATGACGCAAGCCAACATGATGTACTCAATGGATATGAAATAAGCATGAGTACAAGAAATAAAGCTCATTTGCATCGGAGTAAAACACGGAAGCAAAGCAAATGAGCATAACCAAGTGACATGACATATATAAAGATCAAAGTAGAGAGCACACATGTCACATATCACATAAATATCACATTAATATCACTATCACACGTATGTAGTTCAATGCATGAAAGTAAACATGAATGCATAATAGAGTATCACACATAGAAATCCAAATGTAATAGAAAAGCTCCCCCTTGATATATCACTCCCCCTAAGTCTATCATACTCTATCCTTCTCCCCCTTTGGCGTCAAACACCAAAACCTAAGGGTCGGTCGGTGGGGCTGCAGCGGACGAGTCGGGCGCTGAAGTACGGTGAGCGATCTAGAACTAGGCAACATCATCATCTGATCCTGAACTCTGAGCTGTATGACCCTCTATCACTGGAACTGACGTTGAAGCGGTCTGGGTTGGATCTAGGACTGGTGCGACATGTGACTCTACAAGTATCACTAAAGTAGGCAGATCTGATGATGCAACTGAGGAAGGACTAGAGACATGTAGATCTGGTGGTGTGGGCTGCCCTGTCAACTCACTGAAGGTAGCACCAAGGCTCTTGGAAACTAGGGTATCAGTCACAAGCATCGACAAAGTCTAAGCCAGTGTGCAGCCCGTATGTAGAGGTGTGAAGGAAAGACCCTGGGCTATCAAAGGCGAGGCAAACCACTAGGACACCTGCTCTATCGATGAAGCAAACTGTGGAGCTGGCTGTGCCTGACTCTGAAGCCCACTGGGCTATACAACTAGAGTCTGTTAAGTGGTGGCAGGCTGACTGAGCTGAGGTGTAAGCTGTGGCGGTGGAGCCCCAGTAGCAGAGACGACATGCTACATAAATCCAAGTAACTACTACTGCTACATGGCCTGCTGCTATCACTGGAACTCATCCTGTCTAGCCAAAACCTGTGCTAGAGCAGCTGCTGTCTCCTAGGCCTGGCAGCTAATCCTGCCTCATCCGCTCAAGTATAGCAAGTAGAGCAGGGTCTGTCTGCGGTAGCTATGGTGGAGCTGAGCTGGAGCCACCGGCCTCACTATCATGTTGCTAAGGAGGCATCCGAGGGATATCCTAGTAGTCATCATCTGAACTATCGCTGGGGTCGCTCTAGACCATACCCTCTTGCTGAGCATCTAGCTGCTCCTCCTTTGTCACCGCTATGCCCCTGATGATATCATCCTGCTGGGCTACAGTCTCTGGCACCTCTGGGCGACGACGCGGCTGGCTAGGTGTCGTTGCTGCACTATGGCAGAGCATCTGAGTCATGTTATATGTTGGAAACTCTGTAGTAGCTCCTGAATACTCTACCAACATCTCAGGAGGCCTCACTGTAACTGCCCTGTGAATCAAAAAAGTGATCCAGTGAGCATATGGTAGCTGCCTATGACCTCTAAATCCCTCTACAATTGTATCCTCCATCTCAAAAAGAATGAGATCCCATATATCAAATGCAGTCTGCTGGATCAGGGAGTTTAGTAGCCATAGCTGAATGCGAGTCAGTCCCTTGCGATATCCCATCCTCGGTAGCAGGGTCCTCCTCATGATAGCATCAAGTAGTTTGGCTATAGGAGTAAGATCCCTAGGTGTCCTGCTCGACCCCTCACCGAATGGCTCTGTGAAGCAAGGTCGGATGAGATCTGTGGAAGGCACAAGACCACCGTGAGGGCGTCTAGGAGGCTCTATGTGTCCACAGCAAACCTCATGTAGCCGGATGGGTGACTCCTGAAGCCTGAGTATCTCTCTGACCCTAAAGCTCATCAGCCTATAGTCACGGCCTCGGAATGCAAAGTGTATGAACCTGTGGCCCGAGTAAATATAAAGTGTAGCATAGAACTCACGGACCCATGATGGAACATATCTGCCAGTCCATCCAAGTAAATCTATCAATCCTGGCAAGTAAGAGAGATGAGGGCGGATTTGCTCTCCAGCTGCTGCTATAATGGCCTCAATGGAGCAAACCCTCTGTGATCTAAATGCAACCCCACTATTAAGATATGCATTATAGAAATCCTCCTGCAGTGGTGTATAGAAACCCTCTAAAGCACGCTCATCCCTCCTCGGCGGGAACCAGTCCTCGAACGACACAAACCTGAGCTGCTGCACCTGCTTGGCCGTGGTGGCTCTCAAATCCAGATGAGTCACTGGAGGCAGACCCTGTGGTCTAGGAGGTGGACGAGAACCCCTCCTCTGTGTCTCTGGCCTTGGTGTCACCTGGATACAAGTACAACCAGAGCAGCATAACTATGGCTGAGGTGCCTACTCTGTCTCCTTGGTCTGCTCTACCTCCTGTGTCTGCTCTGTTTGTTGCTATGGCTCCCTTAAGGCTAAGTCTCCTCTATAGCAACACGCCATCCATCAAGCATGATAGTCCTAGCTGGACTACCATGAAGACGCTCAACTTGCTCAATGGTTGCTCTCTGTGCTGGTGAAAGCTGATCTGTAATCTAGACTCCACTTCAAGCACCTCCTCTCTCTGCACGCTCTGCGGCGGCTGCCACTTCTGCTGCTCTCGCTGTATCAGCATCTACATACTTCCGCTTCTTTGACGTAATCTTCTGCATCGCCTTGCCTTTCACCTTAGTAGGCAAGCGAGGTGTAGGCCTCGGATCCTCATCACCTAGACCACCTCCGGTGTTCTTGACACATGCCATTATGGAGCTAAAAAAGAACAACTGTCACGCACAAGAACCAACTGTCACTGCCACTTGCTAGGCTTGGCCTCGATCCGTACTCGCGAGCTTGGCCCCGAGTTGACTAACAACAGTGAAAGTGATCTCAAACACACCGACTCGCTGCACCATGGAATAGATTGGATATATGAATAATTTCAATATACATCTAGAGATACGAAACCCTAAGAAGAAAACAATAGATACAAAATTAGAATCGAGGGCTTGCTACCAGACAAACCGGTGAACCGAAGAGCAGAGGAACGAACTGTGGGGACACCACCAGGAAAAATGACTAGGGTTAGGGTTTCGGCGAGGCAATGCAACACTAGAGAATGTGGCTATGATTCCTGGTACGGTGGTGCTAGGGCAGGCAGCACTGATGTAGCAGGGGAGTCACAGACGGCGGCGCAGAAGAGCTATGGGCGGCGTGGGCGAGCTACGGTGGTGTGGGCATGGATGGCGCGGGCGTGGTGGCACGGTGGTATGAAGGCGTGGGCACAGACATCGAGCACGAGCGCGGGGTGAGGTCACGGCAGAGCAAAGCGGCTCGGTCAGGCGGCGAGGGTACGGGAGCAGGGCGGCATGGCGAGCGGTGGAGGTACGGCAAGGGCACTACGGTGATGTCGGCGTGGATGATTTGTGATGTGGGCTTAGGTCATGGCGCGATGCGGTTATATGAGGTGGCCCACCTATGATAGAAAAGGAAACGAAGAAGAGTTCAAATTTCGTTCGATTTCTACTAACCGGACGCTCCGGTGGCAATGACCGGACACTGCCACCCAGAGTCCGGTCGACAACAAAGAGGTCCAAAACCTCCCAAGTCACGACCGGACACGTCCGCTTACAACTGACCGGACGTAGCCAGAGTCCGGTCGATCCTTAGATCTTCTTCTTTGCTTGACCAGACGCAGGGACGTCATCTGTTCGGACGCAGGGAAGGTACTATTTCAGCATCCGGTCACTCCTTCACAGCAACGGTTAACCTCCTATGAACTGACCGGATGCTGGACTTTAGAGTCTGGTGCAGCATCCGGTCACTCTTTTTTAGCAAATCTTCAAAGTTCCTTCGCGCTACCTGTTCTCAATCAAGTCCCAACTTTAATAAGACCCAAACAAACACCAATTGGGACTGATGTGAGTGACTTCTCTCAAACCCTCAATTTTTTCAAAGTATTTTGCCTTAGGCTATAATTATTTTTAAGAAAATAGGCAATAAAAGGGTGATTGAAGAGAAACGACAAAACAACATTCATGCATATGCAATGCAATACTCGAAAGTAATTCTAGTTGCTTGTCAAGTTTGATCCAAGGTTAAGCTTCTTCACACGTTTTTCAGCGGTTATCTTAACCATGTTTGACAAGCCCTAAATGCATTGCCAAAAAATTAAGCATGTTGTATATTACAATGCAATGCAAGGGACAACACAAGCTCATTTTCTAGTGAAGTTGCTAAAATCAAGCATATTGAGCTCATTCCTCAACCGACAAAATGTAGCCTCATCTAGCGGTTTAGTGAAGATATCCGCCAATTGATCCTCGATCCTTACACCTTCTAATGATATATCATTCTTAGCAACATGATCTCTAAGAAAGTGATGGTGGATATCTATGTGCTTGGTGCGAGAGTGTTGAACCGGATTATCAGCAAGTTTTACCGCACTCTCATTGTCACACAAAAGTGGTACGTTTAACATAGACTAGTTCATTAATAAAGCCATTTAAAAATGCACTTTTAACATCCATTTGATATAATTTCATTTCATGATGCGATGCATATGCAAGGAGGATACGAATGACTTCAAGTCTTGCAACCGGTGCAAAGGTCTCTCCAAAATCCAACCCTTCAACTTGAGAGAACCCCTTCGCAACTAGTCTTGCCTTGTTCCTCACAACAACGCCTTGATCATCTTGCTTGTTACGGAACACCCACTTTGTCCCAATGACTCTTGCACCTTGTGGTCACTCTTCAAGAGTTCAAACTTCGTTGCGGGCGAAGTTGTTTAACTCTTCATGCATAGCATTTATCCAATCGAAATCTTGAAGAGCTTCTTCTACATTCTTAGGTTCAACACAAGAGACAAAAGAGTGATGTTCAATAAAAGAAGCAAGCTTTTAAGATCGAGTCATTACGCTCCGGTCAAGGTGATCGGACGCTCCAGTCCGTTCTCCCCGCCACTGAGCCGTTAAGTTGTGACCGGACTCAGACCTACGTCCGGTCAGCACTAACCGGACGCGTCCGGTCATGAAAACTGCTCTCTAGAACCTTACTGATGTTGACCAGACTCTAGTACCCAGCGTTCGGTCACTTTCCTACTCAGCGTCCGGTCAGTAGCCGGAACCTGATCAGCGTCCAGTCAGGACTGACCGGACACGTCCGATCAGGATTCTCCCTCTTTAGAACCTTACTAGAGTTGACTGGACTCTGGCACCCAGCGTCCGGTCACATTTCACTCAGCGTCCGGTCACATTTCACTCAGCGTCCGATCACATCTAGATGACTTCACCTTGATCAAATAAACTAACCGGACTCTGCGCCAGCGTCCGATCACACCGGAACTAGTGTCCGGTCAACATTTGACCCTCAATTCACTTCCAATTCGAAATCATATGTGAATGAAGTTTGCTCCAATTGATCGTAGGGCTATTTAGGAGCTACCTAGTGCTAGATTTGACAAGTGTGCACCACACCTAACCCACTAGACTCACCTAGGTCAAGCTACTAGTCCATACCCCCCTTAATAGTATGGCCAAAGGAAAAACAAAGTTCTAAACTACTCTAACTGTCTCTTCAATGCCAAACGACACTTAGAACTAGTCTATCCTTAACCTTATCGTCCATCCTTTGAAAACCGAAACGATTTCCATCGTAGGGGCATGACAACCATGATTGCCCAATCAATTGCCATTACCATGACCTAACTTAATTGCATCTGCAAAACACACGTTAGTCACAGTAATCTCATATTGTCATTAATCACCAAAACCCAACTAGGGCCTAGATGCTTTCAATTATTCAAGGATTGATTATTTACTATTTTTGGCTTGAAAAAACAGCCGTGTTCTTCACGAGAAGAACACCCGGTCCCCTCACGAATGCAGAGTTGTTGCTTTGCTCGAAAAGCAGCCATGATTCATTGCGTGAATGCGAGTCCTGAATCTAATCAAGTTTTAGTGTTGTTCATGTGATTCGTTTTGCATAGCAACACAATGTCATTGCAACTGAATTGCAGTTACGCTCAAGCTGATGTGATTGGTTGGTGCGGCAATGTTTGCTAGTGTCGTCACCCATCGAGGATGCCTTTAGAGTCTAGATGCGTACTAGTTGACACGGCCTAGTAGCAAGCCGTTCCATTGATCACCTGAGAATGATGTCTTGTTGATTCAAGGAAATGGAGTTTTGTCTGACCGAACCGGACCAGCTGATTGCAGAAGACTAGTTAGGGGTCCGCTGCCTGTTAGTTTCGTAATATTTTGTTCCATCTAACCGGGCTCCCTCGATTTGGCCATGTCACCCCTATTTCGCACAGATCCGACCATAGGCAGGCAGCAGCGTCCTTTCTTTTTGCAAATCACCCTCCAGTTTGTTAGAAATTAACCCACGCTGAAGCCCCTCCCTAATAGCAAACATGTTCATTTTTGTTACGTACTAGTACATTAAGCACGCCCTTGCACACGTTGTATATTAGAACGATTATCATATACAAATGTAGAATTTATGTTGGCAAGGAATCAGAGCATGCACACGTAGAAAAACTACAAAAATTGGCTCAAGCTTTTCCATGTAATAGATAAAGTTAGGTTCAAGTTTCCCTTCGTGTACACAGGAATCAATGAAGAGCCGCTTGAACGACAACTACAAGAACATTAACTCATCATCCATCATTAATATTGTGCTTAATTTTTATACAACTGAAAAAGGTACCTAAATGGAAAAGGAAGTTTCAACTTTTGCCAATGGTAAACATATGAAATCAGCAAATATGAAGACTATATGGGCAAGACTTTCTCTCGGTAAAAGTAGGAATATTTGCCACCATCATTATCATCGTCATCATAGTTAGGAGGGCGCCAACATGGCATGGGCACAGGCCACCTGGAATAATAGTTTAGTAGATATGCATCAGTGGAACTGTTACCAGCTACGAATGAATTAGTTAGATATGCATCAGTGGATCTGTTACCCGCTATGAACGAATTAGTTAGATCAGGATACCCACCTGTTTAACTTAGCCGAGACATCCCTGTCCATCTTCCAGAAAGGCACGCCAGAGGGACCAGCCTTACTGTAAGCATAACATTAAATATTTCATACTTCACTAAATCTTTCTTCAGCAAACTTCGTAGAATGTTTAGAAAAATAACATATGTGATATGCACTTACCTTTTTTCCTCGAATGATTCTAAAATCCTGCAAATGTGGTGCCATAATAGGAAAGGGGTTCCGATTTTCTTATCGTAGGAGTTCATGCCAAGAACAACCCCATCCATTGTAACAAGGGGGCCTCCAATCACAAACTAGCAAGATGACATGGACAAGTTGTGAAGAGGTATTGCTAGCCATCTCACTCTTATTTATAATAATATGAATAACCATATGAACTAATTAGCTTCACTTTTACTTCTTTCAAATACAGATGAAATATTAATTTGCCCTCTCAAGTTAAACCAGGAGAATAGCAATATGATACATGTTTGAGTCTCAAGGGTATGCGATTTTGAGGAGACAGGAAGGTGTCATAAAATACCATTTGCTTGTGATTGACCAAAAGGTAAATATACATTTTTTCACCCAATAGCTCTTTGCAAATCTTTTCCTTTTTATCTAAAAAATTATTAATTGAATGTAGGTTTCTAAGTCCTAGCTGCTCTTCTCACTACCCCAGATCTAGACATCACTGTCGGTTCAAAAACCCCATTCACTGCCGGATTTTGAACCGATAGTGGCATACCGACAGTGATGGGGGGTTGACATCACTGTCGGTTCTTAAAAACCAACACTGATCCATAGGCAACAGTGTCGATTCCTGGCTCCACCCGACAGTGTCCAGTTAAACAACACTGCCGATTTATAGTCCCAACGGACAGTGATGGTTGCATCAAGAGTGTCGGTTATTGGCTCAAGCCAACAATGTTGAACAAGCCTACACTGTCGGTTCATGGCTCAAGCCGGCAGTGTTGAGCAAGCCAACACTATCGGTTCATGGCTCAAGCCGACAGTGTTGAGCAAGACAACATTGTCGGTTTGTTGATAACCGGCAGTGATGGTTACGACAGCACTGCCGGTTCGTTGCTAACCGACAGTGATGGCCCGTTCGCATTTTATTGTTTTATAATTGATTTTAATTTATATTTTTTTTGTGGAATTGGGTTTCGTTTTATATACGCTACGTTGACGACAGGTCCATCAATATTAAACATTACAAATGTTATGGTTACATTTCAAATGTTCTTATCCAGATCTCGATCTCTCAACATAAAAAAAGAAATATTCTCGGACTTCACAGATTGTGCAATGCTTCTTGGGCTTCTTACAATAATCTGGTGAGCCGTTCTGGGCCATACTGGTCCTTGTACTTCATGGATTGTGCAATGAAAAATACTCCATCTTTTTCTAGTACCTCGGCTAAGATGAATTTTACGAGCTACGATTGCAGTGCGACGATCTCCATGTCTAACAGCCTTTGGTGGTTATATTTCTTGCGCTGTCGTTCAAAAAAGATGATATCCAAAGAGGAACAGTAAATCATTTTATTGAATTATTAACAGACATAAATAAAATGGGGATTATACACACCAACTTATCGGCTTCTTCCGATTTCCCGCCGATGTAGTGAAGCATTACCCACATTACATAAAACCCACATTCATTGTTTCCCGCCGGCCTTGATTGGTACTTCCCCTCCATTTTGACAACCTTGAATGGGACCGGCATCCCACCGACATGTCTTCTTTGGACACTGAACAACATTAAAGGGAGAAACATTAGAAAGCGGTATGTGTGATTAGAAAATAATATGTTATAAGGATCGCTTACTAATTCAGCACTGCCACCAGTGCATCCAGATTGATGAAATGGTTTTTTCTTCGAGTCCCACACCTCGATCAGATTTTTGGCAAGATTGACACAAATGAAGACAAAATGGTTGCTGCAATCATAGAATCCTAATTATCGAATAATCTTAACTAAAAAAGAAGCATAAAATTAAATGCCGAGAATACATACTCGCAGTTGTAGGCTAGAAGTATGTGGGTTTTCTTCTTCAACGTGAATTCATCGAAAATAGTAATCAATCTCTGTTTCAGGTCTTCCACGTCACATCCATGGAGGCCTAGACATATTCTCTCATTGACTCGCAAGGGGTCCAAGAAGCCTATGTAATCCCATTTGCTTTTTAGAATGCAAAATTTTGCTATACACCTACATAAAATCATGGGAAGTGTTCAAAAGTTAACAATTTGTGTCTCGAGAGAGTAGTTAATTGTAATATTGTGCGTGTAGGGTACTTACATAGTCCACAGCGTCAACATTTGAACATCGAGAGAGCGTTTCTAGTATAGCTAGAACAAGCACTCCCACTCGACATCGAACTTCTCTTCTTCAGGATAATGGAAAACATGTGGCGAACGGATAATAACCTCAAAACCAAAGTCATCCGTCTCTGTAGCTTGAGCCATGTAATATTCATGTAACTGGCGCATATATGTTGTCAGATTTTTATACTCATGATCGAGAACCAAAAGATTGCCTCTTTCATACTTCATTGCCAGTGTTCCCGTCCCTTGTACATCATAATAGATGTTCGCGACCTCTTCCATAGTTAATCCTGGGTTGTCTTCGACGTACTTCTGTATGTTCCTTAAATCTTTATTATGTATTTCTTTGTCTCTTGTTGTAGCATATTTATTCTGTGTTTGCCTTTAGAATTCGGACTTCAGCAAAAACGAAGGCAGTGAGGCATAGAGATTGAAGAAACTAACACAATCTTCCTTCGAGATGTGTGTTGTAAATTTTTCTTTCATCAAGGTGGTAACGCTGCCACTGAACGACCTTTTTCTTTTCTATTGGTCCACTTTGGGAGCATTAGCGACCGAATCCAAGGACCTTTTTCTACGACTACGAGGATGTCCTTGATCTTGTTTTGGGCTGAGGTGGAGGAGGAGGAGGATGACGACAAGAATTCTGTTTTCCCGGTGCTGATGAAGATGGAGGAGGAGGAGGAGGAGGATGAGTCTCTTTTCTCGAGGCTAATGAAGATGGAGTCGGACGAGGAGGAATAGAAGGAGACCTCTGTCTTCTCGGGGGTGATGGCTCTGTATGTGGAGGAGAGTAATCTCTGTTGGGAGATGGTGAGTGATCATCATGGGTGGGCGAAGACTCGCAGTCATCCTCATCATCAGAGGACAATTGATGGTCAAGCTTAATGAAGCGCTTGCACCAGGACACTGTGAGAGCCCTTGTTTTGACCAAGTTTCAGCCTGTCTTCTGCTACGAGGTACTCAATGGGTATCTTGTTATACTTATAAAGTATTATGTCAATGGTGACACGAGCGTACCCCTATGGAATTGGGCATCCATTAATTGTCCCGTCTCTCGTAGGCTAGGCCTGGCCGAGCGCCACCTTGTCCTTTGTACATTCTTGACGGATGTACAACTTGACATTGACGGGTTCAGTGATGTCGTCCACTGGATGAGGCACATTCGACTCTTCTTCGTCGAGCGGGGTCGATCCGCAGCTGCTACGACCCCTAAACTGTGGGCTAAAGGTAGTAGGAGTAGGGTCTTGTGGTACTCCTGACCCCTTGGACAGCAAAATTAGCTTGACTCACGCTTCAACAGTTGCCTCAATCCGTGCTTCCATTCTATCTTCCATATCTTTTAGTCACCTCAAATACTCTGCCTCATGTTCTGATCTACCCCTCAAGTGGCTCCGGTAAGTGTTAGATTCTTGGAGGAATGCTAGTTTCTAAGGAACAACACCGGTTCCTCTAGTGCGACCAGGGTGCTCCTTGGTTCTGAGTGCTTGGGTGAGCTCGTCTTTCTCCCTATTAGAAGTGCGAGTCCCTTGCCTCACCTCCTCAGTTACCTGGGAGACCCTCTAGATGAGTTCGCTCATGGGTTGATTTGTGGAGCTAAAGCTCCCGTCATCGGCGTGTCGTACATTCCTCTCCATACAGTATAATACCGATCTGGCCTCCCAATCGGCGGTCTCAACCTGAATGCCTTCCTCACCAAGGTGATCCATCTTTTGAAGTTTTGCTTCAAATTCTAACATCTTTTTGGTGTAGCCACGAGAGCTGAGATGATGAGGATTCATCGCTTTCTGTGAGTTCTCCTTATTCTTCCTGCTTAGTGCTAAGTACTCCTCGGATAACCTATATTCCTTGAAATCCTACCAGAAGTCCTACTTGCTAAACTGTCCACCATCGAAATCTGGCTCTTTATTTTGGAGGACAAAATTCTTGTACAATGTCCTCTTGAAATTCTTGAAGCATGTCCCCTTGATTTCTTTTGTTTTTTTCTTCACTAACTCCCTGTCATACTCGGTTGAGAAAGTGAAATACTCTGGGATCTTGACATCCCATATGTAATCCTTCTCAATTTTGGGAACCCTCCACGAGTCATCATCTTTCCCAATCCACTTCCTGTACCTAATCGGGATGAAGTCCCTAACAAGTAACTCAAGGATAGTCTTGTATTTGGTCAAAGCTATAGGCGGTGAAAGTGGATCCCCAAATTCATCGAACTCAGTAATGTGCCAGTGTGCATTCCTACCAATAGGAATCTTTGACACGCCTCGCTTGGATCTAGCCTTGCTGCTACCCGAACCCTCTAGCTCCTCGATCGGCGGAGGCTCCTGCTAGAGACACCAAGTAAGTTATGACCCTCTCAATTGATTAGCGTGTGTGGCTACATAGTCACATGATACCAAAGTTACCTGGCCATCTTGGTCATTTTGACCCAGATCGAGAAGGCCGGACGGGGTCCATGGCTGCTTGTTCTCACTGTCTTGATTGACACCGTCACCGTTTGTCGGATCATGCGGCTCTCCCGTCCCAGCGATATCAGCCGCTTCTTGTTGCCGATCTGTTCTTCGGCGATGGGGTAACATGCGATGATGAGTCATGGCTGTGATATGATCGTGGTTAGTTTTGGTTGTGGACAACTACTAATAGCATATGTTCATATATATATTAATATGTTTAAAGCAAAGTCTAATAATAAGTCCACATACAACAAAGTCCATGTACTGTTCTATGAAACTAAGCCTACATCAACTTCCAAATAAGAAAAGCAATGACCATAGCCATAAATAAAAGCATGACATCTTTTCAAGACCAAGGAGCAATTCTCCTAATCTTCACATCTTTGGCGGGTGGCTTCCCTTCAATCTCCAGTGCCAGCGGATGGACATGGTTTGCATTCATTGGACCATAGTAGGCTAGTTGCCCAAGGTTTGCAAGGTAGGCCGGATGACTATAGTAGGCCCTCAAAGTTTCAGCTTTTGTGTTGTATTTTTTGTGCAAATTACCAGGGTAGCGATTGACTTGAGCATAGCAATCTTCCCAGGTTCGATAAATCCCAGGCACGTGACCAACATGCACTACATACCATGCCATGGTTGCCTATATATTTAAGTAAATTAGGTTGTCATTCAAACATGATGTATTCTTATAAAATTTGATATATTTATGAATAACACATAACCATTACATAGATAGGAGTGTTTGGAAAACAACTATTCACGTGCCTCAGTAATAGTTACTACAACTTATGATTATATCATCATTGCACATGACCATAGCCTCAGTCCAATTAATATATTAAGTCATCATAACCTTAGTCTAAGTGCATTGAACCCTCTACAATGCATACAAGATGAAGAAAAGTTGTTAGATGTAGGAAGAATATAAATAATATTTTTTTATTCGTTAAAAACCAAATGATGATTTAGAGAGCCAATTTAAGACTTTTGGATATACTCCTAGAGATGTCTCAGAGTCTTCAGTCTCACTATAAATCCCCCAACCATCAGTGTGAGGTTCTTTCACAAGTATCAGTGCAGGTAAGCATCTTTCCAAATTCCAATCTTCTTTGATAATGATTGTTTCTTCCTGCCAGATACTGATCGAACAACCCTCGTTTGCTTGTAGTTAGCCTCAGTCCAATTAACTTTTCTTTATCTTGGCTTTTTCACAAGCTTGAAACTTGAAGTGACTCATAATCAGCTCTAGGAATGAGATTTGTGAAAGGAGTAAGAAGACCCAAATCTTTTAGAAATTGGTTGTAGTTGTACTTGTACCTGTCTGGTCCATGCTAAGATGTGCATATATTAGTTCTATAGGTCTAAAATATATATACTCCATCCTCACATCCAAAAACATTGAGCATCGGTTGCACTATAGACTAGACATTCAAGATCAAACTGTATGCTAGCATTGCAATAAAGTAGCAGTAACATAAATTATGGCAAGTAAATTATCATATCAAACAATAAGTTGTAGTACTTGGTAAATGAAAAGCCTCTACTGATTCAAGTAAGCAGCTGTGGGATATTTCTTCAGACACGTAGCGGGCAGTGAGCCACGCACTCACTATGGGGGTGAGAAAGCAGCTGTCTACGCGCTCCTGAAGGCCTCGGTGATGGGACGGATGGTGCGGTGCTCCGGATGGTGTGGTGCTCTGGCTTGGGGCGGTGGACGGCATGGGGCGGTGGATGGCGTGGGACGGTGCTCCGACGTGGGGTGGTGCTCCAGCGGCGCTTGGTGCAGGGTTGGTGCGGGGTTGAAATGAATTTGGATAATTTCAACCCGCGCCATTTTTATACCAGTAGCTCATCACTGCCAGTTCTGCTTGTAAACCGATAGTGATGGGGTACATCACTGTCGGGTCATTCCTCAAACCGGCCATGATGTGGTGTAGCATTTAGGTGTTAAGTTAGGTATTAAGTAGGATAAGTTTTCATTTTCTTTCGCACTCCTCCTACTGGCGCAACGGTTAAGATCCCTCAACTTAGCCCCGGAGACCCGTGTTCGAGTCCCACGTGGACCAAAATTGTTTGTTATATTTTATAATTTTTTAAGCGGCCTAAAGGTCAAAAGAAAAAAGTAAATAACCCTTGGCACACATCATATACTAGCGCAGCGGTTAAGTCTCTGAAATTTGCAGCCCGAGACCCGCGCTCGAACCCAAGGGCTGGCACAATTTTTTTTAATTTTTTATATATCACTGTCGGTTTTCAAAATAAACCGACAGTGATAAACAATATCACTGTCGGTTTATTCTCATCAATGTCGGTTTTTTGAAACCGATAGTGATGTTTATATATATTAAAAAAATTCTTTTATATACTGAATAAATAGAAGCATATGTATTCCTATGTCGAAATGGCTTGAAATTTTTTTGGCAAGCTTGTACACCAAAATTAAGACCCCACAAAGGATCTTAGGTTTTTCTGATCAGATTTTTTATTTATTATATTTTTCTGTGTGCTGAATGAGACAAAAGAGTGTGAATTTCATCTTGGACCCAATAGATTTTTTTATCCACCTCCACAAAATTCTTATCCCTAGGGCACATTAGAGCCTATGTAAAAGTTTGGCACCATTCTGGATCTTTTCGTGGGTAGACTCAATTCAACTTATAATTAATCGGTGTCGTCGCGTGGAAATTCAATTAAACCTCAGAAAGTAGCAAACTATCTCCGGAAAAATTCCAAACTTGGTGTTTCCTTCACACGTGGCACGTGCAAGCCTAAGAAAAAGTTTTAGATGAATACGACACCGGAATGCCTATGAACCACAGAAACCTTGATAACCTATGTGTATAGTCATGTTTCGATGAAAGAGCACGTGTACATCTGTGAAGCATGTATACTCCGCATATGTCGAAATGGCTTGTATTTTTTTTGACAAGCATGTACACCCAAATTAAGACCCCACACAGGATCTGAGGTTTTTCTGATTAGTTTTTTTTATTTATTATATTTTTCTCTGTGCCGAATGAGACAAAAGATGGTGAATTTCATCTTGGACCCAATAGATTTTGTCATCCGCCTCCACAAAATTCTTATCTCTAGGGCACATTAGAGCCTGTGTAAAAGTTTGGCTCCATTCTAGATCTTTTCGTGGGTAGACTCAGTTCAACCTATAATTAATCGGTGTCGTCGCGCGGAAATTCAATTAAACCTCATAAAGTAGCAAACCATCTCCGAAAAATCCCAAACTTGGTGTTTTCTTCACTCGTGGAACATGGAAGCCTGAGAATAATTTTGAGACGAATACGACACCAGAATGTATATTTCTAGTCGCCCAACAAATGTTACACGAATTACATGCATGACAATAATTAAACACACAAAGCCGTACAAATTAAAATTAGAACCCAATTAAACTACGACATTGAAAACCTAGCTAAATAAACATTAATTACTACCAGAATCACTGCCAGGATCGATCGGGCCACGCACGGTAACATGCTTCTGTAGCCATATATGGTAATTGATGTCATGGATTATGTATCCGCTTGTATCGATGAAGTCCAATGCCCGTATGAGTGCACTCTCTCGTGCCTCACAATACCGAAAGAATGGTCAGCCATAGATGTAACCTACTGAATGACCACTGCCCCTATTAGTAATCCTTATGCAGTACTGGCGTCCTTCTATAGTGAGCTGGCCGAGGTTTCCATTGCAGAAGTTCCAATCATACCCGAGTTGCTCCGTAGCTTGGTCTAGAACGGCCCACAAGCCACATGCAGCACAGGTAAGGTCCTGGAGCGCAATCTTCATGCGGAGAAAAAGAAAAAAAATTAGAGAATGTTATTACAATAATAAACAACAAATAACCACGACTCAGGTATAAGTGACAATTTTACCACATCCACATGGCTGTAGCTCACAAACCATTCGCTTGCTTGCGGGACAGGGATATCACCAGCATTCAAAGCAAGTGCCTTGAACATTATCTTAATATTTGATTACATAGTCAATAATTAAATTGTAGAGATGCACACAAAATATAAATTAAATATTCAGTGCGAATTACTGATACAATGTCTGCATAATGATTACATAGTTAACAATAATCTAACTATCTTTAGGTGCATCAACAATGAGGGCCTCATTGTGATCAATTCGTACGTAAGCAGGTTCGCCACCATCTTGAAGGATAGGTAGGGGTACGTTCGCCCCGAATGGATGCATTTCCTGATAGCCCCTATAGTCTTCTTCGTCCGTCACTCCATCGACACCGACAATCTTCCTTTTCCCTTCTAGGACTACTTTTAGCCTTCCTTTTGTCTTGGTGTCCCTTGCATAGAAGACTTGCATAACATCTCTTGCAAGGACAAAGGGGTCGTCTCTGTATGCGGTCTTAGTGAGATCAACAGTAGTGAACCCTTCGCTGTCAGTGTTGATTTCCTCGAGCCACACCCACTGGCAGCGAAAAAGAGCTGCCTTCAACGGACCATAGGCTAGCTCCCATATCTCATCTATGAAACCATAGTATGTCGTATGCACATTGCCGTTTTCGTCGTGAGCCTCAAAACAAACACCACAATTTTGGTATGTGCTCTTTCCATCTTGCTTTTTTGTGTAAAATGTGAATCCATTGATCTCATACCCTTGGTACTTAAGATATGTACTTGAAGGCCCCTTGGATAAGGCATCCAGTTGATTACCCAACTTTATTCCAAGCAAGCGACGTCGCAATCAGCTGATAAATTCCTCCTTATATTTTTTATCCAGCCAAGCCTGTGACCTGCTCGGATACAGAGTTTGCAGCGATTGCATGTCCTCATCAATGTATGGCATCACACCCTTGGCTTGCTAGAGAATAGTGAACTGTGCCTGTCTGAAATAAACAGGGTCGTCTACTGTAACAGATTTCTCCCTGATCGTTCCTTTGCCACGTAGTCTTCCCTCGTGACGAGATTCTGGAACTTTGACCCTTTTGATGTCCAGATAATATGTGCAGAACTCAATGGCCTCCTCCGTTGACCATCCTTCAACTATGCCCCCTTCTGGCCTGAATCTGTTCCTAACATACCTCCTAAAAACTTTCATCAATCTTTCAAAAGGGAACATCTGATGCAGGTACATTGGGCCAAGGGCTCTAATTTGGTCAACAAGATGAATGAGCAGATGCAAAGAGATATCAAAGTAAGTCAGCGGGAAATGCATCTCAAGCCTAACGAGAGTTTCGGCTATGTCCTACTGCAGCTGCTCTAGCGTGGACACATAAATGACCTTTTTTGAGATCGCTTTGAAGAACGAGCAAAGCTTTATGATTGGGGCGTGGACCTTTGGGGAGAGGATACCACGTAGGGCAATAGGGAGCAGCTGAGTCATAATGACATGACAGTCATGGACCTTCATAGGGCCATAGTTGAACTTGAGTTCTCTCATGTTCACTAGCCTCTTTGGGTTCACACAGTAGCCCGTCGGGACTTTGAGTTCATTGAAGAAAGAAATAAGTGCATGCTTTTCTTCCTTTTTCAATGTCCATGACATAACCGGAAGTTTGAACTGGCCATTCTCTAGCTCCATGGGATGCAGCTCCTTCCTAATTCCCAAGTGTTGCATGTCTAGGCGTGTGGCTAGTGAATCCTTCGATGTCCCCCTGGTGTCCATCAAGGTGTTAAGAGTGTTAGCGCACACGGTTTTAGTGATGTGCACGGGATCAAGACATTGGCGTACACTCAGAAATGGCCAGTAAGGTAGTTTCTAGAAAACCAATTTTTTCTTTCAAACGCTCCCATCAGGCGCTGCTACTGCATTGTCCCCCTTCCTAAGGACAACTTCTAGTTTGTTGAGTTCTTGAAATATCATAGGCCCGTCTCGATATTTTGGAGCTAAGCATTTCTCAATAGTACCATTGAAATCTTTTCTGTTCCTGCGGTAAGGGTGATCCTTGGGTAGGAACCTACGGTGTCCCATATAAACTATCTTTGAGTTATTTGGTAGATTTACCGCATTGGTGTCGTCCAAGCACTCGACACATCTAGTATATCCTTTTGTCCTCTCTCCGAACAACGAACCTCGACCTGACAGGTTGGTGATTGTAGCGATAAATGCTCCCTTGATCGTGACATGTTCCTTTTTGTACTCGTCCCAAACATTCGGCACACCCTTTCCAAACATCTCCACTAGTTCATCGATCATTGGTTCCAGAAACACATCGATGTCATTTCTAGGTTGTCTTGGCCCTTGGATCTGTAGTGGCATCTAGATGTACGACCGCTTCATACAGACCTAAGGTGGTAGTTGTATATATAGAGCGTCACTGGCTAGGTGCTATGATTGCTTCTAACCTGGTCGAAAGGATTCATCCCATCTGTGCTCAAAGCAAACCAAATGTGCCTTACCTCTCCACCGATGTCCTTATAGAACATAGTATTTATAGTCCTCCAGTCATGCCCATCGGCGGGGTGCTTCATCATTGTATCTTTCTTACACTCTTTGCCATGCCAGCGCAATAGCTTGGCTGACTTTGCACATGCAAATAGCCTATGCACCCAGGGAGCTATAGGAAAATACCAAACGACCTTTACAGGACCTCCTCTGGTCTTGGTACCCTCATCTGACGGCCCTTCCTTGTACCATGGAGCTCCACACTTGGGGCACTTATCCAAGTCTTTGTATTTTTCTCCACGGTACAATATGTAATCATTGGAACACGCGTGGATTTTATCAACCTTGAGGCCGATGGGGCAGATCATTTGCTTGGCCAAGTATGTCTTTTCTGGCAACTCATTTTTTTCTAGGAGCATTTTCCTTATTATACCTAACAACTGATCGAAGCCTTTATCGCTCAATCTATTTGTCAATTTGAACTCTAACAGCATGATGTTGGCTTCCAGTTTGCTTATTGGACAATCCCTATACAATGGTGTTTTGCCATCTTGTCTCATTTTCTCTAGCTTTTTCAGCTGTCTTTCACTAAGACATCCGATCTCTACATTACGTAGCAGCTGAGAAATGCCATCGTTATCCTCGGTGTCGTCAGCTAGCGTGTTCCTAAACACATTATTAACTGTGGGCATAGGTTCCGTGTTGACACCGGGTTCCTCATCACCATCATGGATGGCTATGTCAGGCATGTCCAAATCATCATTGTTTTCCTGCAGAACATTCACACCAACCTCGCCATGCATAGTCCATGTTGTATAGTTTGGCATGAATCCCCTGGTAATCAAGTGCGATCATATAGACTCAATTTGACGAAAGTTCCTTTGATTCTTGTAATCTTTGCATGGACAGAAGACATGGTTCCCATTCCCAGCATGAGCTTTGGCATCGGTGATAAACTGGCTGACGCCATGCATGTACCGCTTGTCCGTTCGGGACAGATGCATCCACTCTCGACTATCTCTGCACAAAAAATACTGAAACCGTAATTACAAAGAATTAATAAGAAATCGAGCTTCATGAACAACAATTGTAGCTCAAAAGTACCATTTTTGGAAAACATTATTGTACACTAATTATTGGAAAATTGAAATTGGTAGCCCTGGCCCTGTAAATTGAAAATCGTAGTAAAAATAATTATTGCACAATATTGAAGAACAACTATTCTACTCTATTTCTAAGAACTAATTATAGCATCACATACTAACAATGATGATCTTGACCACCATGGAATAATTAACCACAAATTTAAATGTGTTCATAGACACCAACCGTTTGGACGATGGATTCACCACATTTTGAGCCTTGCACAAATGTCCAATTGGAAAAGTGCTCTCTAGAATGGAGAAAGAGCAAGAATGAGAATCAAGCAATGTAGTTATCAAAACGAAGCTAATTAAGCAACTAAATCAAAGGAGTGGATGTTTGTTACTAACCTTAAAGCAAAAAGATTAAGCCATTCTTCAAAATCGAAGCGCTAGCTTCATGATGAAGAGCAGCCGCAACAATGGAGCGAAGGGCCCAAACGCGCGCCTCTGTTCTCGGGATGGAAGAGAGGAGGACGAAGAGGACGGCTACAGCCTTTTTGTGCTTGTTAACACTGGATTTTGGTCGATTCTGGAAGATGACAGGTAGACCCACATGCGGGAAGAAGGGTATTCGGCAAACAAGGCAAGCGGTCGGCTAAATGCATTGCGGTCGGTTACTCCAGAAGGCGGTGATTCCATTCGGGAAAAACAGAAGATGGCAGGCAAGGCCGATCGAAAAGGTGAAAGTTGTAATAGTAAAGGACTCTAAAAGTTTAGGGTAAGGAATCGTGAATTTCCAAGTTTATTTAAAGGTTCCTTTGTAAATCGTAGTCCTCTAGGACTCGTGTTTTGTCTAGGGTATAAATATTGACCCTCGACCATTGTAATAAGGGTTCACAACCAAATCAATGCAACCGGCCCCGTGCCAACTTTCGAGTCCTTTTGTCGTGTCGTCGAGTTCTTCGAGAGGAGTCATCGATCCGTCGACCTCCGTAAGTTCCGACAACCTTGTTATCATGTTTAGTATCATGCGGTGGATTTAGACGTGATGCAAGTAGTCTTGTTTGTTTTCAATGGTCGTGCGGCGGATCTTTGTTTGACAATCAAGAAGTCTTTGCTTATGCTTTGTTTATGAGTAGATACCGTGCGGCAGGCATTTGCTCAATATGCTTAGTGAAAGCAAGATAGTTATCGGCTCTTTTAGATATGACAAATCTAAATAGATTCATTAAGTTATCTAGTGTTGCATGTTACGGAACATTTTATATATATTTGTAACATACTTCTGCCCAATCTAGATTGATATTGTTCGGCCTTTTCTCTCTTGTGGTTTTATTCGTGCTTCAACGATTATTGCTTTTCATAATACCTTTGCAACTAAATAGTGTGCTTACAATGGCTGAATTATTTTAATCTAGATTGTCACATGTCGCGGGTTCATGCATGTTAATCATGTTTAAGCTTTAACAAAACCAGGTGTCGTGCGGCAGATGCAGGTTTTAGATTAGTTTAATCGTTTTTATTTGCACGTTCCTTCTTCATGGACCCCAATTCGGCTGAACTGCCGAGCTTGGTTATGCATTAACTCATAATTAATTTCACTTGTTCAAACATGTTTTCCCATGCACGTGTATTCGGCAGTCAGGTCTCCACGTGCATTCATCTTACGATTAGCTGAATGGTTTATGAATTCATTGGCAGACAGCTCTCTATAGCTGTATGTCGTTGTAAGTGGCTTCAGGGCCGTATATGTGGAACTGTCTGGTATTACCCGACATGTTCCGGTTTGACATTTAATTGTTTTATCCCTTGTTAGTTTTCAGGTCAAACTGACTGGCACGCTTCCGGATAACGAAGCACCCGGGAACCCGATTGAAGCTACGCTTTTCGGCTTGCTGTGTGTGAGGCATAGTGCGTCACATTTTGTGTCAACACACTTTTTGGCACGCCCGGTGGGACAATCTGCTAGTTCAAGATGGCATCTGAGATCAACAATGATCATGTTCTGGATGTAAGCATGGCAGAATTGCCAGATAATTACAAGGATTTAGTGCTACAAGCATGTGAGCAATACCAACGGAAATGCTTGATGTCTTTTTCCAAAAACAAGAGCAATAAAGTATTTCAAAAGCAGTCAATGCCAAGGGTTCTTCTTCCGCATCAAACTGATTACACCGAAGAGGAGGATGCTCAGAAGATGGCAGCCATGGTTTATAAAGCTATGGGAGAAACCATGACAAACCATCACACAGCTTTTCTGAATACCTTTCGGGCAATCATGATCAGTACTTTTGGCCCAATGGTTGATAAATACTTCGAAGAAAATGTTGGACCACTCAGTGGGCCGACGCTTTTCAATGTTCCAAAGCATCAAGAGAAGCCTGTTGGAAAAGAAGTAGCGTCGCCTTCAAATATAGGTGGATTGACTCACACTGAAAAGCAATCACATCCCACCTATGGCCAGGTGACATTTGGTACCACAGGAGAAGTGCCACCTTCAGCTTATAGAGTTTCTCCAGCATCAAACAGATTGCAGAAGAATATGTATGGAGATGGATATCAAGAATTTACTGATTACAGTGCTATCAATGCTGTGCCAAATCCAGGGTATAGAAGTGTTTCAGGATTGCCTTCTGGAGTGCAAGTACAAGGAAATCAGGATCCAGGCATTGATGTTTTGATGCACAGGATGGCTGATATGATGCAAAATCAGTTCGGCTTGAAGCCAAAGAATCAATCCTATTCATACAAGTCTCCTTATCCAGAATGGTACAACAGAGTGGCATTGCCTCCAAGGGTGAAGCCTCCAACAGATTTGACCAAGTTTTCTGGTCAAGATGATACTAGAACCATAGAGCACGTCAGTCGGTACTTAATGCAGCTTGGAGAAGCTGCTTCAGATGAAGCTTGGAGGATTCGATATTTTCCTTTGTCTCTTACAGGACCAGCTTTCACATGGTTCACGTCTCTACCAGCTCATTCCATTGGTACGTGGGCAGAACTAGAGTAGAAGTTTCATTCATATTTCTATATGGGTACTAATGAGAAGAAGTTGGTTGATCTCATGAGTCTAAGGATGAGAACAAATGAGACACCATTGGAGTATCTTCGCAGATTTAGGGAGACCAAGAATATGTGTTATTCTCTAAATTTACCAGATGATCAACTACCTGGAATAGCTATAGCAGGAATGTTGCCGAATATCAGGGAGAAGTTGTTCGGTTTAGAGTTTGATGATCTTGGCCAACTTGCACAGCGTTTAGCAGCTATGAGTAATCAAGCCCAAGGATTCAGGAGAGATAATCGCTTTCAGAAGAACAATGCCACTAATGAGGTGTATCAAGGCTTTCTGGATGAAGCGACTGAGTATATTGATGAAGATGAGATAGCTGCAGCTGAGTTAAATTGGGCAAAGGAACCCACTCAAGTTAGTCAACGCTGGTTGAAACAACAAAAGGGAACCTATGATTTTGATGTTACTAAGGCAGACAGACTTTTTGCATTGTTGATAAAGGAAGGACGCATCAAGCTGCCAGAAGGACATCCTATGTTACGTCCTGAAGGAGTGAAAGACAAAAAGTATTGTGGCTTTCATAACACTAATTCTCACTCTATCAATGATTGCCGAGTGTTCAGAATACGAATCCAGAAAGCTATCCAAGAGGGACATTTGAGGTTTGATGGCAAAATGAAAATTGATGATCAGCCTTTTCCACAAAATATGATTTCTTTCTTTGTGAATATGGTCTCTGCCAATGATCTCAAAGGTAAAGGCAAGGTGAAAGTGTTGACTTCTGATAGAGCAAAGGAGAGTGGTGCTGTTGACCCGGATCGGCAAATCACCAGTAGAGAGCTGCAGCAGCGAGTTCGGTTTCAGAATAGCCGAACCGAGAAAGGTCAAACTTCCAAACCTAGAGTTACATCACGTATTTTGCTAAACAAGTGGCAGAGGGAACAAGAGAAGGAATACTGTAAGAAACAATGGTTTATGGAAGAATGCCGGAGGTATGAGGAAGAAGTATACCGAAGGGAGCAAGAAGAATACATGACAGAACAGGAGCAGTCTCATTGGGGTTGTTCGTTCTTTAGGCATTGTTGGAATGAAGGCTTGAGGTTGCCTGCAAGAAATAATTGTCCGGAGTGTAGTGCTTAGTACTCCGAGTATAGGCAATCTCGAGTCAACCGCCGTCCCGTCTATGAAAGACTTGGAACGAAGGTTCCTGAAGATGATCGGCGCTTAAAAATAGATGATTTTGAGAATCAGCAAAGGAAAAGAGTTGCAGGTCAAGGGTGGATTCATGATAGAGTGCATGATGAAGAAACTGACTTCTATAGATACGTATGGCAAAAAGGACAGTGGTGTCCTCCAGGCCTGAGGAAAAGTCAGAAAAGAAGAGTGCAACGGTTGAGGAATAGGGAGTTGGAACAGGAAGTTACCGAAACAAAGCAAATATGGCGTCCTAAAAAGAAGCCTGATGGATGTGGTCCTTCGGCTAATGCTTGCATGGCTTTCTTCCTCCCATCAGAGTTTATAGCTCCCGAAAGCCAAGATGTCCGAGAAGAGGTGTACTCTGATTTTGATGAAAGTGAATGTCAGGATTTGATGGCTCAGCTTGTATTAACGCAGCAGGCTATTTTTGATAAACCAATCAAGAATCGTCACTTGAGACCACTCTATTTAAAGGGATATGTCAATGGCAAGCCTTTAACTAAGATGTTTGTCGATGGAGGGGCTGCTATCAATATCATGCCTTATACTACCTTCAGGAAACTTGGGATGACTAATGAAGAATTGTTGAAAACTGACATGGTGCTTAGGGACTTTGCTGGCAATCCTTCCGATACCCGAGGTGCTATCCATGTCGAGCTGACTATTGGGTCAAAAACTCTGATTACTACCTTTTTTGTCATTGATGGCAAGGGGGCATATAGTCTACTCTTGGGTAGAGATTGGATCCATGCTAATTGTTGCATTCCTTCAACTATGCATCAAATTCTCATTCAATGGATTGGAGATGATGTTGAAGTTGTACATGCTGATAATTCGGTAAGTGTTGCTGCCACAGAATCTACCTATTGGGAATATGAGGGCGTCGATTGTTTCTCTGGAAAAGTGTGGAAAGAAGGTCCTGTAAATGTTTTCAGCGAAGGCCAACAGCCGATCCAAGCAGTCGGCTCTCATAGCAATTTTTAATGGGAAATCCCGTCGATGGCAACAAAGGAAAGTTGGGACGTGGTTTTATGTCGGCCGATAAGTTGGAAGAAATTAATGTTGGTGATGGATCTAAGCCAAGGCCGATGTATATTAGTGCAAAGTTAGACCTAGAATATAAATCAAAGTTGATAGATTTGTTGAAAGAGTTTAAAGATTGTTTTGCTTGGGATTACACGGAAATGCCTGGATTGGATCGTTCCATTGTTGAGCATCGATTACCTATTAAACCTGGATTTTGTCCTTATAAACAACCTCCAAGGAAGATATACAAAGAGGAAGTATTGGCCGATGTGAAGAAGGAGGTTGAAAGGTTAATAGAAGCAAACTTCATTCGGCCATGCAAGTATGCAGAGTGGATTTCAAATATAGTATCGGTATACAAGAAAAATGGAAAAATGAGAGTTTGCATAGATTTTAGAAATCTTAATAAGGCTACTCCCATGGATGGTTACCCAATGCCAGTTGCCGATTTGCTGGTAGATGCGGCAGCAGGTTATGAGGTCATTAGTTTTATGGATGGTAATGCTGGCTATAACCAAATTTTTATGGCAATAGAAGATATTTCGAAAACAGCTTTCAGATGTCCTGGTCATATTGGTTTGTTCGAGTGGATAGTCATGACGTTTGGGTTAAAGAATGCCGGTGCAACTTATCAAAGAGCTATGAATTATATTTTTCACGAGCTGATCGGCAAGATTGTAGAAATCTACATTGATGATGTAGTAGTCAAGTCTAGAAATCATGAAAGACATTTAGCCGATTTAAGAAAGACTCTGGAGTGCACAAGAAAGCATGGCTTGAAGATGAATCCAAACAAATGTGCCTTTGGAGTTTCGGCTGGTGAGTTTTTGGGATTTTTAGTTCATAAAGGAGGAATTGAAGTTGGGAAAAAGAGCATGGAAGCAATAGACAAAGTTGTGCCGCCAACTAATCTCACAGAATTGCAATCATTGTTAGGCAAAATCAACTTTGTAAGAAGATTCATATCCAATCTATCAGAAAGAGTTTTACCCTTTTCCCCTTTATTAAAGCTCAAGAAAGATCAAAAATTTATATGGGGTGACATACAACAAAAGGCTTTTGATGAGATCAAACAATATATGAAAGCACCACCTGTGCTGGTACCTCCACAACTTGACAAGCCTTTTAAGTTGTATGTGGCGGCCGATAGCCTAACGATAGGATCGGCCCTTATGTAAGAGTTTGAAGGAAAAGAAAGAGTCATAGCCTATCTTAGCCGAAAACTGCTAGACCCGGAAACAAGGTATTCGGCTACAGAAAAACTTTGCTTGTGTGTATATTACTCATGTACCAAATCACGGCACTATTTGTTGAATTCCGAATGCGTGGTGGTTTCTAGTTTTGATGTAATCAAACATATGTTATCAATGCCGATTTTGAATGGAAGAATTGGCAAATGGATTTTAGCATTGTCAGAATTTAATTTAAGGTATGAATCGGCAAAGGCGGTAAAGGGTCAAATTATTGCCGATTTTATTACCCAACATCGGGATCTTTCTGTTGAGGCAATAAGCATCGTGCCTTGGGCCTTGTTCTTCGATGGATCATCTTGTAACAAAGGTGGTGGTGCTGGTATTCTTTTGATTTCCCCACAAGGAAAAGCTTTTGAGTATGCAGTTCCTATTGAATTTCATGTTACTAACAATCAGGCAGAGTATGAAGCATTGCTTAGAGGGCTTCAGCTTCTTATAGAAGTAAAGGCCATTGCTGTTGAAATCTTTGGGGATTCTGAGTTGGTGATTAATCAACTGAATGGTCAGTATGAATGCAAGAACAATGTGTTAAGAGAATATTATGAGGAGTGTAGAGAACTTTTGAAGAATTTTCTGATAGTAACCTTGCATCATATCCCTAGAGAGTACAATGAAGAAGCAAATAAGTTAGCTCAAGCTGCTTCTGGATATCGAGAGAGTCGGGAAGTTTTTGCTATGGAGGAAGATGTTTTAAATACTAATCCAGTAGATGATGATTGGAGATACGAAGTTACCAATTATCTGAAAAATCCATCTCAAAAGGTTTCCCGAAAACTCAGGTACAAAGCTCTCAAATTTGTGTTTCTTGATGATCAGTTATATTACAAGTCCATCGATGGAGTATTGCTCAAATGCTTAAGTCAAGAAGAGGCCAAGAAAGTGATGTATGAGGTTCACGAAGGATTGTGTGGTGCACATCAGTAAGCTTATCGGATGAAGTGGATAATTAGGAGAACTGGTTATTTTTGGCCAACTATGTTGGAAGATTGTTTTGAATATTACAAAGGGTGTCACAATTGTCAGAAATTCGGCAATATTCAAAAAGTTCCAGCGTCTGCTATGAATCCTATAATCAAGCCTTGGCCGTTCAGAGGATGGGGTATAGATTTAATTGGTCAGATCAATCCTCCTTCTAGTAAGGGACACAAATTTGTACTCTTGGCCACGGATTATTTCACCAAGTGGGTTGAGGCTATCCCTTTGAAGAAGGTAACGTCAGAGAATATGATCAGTTTTGTTAAGGAACATATAGTTCACAGATTTGGGATTCCTCAGACTATAACAACTGATCAAGGAACTCAATTTACTTCTTCGGAATTCTGTGACTTTGCCAAAAGTATGGGGATTAAGTTGTATAATTCTTCTCCTTATTATGCACAAGCTAATGGTCAGGCAGAAGCATCAAATAAGATTATGATTAAAATTATCCAGAAGAAGATTGATGAAAAACCAAGGAAATGGCACTTGGTTCTTAATGAAGCACTGTGGGCTTACTGAATGGCTTGTCATGGATCCACTCAAACGTCTCCCTATGAACTGGTTTATGGGCATCATGCTGTACTACCATGGGAATTACGGTTAGATTCAAGGCGAGTTGTGTTACAGAAGGAATTGGCAAAAGAAGATTATAAGAATCTGATGATGGATGAATTGGAAGATTTACATTTGATTCGTCTCAAGGCATTGGAAAATATTGAGAAAAATAAAATACGTGTTGCCAGGTATTATAACAAAAGGGTTAGGCTGAAGCAATTCGCAGAAGGAGATTTGGTTTGGAAAACTATATTGCCAGTTGGAACAAAGGATAGAGCGTTCGGCAAATGGTCTCCAAATTGGGAAGGTCCTTTCCGAATAGTAGAATGTGTACCTGGCAATGCATACATATTGAAGACTTTATTTGGGGAGGAGTTTACCAGAGCTATCAATGGAAAATTTCTTAAGAAATACTACCCCAGTGTTGAGGTTGGTTCATGAATGTAGATCAGAAAAACCGACAAAGAAAAAATCGCCTTTAGCCTGAAGATCGAATACGAGACTGAGAATAGCCGATATTGTTCATATCGCCTTTAGCCTAAAGATCAGATACAAGACTGAGAATAGCCGATATCGTTCATATCACCTTTAGCACAAAATAGCCGATGCAGTTTGCATCGCCTCTAGCACAAGAATGTTTATCCGAAACTGGGTTGTTTTCAGCATTTTTCTGACAGTCGCAAGTGGAATTTTACCAAAAAGAATCAAAGAAATAAATATTCTTCCAAAGGACGAGATTATTTATAAAAAGTCCATCCTAATACAAACTATTCCTCAAATAACTTGTTGAGGACGGACTGGGGGTTTGTGATTTCGGCAAGGGCAGCAGCATGATCGTCGTAGGCCTCCAGACGCTCATCGATGTCGTCGACTTCGTCCGGGCGTCCTCCAACAAAGCCAACTGGCTGGGAGGAGTAGTCCTCATTGGTTTGGGAGGTCATTGCCGCCAGCCCGAGAGAAGCGCCGAGGTGCACACCTTGGATGACGGCCTGATCAATGCGGCCGTCCACAGCATCAAGGCGTGCCTCGGATGTCTCCCCCTGAGCATTCACCTTGTCGGCAATCTTGTTCGCCGCCGTCTTCAAGCGGTCATTCTCCGCGGAAAGAGCTAGGCAGAAAAGAAGAAATGGGTCGGCAAGCAAAGGAAGTCAGGATGGTAAAACTAAATGAAGATATCAAACCGGTGATGGCGTCGCAGAATTGCTTCCGCTGGTCCTCCCATTCGGCTTGATCGATGCCGAACTTCTTGGAGACGTCGCCTAGCTCCTCCCGGGCTTCGTCCCTCTCCTGGCGAAACTTGAGCGCCTCCTCGTGAGAGTATGGATGGTGTGCATCTGCTGGTTCTACCGAACCCCAAGGGTTGGAATGATAAGAGCTTGAGGAGCTGGAAGACCCGGAGGAGCCGGATGATGGAGTTCCCGGTTGAGCTGCCGTCACTGGAGGAAGGAGATGGTATTGGCTGGAGCTGATGACCCTTATCCTGATGAATGAGGAAGAAAAAAATCGAAATTAAGAGATGAACAAGGAAATTTCAAAGGGGGCAAAAAGCCGAATCATACCCACGACGCCGGTAGCGCGATGCTCTGCTTCCTTCAGCCTCTCCGTCGGCAGGACGCTTGCCACGGTTGCCACTGTTCGTCATTTGCTTTGATGGGGGTTAGGGTTTTCTTCTGGAATGAATCGAACGAAGGAAGTGGAGGAGACGGATGTGAGAATGCTAAGGCGAAGATAGCGATGAAGGCTAACGGAAGGGTCTATTTATAAGCCGAAGCGAAGGATCGTGGCGAATTCCTACGGGATCGTGGGGCGAGAATGCCGAACGGCTGGAGTAGGGTTTTTTCCCTTTCAGGCTGGGCCGTTACTGGGCTGGGCCAGGCATGGGTTAAGTCGGAACGTCGCTCGAACTATCTCCCTGGTTTGTTGGAGCCAGCATTAGTTCGGCTATACCCTCACAATATTTGAAGTTAGGATTCGTTCGGCTATCGGAAGAATGGAGACAATCGGCTACATTCTAATCGAGTAATTTAAGGGAAAATGGGCCGATTGCTTGTTCGAACTGAATAAAAATAAGTAAACATAAAGTTGGTTAATCAAGGGAAAGAGGATATCACACTTAAGTTTATTACAAACCCAATGTCTACTGGTTCAGAAGATGATTGATTGCCTCTATCGCCTCAGTCCTGATTCGGCTAACATTATCTAGCACTTTTTGATCTTCATCTTCAGAACTCTGGATGCTGGATAACTTAGTTTTGATCTGCTGATCTTCTTTGATGGTCGAAGCTATCTTTAGTGAAGCTGCTTCTATGTTCTTCGGCAAATTAGTTATATGGGCCCCTGTGAGACTGAATTTTGGCATTCAGTTCGGCTAGTTGAGCTTCTAGTCTGCTTTTTTCATCCTCCATGGCTTTCAGTTCAGGCTCCAAGGTTGCCAAGGAATTTCTCGTAGTCTGGATATGAGAGTGAAGATCTTTAATCTCCAGCTTTTTCAAAGATCTATCCTTCTGCAGAGCGGTCCTCGAAGATGTATTTTTGGTTGCCCTTCTCACCATAGCAAAATGGTCATCAAGATGGGCTGCAGATTCTAGGGGAGCCTTGAGAGCAGAGGGGATATCTTGATCAATGAGTTCAAGGAGGTCTTTTATCTGGTCTGCATCCTGAACCAGACTGATGGTATCCTTGTTTAGCAGAATGATCACCTCTTTTAGCCGGGCCTGATTTTCCAGCGATAAGGTTTGATGGGAAGTAATCTCTTCACCTTTCTCAATGAATGTAATCCTCAATAGAGAAGGAGTAACTGGTGGTCGGTTTAGTGATGTTCTTCTAAAGAAAAGAGAAGAAAGAAGGTGTTAGCCGATTGGGTAATTTTGCTAAAATATAGTGTAGAAATAAGGAATTACCTGCTGAGCTGGATTGATCATTAGGATGGGTTATACCCTGGCTTGCTGGGGAACTTGGCTGAAGATTCAGAGGGGACAGGTTTGGAGCTTGATCAGGAGAGGTTTCCCTTGCCAGTTCATCTAAGATTTCATCTATTTTCAGTAAAGTAAATGATAATGAGCATAAGAGAATAGATGTTATTAAAAGAAGAAGAAGAGAATTGGTTGAACAATATTACCTATAGTCTCATCAGGTTTATGAGCCTTTGAACCTTCAGCTTCATGAGTCTCTGAAATTTCGTTATCATGAATTTCTTCATCTTCAGTAGAAACTTCAGGGGTTGGTTCTACAGGCGCTGAGGTATTGCCTAGTGTGGGAATTTCGACTTGTGGCTGCAATGGGAGTAATGAATATAGAGGTGGTCAGGCTTACTGCTAAGTGAGATTGTTGACCTGATAAGAAAATAAAAGATTCATGCCTTAAGGGATAATCTGGCTTTCTTGGTCCTTGGTTTTTTGGGTAAGAGAAAACTTTCAGGTGTTTTCCTTTTGCTTTTTCCTCTTGAAGATGCAGCAGCTGAAGTAGCAGGAGTTCTCATGAGTGCCTTTTAGAGGTGCTGAATCCAAAGTTGCAGAAGTTTTCATGAATTCCTTTAAGTTTGGAGCATCAAACCCCAGAGCAGGCTTGGGACCAGCCGAATAGTACTGGATTGCTTTGGCTGGGGGAGTAAACTCAAGCTCCTGTGCATGACCAGATGTTAAAATGAGAAGTGGATTCAAGAACAAGAAATGATGGGCATAATGAAATTACCTCACTGTCAGAAGCAAAATCGTGTTGCAAGTTTTTGCATGAAGAATGAACTGATATATTGAAGATATGAGCATGCCATTCTTGCCACCAAGAAACAAAGAAGGGATGAGCAACATCTATTAGCCCAAATGGAGATGGTTCGTATATTGGCAATTCCCATCCTAATTCAAAGACCTTCTTGGCTTCCATTCCTTCTGTTATTACTTCCCTTGACTTTATGATTGTTGAGAAGAGGAATTTTGGAGGCAGTTCGCCACATCCTAATTGTCTGGCCACCATGTTTGGATAAAAGAATTCATAGGTGGATTGTACTAATCTCCCATGATGAAATTCGGCTGGCAAAGTGCAAGGTTTGATAAAGGAGTTGAAAATCTCCGTGGATTCTTGGCCTGAACAACCAATTTCATAGCTAAACTTGCAGGGCAAAGTCAGATTTTCATTTTCTCTGTAAGGAAACCAGAGCATATTGCCGAATCCTTTGAAAAATAGCTTGAAGAAATGACCAATGTCTATATCAATGCTTATAGATGATGCTGCTTCTCCATAAGTCTGACAAGCCTTAACCTTTGCTGTGCTGCCTTCAGCATAGTTAACTGAGGGAAAACTTAGGTTGAAGAGGCTCACAGGGGTTATCTAATGCATATATAGCTGGAGCCACATTTGAATTAGCCACCAGGGACCATTCACAAAAGAAATTTCTCCACCTTGGCGCATTTGAAGGGTGATCTGATGCATCATATGATAAGCAGACCCTAAGAGATGTTTGCCTAGTGGGATCTGAGTGCCTGCAGCCAAGTCTTCAGCCATTACCATGTGATTCAGGGTTGGTTCATTGGATTTTCCACAGAAGATGAATCTGCATAGCCACATATTCATGAAGGCTTTCAACTCTTTGTCAGAGACGGCGCCAGATGCGTTCATGTAGTTCTGAATATGTTTGACCCATCCACATCCAGAGCTGATGGCTCTTTGGTTACTTTTGCTCTTGTACTTGTAGGGGTATACTGGCAATGACACATTCAAGCCAGTCATCATGAATACGTCGGCTAGAGTGATGGTCATAATACCATGACCAAAGATAAAGGCATTGATAGCGTCAGACCAAAAATGAGAAGCTGCTATCAGAAGGGAGTCATTCCTGGGTGTCTCTGCTAAAGATAACTCCAGACAATGACTGATGTCCTGACTTTCCTAGTGGCTGCTGCTTTTCTCCAGCATTCTCCTGTACCAGTTACGCCATCCGTTGATTGGGGGAAATGGCCAATTCTTGAACGTGTTTGGCCATCGGTTTGGCGAGGTAATCCCAGACTTGAAAGGAATTCTTTGGGTTTCCTTCTCAATAATTTCAGAAGGGTCAGGATTTCCCATTGGGCCGAGGAAATAGGAGTCGGGGTTGGCAGCATAGGGGATCAAAATCTGGCTCTTGTATTCCTTTAGAAGATGATTGAAATCAAAGGGGAGTAAATCAAAAGAGGAGCGGGAGGATAAAATGAAAGTTGCCGAATATAAGTAAAGTTTACCTCTGGGATTTCATCCTGGGTCGCCATTGAAGATTTGAAGGAGGTCCGAGGTTGCGCTGAAAGCTTGAATTTTTGGGCAGCGGCTGCGGTTTTGAACGGTGATGACCTAGGAGAATGAGAGAGCTTGTGGTCAATTTCAGAATAAAACAACTTTTATCCCGAAATTAAGGGGGCATGTGTTAACACTGGATTTTGGTCGATTCTGGAAGATGACAGGTAGACCCACATGCGGGAAGAAGGGTATTCGGCAAACAAGGCAAGCGGTCGGCTAAATGCATTGCGATCGGTTACTCCAGAAGGCGGTGATTCCATTCGGGAAAAACAGAAGATGGCAGGCAAGGCCGATCGAAAAGGTGAAAGTTGTAATAGTAAAAGACTCTAAAAGTTTAGGGTAAGGAATCGTGAATTTCCAAGTTTATTTAAAGGTTCCTTTGTAAATCGTAGTCCTCTAGGACTCGTGTTTTGTCTAGGGTATAAATATTGACCCTCGACCATTGTAATAAGGGTTCACAACCAAATCAATACAACCGGCCCCGTGCCAACTTTCGAGTCCTTTTGTCGTGTCGTCGAGTTCTTCGAGAGGAGTCATCGATCCGTCGACCTCCGTAAGTTCCGACAACCTTGTTATCATGTTTAGTATCATGCGGTGGATTTAGACGTGATGCAAGTAGTCTTGTTTGTTTTCAATGGTCGTGCGGCGGATCTTTGTTTGACAATCAAGAAGTCTTTGCTTATGCTTTGTTTATGAGTAGATACCGTGCGGCAGGCATTTGCTCAATATGCTTAGTGAAAGCAAGATAGTTATCGGCTCTTTTAGATATGGCAAATCTAAATAGATTCATTAAGTTATCCAGTGTTGCATGTTACGGAACATTTTATATATATTTGTAACATACTTCTGCCCAATCTAGATTGATATTGTTCGGCCTTTTCTCTCTTGTGGTTTTATTCGTGCTTCAACGATTATTGCTTTTCATAATACCTTTGCAACTAAATAGTGTGCTTATAATGGCTGAATTATTTTAATCTAGATTGTCACATGTCGCGGGTTCATGCATGTTAATCATGTTTAAGCTTTAACAAAACCAGGTGTCGTGCGGCAGATGCAGGTTTTAGATTAGTTTAATCGTTTTTATTTGCACGTTCCTTCTTCATGGACCCCAATTCGGCTGAACTGCCGAGCTTGGTTATGCATTAACTCATAATTAATTTCACTTGTTCAAACATGTTTTCCCATGCACGTGTATTCGGCAGTCAGGTCTCCACGTGCATTCATCTTACGATTAGCTGAATGGTTTATGAATTCATTGGCAGACAGCTCTCTATAGCTGTATGTCGTTGTAAGTGGCTTCAGGGCCGTATATGTGGAACTGTCTGGTATTACCCGACATGTTCCGGTTTGACATTTAGTTGTTTTATCCCTTGTTAGTTTTCAGGTCAACTACCTGGCACGCTTCCGGATAAACGAAACACCCGGGAACCCGATTGAAGCTACGCTTTTCGGCTTGCTGTGTGTTGAGGCACAGTGCGTCACATTTTGTGTCAACAGTGCTATAGGCTAAATCACCGTCGGTTCTTGGCTAGAACCGCAGTGATAATCCCATCACTAACCAGTTTGTGGCTTGAACGGCAGTGATGAGGTGGCCCGCCAAAATACTAACTGCCGGTGCAATCAAGCCACAAACCGGAAGTGATTTTGTGCTTCACTGCCGGTTTTTAACCCGCCCCAATCATTTTCTTCTCATTTTCTCGACAGCGTCATAACCGGCAGTGAAGTGAACATCACTGTCGGTTCGCACAATCCGGCAGTGATGAGGCCGGCAGTGAATGTCCAAATCTAACATAGTGAACATGTATTGCAAATTATAATTCTCTAACGCCATCTCTGCGTTCCTTGCCTGAAGCAACACCTTCAAATCTGAAAATTATATAAATGAGAGTTAAGCAGCACCATAAATAACAATCAATCGCAGAATAATGACCACCTAAACCCTCAAGTTTTCAACAATCTGTTCTCATCACCAGAATTTCTAATCAAGCTCACTGATGTCAAAATAATTGTAGATCCATTCTACCCAATAAAAAAAAACCTGTGCATGCAAAAAAAACCTTTTTTTTCTCCTGCACCAGATTCTGGTTATCAGCTAGTTGTGATAAAAAAAGAGAGATGAAATAGTAAATGGCAAATAATTATAAAATCATCATTGAATGAAGCCGCGCGACAACATTGCGACCTATGCTAGAAGCTACTTTTTCACTAAAAGTATTGACCAAAATCATGCCAACTAAGAAATATACATTTTATAATATAGTTATTAGTGGTACAGGAGGGCTATAAAAGGTCAGTAAATTTAGAAACGCTGACCCACCACCCATCATGGTTGATGGTAACTTAGGGTAACCGTCCAGATCTAACTGTTCCTGGCTGAGAAGATCTGTGTGCTGGTGCAACAATGTCAAGTGATCAGCACCGGCATATACAGAATTACTGATACTATATACGGCAAGTAAATTCAGAATTATCTGTATGCACATAATGATCAACAGGTAACGTTAGTAATATTACGATGAGAGCCTGAGCATACCCAAGTATATGTAAACAAGAATGCACATGTGTTAACTAAGCACAAGCAATATAAGTACAAGTGAACCCTAGTACAGTGAACACTAGTACAAGTGAACACTAGTACTAATCACTAGATGGAGTTGGGACATTGGGTTATGGCCACCCATGGGGAGAACATCGAAGGTTTTCTAGCCTTGCTCAATGAGGTGATGTGGTGAGCCAACTACTCGTATTGCCCAGAGTACGCGCCCTGGGATTTGGCCACGGAATGATCAATTACACTTGCAAGGTCCGTATACCAAGTCACCTTTATGACCTGGGATTGGAGTTTGATCGCCTTGCTTGGGGAAAGGGCACTTCAATCGACAAGGCAATTCAAGTTGCGGCCTATCATGCCACTGCGATGTTGAGGGAGGCACTTGTTACCCTAAGCGAGCCGTTGTCCAACACTTATTGGAAAGGACAGAAATGAATGGAGTTTTCAAGTTCTCTATGCAGATTGAACCCAGTACTCTGTATGAAAAAAGGATGATGGAATTGGTAATGTGTTGGGCGGACATGATTCGTTGTATGGAGGCTAAGCTTTGGACTACTCATGCAAGGTTTGTCAGCTTGCAGCGTCGAGTGGAACCATATGTGAGGATGACTACAATGCCATATACCGTTCTCTATTATCCTCAAGGGGATGATGCCACGGTATATGAAGTGACTGAGTATCCTTACTGCTATCTAGAAGCTCAAGGAGTTAGGGTCCCTCAAAGCTTAATGCGACCTTCAAGGATATCTATGGGATTGCTAGTCAAGCGTATGTCCCACACCACTAGTACACCAGAGGATTTACTTGGAGACACCCCAATGCATCTCTTTCATCCCAAAGCCCTAGGATGTGATAGTGACTCGGCGACGTACCTGCTCCCGACCAATCATTTCCCAATAGACTTCCGGAGGCCGCCGTATGACTTGCCCGTTCTATCAATGAACCTGTCACCTTCTGAAGACCTAAGCGGGCATTTGATCTATGGTGGTGGATGAGTTGTCAAGGCTTGACTCAACCTTTTCCTTCAAACTTTATGTACTATATTAGCTTGTGGACACCTAGGTTCTGCATATCAGACAAGCAATAGGAGGGAGCAGAGGTAACCAGCCACAATCCACCACCACCGGCCAACCGCTAGGAGGGCAAGTGCCAAATATGGCGGTGGATATACTTCAAAGGGACAAAAGCCCATCGTTAGGCAACGTCAGCAAGTGTATGGGAAGGAATGCGTAGCTCCTGGAGAACATGCAGGCAATCAGCAGGAGCTCAATCCGCCACTGCTTCATGGGTATCATGGTTTCGTGTGAACCAACCCACCCATCTTTTTTGGAGTTAAGGCCCCGATGGCAGCCGATCATTGGCTAAAAACTATGGAGCAAAAGTTCACTCTTGTCTAGTGTGATGATAATGAGAAGGTCCACTTTGCCACGCACCATCTTCAGGAAGCCACTGGCAATTGGTGGCATGACTATCAGGCTCGTTTGTAGCCAAACACGTAGCTCACTTGGTAGCAGTTTAAGGAGGCATTTCGTGGGTTCGTCATACCCGAGGGAGCCATGCTCATCAGGGTTGCTGAGTTTCACAACTTGGTTCAAGGAGAGATGTCGGTAGTGGAGTACACTCATAAGTTCAATGAGCTAGCCCAATATGCTCTAAATGAGGTTGCTACCGACAAGGCTAAGAAAGTGAGGTATGAGCACGGTCTTAGCCCAATGATGCAGGACAAGTTATGCAATGTACCGACTCCCACTTTCAATGAGATGGTGAATGCTGCTATCAAGGTGGAGACCATGAAAAAGGCGATGGACAAAGATACCCACAAGAGAGGATCGTACAACACCAGCTATGGATAGGGTTCGTCCATTAGGCAGAAGGTTGGCTGAACCCCACCAAGAATTCAAGGCTATGCAACACCGCGTTTGTCTGGATACGACCACGTTCATCCCAGCAGTGCCAGTAGCAGGAAGCCAAGCAAATGGTCGCAGCAACCGGAGCGTGTTTCGAGTGTGGTGGCTTTGGCCACTTTGCTCATGAATGCCCAACTAAGCAATAGCCGCAAGCCACACCTCGAGACGCAACTCCCAAGCACACCGGCAATGCACCCAAGAAAAATGTGCAGCTACACTTTGTGATCATAGAAGAAGCTCAAGTCGATGATGGTGTAAGCATTGGTATATTACCCATCAACTCCATTTTAGCTAGACGGTTTTTTTATTTTGGCGCATCTCATTCATTCATTCATGAGGGTTTTGCTTGGGATAATAAGTTTCCAACTATGGAGTTTGGGAGGGGATTTTAGATTAGTGCCCCTAGAATCATGCACGAGTCTAACAAAATAGTTAGCCAATCTCAGATTGAGATAGGAGGTTTCGAGTTCTGAGCCAACCTAATTGTTCTCAAGCTAGGGAATGATGTGGATGTTATTTTGGGAATGAAGTGGATGGTTAAACATCAGTGTATCATTCAATGTGTACCTAGATCCGTAGAGATCCACCACCCTTCAGGAAAGTCAGCTACCCTTTATGCTTCTCAAAGCCAACATGTTGCTTTGAATAGTTTGAGAACCAAAACCAATGTGTCGAAAGGTGTTAAGCTAGTACTAGTCGTGTGTGAGTTTCCTGATGTGTTTCCGAAAGAATTAACGAGACTGCCACCAAAAAGAGATGTAGAGTTCCTCGTCCAATTAGAACCTAGAACCGCGCCAGTGTCTAAACCTCCATACAGAATGGCACCCATGAGTTGGAAGAGAAGAAGAAAATAATTGACGAGTTTGTTGGAGAAGGGTTACATTAGACCTAGTTTTCTCCGTGGGGATGTCTAGCCTTGTTTGGGATCAAGAAGGACCACAGTCTAAGGATGGTGATAGACTACCAGCCACTCAATGCGAGGACCATTAAGAACATGTACCCACTCCCAAGAATTGATATTTTGTTTGACCAACTCAATGGAGCCAAATTCTTCTCCAAGATTGATTTGAGGTTGGGGTACTGACGAGATCCTAACATATAGGTATGTTAAGCCTCGGGTCAATGGTTCCCAAATGAAAAGACCCCCCGACCGACCCCTTTAGGATCACCCAATGGCTTAGGGGCTATGCCCATCGGGCACGCTCATGCACACCCTATGGCAAAGAGACCTGGCTGAGCCTGACTCGACCGTAGCTTCCACCTAGGGCCCGAGGGCTTCCCTAAGCCCTAGGCTCTCGATCTACGACACGACAAAGCTCGGTCCTTGGCTCCTGCTCGGCTAATAATGCCTACCAAAGTCCCGGGCACCAGAAGATAAGGCCCAGTCTATCGATGCCCAGGGGCTCCCTGGCGTCGCTCCCTAGGCATGCCTCTACCAACTGCTCCTCGATAGGGTCATGTCCAGGGTGTGACTGTTGACACAAAATGTGACGCACTGTGCCTCACACACAGCAAGCCGAAAAGCGTGGCTTCAATTGGGTTCCCGGGTACTTCGTGATCCGGAAGCGTGCCAGTCAGTTTGACCTGAAAACTAACAAGGGATAAAACAATTAAATGTCAAACCGGAACATGTCGGGTAATACCAGACAGTTCCACATATACGGCCCTGAAGCCACTTACAACGACATACAGCTATAGAGAGCTGTCTGCCAATGAGTTCATAAACCGTTTCAGCTAATCGTAAGATGAATGCACGTGGAGACCTGATTGCCGAATACACGTGCATGGGAAGACATGTTTGAACAAGTGAAATTAATTATGAGTTAACGCATAACCAAGCTCGGCAGTCCAGCCGAATTGGGGTCCATGAAGAAGGAACGTGCAAATAAAAACGATTAAACTAATCCAAAACCTGCATCTGCCGCACGACACCTGGTTTTGTTAAAGCTTAAACATGATTAACATGCATGAACCCGCGACATGTGACAATCTAGATTTAAATAATTCGGCCATTATGAGCACACTATCTAGTTGCAAAGGTATTGTGAAAAGCAGTGATCGTTGAAGCACGAATAAAACCACAAGAGAGAGAAGGCCGAACAATATCAATCTAGATTGGGCAGAAGTATGCTACAAATATATATATAAAATGTTCCGTAACATGCAACACTGGATAACTTAATGAATCTATTTAGATTTGCCATATCTAAAAGAGCCGATAACTATCTTGCTTTCACTAAGCATATTGAGTAAACGCCTGCCGCACAGTATCTACTCATAAACAAAGCATAAGCAAAGACTTCTTGATTGTCAAGCAAAGATCCGCCGCACGACCATTGAAAACAAACAAGACTACTTGCATCACGTCTAAATCCACCGCATGATACTAAACATGATAACAAGGTTGTCGGAACTTACGGAGGTCGACGGATCGATGACTCCTCTCGAAGAACTCGACGACACGACAAAAGGACTCGAAAGTTGGCACGGGGCCGGTTGTATTGATTTGGTTGTGAACCCCTATTACAATGGTCGAGGGTCAATATTTATATCCTAGACAAAACACGAGTCCTAGAGGACTACGATTTACAAAGGAACCTTTAAATAAACTTGGAAACTTACGATTCCTTACCCTAAACTTTTAGAGTCCTTTACTATTACAACTTTCACCTTTTCGATCGGCCTTGCCTGCCATCTTCTGTTTTTCCCGAATGGAGTCACCGCCTTCTGGAGTAACCGACCGCAATGCATTTAGCCGACCGCTTGCTTTGTTTGCCGAATACCCTTCTTCCCGCATGCGGGTCCACCTGTCATCCTCCAGAATCGACCAAAATCCAGTGTTAACACATGCCCCCTCAATTTCGGGATAAAAGTTGTTTTATTCTGAAATTGATCACAAGCTCTTTCTTCCTCCTTGGTCAGCACCGTTCAATACCGCAGCCGCTGCCCAAAAATTTAAGCCTTCAGCGTAACTTCGGACCTACTTCGAATCTTCAATGGCGACCCAGGATGAAATCCCAGAGGTAAACTTTACTTATATTCGGCAACTTTCATTCGATCCTCCCGCTCCTCTTTTGATTTATTCCTCTTTGATTTCAATCACCTTCTAAAGGAATACAAGAACCAGATTTTGATCCCCTATGCTGCCAACCCCGACTCCTATTTCCTCGGCCCAATGGGAAATCCTGACCCTTCTGAAATTATTGAGAAGGAAACCCAAAGAATTCCTTTCAAGTCTGGAATCACCTCGCCAAACCGATGGCCAAACACGTTCAAGAATTGGCCATTTCCCCCAATCACCAGATGGCGCAATTGGTACAGGAGAATGCTGGAGAAAAGCAGCAGCCACTGGGAAAGTCAAGATATTAGTCATTGTCTGGAATTATCCTTAGCAGAAACACCCAGAAATGATTCCCTTTTGATAGCAGCTTCCCATTTTTGGTCTGACACTATTAATGCCTTCATCTTTGGTCATGGTATGATGACCATCACTCTAGCCGACGTGTTCATGATGACTGGCTTGAACGTATCATTGCCAGTATATCCCTATAAGTACAAGAGCAAAAGTAATCAAAGAGCCGTTAGCTCTGGATGTGGATGGGTCAAACATATCCAGAACTATATGAATGCATCTGGCACCGTCTCTGACAAAGAATTGAAAGCCTTCATGAATATGTGGCTATGCAGATTCATCTTCTGTGGAAAATCCAATGAACCAACCCTGAATCACATGGTAATGGCTGAAGACTTAGCTGCAGGCACTCAGATCCCACTAGGCAAATATCTCTTAGGGTCTGTTTATCATATGACGCATCAGATTACTCTTCAGATGCGCCAAGGTGGAGAAATCTCTTGTGTGAATGGTCCCTGGTGGCTAATTCAAATGTGGCTTCAGCTATATATGCATCAGATAACCTCTGTGAGCCTCTTCAATCTAAGTTTTCCTTCAGTTAACTATGCTGAAGGCAATACAGCAAAGGTCAAGGCTTGTCAGACTTATGGGGAAGCAGCATCATCCATAAGCATTGACATAGACATCGGTCATTTCTTCAAGCTGTTTTTCAAAGGATTCGGCAATGTGCTCTGGTTTCCTTACAGAGAAAATGAAAATCTGACTTTGCCCTGCAAGTTTAGCTATGAAATTGGTTGTTCAGGCCAAGAATCCACGGAGATTTTCAACTCCTTTTATCAAACCTTGCACTCTGCCAGCCGAATTTCATCATGGGAGGTTAGTGCAATCCACCTATGAATTCTACTATCCAAATATGGTGGCCAGACAATTAGGATGTGGCCAACTGCCTCCAAGATTCCTCTTCTCAGCAATCATAAAGTCAAGGGAAGTAATAACAGAAAGAATGGAAGCCAAGAAAATCTTTGAATTAGGATGGGAACTGCCAATATATGAACCATCTCCATTTGGGCTAATAGATGTTGCTCATCCCTTCTTTGTCTCTTGGTGGCAAGAATGGCATGCTCATATCTTCAATATATCAGTTCATTCTCTATGCAAAAACTTGCAACCTGACTTTGCTTCTGACAGTGAGGTAATTTCATTATGCTCATCATTTCTTGCTCCTGAACCCACTTCTTATTTTAACATTTAGTTATGCACAGGATCTTGAGTTTACTCTCCCAGCCAAAGCAATCCAGTACTATTCAGCTGGTCCCAAGCCTGCTCTGGGGTTTGATGCTCCAAATTTAAAGGAATTCATGAAAACTCCTGTGACTTTGGATTCAATATCCTTAAAGGCACTCATGAGAACCCCTGCTGCTTCAGTCGCTGCGTCTTCAAGAGGAAAAAGCAAAAGGAGAACATCTGACAATTTTCTCTTACCCAAGAAACCAAGGACCAAGAAAGCCAGATTATCCCTTAAGGCATGAATCCTTTATTTTCTTATCAGGTCAACAATCTCACTTAGCAGTAAGCCTGACTACCTCTATATTCATTACTTCCATTGCAGCCACAAGTCGAAATTCCCACACTGGGCAATACCTCAGCGCCTGCAGAACCAACCCCTGAAGTTTCTACTGAAGATGAAGAAATTCATGATAGCGAAATTTCAGAGACTCATGAAGCTGAAGGTTCAAAGGCTTATAAACCTGATGAGACTATAGGTAACATTGTTCAACCAATTCTCTTTTTCTTTCTTTTTAATAACATCTATTCTCTTATGCTCATTATCATTTACTTCACTGAAAATAGATGAAATCTTAGATGAACTGGCAAGGGAAACCTCTCCTGATCAAGCTCCAAACCTGTCCCCTCTGAATCTTCAGCCAAGTTCCCCAGCAAGCCAGGGTATAACCCATCCTGATGATCAACCAGCTCAGCAGGTAATTCCTTGTTTTACACTATATTTTAACAAAATTACCCAACCGGCTAACACCTTCTTTCTTCTCTTTTCTTTAGAAGAACATCACTAAACCGACCACTAGTTAATCCTTCTCTATTGAGGACTACGTCATTGAGAAAGGTGAAGAGATCACTTCCCATCAAACCTTATCGCTGGAAAATCAGGCTCGGCTAAAAGAGGTGATCATTCTGCTGAACAAGGATACCATTAGTCTGGTTCAGGATGCAGACCAGATAAAAGACCTTCTTGAACTCATTGATCAAGACATCCCCTCTGCTCTCAAAGCCCCCCTAGAATCTGCAGCCCATCTTGATGACCATTTTGCCATGGTGAGAAGGGCAACCAAGAACATATCTTCGAGGGCTATTCTGCAGAAGGATAGATCTTTGAAAAAGCTGGAGATCAAAGACCTTCACTCTCATATCCATACTGCAAGAAATTCCCTGACAACCTTGGAGCCTAAACTGAAAGCCATGGAGGACGAAAAAAGCAGATTAGAAGCTCAACTAACCGAACTGAATGCCAAAATTCAGTCTCACAGGGCCCATATAGCTAATTTGCCGAAGAACATAGAAGTAGCTTCATCAAAGATGACTTCGATCATCAAAGAAGACCAGCAAATCAAAACTAAGTTATCCAGCATCCAGAATTCTGAAGATGAAGATCAAAAAGTGCTAGATAATGTTAGCCGAATCAGGACTGAGGCCATAGAGGCAATCAATCATCTTCTGAGCCAGTAGACATTGGGTTTGTAATAAACTTAAGTACGATATCCTCTTTCCCTTGATTAACTAACTTTATGTTTACTTATTTTTATTCGTTCGAAACAGGCAATCGGCTATTTTCCCTTAAATTACTCGATTAGAATGTAGCCGATTGTCTCCATTCTTCCAATAGCCGAACGAATCCTAATTTAAATGTTGTGAGGGTATAGCCGAACAATGCTGGCTCCAACAAAACAGGGAGACAGTTGAGCGACGTCCGATTTAACCCACGCCTGGGCCAGCCCAGTAGTGGCCCAGTTGAAAGGGAAAAACCCTACTCCACCGTTCGGCATTCTCGCCCCACGATTCCGTAGAATTCGCCACGATCCTTCGCTCCGGTTTATAAATAGACCCTTCCGTCAGCCTTCATCGCTATCTTCGCTTTAGCATTCTCACATCTGTCTCCTCCACTTCCTTCGTTCGATTCATCCCAGAGGAAAACCCTAACCTCCACCAAAGCAAATGGCGAACAGTGGCGACCGTGGCAAGCGTCCTGCCGACGGGGAGGCTGAAGGAAGCAGAGCATCGCGCTGCCAGCGTCGTGGGTACGATTCAGCTTTTTGCCCCCTTGCAACTTTCTTGTTCATCTCTCAGTTTTGATTTTTCTTCCTCATTCATCAGGATAAGGGTCATCAGCTCCAGCCAATATCATCTCCTTCCTCCGACGATAGCAGCTCAACCGGGAACTCCATCATCCGGTTCTTCCAGCTCTTCAAGTTCCTATCATTCCAATCCTTGGGGCTCGGCGGAACCAGCAGATGCATACCATCCGTATTCCCACGAGGAGGCGCTCAAGTTTCGCCAGGAGAGGGACGAAGCCCGGGAGGAGCTAGGCGATGTCTCCAAGAAATTCGGCATCGATCAAGCCGAATGGGAGGACCAGCGGAAGCAACTCTGTGACGCCATCACCGGTTTGATATCTTCATTTAGTTTTATCATCCTGGCTTCCCTTGCTTGCCGACCCATTTTTTTTTCTTTTCTGCCCAGCTCTTTCCGCGGAGAATGACCGCTTGAAGACGGCGGCGAACAAGATTGCCGACAAGGTGAATGCTCAGGGGGAGACATCCGAGGCATGCCTTGATGCTATGGACGGCCGCATTGATCAGGCCGTCATCCAAGGTGTGCACCTCGGCGCTTCTCTCGGGCTGGCGGCAATGACCTCCCAAACCAACGAGGACTACTCCTCCTAGCCAGTTGGCTTCGTTGGAGGACGCCCGGACGAGGTCGACGACATCGATGAGCGTCTGGAGGCCTACGACGATCATGCTGCTGCCCTTGCCGAAATCACAAACCCCCAGTCCGTCCTCAACAAGTTATTTGAGGAATAGTTTGTATTAGGATGGACTTTTTATAAATAATCTCGTCCTTTGGAAGAATACTTATTTCTTTGATTCTTTTCAGTAAAATTCCACTTGCGACTGTCAGAAAAATGCTGAAAACAACCCAGTTTCGAATAAACATTCTTGTGCTAGAGGCGATGCAAACTGCATCGGCTATTTTGTGCTAAAGGCGATATGAACGATATCGGCTATTCTCAGTCTTGTATCTGATTTTTAGGCTAAAGGCGATATGAACAATATCGGCTATTCTCAGTCTTGTATTTGATCTTTAGGCTAAAGGCGATTTTCTCTTTGTCGGTTTTTCTGATCTACATTCATGAACCAACCTCAACACTGGGGTAGTATTTCTTAAGAAACCTTCCATTGATAGCTCTGGTAAACTCCTCCCCAAATAAAGTCTTCAATATGTATGCATTGCCAGGTACACATTCTACTATTCGGAAAGGACCTTCCCAATTTGGAGACCATTTGCCGAACGCTCTATCCTTTGTTCCAACTGGCAATATAGTTTTCCAAACCAAATCTCCTTCTGCGAATTGCTTCAGCCTAACCCTTTTGTTATAATACTTGGCAATGCGTATTTTATTTTTCTCAATATTTTCCAATGCCTTGAGACGAATCAAATGTAAATCTTCCAATTCATCCATCATCAGATTCTTATAATCTTCTTCTGCCAATTCTTTCTGTAACACAACTCGCCTTGAATCTAACCGTAATTCCCATGGTAGTACAGCATGATGCCCATAAACCAGTTCATAGGGAGACGTTTGAGTGGATCCATGACAAGCCATTCGGTAAGCCCACAGTGCTTCATTAAGAACCAAGTGCCATTTCCTTGGTTTTTCATCAATCTTCTTCTGGATAATTTTAATCATAATCTTATTTGATGATTCTGCCTGACCATTAGCTTGTGCATAATAAGGAGAAGAATTATACAACTTAATCCCCATACTTTTGGCAAAGTCACAGAATTCTGAAGAAGTAAATTGAGTTCCTTGATCAGTTGTTATAGTCTGAGGAATCCCAAATCTGTGAACTATATGTTCCTTAACAAAACTGATCATATTCTCTGACGTTACCTTCTTCAAAAGGATTAGCTTCAATCCACTTGGTGAAATAATCCGTGGCCAAGAGTACAAATTTGTGTCCCTTACTAGAAGGAGGATTGATCTGACCAATTAAATCTATACCCCATCCTCTGAACGGCCAAGGCTTGATTATAGGATTCATAGCAGACGCTGGAACTTTTTGAATATTGCCGAATTTTTGACAATTGTGACACCCTTTGTAATATTCAAAACAATCTTCCAACATAGTTGGCCAAAAATAACCAGTTCTCCTAATTACCCACTTCATCTGATAAGCTGACTGATGTGCACCACACAATCCTTCGTGAACCTCATACATCACTTTCTTGGCCTCTTCTTGACTTAAGCATTTGAGCAATACTCCATCGATGGACTTGTAATATAACTGATCATCAAGAAACACAAATTTGAGAGCTTTGTACCTGAGTTTTCGGGAAACCTTTTGAGATGGATTTTTCAGATAATTGGTAACTTCGCATCTCCAATCACCATCTACTGGATCAGTATTTAAAACATCTTCTTCCATAACAAAAACTTCCCGACTCTCTCGATACCCAGAAGCAACTTGAGCTAACTTATTTGCTTCTTCATTGTACTCTCTAGGGATATGATGCAAGGTCACCATCAGAAAATTCTTCAAAAGTTCTCTGCACTCTTCATAATATTCTCTTAACACATTGTTCTTGCATTCATACTGACCATTCAGTTGATTAATCACCAACTCAGAATCCCCAAAGATTTCAACAGCAATGGCCTTTACTTCTATAAGAAGCTGAAGCCCTCTAAGCAATGCTTCATACTCTGCCTGGTTGTTAGTAACATGAAATTCAATAGGAACTGCATACTCAAAAGCTTTTCCTTGTGGGGAAATCAAAAGAATACCAGCACCACCACCTTTGTTACAAGATGATCCATCGAAGAACAAGGCCCAAGGCACAATGCTTATCGCCTCAACAGAAAGATCCCGATGTTGGGTAATAAAATCGGCAATAATTTGACCCTTTACCGCCTTTGCCGATTCATATCTTAAATTAAATTCCGACAACGCTAAAATCCATTTGCCAATTCTTCCATTCAAAATCGGCATTGATAGCATATGTTTGATTACATCAAAACTAGAAACCTCCACGCATTCGGAATTCAACAAATAGTGTCAAGATTTGGTACATGAGTAATATACACACAAGCACAGTTTTTCTATAGCCGAATACCTTGTTTCCGGGTCTAACAGCTTTCGGCTAAGATAAGCTATGACTCTTTCTTTTCCTTCAAACTCTTGCATAAGGGCCGATCCTATCGTTAGGCTATCGGCCGCCACATACAACTTAAAAGGCTTGTCAAGTTGTGGAGGTACCAGCACAGGTGGTGCTTTCATATATTGTTTGATCTCATCAAAAGCCTTTTGTTGTATGTCACCCCATACAAATTTTTGATCTTTCTTGAGCTTTAATAAAGGGGAAAAGGGTAAAACTCTTTCTGATAGATAGGATATGAATCTTCTTACAAAGTTGATTTTGCCTAACAATGATTGCAATTCTGTGAGATTGGTTGGCGGCACAACTTTGTCTATCGCTTCCATGCTCTTTTTCCCAACTTCAATTCCTCCTTTATGAACTAAAAATCCTAAAAACTCACCGGCTGAAACTCCAAAGGCACATTTGTTTGGATTCATCTTTAAGCCATGCTTCCTTGTGCACTCCAGAGTCTTTCTTAAATCGGCCAAATGTCCTTTATGATTTCTAGACTTGACCACCACATCATCAATGTAAATCTCTATAATCTTGCCGATCAGCTCGTGAAAGATATAATTCATAGCTCTTTGATAAGTTGCACCGGCATTCTTTAACCCAAATGTCATGACTATCCATTCAAACAAACCAATATGACCAGGACATCTGAAAGCTGTTTTCGAAATATCTTCTATTGCCATAAAAATTTGGTTATAGCCAGCATTACCATCCATAAAACTAATGACTTCATAACCTGCTACTGCATCTACCCGCAAATCGGCAACTGGCATTGGGTAACCATCCATGGGAGTAGCCTTATTAAGATTTCTGAAATCTATGCAAACTCTCATTTTTCCATTTTTCTTGTATACCGGTACTATATTTGAAATCCACTCTGCATACTTGCATGGCCGAATGAAGTTTGCTTCTATTAATCTTTCAACTTCCTTCTTCACATTGGCCAATACCTCCTCTTTGTATATCTTCCATGGAGGTTGTTTATAGGGATGAAATCCAGGTTTAATGGGTAATCGATGCTCAACAATGGAACGATCCAATCCAGGCATTTCCGTGTAATCCCAAGCAAAACAATCTTTAAACTCTTTCAACAGATCTATCAACTTTGATTTATATTCTGGGTCTAACTTTGCACTAATATACATCGGCCTTGGCTTAGAACAATCACCAACATTAACTTCTTCCAACTTATCAGCCGACATAAAACCACGTCCCAACTTTCCTTTGTTGCCATCGATGGGATTTCCCATTAAAAATTGCTATGAGAGCCGACTGCTTGGATCGGCTGTTGGCCCTCGCTGAAAACATTTACAGGACCTTCTTTCCACACTTTTCCAGAGAAACAATCGACGCCCTCATATTCCCAATAGGTAGATTCTGTGGCAGCAACACTTACCGAATTATCAGCATGTACAACTTCAACATCATCTCCAATCCATTGAATGAGAATTTGATGCATAGTCGAAGGAATGCAACAATTAGCATGGATCCAATCTCTGCCCAAGAGTAGACTATATGCCCCCTTGCCATCAATGACAAAAAAGGTGGTAATCAGAGTTTTTGATCCAATAGTCAACTCGACATGGATAGCACCTCGGGTATCAGAAGGATTGCCAGCAAAGTCCCTAAGCACCATGTCAGTTTTCAACAATTCTTCATTAGTCATCCCAAGTTTCCTGAAGGTAGTATAAGGCATGATATTGATAGCAGCCCCTCCATCAACAAACATCTTGGTCAAAGGCTTGCCATTGACATATCCTTTTAAATAGAGTGGTCTCAAGTGACGATTCTTGATTGGTTTGTCAAAAACAGCTTGCTGTGTTAATACAAGCTGAGCCATCAAATCCTGACATTCACTTTCATCAAAATCAGAGTACACCTCTTCTTGGACATCTTGGCTTTCGAGAGCTATAAACTCTGATGGGAGGAAGAAAGCCATGCAAGCATTAGCCGAAGGACCACATCCATCAGGCTTCTTTTTAGGACGCCATATTTGCTTTGTTTCGGTAACTTCCCGTTCCAACTCCCTATTCCTCAACCGTTGCACTCTTCTTTTCTGACTTTTCCTCAGGCCTGGAGGACACCACTGTCCTTTTTGCCATACGTATCTATAGAAGTCAGCTTCTTCATCATGCACTCTATCATGAATCCAACCTGAACCTGCAACTCTTTTCCTTTGCTGATTCTCAAAGTCATCTATTTTTAAGCGCCGATCATCTTCAGGAACCTTCGTTCCAAGTCTTTCATAGATGGGACGGCGGTTGACTCGAGATTGCCTATACTCGGAGTACTGAGCACTACACTCCGGACAATTATTTCTTGCAGGCAATCTCAAGCCTTCATTCCAACAATGCCTAAAGAACGAACAACCCCAATGAGACTGCTCCTGTTCTGTCATGTATTCTTCTTGCTCCCTTCGGTATACTTCTTCCTCATACCTCCGGCATTCTTCCATAAACCATTGCTTCTTACAGTATTCCTTCTCTTGTTCCCTCTGCCACTTGTTTAGCAAAATATGTGATGTAACTCTGGGTTTGGAAGTTTGACCTTTCTCGGTTCGGCTATTCTGAAACTGAACTCGTTGCTGCAGCTCTTTACTGGTGACTTGCCGATCCGGGTCAACAGCACCACTCTCCTTTGCTCTATCAGAAGTCAACACTTTCACCTTGCCTTTACCTTTGAGATCATTGGCAGAGACCATATTCACAGAGAAAGAAATCATATTTTGTGGAAAAGGCTGATCATCAATTTTCATCTTGCCATCAAACCTCAAGTGTCCCTCTTGGATAGCTTTCTGGATTCGTATTCTGAACACTCGGCAATCATTGATAGAGTGAGAATTAGTGTTATGAAAGCCACAATACTTTTTGTCTTTCACTCCTTCAGGACGTAACATAGGATGTCCTTCTGGCAACTTGATGCGTCCTTCCTTTATCAACAATGCAAAAAGTCTGTCTGCTTTAGTAACATCAAAATCATAGGTTCCCTTTTGTTGTTTCAACCAGCGTTGACTAACTTGGGTGGGTTCCTTTGCCCAATTTAACTCAGCTGCAGCTATCTCATCTTCATCAATATACTCAGTCGCTTCAACCAAAAAGCCTTGATACACCTCATTAGTGGCATTGTTCTTCTGAAAGCGATTATCTCTCCTAAATCCTTGGGCTTGATTACTCATAGCTGCTAAACGCTGTGCAAGTTGGCCAAGATCATCAAACTCTAAACCGAACAACTTTTCCCTGATATTCGGCAACATTCCTGCTATAGCTATTCCAGGTAGTTGATCATCTGGTAAATTTAGAGAATAACACATATTCTTGGTCTCCCTAAATCTGCAAAGATATTCCAATGGTGTCTCATTTGTTCTCATCCTCAGACTCATGAGATCAACCAACTTCTTCTCATTAGTACCCGTATAGAAATATGAATGAAACTTCTGCTCTAGTTCTGTCCACGTGCCAATGGAATGAGCTGGTAGAGACGTGAACCATGTGAAAGCTGGTCCTGTAAGAGACAAAGGAAAATATCGAATCCTCCAAGCTTCATCTGAAGTAGCTTCTCCAAGCTGCATTAAGTACCGACTGACGTGCTCTATGGTACTAGTATCATCTTGACCAGAAAACTTGGTCAAATCTGTTGGAGGCTTCACCCTTGGAGGTAACGCCACTCTGTTGTACCATTCTAGATAAGGAGACTTGTATGAATAGGATTGATTCTTTGGCTTCAAGCCGAACTGATTTTGCATCATATCAGCCATTCTGTGCATCAAAACATCAATGCCTGGATCCTGATTTCCTTGTAATTGCACTCCAGAAGGCAATCCTGAAACACTTCTATACCCTGGATTTGGCACAGCATTGATAGCACTGTAATCAGTAAATTCTTGATACCCATCTCCGTACATATTCTTCTGCAATCTGTTTGATGCTGGAGAAACTCTATAAGCTGAAGGTGGCACTTCTCCTGTGGTACCAAATGTCACCTGGCCGTAGGTGGGATGTGATTGCTTTTCAGTGTGAGTCAATCCACCTATATTTGAAGGCGACGCTACTTCTTTTCCAACAGGCTTCTCTTGATGCTTTGGAACATTGAAAAGCGTCGGCCCACTGAGTGCTCCAACATTTTCTTCGAAGTATTTATCAACCATTGGGCCAAAAGTACTGATCATGATTGCCCGAAAGGTATTCAGAAAAGCTGTGTGATGGTTTGTCATGGTTTCTCCCATAGCTTTATAAACCAGGGCTGCCATCTTCTGAGCATCCTCCTCTTCAGTATAATCAGTTTGATGTGGAAGGAGAACCCTTGGCATTGACTGCTTTTGAAATACTTTATTGCTCTTGTTTTTGGAAAAAGACATCAAGCATTTCCGTTGGTATTGCTCACATGCTTGTAGCACTAAATCCTTGTAATTATCTGGCAATTCTGCCATGCTCACGTCCAGAACATGATCATTGTTGATCTCAGACGCCATCTTGAACTAACAGGTGGTCCCACCAGGCGTGCCAAAAAGTGTGTTGACACAAAATGTGACGCACTATGCCTCACACACAGCAAGCCGAAAAGCGTGGCTTCAATTGGGTTCCCGGGTACTTCGTGATCCGGAAGCATGCCAGTCAGTTTGACCTGAAAACTAACAAGGGATAAAACAATTAAATGTCAAACCGGAACATGTCGGGTAATACCAGACAGTTCCACATATACGGCCCTAAAGCCACTTACAACAACATACAGCTATAGAGAGGTCTGCCAATGAGTTCATAAACCGTTTCAGCTAATCGTAAGATGAATGCACGTGGAGACCTGATTGCCGAATACACGTGCATGGGAAGACATGTTTGAACAAGTGAAATTAATTATGAGTTAACGCATAACCAAGCTCGGCAGTCCAGCCGAATTGGGGTCCATGAAGAAGGAACGTGCAAATAAAAACGATTAAACTAATCCAAAACCTGCATCTGCCGCACGACACCTGGTTTTGTTAAAGCTTAAACATGATTAACATGCATGAACCCGCGACATGTGACAATCTAGATTTAAATAATTCGGCCATTATGAGCACACTATCTAGTTGCAAAGGTATTGTGAAAAGCAGTGATCGTTGAAGCACGAATAAAACCACAAGAGAGAGAAGGCCGAACAATATCAATCTAGATTGGGCAGAAGTATGCTACAAATATATATATAAAATGTTCCGTAACATGCAACACTGGATAACTTAATGAATCTATTTAGATTTGCCATATCTAAAAGAGCCGATAACTATCTTGCTTTCACTAAGCATATTGAGTAAACGCCTGCCGCACGGTATCTACTCATAAACAAAGCATAAGCAAAGACTTCTTGATTGTCAAGCAAAGATCCGCCGCACGACCATTGAAAACAAACAAGACTACTTGCATCACGTCTAAATCCACCGCATGATACTAAACATGATAACAAGGTTGTCGGAACTTACGGAGGTCGACGGATCGATGACTCCTCTCGAAGAACTCGACGACACGACAAAAGGACTCGAAAGTTGGCACGGGGCCGGTTGTATTGATTTGGTTGTGAACCCCTATTACAATGGTCGAGGGTCAATATTTATACCCTAGACAAAACATGAGTCCTAGAGGACTACGATTTACAAAGGAACCTTTAAATAAACTTGGAAACTTACGATTCCTTACCCTAAACTTTTAGAGTCCTTTACTATTACAACTTTCACCTTTTCGATCGGCCTTGCCTGCCATCTTCTGTTTTTCCCGAATGGAGTCACCGCCTTCTGGAGTAACCGACCGCAATGCATTTAGCCGACCGCTTGCTTTGTTTGCCGAATACCCTTCTTCCCGCATGCGGGTCCACCTGTCATCCTCCAGAATCAACCAAAATCTAGTGTTAACAGTGACATAAGAAGGCAAAGCTTCTCATGGCTTCTAGGCCCACACGTTAGCCCCTGGAGCCGACCTCCTTTGCCACCAAGAAGACTCCAGAAGGTCTCACCTAAGGGAGGCCAGTCCAAGCTGACACCACCTAACACGTAGAGTGTCAGAATAGAGTAGCTGGACGATGCCTATGCTTCTTTGTCAACAAGACTCCTTGATGGTCCATGGCGCACCGCTGCAAGCCTCTCCTGGACTCCGATGCACATAGACCATTGACTAGAACTCCCAAACTGCCTTATACCCGACCTATCTCATTGTATAAGGGATAAGTTCAGACCTAGAGGTGGAGGAGGTGAGTTCGATCACCAGACACTACATTCCATTCCATCCGCCTCTGCTCTGCACCGAGAGCTTGGTAATCCAGAGAGGGGCACCGAGAACCTCTCCTCCACCGCATCCTGCTATCTCCTTTCTCTTCGATGAGGGGGAGACTCCGCTGGCTATGAGGCAACCTTAGGATTAGCACTGAGCTAACCACCAATCAAACTTCTCTTCCTCTCACTCTGTTGTAACCCCTAAATTTTGGATGCTCTTGAGTATAAGGATCATCAGCTACTGAATGTAGGGACCGAATTGGTCCGAACCAGTATATATCATTGCATCTTCTCTGTGTGATTCTTGTGTTCTTGAGTCCACCTGAGCCATCAGAGACCCCATACTCTAACACCAACTCGAACAACATGCTTGCCACGGTTTCGACCCCACGACAGCTGGCGCACTAGGTTTGCGGCAATGTCAAGTGCGATTCTAGCTCTACGGTGGCTGGAGCCACCTGCCTTGTCGTCAGAGCAAGTAGCACCACCCTAGACAATGGTGTTCACTTCCCCAATGAGTTCTCTGTTGCGGCCGGCGCCTTTGCTCCTAGCCAGGTCCTAAACTTTGGGAGCCTAGCCTACATCACCGACTACAATGATGAGCTTCGTCCACTCCATGGGGCTACACCAGTGGGCAAAGAGCCCTCGGCGTTGCCCCCTCTGGTAGGACTCTTGGGAGTAGATCTCGAGGTTCTGGCACGTCAGATCCTGTGCAGCCTGGGCCCGAGCATATCATGTTGGATTGCCGCCATATGTTGTACATGTTGGCCAACAGTCCACCACCAGATCACCACTGGTGAGGTGCTCCCGCCATCTGATCGCTTCTTCAACTACCTCCTAGACCTACCTTTTGGGATATAGAACACGACGACCTCCTTCTAGCTAGAACTAGAGCACCTCATTAGTCATGAGGCGCCGTAGAGCGTCATCCTCTCTGGCACATCAAGGATGGATGTCCCCTCGCTCTATGCCTTCCTCGAGGTCCACTTGGGGGATGGACCGGAGTACGCCTTCGATGACATCGACTACGATGCCACGCCATGCATGTGCTACCACATCGACAGTGATGATCTTGCTAAGGATGCACCTAGGCTCACGCCACCAGACTAGAGTCCCTGCAGCCATGTGGCCTACCTTCAGGAGAAGGCAGACCGCTTGCGCGCTCGGCAGGTGGACATGGACGCCACTGAGGCAGAGCTCGATTGCCAAAGGCAGGACTTTGCGTGGCAACAAGTCCCGCGTCCTCTCGACGACGACAACACCAGCACGCGGGCTCCTAGCGGCCTCTGCTTCCCCCACGCGGCATACAACATGGTGGCCACCGCTTGCTGCCTAGAAGACATCTCTGACACATCAGACCCAAAGACCAACGAGTGGCTAAATGAGGCAAAGCAGCTCCTTCATGTCACCCTCGAGCAGCAGGCTGAGAGTTCAGCCTCTCGGCGCCGCACCATGCTCTCCCGGCCTTCCCAGACAACTGCCACTGCCAACAAAGGGCGCTCTGACACCCACACCCCGTAGGAGGAGGGGAGCAGTGGCAACACCTCCAGCAACAGCTCTGACCAGCCATAGACTTGGGGCACCAAGCCTTGGCAGGTGTGAAGGCATGACCTTTCTTCACGGTGCCCCCTCCTACGGTACTAGATCGGTGATGACCATGATGTCCGCAACACCATCGAGGCCAGATGCCATGCTTAGGCGTAGTCCTATACCCCTGAGCAACGGGGCAGGGGCCCCATCCTAGATCACTTCGGCCCCCTGGTATTCAGGGTAGCGATTCGAGCAGCCCCCTACCCTAGATGTTTTCGGCCACTGATGCACATCTCCAAGTATGACGGTGAGACCAACCCGAACCATTAGCTAGAGGACTTCCACCTCGCCACGAAGGCCTGGGGTTAGATGATGACTTTGCTGTCTAGTACCTTCCCCTGCTTCTATCAAGCTCGACCAGTGCTCGGCTCGAGCAGCTCGAGCCTGGCGGCATCCGCTGCTAGGGCGATCTCCGTGCGGTCTTAATCGACTAGTTCTCGGGTACCTACACCTGCCCGGGGAACTCTTGGGATCTCCACAACTACAAGCATAGGGCCGATGGGACCCTCCAAGAGTACATTCAGCGCTTCTCTAAGAAGCGCAATGGGCTCCCAAACATCATCAACGCCGACATGATCAACGCCTTCATCTGTGGCATGACCAGCGAGGCACTCATCCATGCGCTCAGCCGTGAGACCCCGCGCATGATGTGAGAGCTCCTGGATGTCACCACCTAGTACGCCACTGGTGAGGAGGCTGTCCAAGCCAACTTCACTAGGAAAGCCAAGGCCACCGGCCAGCTCTGTGGTGGTGATGGCGCCAACAATCCTGCCTCATCCCAGCGATGACACGATAGGTGGAACAAGGACCGGAAGCGCCGCGGGGAGGAGATGGTCATCATGGCTGATTGCGCCTCTAGACCTCAGCCCCATGGTCACATTGCATGCCCAGAACACTTCGAGAAGGCGCTCGAGTCTACTTGCCCATTCCATAGGGGGTAGGCAAAGATTCTTCTCAAGGACTATGCCACCATGAAGGGCTATATCCGTAGCACCTCAGCCAATGGGGCAAGGCCTCGAAGCCTACCCCAAAGGCTAGCGACCTAGTGGACAACACCCAGGAGGCAGACAACAAGTTCCTTGAGATCGAGCTAAAAGGTCCTAATGGCTAGAGGGGGGTGAATAACCTATTAAAAATTTCTACAATAACACTTAACAAACCGGTTAGACAATTATGAGGCGAAGCGAGTGTTGCGCTAGCCTACTAAAAATGCAAGCCACCTACCATAGTTCTAGTTTATGTAGTTACTATCTACACAATAACTATGTCACTACACTAAGTTAGTGTGCTCTCAAAGGCTAATTAAAGAGCCACACTAACCAAACTAACAAGCTCTCACAACTAGCTACACTAAAGAGCTTGACAACTAGTTTATAGTAATGTAGAGAGAGTGAGCAAGATGGTTATACCGCCGTCTCAAGGAGTGAACCAATCAATCACAAGAATGAATATCGATGAAGACCAATCACCTCGGAATCAATTGATAACACAATGTTTTTTTACCGAGGTTCACTTGCTTGCTGGCAAGCTAGTCCTCGTTGTGGCGATTCACTCACTTGGAGGTTCACGCACTAATTGGCATCACACGCCAAACCCTCAATAGGGTGCCGCACAACCAACACAAGATGAGGATCACACAAGCCACAAACAATTCACTAGAGTACCTTTTGGCTCCCCACCGGGGAAAGGTTAGGAACCCCTCACAATTCACTAGAGTACCTTTTGGCTCTCCGCCGGAGAAAGGTCGATCACCATGATCGGATCCAGAGACAATCACCAACCTCTGCTCGATGATCCTCACTACTCCAAGCCATCTAGGTGGCGGCAACCACCAAGAGTAACAAGCAAATCCCGCAACAAAACACGAACACCAAGTGCTTATAGATGCAAACACTCAAGCAATGCCTGTGGATTCTCTCCCAATCTCACAAAGATGTTGAATCCATGATGGAGATAAGTGGGAGGGCTTTGGCTAAGCTCACAAGGCTACTATATCATTGCAAATGGCCAAGAGATTGAGCTTGAGCCGGCCATGGAGCTTAAATAGAGAGTGTAACAGAACCGACCAAATCATAAGAACGTAAGTACAAAAACAATCACTGAAGTGATCAAATTCCTGTACTTAAGCTCCCATAATCCCGGTAGTCCGGAAACCACGAAGGATTTCAACCAACTCTCGACATACAAACCAAGATCGTAATGATTCAACACAACACATCATCCGTTACATCATTTCATAAGTAGCATTCGGATTACATCCATCAGAGTTCAAATAAATATTACAAACCAAGTTTGAGTGTGCGGAAGCAACATAGTTTAGTACAAAACATCATAGTTTTCAAATACATTGCCAAGATCAGAGTCATGTCCCACAAAAGCATTAACAGGTACGAGAACTAGTAGAGACCGTGCCCAACGGTCTAGTCTTCATCCCCAGCAGGGAGAAGGCAGTACTTGCAGCAACCAAAGTAGAACTGGTCATCTGCAACAGGTGGGAAATAAACCCTGAGTACGAGAAGGTACTCAGCTAGACTTACCCGACAAAAATCAAAATAAAAGACACCAAGGATCATGCAAGGCTTTTCAGGTGGGCTAGCTTGACACAGTTGCATAAAAGAGCTTAAGATTATAGTAACCAATTTAAACTTAGCATCAAGCTTATCATTATTTACCTGTCCGCTAGATTAGCACCTGTACTAGAGCACTCACTTATTAGGAGCAAACAATATTAACCATAGCAGGTATAATAAGGCTGTCATCATCATATCATCATTTCCGAACCATTAAGTTATTTAGTGTATCTACATTGGAGATAAGCCCGTCAAGTTCTCACTAACCGGGAGAGACGGCGATTCGAATCGAATTACAACTCAGCTGAGGGGGTATTCCTAACTCTCACCCTGGCATACTTAGCAAGGGTAGCCGTGGGTCACCTTTGGAACATCTCAGGAACCAAATTCGCGGGTTCGATCAGCGCCAGCACTCTCAGGGATTACCCTTCTGCTAGGACGACCAGGACTTTTAAATCACCTGCCCTTGGACTCACACCTACGGCTCCCTTCCGAGGCGCACTTTATACTTATCGACTCCCGGCCTGAGGTGAGCTACTCGGCTTCGTGGTCGGTCTCCAGACCCGGCCAACTAAGAGAGAGGCATGCGTTCAACATGAACAGGAAAGGCTCCAAGATCCAGTCCTTAATCGACATAGACGGAGTCACTGCAAACCGGCAAGCCTCCGTCCGGTCTTCATTTCAAATTAAGACTGGTTCTTTTCCACGATAGCAAATATAGCCAACCGTGCCACATGTATCTTCCTATATCTCGCAGGTGACAGGAAATCACCCGACTTCTACCGCGTTAAAGCAAGGCTAAGCACTACTCGAGCCTGAGCTACATAGGATTCAGGGTAACAATATCTGGACAAGGAATGGGTAACCAATGCAGCAAATGTTTGCATCCAACACCTAAACTTAATGCAACAATATATATAATAATAATACTGTAACTGCAGTTCGGAAAATAGGAGGCTTAAAATGCTCCGGGGCTTGCCTTTCACAAAGTTGCAAGGACGGTGGTCAGGGCACTCAACGGCGACCTCGTCTGGCACTTCTCCTGAAGGCTGCTCCTCCTGAACTTCCGGTGTCGGCTGCTGCTGCTCGTTCAGTTCCTCGAATTCCAGCAGGGTCACTCCTTCCGGTACACCTATTGCATGCCGATGCAAAAGATAAATACCATGGATGCATAAGGTATGACATGATGCTCATGATGAATGGATCATAGTAAGTGTTTACGAACGCATTACTGGACACTCGTTTACCGAGTAAGACTAGCCCTATTCAAATCACTTTAAGCATGTTTCTAACTTAACTGAAAGAACAAGATTAACTTACCTAACTTGCATAACCTAAGATAAAGATGCTCATCTTCCGTTAAGGGCCTAACACCTAGGAACAGTACCATGAACTTAGAATAGTAAAGACATACTTAAAATAACAGTTAAAGCTTCATATGCAACAAGTAGCAACTTAATTCTATCATAACCAGAGTTCTATAACTCCAAATGACTTGCAAGAGGACATTCTGGAAAGCTTATGAAATTCTCTACAATTTATTTGTAAACATCAAAGCATGATTCTGAAGTTGACCAACTCCAATTCCAGAAAATCTAGAATCTGTCCAAAATTGACAGGTTTACTAACTTAATTATTTAATGATGATGCAAAAGCCCAATTTGACCAAACAAAGTTTACCAACTTGTTTTTCATACCTAAGAAACATCAGAAAGGATAGTGCTAACTTCTAAATAAATTATTTAATATCCTTTTCCAATTTATTTAGTTAATTAGGTGATTTAAGCAATATATATATTAAAACTATTCATAAAAATCTACAAAAATTACAGTAGCTATCTCATGCTTCACATAGATTACCATAAAAATTTCAAAGCCATTGAGTAAGTATAACAGTCTACACAAAAATGATAAGGCATACTGGCTTAAAATGGCATAATTAAGAAATCCTAATGAAAAGTGTCAAGCAACAGATTTCACATTTTTCCTAGCATCATTATAGCATAATAATAGTACCCATAAAATTTCACCTTCACTGGATCTATAGAAAAATTATGAAAATTCACACAAGATCCACCTATTAATAAAAGGAAATTCTATAACTTAAAAACTACACATGCACTAGCTCTGAAATTTTTACCAGAGCTTCACATAAGCAATAACAGACTGCCCACAAAATTTCATAATTTTTGGACCACAGAAACTCAAGATAAAATTCAAACAAGTTTGCATGCTTCTAAAAACACATTTCAAAGTCCTATTTAAATCATCAAAAATTTCTAAAACAAGTGCCCATATAATATTTTTGTTAAATACTAGACATGACCAGGAACTTAACAAAATTAGAACCATAGCATTTGGATCTATATACTAGGAGCTACATATTTTTCAAGATGTACATCAATCTGTGAAATAAATAAATAAAACAAAATCGGAAAAACACTCAGCCACAGCTGGGCCAGCCCACGTAACGGCGGCCCGCGAGCACACAGGCGCGGCCCAAGACGCGCGCCAGCGGCCCAGGCTGGACTCCCGCCAGAGTCTCGGCGGCTGACCGCCGGGTCCCGCGTGACAGCGAGACAAGCAGGGGAGCGGAGGAAGGCGACGGCGTATCTCGCCGTCGGTGACTTCTCCGGCGAGACCAATGGTGCCTACGGGTTCGCCTCAACCTAGCGGACCTAAGGAAGCCCTTAGACGCAGCTATTGACGCCACTAGCGGTGGTGGCGAAGGCCACGGCGGCGCTCGGCCACGGCACGGCCGGCTCCGGCGAAGCTACGACGTCACGGCCCTAGTGACTCACTCACTGAGCTTCAGCGTCCTAAACCGAAGCTAGCACAAGAAAGAGAAGGAGCGATAAGGGGCTTGAGCGGCACGGTCACGAGCGAGCTCGGCCGGCGGCGGTCATGGCGACCCGGTGGAGCCGCGCTCGCGGTGAGAGCTACCTGAGGCGAAAAATGGAGTGGCGGTGGGGTCGGGGACGTGGAGAGACTCACGAAGGAGCTGTGGTTCAGAGGAATCGAGCAATGGCGCTCGGGTTTGGGTGGAATTTGCTCGGCGGTGCTCGGTGCTCTGGTCGCCGTGCGCACGGAGGAAGGAGGAGAAATGCGAAATGGGACGGCGAGTGTGTTCGGGCAGGCGCGGGACGGCTTCAAGACGCGGTTGCGACGGCAGGATGCGCACGGCACGTGGCCAGCGCGAGCAGGAGTCCGGCGACGAGTGGCGGACACGCGGCGTCGAGTCTCTGCGTCGGTCGGCCACAACGTTACTGAAGGTTTTCTGAAAACCGTGATTCAGTCGACCCTTGTCCCGACTGACAGAGCATGTTCGACGATCATCAACTCCTAATCCGTGGCGATCCAGGTTAAGCCGTAGTTAACAAAGTTGAAGTCCTACATGAGTACTACAAGTTTGCTAATTGGAGCTCGAACTAGTTTGGCTTGGTTAGTGAGATACAGTGCTCCAAACATCGGCTCATGAAACTGAAATCTGCTTGGGACTTAGAAAAATTTGCTAAGTATGAAATCAGCATGTACATCTGACTTGTGGGCCATGTTTGAGCATGTTCTAGCCATTTTCAAGAGTTGGTCATAAAACAACTTTTGTTCCTTGATAAATTAGCTACAACTTTGGTAAAGAGTGCACAGCCATGCAAAGCTTCTAAGTTGGACTTTTGAATCAGTCAAACGATGACACTCCATGGTTCAAATTAAGTCAAACTTGCACTTGAGGGCATTTTGGTCATTTTGGTCTACATGAACAATGTTCCAACAAGTAAACTAAATATAGTTAAGGCGTATTAGACCATAATCAACCACTTTATAAAATTGTTATACCACTTCTAAGGATCACATGTGATATAGAAAATAAAAACAAGCAATTCATACATATGTTTCAATACAATGTTTCATATGTATGTTTCAGGGAAAATGACATGATGAGATAGATGATGCACATGTTTATGAGACGAAATGCAATTAGTAGAAGCCAAACACCGAGGGTGTTACAGAGAGCCCCCATGAATATAGCCGTTGGGCTCCTCACTGCACTAAACACGGGGCGACCGGACGCTCCGGTCTTGCGATGCACGCCACGTGTCCCCTCTCTTCAAATACAGAGCACCAGAACCCAACAATCAAGTAATGACCGGACGCGCTGCTACGAAGTGACCGGATGCTGGACCTCAGCGTCTGGTCGTTTCCAGTAAGCATCTAGAAACAAGAAATCATGATCGGATGCTCAACTGGACTCACCCAGCATCCGATCAGTCAGCGTATTTTCTGTGCGCACCACACTAGTGCGACCAGATGCACCCAGCTAGCGTCCGGTCACTTTCAACGCTAGCGTCCGATCAAAGACTGACGCCAGCGCGTTCTCTGCTGCCATTGACCGGACACAACGGTCCTACCAAGACCAGCATCCAGTCACTGCATGACCAGCGTGACTAACTCCTTTTCAACTCTATCTTCTTCACCCTTGCTCAAATGTGCCAACCACCAAGTGTATCACCTTGTGCACATGTGTTATCATATTTTCACAATCATTTTCAAGGGTGTTAGCACTCCACTAGATCCTAAATGCATATGCAATGAGTTAGAGCATCTAGTGACACTTTGGATAACCGCATTTCGATACGAGTTTCACCCCTCTTAATAGTATGGCTATCGAACCTAAATGTTATCACACTCTCTAAGTGTCTTGATCACCAAAACAAAATAGCTCCTACCATTTATACCTTTGCCTTGAGCCTTTTGTTTTTCTCTTTCTTCTTTTCAAGTTCAAGCGCTAGATCATCACCGTGGCATCACCATCATCATGTCATGATCTTCATTTGCTTCACCACTTGGAATGTGCTACCTATCTCATGATAACTTGATAAACTAGGTTAGCACTTAGGGTTTCATCAATTCACCAAAACCAAATTAGAGCTTTCAATCTCCCCCTTTTTGGTAATTGATGACAACCCTTTCACAAAGATATGAATTGAAATTCAATTGAATCCATGTTGCTTGTCCAAGCATATTTACCATGTGTAAAAGAATATGGACAAGTTTCATGAACTCCAAATGGTAGCAATTGCTCCCCCTACGTATGTGCTAAGAGTTTGGATTGAAGCTTGCACATATGCTTAGATAGGAAATATAGGAGACAATGTCTACCAAATGATGCTAAGGTATAAAGGATGGACCTTTGAAGCGTGATACCAATCGGAGTGCACCATTATACCATCCTTAGCACCATGGTTAGCTTGATACCACTTGGAAATGAAATCACTAGACAACCTATGCATGCTAGTTTTTCATTTCATCATTCAAACCTACAACTACCATACACTACACAAGCATGGATATTAAAATTTTAAAACTTGTGCCATGCAAGCAAACATGTGAGACTCACATTCAAATGCACCATACAAGTTCATGAGCTTAGTCCCCCTACTTGTGTGCTCAAAATTTTAATTGATCCCTTTCCTTTGTCATATCTCTCCCCCTATGTCAAATTCTCCCTATCACTTATATCTTTGTTTTTCTCCCCATGTACTAATATCACTAATATCTTTGCTTTTCTCCCCCTTTGTCATCAATGACAACAAAGGTTCAAAATGTAGATAGGTTGAGATTATCAATATCAATCAATGGGGTGAGGATCATATTTCTAAATTTGGTCGAATCTAGAATTCTTGCCAAAGACATTTAACTCGGTTTGATCCAAGGACAAGCTTCTTCACACCTCAAAATAAGGGTTATCTTGTACCATGTTGAGTTAAACACTTAGAGCTCATTCTCTAGATCAAACTCTAGGTTTACAAGCCCACAAACATGTCATATGCTACCACTAGATCAATTTAAGCATAGAAGCAATAGTTGTACCATACAAAGATCAAATTCATTTGATTTTCATGAATGAGCCTATTAAATGTGATAGATGACTAGATGCACTAAACATGTCCTTAGAAAGGATCTATGTCATGCCAATCAACTTTTACCTTGGATTGCTCAAAGGAGAGGCATGTCATATGAATGGGGGGGTGCATCAACACATATTTGAGAAATCCAAAATGTTTAACTCATTCCTTAGCTTGCAAAACCTTTTCTCATCCAATGGCTTGGTGAATATATCGGCAAGTTGATCTTCGGTGCCTACACTCTCAATGCAAATGTCCCCTTTTTGTTGGTGATCTCTTATAAAATGGTGGCGGACATCAATATGCTTTGTTCTTGCATGTTGAACTGGATTGTTGGTCAACTTGATTGCACTCATTGTCACATAGCAATGGCACTTTCTTCAACTTAATTCCAAAATCACTCATAGTGGCCTTCATCCAAAGTATTTATGCACAACACCTACCGGCGGATATGTATTCAACTTCGGTGGCTGATAATGCAACACTATTTTGCTTCTTTGATGACCATGAAACAAGTGATCTTCCCAACAATTGACATGTACCCGAGGTGCTCTTCCTTTCAACCTTGCATCCCACATAATCTGAGTCGGAGTAACCAACTAGCTCAAACTTTACTCCTTTGGGATACCACAAACCAACATTTTGTGTATATTTCAAGTACCTCAATATTCTTTTTGTAGCCTTTAAATGACTTTCTCTTGGTGAGGCTTGAAATCTTGCACACATGCATACACTAAACATGGCATCCAGCATTGATGCGGTCACATAGAGTAGGCTTCCAATCATAGACCGATACAACTTTTGATCTACCATATTTTCACTTGCATCACTATCCAAGATACCCTTTGTTCCCATTGGTGTGCTAATGGCTTTGCTATCACTCATGGCAAACTTCTTGATAATGTCCTTGATATACTTACCTTGACTCACAAATGTACCATTCTTCAATTGCTTGATTTGAAGACCAAGGAAGTAACTCAACTCTCCAATCATGGACATCTCAAACTCATTAGCCATCATCTTTCCAAACTCATCACAAAAGTCATGATTGGTTGATCCAAATATGATGTCATCAACATAGATTTGCAACACAAATAAATATTTTCCAATCTTCTTGATGAAAAGAGTGGTGTCAACCATGCCCATCATGAACCCTTTAGAGAGTAGGAAGTCCCTCAATCTCATATCATGCTCTAGGTGCTTGCTTCAAGCCATACAATGCCTTCTTCAACTTGTACACATGGTCGGGCTTCTATCATCTTCAAAACTGGGAGGTTGCTTAACATATACTTCTTCATTGATATAACCATTGAGAAATACACTCTTAACATCCATTTGATAGAGTTTGATGTTGTGGGCACAAGCATAGGCTAGCAAGATTCTAATTGCTTCTAATCTAGCAACCGGGGCATATGTTTCCCCAAAGTCAAGACCTTCAACTTGTGTATATCCTTGTGCTACCAATCTTGCTTTGTTCCTTACTACTATCCCATCTTAATCTTGCTTGTTTCTAAAGACCCATTTGGATCAAATCACATTGTGTCCCTTTGGTCTCTCTACTAATTCCCATACTTGATTTCTTGTGAAGTTATTCAATTCTTCATGCATAGCATTTACCCAATCAACATCCTTCAATGTTTCATCTATCTTCTTTGGTTCAATGGATGACACAAATGAAAAATGTTCACAAAATGAAGCCAATCTTGATCTTGTTTGTACACCTCTAGAAATATCTCCAATTATAGTGTCCAATGGATGATCCGTTGCAATATTGGTTGGTTGGAGCATTGGAACTTGATTGCTTGCACTTGCTTGATCATTGGGTTGAGATGATGTACTAGCCACTTGATCTTGTTCATTTTCATGAGAGCCACTTGTACTAGCTTGATTTGTATCATCTTGCACATTTGAGTTAGAGAGCACTTGTACTTGATCATCTTTATCATCATTCACTTGCCTAGGCCTCAATTCACCAACATCCATGTTCTTCATCACTTCCATCATCACAAATTTGTACCTTAGTGGCCTTAGTCATGAAGCATGATGGAGTGTCGAAGAGAGAGGGCTTCTCATTGATAGCAATGCTTGCAAGTGCCTTCTTCTTGGTGGTCTTGTCATCATCACTATCATCATCATCACTTGAGGAAGCATCACTATCCTAGGTGACCACATATGAACCACCCTTCTTCTTCTTGAAGGTCATCTTGTCCTTCTTCTCTTTCTTTTCATTCTTGTCCTTCTTCTTGTTCTTCTTGTCATCATCTTTGTCGCTATTGTATGGACATTGAGCAACAAGATGATCTTTGCTTCCACAATTGAAGCACCTTCTTGACTCTTCTTTGTTCTTGGATGAAGACTTCTTTCTTCTAGCGCAGTAGCCCTTCTTCATCATGAACTTGTCAAATCTCTTTACAAAGAGAGCCATCTTCTCATCGTCATCATCATCCCATGAGCCATCATCTTCACTTGATGTTTCTTGTTTTGCCTTGCCCTTGGATGATGTGGCCTTGAATGCCACACTGTTCTTCTTCTCATCTTTCTTCTCCTTCTTTTCTGCCTTCTCATCATCATCTCTATATGTATCATCGGTCATAATATCTCCTAACACTTGGTCTGGTGTCATGTTGTCCAAACCACTCCTCACTAGAATCGTGACCAATGTGACAAATCTTGAAGGCAAACATCTCAAGAACTTGTGGGAGAAGTCCTTATCCTTCACCTCTTCTCCAAGTGTTTTGAGATCATTGACAAGCACTTGAAGTCTATGGAACATCTCCGGCACACTCTCATCCTCTTTCATCTTGAAGCTTGTAAACTTCTCTTTGAGAATGTATGCCTTTGCACCCTTCATGGCTTGAGTGCTCTCAAATGATTCTTCCAACTTCTTCCAAGCCTCATGAGCCATCTCAATATTCTTGATTTGCTCAAATGTTCTCTCATCAATTGCATCATGAATGGCACTTAGAGCAATGTCATTGTTTTGGAGAAGCACTTCTTCGGCCGTGGTGGGATTCTCTGGATCATCAATCTCAACTTTGGTTTCTACCACCTTCCACACTCTTCTATTGATTGACTTGATATGTGTGGTCATCTTTAATTTCCAATATGGATAATTTGTGCCATCAAATTGGGGTGGCTTCTTGGTGTTGATGATTTGAGCCATTTTTACAGCGAAGGTTGTTAAGCCTCAAATCACGGTGACCTCGGCTCCAATATGACTTGAAAGGTCCTAATGGCTCGAGGGGGCTGAATAGCCTATTAAAAATTTCTACAACAACACTTAACAAACCAGTTAGACAACTATGAGGCGAAGCGAGTGTTGCGCTAGCCTACTAAAAATGCAAGCCACCTACCACAATTCTAGTTTATGTTGTTACTATCCACACAATAACTATATCACTACGCTAAGTTGTGTGCTCTCAAAGGCTAACTAAAGAGCCACACTAACCAAACTAACAAGCTCTCACAACTAGCTACACTAAAGAGCTTGACAACTAGTTTGCAGTAATGTAGAGAGAGTGAGCAAGATGGTTATACCTCCATGTCGAGGAGTGAACCAATCAATCACAAGAATGAATATCGATGAAGACCAATCACCTCAGAATCAAATGATAACACAATGATTTTTTACCGAGGTACACTTGCTTACCGGCAAGCTAGTCCTCATTGTGGCGATTCACTCACTTGGAGGTTTACGCGCTAATTGGCATCACACGCCAAACCCTCAATAGGGTGCCACACAGCCAACACAAGATGAGGATCACACAAGCCACAAACAATTCACTAGAGTACCTTTTGGCTCTCCGCCGGGGAAAGGTCAAGAACCCCTCAGAATCACCATGATCGGAGCCAGAGACAATCACCAACCTCCGCTCGACGATCCTCGCTGCTCCAAGCCATCTAGGTGGTGGCAACCACCAAGAGTAACAAGTGAATCCCACAGCGAAACACGAACACCAAGTGCTTCTAGATGCAAACACTCAAGCAATGCACTTGGATTCTCTCATCTCACAAAGATGTTGAATCTATGATGGAGATGAGTGGGGGGGGCTTTGGCTAAGCTCACAAGGTTGCCATGTTAATGCAAATGGCCAAGAGACTGACCTTGAGCTGGCCATGGGGCTTAAATAGAGAGCCCCCACGAATATAGCCATTGGGCTCCTCACCGCACTAAACACGGGGTGACCAGACGCTTCGGTCAGATTGACCAGACACTAGACCCTAGCGTCCGGTCGTGCGTTGCATACCACATGTCCCCTCTCTTCAAATACTGAGCATCTGATCCCAATGGTCAAGTGATGACTGGACGCGCTACTGTGAAGTGACCGGACACTGGACCTCAGCGTCCAGTCGTTTCCAGTAAGCATCCAGAAACGAGAAATCATGAACGGACAGCATTCGGTCAGTCAGCGTCTTTTCTATGTGTGCCACACCAGTGCGACCGGATGCACCCAGTCAGCGTCTGGTCACTTTCAACGCTAGCGTCCGATCGAAGACCGACGCCAGCGTGTTCTCTACTGCCACTGACCGGACGCGTCGGTCCTACCGAGACCAGCGTCCAGTCACTGCGTGACCAGCATGACTAACTCTTTTTCAACTCTATCTTCTTCACCCTTGCTCAAATGTGCCAACCACCAAGTGTATCACCTTGTGCACATGTGTTATCATATTTTCACAATCATTTTCAAGGGTGTTAGCACTCCACTAGATCCTAAATGCATATGCAATGAGTTAGAGCATCTAGTGACACTTTGGATAACCGCATTTCGATACGAGTTTCACCCCTCTTAATAGTACGGCTATCAAACCTAAATGTGATCACACTCTCTAAGTGTCTTGATCACCAAAACAAAATAGCTCCTACCATTTATACCTTTGCCTTGAGCCTTTAGTTTTTCTCTTTCTTCTTTTCAAGTCCAAGCGCTTGATCATCACCATGGCATCACCATCATCATGTCATGATCTTCATTTGCTTCACCACTTGGAATGTGCTACCTATCTCATGATCACTTGATAAACTAGGTTAGCACTTAGGGTTTCATCAATTCACCAAAACCAAACTAGTGCTTTCATGAGCACTGCCTCAAGATCTACGGGCGCTCCTAGGCATATGAATCCCACCGGTACCACTGCATCACCGAGTAGAAGGTGAACTCCATCCACACCCTCATTGACCAACATGGCTCCGATCGTCCTAGACAACCATCACCTTCGATTAAGAAGATCATCCCGATCGCATCCCCCATCCAGGGCGCTACCTGCTCCTAGCTGGCCTGATCGTGGACACCTCACGCCTCACCAAGGTGCTGATGGATGGGGCAGCAGCGTCAACATACTCTACACCAGCACCCTTGACAAGATGGCATCCCTCAAGGTAGCCTACGCCCCAGCAAGGCACTATTCTACATGATTGTGCCGGGAAAGGAAGCCTTGCCCCTCGAGCGCATCTAGCTCAACATCTCCTTCGGCTAGCCAAACAACTTCCACAAGGACACAAGGAGCCACTCACCTTCGAGGTCATCAACTTCCTTGATGTCTACCACGCCCTCCTCGGTCGACCGTGTTTCGCCAAGTTCATGGCTGTCCCCAACTACACCTACCTCGAGCTCAAGATGCCTGGCCCGAAGGGGGTCATCACCATTGAGGGCAGCTTCGAGCAAGCCTACTACTGCGAGCAAGACTGCATCGCCCAAGCAGCCACACTCATTGCCCCCTATGCTCCTAATGGCCATAGCTACGACGCAGGAAGGGCATTGGCAGAGGAAGCAACCAAGACGATGGTGGTGCTCGACTGACCGAGCATTGGCAAGGAGAACAAGACCTCTGGTGGCAGTGGTGGCTCAACTGGTCCCACCATCTAGGTACTTAGCCCCCTAGAAGGGGCTGACTCGATCGAGGTGAGTTTTGACCTTTCCCCATGAGGGAAGGCCATCGCCAAGCCATCCACCCAGAAGTGACGCCTCCTGAGCCATGGCCCGCCTGCTGACTTCCTTTGCTAAACTACCTCTCCAACAACAAAAACCAAGAAAAGTCTGGTCCTCTTGATTCTCTTACTTCTCTTTCCTCTGTTTACTCTATTTGTTGTCTTCCTTGACCCAAGCCATCCCAACGATGGCTCAGCCTCATCGCAAGATTCTCTAAGCTAACCACTTGCTGACCTTTTCTAAAGGAGGACCGCTGTAGAAGGCCACCGAGTGAGGCAAGGACAGGACAGACGAAGTAGGAGGAGCAGGTGAAAGATTGGCAAAGCACTAATGGAGCGGCCCTGGCCATCGCATTACCAACTATGTCCTCTTTCTCCTCTCTTGTGTCCATTACGTTTTCTTTGCAGCTATCTACCTATCTCCCGATCCTTCATCGGATCATTCCATCCCACCGCATGCCGGTCTAGGGGCCGCCCAGAAGGTGTATTGCCGAGGGTTCAAGGTTGGCCCACTAGGCTTCAAGGTCACCTGAAGCAACTGAAAGTGCAAGGGACATTCGGGAGATGATCCCACACGGATGTAGCCGAGATGCTCAGACGCGTCCCGACCGTTGGACGAGTGATGTCCGAGTATTAGCCTCGAGCCATTTGTGGTGACCTAATAAGGGAGGCAGTGAGCCCCCCGAGCACCGATAGATGGGCTTGGGAACTATATGAGTGGCTCGGTTAAGAAGCCGAGAATATCCCCCCTAGGGGACATGACCGAGGCATGGAACAACCGTAAACCTAGGGTTCTCATGGACTTTCCCGCTAGTAGCATGGGCGCGGCGATCTTGGCAAATGAGGCCATCATCATAATAGCCTAGCCTAATGAGGGATCAAGTCTTTAGGCATGACTCAAGAGCAAAATGGGATTACACACGAAAGTATTTTCATTTCATTGGTCGGGAATGACTCAATTGCAATATATGGTGGCAAAAACCGCTTCTACTCAGCATGGAATCAGCCCCCAACCCCATGATGATCTCTTCTCCTCCTTTGTGATGGGGAGGGGCACCCATGGTAGAGACCGACCTACCATGCTGGAAGGGGCCTGCCTCCCCAGACCTAATTCAGGTGCGTGCATGGGGGATCCCACGGGAAGAGGCTCAGTGAGGTGCCATCCTAACCCCTCCTACAAGGCTCATGCCACTAGGCTCCTAGGCCAAGGGTCTCCGGGGGCTTGGATGACCCTACCGTAGATGAAGACCAGAGAAGATTGTTGGCCGCCCTCACTACATGAAGCGGAATCCACGCAGTGCTACGAAGTACCACCTGCCACCTCATATAGTTGTGGCAGCTGCTTCGTTGGAGTCCTTCCACCCTTGAAATTGTAGCTGCTCGGTAGTTAACACCAAGCTTACTCAGAGGGAAGCATCGCACTTCATCGCTACTGCCATCGCCACCGAAGAAGATGGATCTGAGGAAGAAGAGAAGGGGCCAGAAGAAGGGATTGGTGACGTTGTGTCCCCTATGGACCTCCCTTTATAGCCAAAGGCGGTGCACTATGAATAGCTTCAGGCCCTCTGATCAGCCATCAGTGGCTACAAAGGACCTTAGGGAACTGGCTAGGCATCCCATCAATCCCCATGGAATGCCTCCGGGTGGTTGCGTGATGATGGCCACGAAGTAAAGGCGGAGTTAGGGAACTGCTGGCAACGAACCAAGTCCCCGTTCCACTTTCCCCCATGCGCGCTGCCCACTCTACGCACACCTCCTCATGGGACTTGGATGGATTTGCCTCCCCTAGGCCCACCAGCTATCATCGATGGCTCGAATCCACTTGCACCAAGCGTCGTGGCTCCTACTCCACCAGATCAGCTCCATGTGGCCCCGACGTCCCATCTCCTAGATGAGACGGGTTGACACAGGGGCGCGCGCATGCGCCATAACTCCTCCACCAGGCACGATGGCCTAGACGCCATCAACCTATTACGCAAGGCATCAGCAGACGGGATGCGCCCAGAAGCTGCCCCCTTTGCTAGCAAGGAGGCCCCACAATAGCCTCAGAGGCTGCGCCGGCTCCCTAGATAGAGCAGCCCGACCCCCCGATCAATGGGCGCTCGGGTGGCATATCCCCAAAAAACCAACCAACTCCCTGAAGTTGGGTCGGGAGCCACTGAGTAGTGGGCTCAACGAGGGCCTCCGTCTGAGTCTCGACGGGTTCCCACTTCCCCGATCTATGTCTATAGAAGGTCAGCCCCAGAAGGTCGGCTTGAGAGCATTGGGACCTGTTATCGCTGCCCTTAGAAGGGCATGGAGCTCTGAATGATTAGATGGCCCAAAGACAGAGCCCTGCACTCTAGATCACCCGACCCACGGTAGGCTCCGGTCAAAAAGGAGGGTGCCCCTGGGCCTACAGTCGGCAACTCCCAGATGAGTTTGACGAGCCCATGCGACATGGACTCGCGAAGGGATCAACTTCATCTTTGCTCAGCCTCGATAGCTGAGTACTATCCGTTGCACTGAAGGAGAAGGCCCCAAGCAGGGCACAACACTCTCGCCAGCAGAAGCCATCCCCACCAAGGAGGGTTCGGTCACTAGAAGACCAAATTTAGTCCTTTGTCACCATCATGCTAGGCGAGGACATGAAGGGCTCGGGGGCTCCTAACGAGATCCTAACGTATAGGTATGTTAAGCCTCGAGTCCAATGGTTTTAGAATAAAGAAGACCACCCAACCAACCCCTTTAGGATCGCCCGAGGGCCTGAGGGCTATGCCCATCGAGCACACCCACGTGCGCCCTCTGGTAAAGAGACCCGGCCAAGCCTAACTTGACCACCGCTTCCGCCTGGGGCCGGGAGGCTTCCTCGAGCCCTGGGCTCCCAATCTATGGCATGACCGAGCTCGATCCTTGGCTCCTACTCAGCTAACAATGCCAGCCAAGGCCTGGGCACAAGAAGACAAGCCCTAGGCTACCGATGCTTGGGGCCTCCCTAGCATCGCTCCCTATGCATGCCCATACCAACTGTTCCTCCGACAGGGTCATGTCCAGGGCATGACACAAGAAGACAAAGCTTCCCATGGCCTCTAGGGGCTCAGGGGCTTTTGGGCTAGTGCATCAGCCCCTAGAGTTGACCTCCTTCGCCACCAAGAAGGCTCTAGAAGGTCTCACCCGGGGGAGGCCGGTCCAAGCCAACATTGCCTGACATGTAGAGTGTCAAAACAGAGCAGCCGAATGACGCCCAGGCTTCTTTGGCTCCATGAATCCTCCACGGTCCATGTCATACTGCTGCAAGCCTCTCCTAGACTTCAGCGCACATAGATCATAGACTAGAACTCCCAAACCGCCTTGTACCCAACCTATCTCATTAAATAAGGGATAAGGTCGGACCTAGAGGGGGGAGTTGGTGAGTTCGATCACCAGACACTCCAGTCTATTCCATCTACCTCCACTCTGCACCGAGAGTAGGGCAACCCAGAGAGGGGCACCGAGAGCCTCTCCACTTCATCCCGCTGCCTCCTTCCTCTCCGATGAGGTGGACACTCCACTAGTGGTGAGGCATCCTTAGGATTAGCACCGAGGTAACCCCCTACCAAACTTCTCTTCCTCTACACTCTGTTGTAACCCCCAGATTTTGGGTGCTCTTGAGTACAAGGATCATTAACTGCTGGACATCAGGACCAAATTGGCCCAAACCAGGATAAACCGTTGTGTCTTCTCTACGTGATTCTTGTGTTCCTAAGTCCACCTAAGCCATTGGAGACCCCGTACTCTAACACAGACTCGGACAACATGCTTGTCATGGTTTCAACCCCACGACAGGTACCATCAAATTTGAATCTAAGAAGGTGATATACCAAAGACTGTGTTTTCTATGAGGTATGGTTCCTATGAGTATACAGTCATGTCCTTTGTATTGACTAACGCCCTAGCATACTTCATGTATCTCATGAATTCCATCTTCTTTGAAGACTTGGATGTGTTCATGATTATCTTCATCGATGATATCTTAGTATATTCAAAGACTGAAGAAGATCATGTGAAACACTTGAGAGTCATGTTACAAAAGCTAAGAGAGCACAAATTGTATGCTAAGCTTAGCAAGTGTGAGTTTTGGCTCACTGAGGTTTCCTTTTTGGGACAAATCTTATCTCATAATGGAATCTCCGTGGACTCTAGTAAGATCAAGGACATAGTGGAATGGGTTACTCCCACTATGGTGAAGGAAGTTCGAGGCTTTCTTGGATTGGCTGGTTACTACCATCGATTCACGCCGGACTTCTCTAAGACTGCAAAGCCTTTGACTGAACTCACTAAGAAAGATGAACCGTATGTTTGGACAAAAGAAAGAGAGGAAGCTTTTTAGATTATGAAGCAGAAGCTAGTTACAACTCCCGTGCTAGTCCAACCCGACATCACTAAACTTTTCAAAGTATATTGTGATGCATCCAATGTTGGACTGGGTTGTGTACTTAAGCAGGAAGGGCATGTCATAGCCTATGCATCTAGATGACTGAAGCCTTTAGAAATGAACTATCCTACTCATGATCTTGAGTTAGCAGCGATAGTTCACGCGCTAAAAATCTGGAGACATTACTTGTTTGGCCAGCCCTGCACCATTTATACTGACCATAAGAGCTTGAGATATTTTCTCACCTAGTCAGAGCTCAACATGAGACAAAGGAGGTGGTTGGAGTTGATCAAAGATTTTGATTTGGATATTCAATACCATCCAGGAAAGGAAAATGTAGTAGCTGATGCCTTAAGTAGAAAGGCCAATTGTGGTTGTACCCTAATGGAGAGAAATATCGATTCACTATGTTTGGATATGCAGAGGATGAATGTATCCCAAGTAGCTAAAGGTTCCTTGTCCATGTTGCATGTGACTTCTCACTTGTTGCGGGATATTAAGGCGGGACAACAACTTGACGAAGATCTTGTTACCATTAAAGAGAAGATAGACGATCCAAAGTATAAGAGTTTTCGGTTGGACCACTCGAATACTTTGTGGTTTGGAAAAAGACTTGTAGTACCTAACCAGAAACATCTAAAGGAATAGATCCTAAACAAAGCTCATGAGTCACTTTTCTCTATCCACCCTAGAAGTAACAAGATGTATAGAGATTTGAGGAAAAGATTTTGGTGGAAGGGTTTGAAATAGGATATTGCAAGGTTTGTAGCCGAGTGCGATGTTTGTTGTAGAGTAAAGGCCGAGCATCTCAAAGCAGCCAAAACTCTCCAACCTTTGCCCATACCAGCTTGGAAATGGGAAGACATTACCATGGATTTCATCTCTGGTTTACTAAGGACATCGAGTGGATCTGATTCCATTTGGGTGATTGTTGACCGACTCACAAAGTTAGCATACTTCTTACTAGTCAAGATCACCTATCCAGTTTCCAAGTACGTGGAATTGTATCTAGCTCGGATTATTTGTTTGCATGGAGTTCCCAAAACAATAGTTTCAGATAGAGGTCCGCAATTCATGTCTCAATTTTGGGATGAGTTGCATAAGGCAATGGGGACAACATTGTTGTTTAGCACAACATATCACCCACAGACCGGAGGTCAAATAGAGAGAGTTAATAGAATTTTGGAGGATATGTTGAGAGCTTGTACCCTAATATATAGCTCTAGTTGGGACACTTGTTTACCATTTGCCCAATTTGCCTACAACAATAACTATCAGGCTAGCATCAACATGAGTCGATATGAAGCCCTATATGGCAGAGATTGTAGGACACCACTCAATTGGTCTGAAGTTGGAGAAAGAGGGTTATATGGAAATAAGAAGGTGAATGAAGCCAAGGAAAATGTTAAGCAAATAAAGGTCGCTTTAGAAGCCGCACAAGATAGATACAAGGCTTATGTCGATTTCCATAGAAGACATGTGGAGTATAAAGTTGGAGAATATGTATATTTGAAAGTTACACCATTTAAGAGCACCCAAAGGTTTCAAGAGAAGGGAAAACTTGTGCCAAGATATATTGGCCCATTTTGGATCTATGATAGGAGAGGGAAGGTTGCTTATGCACTAGCCTTGTCCGATTTGCTTTAGGGAATATACGTCTTCCATATATCTCAGTTGCAGAGATGTTTGAAGGCACCCGAAGAAGAGGTAAATTTGCAAGATATTGACATCAACAAGAATTTGAGCTATGGAGAGTATCCAATTGCTATCCTAGACTTTTCGAAGAGAAAGACTATAACAAAAACCATCAAGATGGTGAAAGTGCCACCAGAAGGGCGAAGGGTTTTTCTGGCGAAAATTTTCATCACAAAAGCTTACTTTTTTGCCACAAACTAGTCTTTGTGGCGACTTTTAAAATCGCCACTAGTCACCACAGATACTCGCCTCATAGATACTCTAGTGATGATTTTTCGTTCCCCACAAATGACCATACTCATTAGTGACAAATGGTGGTGCCACTAATGAAGTCAACATTCAACCGAAGAAACCACTTGGGAGGTAGAGGACAAGATGAGGAGGGATTACCCTCACATATTTGAGCCAATGTAATAGCTTTGGATGAGTTTCAGTATGGGAATGAGTCTTAAGTCCTTAGTGTCGCTACAAGCGGATTGAAACCTATTATATCATGAATTTGCCAAAAACCTATTTTTGGAGAATCTCGGGATGCGATTCTTCTAAGGGGGGAGTTGTCATGACATGGTCCTAACACCCTTGTGAGCATCAGTATCATGAGCATCCTTGCAATTGAAATTAAATAGTTAGAAACTGAATGCTACATTAAACTGCTCACTGTTCAATTGACCGAGAATCCGCCAGCACAACCGGGTTATCTGCCAGCTTGCTAGCACGTTGTCAGTTAGTAACCCAACACCACCAGAGAGTCCACCATCACAACAGATTGTCCATTAGGATTGCCCCATGGAAAATGTGAGGTGTCACTTTGTGAATCACTAGGTCCCACACTTCACCATAGTTGTCCATCTCATGGACAAACCAAGGCAGAGTCCACCAGCTCACTCACTCACTCTTACACTCCCACTCCCTCTCTAGTTCATGTCTCTACTCTCTCTCACAGTCAAGCAAGGAAGAGGAGAAGGAAAGGAGGAGGAAGGAGAAGGGATTGGAGCTTGGAAGCAGGAAGAGATGGCCTTGGAGATCACCTAGAGGCCGTCGTCCATAAGAGGTAGGGGTTAGAAGGGGGAGGACCCCTCTCACCCTTGTCATAAGGAGCTAAGAGGAGAAGGAGGCAAGAAGAAGAAGATTTTGAGTTACCAAGGAGGAGTTGCAGCTGCTCCATCCTCTTGGAGAGCTTGGTACCTTGTGTTTGCAGCCCTTGGTAAGGATCTAACCAAGCCAAACCTAGGATTGTGTCTTTAGGAGCCAAAACCTAGAAAACATTGATTTGTGGCCTAGAGTTAGTTTGCACCCAATGTAGTTATAACTAACCAGCTAGATATGTTCTATAGAACCCTAGCAGTCTATCCTGAAGATTGTTTACACATGCAAGCACCTTGGGTGAAGGTTGGGATGTCGAGTTACTATGAAGTGTTCACTGTTAGTATCGACGGAGGGTGTGACATCACCAACAGAGTGTCCATCAGTAGTGAATGTCTTACTAATCACCTGCACAGAACACGTCTATAACCCACCAGAGTGTCCATCACTACATCGGAGCATCTGATGAGTTATATGCCTGAGATAGAAGAGTGTCCAAAGAACCTAGGTCATAGTTTTGGTACATCGGAGTGTCCGTCGATATTCTGGAGTGTCCACTGAATTATAAACTAGAAACCCGAGAACAACCAGTTCTAATGGATGATCCGTCACCCGCACAGAGTATCTAATGCAACCTGAACCCTTAGTAGCCCATAGCACCCTACAAGCCTGATCTGATGGACGGTCCGCCACAGTTGATGAAACCTTCCGATAGGATCACCTTTTATACAGAGAGATTCCTAAGAGCACAAACTTCATACCGTAGGGTCCGATCCTAGTTTGGAGAGTCTGATGGATCCAGAGAGCCAATATCCCACTAAGTCCCAGTAACCGCCAGACCGTCCGACATCCATGTTGGATTATCCGATAGTTACCAGTCAATAGATAACCAGTGTCTGACTATGCACTCACTCATGTGCCACTAAAGCATAAACAACTAAGAATCATTACATAGCATGAGCATGTACTTTACGCAATTCACTCATCAAGCATCATGCATGTATAGGTGACTCGATTCCCGAAAAACCTATTGAGGAGGAGCCTCAAGAGGAAGAAGCTGTCGAGCCCAGCAACGACATTCAAGGCAAGCCCCTATGCATCCCTATGCTTTACAAATGCATAATGAACTATGTTTATCTACTGCATTGCTATGTTACTATATGACTAGTGAACTGGGAAGGGAATTACCTATGTCAAGCCTTATCCATATATTGCCACATCAATCAACCATACATGTCTTATGTCTTGTTTGACAACCATGCTTAGTATGATTAGATCTTAGAAGTCGAGCTACTGATGGGTTTCTCATTACTCGCGCGATGATAGGATGATAATCCACTAAGCAACACCTTGGGAAGGGATCAACACTAGTTCCACTTGGGAATGGTATGAACATTGGTTGGCAGGGGGTATGGTCATGGCAAGATGTGAATTCTTTGATGACCTAGCTTGCTTACCGATTAAGGACCATGTATCCATGGTAGTGAGTACGAACATAAAACTGTACAGATCACTTGTTGCTAATGGGGGTGACAATCCAAGTAACTAATTGCGACCATCTTATCCTTGAAATTGGCAAGGGGAGTGGCATCGATCGGGAATGTCTCGGACATTGACCGAGCATCGTAGCTGAACCTTTCGTCGAACATCTTGCCTGGGTTAGGGAAAGATTGAGGCATCGAGATATCCCTTCTGTACCGACGGGTCTTATGGGCGATATCCCTTGTTTTGAGTGGGGTTAACTTGTACCCATCTGCAGAGTATAAAACATTGAAGGCCATAAGTTCTACTTCTAGATACGGACTAGAGTTGGGCTCGGAGATCAAATTTCGTGGAAGATCAAGTTCCCGCTTGTTAATGCTTAACTTGATTACCTATGCTATGCTTAATAACTGCTATGTCGTAGATCACTTTTACTTTATAGCATAAATGCTTTTATGCAAAGTTATGCATTCCTTGCTACTACCAAAATGCATAAACCTTGTTTATTATGTTGGGTAAGTCTTGTGGAGTATACTCGAGTACTCACCCTGTGCGATCTTAAGTTTTGTAGGTACCATAGTCTCTGTGCATGAATTCTTCTATGCTCCTGACCCCTCGCCAGATCAGGAGTGGTGAAGGGTCTTGTGTTCCGTAGATACATGGCTTGGCACACCCATGTATCTATTAGCGTGAACTATGTTATGTTGAAAGACTTCCGCTAGACTTTGATGTAGAATGCAATGTGTGACCGTGTGTTGAACTAAGTGTGTGAACTAAGACTCAGTAAACTTTAATGCTTTGAACTTGTACTGTGATCTATGTACTATTGTGATGTATTCTCTCTCTCGAACTGATACTGAAGAGGAGTTTCTACGTGCGCTTCTGGGGACCTCATTGTTGGCTTGCTTAAATTGAGGGGTCAAGTGGTCAACACTCAATTTAGGTGGATTAACGCGGCGGTTACCCCACACGATGGCGGGCTTTCTTCTTCATCGGGGGTGGGGGCCTCTTATGGCTCCATGGCATGGAGGCGGAGGAGGGGGAGACTGCCTTAGAGGAGATGGAGATGGAGATGCAGCCATGCCATGGAACACATCATCATCATCCAGAGCGTCATCATTGTCCAGAGCACTCTGATGATCATCATGGGATGGAAGAACTGGACTCAGGTTGGGAGACCTATGAGTACAAAAATGATTGGGAATAAATGGTTATTACGCGAGAAGCCAATAATTGAGAATGATTATTGAAAAACTGTTTCGTTCACTTTCATCCACACCTATCACGAGGTAGTTGAGGAGGAGGCGACGGTACCCTAGCCGCCGCACCGGGAATAATGACGTAACGCTTGCGCCATGAAATGAATGAATGCTCTGCTTGTCCTAGGGTCTTCTCCTCATCACCTCCAAGAAAGTCAAGAGTCATTTCCCTATAGTCTTTGATAACTCTATCCACTGAGACATTATAATATCCAAGTGGAATTGGATTCCCATGCCTTCTTGGTGTCTTGTCAGGGACCACAGGAGAAACAATACCGTGCGCCACCATGACTGTGATGTTCCCCATGGGAATGTACAGCTCACATGGCGTCAAAGGCACAGTGATGTCATCCACGGGGAAGTGTTGCAATGCATCATCTTAATTTGGGAGCTCAGTGGAAGCGCAACTGCTTCTTAGCTGAGGGGGTCTAACGTTGATTCCATGCTCTGATGTTGACTACCTTTGGCTACTCAACTGTAGTGCCACTTGCCATCTGATTTCCTCTTACATTCTTACATCCATGTTTAGTTCTCGCTCCTACGATCGAAGCACCGCCTTCTCTAACCTGCGGATCCGCTCTGCCTCCTCATCCTTCCTTCGCTGGTGGCTTCTGTAGGTAGCGACGTCCTCAGGGAAGCCATGCTGCCACGAAATCAATCATTTGCCTCACATTCACCCAGGGTGTTGGGGTATGGCCCCCGGTACCCACAAGATAAGACATGGGTCGTACCACGAAAGGTGGCCCATCGCACAAGATCAAGGCCTACCGTGCTCGGCTCTGGTCGGCGTGCACCGCAAGGCAATTAGAAGAATCTTGAAGATAGAGAAGGATATGTTCGGATATGATAGATATCGTATTCCATGTAAATACTTACCATATAGCCGAATAGATCTAGATCTAACTGACTTATAACCCTGCCCCCAGACTATATAAGGCGAGCAGGGACCCCCCTAAAAATCGTCTTATATTCAATACAATACACCAAAGACACATGACGTAGGATATTACGTCGATCGGACGACCTGAACCTATATAAATTGCTGTCTCTGCGCCTTGTGTCACCATCCGGTTCCTATCACGCGCACCTCCACCGATTCATCTACTACCGTGGGTTTACCCTCGGTAGACTGCCGACCAGATTTCGTCGACAGTGACGTGCCAGGTAGGGGGTGTGCGTGCTGATCCTAGACGAACCAGGTGGAAATTTCTTTGTCAACGACATCGTTCGTGGTGGCTCGGATCATCGCGGCAGCGTCGTTCGGGTGTGGCCAGCGGCGGATGTGACACATGATCTTCACGGCATCCCTCTGCTCCTACATCTGACGCCACGCGGGGAAGTTGGGAATTCCCTGTAACGTCAACGACAAATAGACAAGGAGCACATGCAATCTTCGGGGCCATGCAAAATGATGGAGCATCTACATCTAAATCTCATCATCGCCCTGCGTCATGGATCTTCGTATGCGATGATCTGTAGTGCTCAAGTCAATGGCGGCAGCGGCCGTTTAACATCCTCGACGCATCTGCGACTCCACACCATGAGATACTACTCCGTGTTACCTCATGGAACCACGCGTGGGAGGAGTTGTTGGATGCTTCCATCAACATCGAGAACAAGCAAGCAAGACTGTGTCCCCATGTGCGATCCCCAAGGCCATGCAGGTTAATTAATTACAAGTAATTAAGATATTGATTGGCCCTACATGCACTTGTGCATGTGCATCACGCATGCGAGATTTGGATAATCTTCGTCGCTGCTTGTCATCACTCCCACGATCTGACGATCCTCCAATCGAATAAGCTAAGCATGCCTTTTATTCCGATTAAATATTTTATAGAATATATGTCTTCGGATATCTGCGTGCATGTATTGTTGGCAGGAATTCAGCCGTGATCCTCATCGCCCTCATCCTGTGCTGCATCCACACGTCGGGACTCTTGTTGTCGTCCGGCACTCGTCGTTGACTCCTCGGGCCACATCGATAGCTCATCGACATCTTCTTGCGTCGCTGACCACTAATATAAGGACGACGTCATTCGAACTACTTGCTCCGACCACTTGCCGCGTCGCAATGATGATCGCCACGAAGAACGGCGTCGTGACAACTGCGACCGCCGTCATGACGACAGTTCGGAAAGCTCGAGCGCCGGGCAATTTTGTCAACGCCGATCAGATAACACCATACGCCCCCGACCAGACTTTCTGTCTAAAGCTAAGTCACGCTTTAATATTCTTCTAAATATTCTCCAATCTTCATATATCGTCATGATGTTTCTTCGAGCTGTTTTCTCCATATTTGTTCACCAAACGATTTTCTTTCATATATATCATCTTAAAGATGACATACAGCTAATCCTAAAGCGAATCCCTGAAGAGTCATGTTGATGCTAGGATGTTTCCAGAGACGGCCCTGTCTCTGGCTTCTCCCTATACATGCACGAGCATCTGCCCTCTCCGTTTGGGGTGGTCGGCAGCGCCTCCTTAGCGATGCCCTACTCTTCCTACACGCACACGGGTTCCGCGCTCCGCGTTACGGTTAACAGGCTAGATAGGGCTCGAGACTCAGCTACACACTAACTGGTCAGGCGGTTTATACTAAATATATCATTAGAATAACACTAAGTGTTCACACCAACTGATCGCCGAGCTGCATACGCTATTTCATCACCATTGCTGATTCTTTTTCGGAGTTCATATATTTTATTTTTACATCATATACTACCTATTCTACACATTTGTTTCGCAGGGGCACGGCTCGGTCAACGAGCTTATGCTTAGGGACTGGACAAGATGATCATCGTCTGGGTGGTCGTACCAGCTATTGGATGGACTTCACCGCCAACCAACTGGTCGGACTGCTCGGAACTCACTCCTGCTTAGCGTTCACTCCGCCGCTGACCAGTTGGTTGGACTGCTCAATGCTTGTGCTTCATCGTCAGCTACGCTGGGGGCTCGCTAGCTACGCTGGGGACTCCTCGGTGTTTGGATTGTTCGTGCAGGCGTCACCAGCTAAGTCGGGGACTCCTCGGTGCTCGGATTCTTCATGCAAGCATCACCAGCTAAGCTGGGGACTCCTCGATGTTCGGATTCTTCGTGCAAGAGTCGTCAGCTAAGCTAGAGACTTCCTTGGTGCTCGGATCTTGCTACGTTTCATCGGTGTGCTATCAAGCTACTCCATGTTGTTCGGATCAAGGTGCTAGTCTTGGGCAGCACGTCTGGAGTCTTGATACACGCATGTCAGATGACGTCGGTAAACTTTTAGACTTCTTTTCTTTAACCCTACTACAGAATTCATTCTTCATCTTCTAGCAGGCTCGGGGACTAAGTGGCTACACTTTACCTGATGGTGAATGTAGTGCTTATTTCTTGATTTACCCTCTTTATTGACGGAGCCTAAGTGGCTACACTTCTCCTAAGTGGAAGAATTTTTAAATTTCATCTTGAGCCCCTTATATCCTTCTGGCAAGCCTTACCTGGTTAAGTCCGAGGTCTCCTAACCAGTTAAATTGGTCGGCATTGACTATCACCACCCAGGTCATCAGTTAAACTGGTCGGCTTTGATTTTCACCGCCTAGGTCATCAGTTAAACTGGTCGGCTTCGACTTCCACTGCTCGGATCACCAGTTAAACTAGTCAGCTTCATGTTAAACTGCTCGGACTTGTTCAAGACAGCGTTGCCCAAAGGATACAAGGCGCTCGAAGACTAGCTGTGGGGGTATGGCTCCCAGTACCCACAAGATAAGACATAGGTCGTACCACCAAAGATGGCCCAGCCCACAAGATTAAGGCCTACAGTGCTCGGCACTGGTCGGCATGCACCGCAAGGCTATCAGAAAAATCTTGAAGATAGAGAAGGATCTATTCGGATATGATAGATATCATATTCCTTGTAAATACTTACCATGTGGCCGAATAGATCTAGATCCAACTGACTTGTAACCCTTCTCCCAGACTATATAAGACGGGCAGGGACCCCCCTCGAAATCATCTCATATTCAATACAATACACAAAAGACACAGGACATAGGGTGTTACGTTGATCGGATGGCCCGAACCTATCTAAATCGTTGTCTCTATGCCTTGTGTCATCATTCGGTTTCTATCACGTGCACCTCCACCGATTCATCTACCACCGTGGGTATACCCTCCGTAGACTGCCGACCAGATTTCATCGACACAGGGTGTTCAGGAGTCTACAGGGCGTATGTCAGCTCATCCTTCTCTTGGTGGGGCACAAAGGCACCATTGGCTGAAGCATCTACAATATCAAAAAGTCGTTGTGCTGCTATTCCGATTTCCCCACCACCAACTGGCTCCCCGGTCTTTGGATCTAGTGATCCCCCATGCGCAAAAAAATAATTCTTGGAGCATTCGGGCCATTCGATTGAAAATGGATGGATCCCTTTAGCAAACAGGTCTGCTTTCATTCTTTGCCACCTGGGAATGGCACTCCTATAGCCACCTGATCTTGTTTTATGATGGTATACCTTTTGTCGCGCATTCTGTTGGTTCCTTCTCACCTGTGCCTCACCCTCTTCCGAGGTCTTGTTTCTCACAAATTCAGGCTAGTCATCCCTCAACTTTTTACGTAGGCTATTCTCACTGAAATCTAGAGTTAGATTCTTCTTGACAAATTCATTGTACAGCTTCCTCTTCTAGGTCTGGAATTGTGTGGCCATCTTCTTAAGAGCCCAACTTTTAACTATTTTTATAAATCTTCACCTCCTGGTAGCTCAAAATATGCAGTGACTAAAGCCCAAAGAAGGACCTTGTCTCGCTCAGAGACAAAACTAATGGAACGATCATCCTTCTTCTGTTTCCATTCACGGGCACTAATCTAGAGCTTGTCCCTAACAAGAACCCCACAGTGGTTTATGAATTTCTATGCATTCTTTGTTGGCAGGAGCGGTTCACCGGTATTGGGATCGCCTTCTGTGATTATGTACCGGCCCTCCAATAGTTTTGTTGGACCTCGTACACTTTTACTACTTTTCATCGACGTCGTCGATCTAGAGGGCTACGTATGTAGAAACACAAAGATTCGGTAATACATATATATATGAATTAATGGAATTATGTTTAATTTCATAAACATAAGAGATGCAAGATTATTAACAAATATACCTTGCCAGCATTTTCTTGGACAGGATTTTCTTGCACAAGAAGTTCTTGCTCATCTTCAAAATTTACTAAGTATTGAGAGTCGTCATTGAACTCCGGGTCGGCCTCGTTCTGGTTGGGGCCATATTGAGTGCCAGCATTGATAATGTTCAGCATGGCCTCATTCTGGTCGTAGTCATCTTGTGGCTCGGCCATCTTAATTACCACAACTATATATAAATGAAAACCATACACCAGTCATGCATATGCAAATGGATCGAGTCAGTGGCTTAAACTTAAATAACTTTAGACCTTAGGGGTTATTGTTTATGCCGAGCTCGATCTGGTTAGGGTTTGTATGCGTAGACCTTGATCAAGATATAATAAGGGTTTGGAGTGGAGCTCTCGGTCGGGTGAGGGTTTAGAGCAGAGCTTAGGATATTAGCGGATATATATCAACATTGGTACGTGTAAATAAATATATCAAAATTCATGTCACACTAATAATGTCAATATATCAAAATTCATGTCATGCTAATTATGAAGATTCAAATATATATAACTATAGAATTCAGGGTTATTATTTACACCTTGGTTAGAGTTTTGAGCGAAGCTTGGCCAGGTTAAGATATATATCAACATTGGTGTCGACTAAAGATGCTCGGCAGTCGACCAAGGGGGCTACCCACGATGGTAGTATGATCGGAGAGGTGCGCGCGAACAGGAACTAGATGGTGGCAAAGACACAAGATTAGACAGGTTTAGGCCGTCAGCTCAACGTAATACCCTAATTCTATGTTCTACTAGTTTGTATTGGCTATCATATGATATAAGGTGTGTTTTGAGGGGGTCCCCTACCTGCCTTATATAGCCTTGGGGGTAGGGTTACATACCGATCAAGTCTAAGTCTAATTAGGTAACAGAAAATCTTTACATGGAATCATACATTCAGCATATCCTAATTGATTCTATGCAATCTTCAAGATGTCACCAAGATGCCTTGTGGTGTAGGTCGAGCAACGTCATGCACCGCAATCCTTCGTCTTGTGGGCTGGTGCAGTCCATGTGTATTGTCATGGGTACCTACGGTTAGACTCCCTAGAGCTAGTCCCCGAGTGCCTTGTATCCGCTTGGTGACGCTGCCTTGACTAAGTCCGAGCAATTTGACATGAGGCCGATTAGCTTAACTGATGATCCACTCAGTTTAACTGATGGCCTGGATGGTGAAAATGTATGCCGGCCAACTTAACTGTCGTGCTGACCTAAGAGGACAGCTACCAACTAGTTTAACCGACCAGAATACCTCGGGCTAAGCCAAGTGAGGCTCACCAATAGGATGTAAGGAGCTAAAGACAAAATTTTGAAAATTCTTAATTGGTGAAGTGTACACACTTAAGTGCCAGTTGTAATTGCGCCATTGATGTAGTCATCAAAGCAGAGCAGAGGGATTAAGTGATAGATTTGACGTAGTCAAAGCACCATGATGAGGAATCAATACATGCACTGCAAGGTGCATTGTACACAATGTAGTCCCTGAGCCTGAGATTAGGTGTAGAATATACCTAGTGTCAGGGTCTTGTAGAAGAATAGGCAGTCCCCAGCATAGCTGAGAATGCAACTAGTTCCAGCATTGCCAAGGAAGCGGTCAATCCCCAGCGTTGCCATGGAAGCAGCCAGTCCCTAGCATAGCTGAGAAATCGAGTAATAAAAAATTCAGTACATTCACAAAAAGGTGAAGTGTACACACTTAGTCTCCGAGCCTACTAGAAGATGAGGAATGAATCTTGTAGAAGGGTCAAAGAAAAGCCCTTGAAATTATGCCACCAAACTGTAGAACCATTTGTGTTTAGCAAACATCCTATAACAGTCATCGAATCTTCTTGGAAAAATAAGCGCATGAATTAATGGGGCAGAATGAAGGACCCGAGCCGTCCGTTGTTATCTTTCTGTCGAAGGAAAATGCAGCAGCCCGTTAGATGCCCCATTTAATGAAAACAGCGGAGAAGTCAGAGCGAACGCAATAATTGCAGGCAAACATGTGTGTGTGGCGTATCAGTTGCGGTAGCGAGCACACGTGACGCGGCACGGTTTCGCAAAAACCCTGGAGATGAAGGGGCGGGGGTGAATCGGTATAAAGCCCACCCCGCTCGCTGTGCACTCCACTTCGCGCGAGTAGTTGCACACTCTGCCCCCTATCTTCTTCCTTGAGCAGCCTCTGTCAACCCGCCGCCACCGTTTCTTCGTCTCCTCGTGCCACCACCTGCACCTGAGCCTGAGTGCCCAAGCCTGTTGTGAGAGCTGAACGAGTGCAGCGAGACCCTAGATCCAGATCTATTGCCATGACACCCCAAAAGAACACCCGCAAGGTCAATCCTCGAAGCAAGGATTGTGTGATAGAACCGCCCAATTTATACAAGATCAAGTACAGCTTTTCCCGCTAAACACGTTGACACACGCATACTTTCACTTATATAAACCAGGTAGTCCGCTGTGTATCATGAAGGACCTCAGTAAATCAACATCAGAACCAAGATCGCACGATTAAGCAAATACACATCATATATACGGAGTTGCAGTGGAAATAATGTTTATAATGAGTTCACAAATAATAATACAAGTTTGGGTTTCAAAACTGATTAGTGAAAACAACATAGCTTTTAAATGATTACAATAATATAAGTTCCAAATACATTGCTAGCATACATGACATCCTCTAACAAAAGCATATAGACAAGAACACTATATAGAGTCGCCAAGCCCACTAGCGGTTAGCCACCATCTTCAGTAGGCTGAGAACTTCACCTGCAACATGGTGTGATAAACCCTAAGTACTCGAATGTAGTCAACTAGACTTATCCATCATAAACCAAATATAAAGTGACATCAAGAATCATACAGGGCTTTATAAGTGGAGCTAGCTTGACAACATTTTGCATAAAAGCCCCTAGTTGAGCTACACATTTTATAATTCGGTAACCAAGTTTATTATAGCTATTCATCTCTAGATTAGCAACTAACCTATGCCAAACAAATGGTATATCATTAGTGACAAAACAATAGTAACCATAGCAGTTATTATACCATTCTCAGAACCATTCCACTTGCCATTAATACTACGATAGAAGGAAGCTCAGTCAAGTTTCTCACTATCTGGGAGACACGGCAATTCGAATTGATTGCAACCAACTGGGCAGTATTCCTAACACAAACCCAGGTCTACCAGTCATGGTAGCCTTAGGTCACCTTTGTTACAACTCAGGTAAACATTTTGCGGGTTCGATCAGCGTCGCACAACTAGAGACAACTAGCTGCCAGGACGTTCAGGCTTGGCCTACCCTTGGGCTCATGTCTGGCTCCACGCACATCCTTACTACCATCTAGAGTGTGCACTCTAATGGAACGAGGCCTGGCCTGAGTTGAGCTACTTGGCTTTGTGGTCGGAACAAGTTATCCGTCTAGCTCAATGAAAGGCATGCGTTCAAAATGACCGAGGACCAACAATGATGTGGTCCTTAATCGGTGCAGATGGAATCACATGAGTCAACCTACAACATAGACTCCGTTCGGCCTCGAATTACAATATCCCATGGTTCTTTTACACGATAGCAAATATAGCCAATCATGGTTCAGTGTCCACCTATCTCTCGTAGGTGATAGGAAATCACCCGACTTCTACCGAGCTAAACATATATTCGATCCTGGACCTACATAGGGTTCAAGGTATATTTCTCGACAAGGAAGTTATATGCATCAAGTGTTTCCAATCAACTCCTATAACCTAACGCATCAAACATAAAAGGACTCAAGTTGATATTTGTAAAATATAGGAGGCTTAGAATGCTCTGGGACTTGCCTGGGATCTGACACAAGTCAGTTCAATTAGCTCGCACCATCTTGGTGACATCTCCGGTCCTAGTACTTGCTTAGTCCTTCCATTATCGGGATAGGTCCACCATACACCATCTTCAGGTTAGGCTCCAACATCATGTGCTTCACGTCCATGCGTGGTGCATCTAGCATACCTAGATCAGATGCAAGATGCAAGTGCATGAATGTGAGGAATGGTAGCATGAGATGTATCATATAAAAGCATTCAAGACAAGCATAAGGTTACACCTCAAGACATAAGCACTTAGAAAGCAAGTCGTTTAACTAATTATTGCACAAACCCATCGTGGTAAGGTAGAAGGAAAATAACACCAAGAATTCACCAATGAGGCACTCAAGTTAAGCTACTTTAAGAAATCATCAAGCACCAGCTAATCCTAGTCATCGCAAAATCAAGATCAAGCATAAGCAATCAACTTCAAGTATATACACAAAATCTGGACAACAACATAGCAGACATTCAATTTAAGCATAACTAGAGTTATAAGCCTCCAACAAGGGTGATCCTAGACTTTCTGGAAAGCTAATGAAATTATCGAAAACTTTGTTATTAACACCAAAATCTGATTCAACAACTAACAAGGTCAAAATACATCATGAAGCAAAGCTTATACAACTAAGGACAAAAAACTGATAGTAACTTCATAAATGCATATCTCGAGTTATATTCATCCAACAAACATGATCCTTAACTTTATAGAAATTTATTAAGTTATCTATAACTTTGTTATTATCATCTTAAGATGATTCTACAGCTAAAGAGGTTAAACAACACCAAGAAGGCATCTCTGTCTAGATTTGGACAGAATCTGCCATTCCACTTTGAACAGCTATAACCGGAGTTCTATACCCCCAAAAAGGGTGTTCTTGGACATTTTGGAAAGACTAACAAAAGCAATACAACTATTATATTATCAACAATACATTATTCCATGTTTAAATAAGCCAAACAATACAATAATTCAGATCTGTATAGAGCACATGCAAAAGCTGATAGCAAATTTGTAAAATCTATAACTCCTAAACCATCAGGCCTAAAATCATGAAATTTTAGGATAAGCAAGATGAGGAAATTATATACAACTTTGATATTCACCACATTCACAGAAGTGATAATTATCATCACAAAGTTTTCACCACAACAGAAACTGTACATGCAGCCACTTTCAGCATATAAGCAAAGTGGTGCTTCATTTTATTCTTTAAAAAGACCATTCATGCACAAATAAGCACATAGATCACAAACTACTATTAACATGGTTACACAACATTAGTTATGGTTAGCATGGAGTGCACCCTAATACATTCTTATATAAATAGGGTTCATACGGTGGTGTTCATCACACAAACAAAGTATGCATGGCTAGTTTTATTTAAAGAGAGCATACTCATAAGCTATTTACACACCTCCCACCATTATGAATATGACCACACCACATTTAGCTCATACCAACATGCAACAAAAGTAACACAAGAACATTCCTATGTTTATTTCCCACTAAGCTTCCATTCATCCTATATAACTATATAAACCTATATATTAATTTTTAAGTGATGTGTCAACACCTAGTTTGGACTTGAGATTTTTATGAGTGGTAGGTGCTATCAAAACATGGCTATTACACAAATTTCACATGTTTAGGTTTTATATATTAATTACTATGAAAAAGATAAATTGCTATTGCAAGAAAACATGTGAGAGCAAGATAAATCTAAATATTATCATTTTCTATAAACACATATCCATGTTAGGGTTTCTCAGGCCAGAATATCACATACAAAGGCAAAGAAACCACATTTCACATTTGTGCATATATAAATTACTTATAAACCATTTAAAATTATTTATCAAGCACCAAACAAGTTAAATTAATAACTCAGTCATAAGGTATCCAACAAGCATGAATTTTTTATCACAGCACAAATATAACATCACTAGTATACCATAAAAATTTCACATCATTTAGAGCACTACAACTTTAGATATGAATTCATTCCTAGAAAACCCAAATTTTCATAGAGGAATTTTTATAGCAAAAACTTTCCACTAAGGCATGTCATATTTTGACTCTACTGCATAGGTCTATTCCCAAGGATTCTAAAACATCCTCATTTGCTATTTTATGATTTTTCTATGATTAACTATGATTTTTCCAAAGTTTCAGCTGAAAACACATAAAAGAAAAAGATTAAACGAAAAAGAAAATGACATCTTGCACTTAGGACCCTAGACTTTCCTCTAATCTTCCCACAGTTCTTAAGGCACTATTCATATGAGTCATATCCTTCATAACTAGACCCACAAAAGAGTTTCTAATTCCTTTTTGCTCTTCCCTTCATCTTCCACATGGGAACAGAGCAAGGAACGGAGGTGAGGACGGGCTCGTGGTCGGCCTTGGCGAGCGGTGGTCGGAAACGACGGTGAGGAAGGGCAGGCGAGGCTAGGCCATGGCCGCGCCTAGCCCATGGCTTGGCCAGCTGCAGCCCGTGGCCTTCTGGCCATGCGTGTTCGCGGCGAGGAGGTGAGCAGGGACAGCGGCACGCTGGCACCGGCGAGTTCGGCGGCTAGGGTTCTACGTGCGTGAGCAAGGTAGGCAGAGGATGCCGTGGGGTTGTTGGCAGCAGTGGTTGGGCTCGAGGCACGCCCAAAGTGCAATAGCAGGGCAGCCATAGCGGCTCCACGGCAAGCAGCGCGAGAGAGACGAGGGAGAGAGTAGGGAGAGTGTGAGCGAGCACCTGGGAGTGGGGAGCGTCTGGGGCAGCTTGGCATCTCTCCATTATGAGTAGAGGGCAGGGGAGGGGCATGGCCGGCACATGGAGGACGCATGGACATTACGTCGAACACCTGGTGGGTGCAGTTGTGGACACGTTCGAGCTCTTATTTCGGCATATTCCGTGTGGACTCAGACCTTGACACCACTAGCAAAGTTTCTGCTCACCTAATGATCTACAAAACTCATTATGGGTGCCTGGCCATTAGAGCTCTCCATTAGCATCTAATTAAGCCCCAAGTTGATAGTGTCAATGACTTAACAATGGTTGAGCTTTGCTCTATTTGAGCTCGAATTACTTGGTCAAAACGTGGTCAAATTTGAACCAACTTCTTCCTATACCTTCTTCATGGAATTATCTCCATCTCTTACTTTTGGCTCAACTCAAGTTGCTTAACAAATTTTGGAGAATGTGGGATGCCAATCATCATAGCCACTGAAATTCCAGACAGTCGATTCTTGGACCCTGAAAACAACACTGGATTCAATCTTGGGTCCCTAATTGGCTAGGTTAGAGGCTAAACTAGGTTTTGGTACTTAAACAAAGGTTGTTTGACATAATTTAAACTACAACTTTGCTTAAAGGATCTAGGATTGGTTTAGCTTGGTTAGGAAGATACAAATCTCCAAAGATAGGTAGATGAAACTAAAATTTCGATTTTAGAGTTTTAGCAAAGTGTGACCGAATTCAGTGAACTTGCCATCTTGTAGAGAACCTTTGAATGATCAAATGAGCTCCAAATCTGCTAAGACTTATTTTGTTGTTTCCTCCACAAAGTGTACTTCAACTCATATTAAGTAATCCAGTTGAGTTACCATATGAATTTGGAAGATAAAAATGTCACCACATGTCAACTCGTTGTTGTCGATCAGGGACTTGGAAAGATTTCTGAGAGCCCAAAGGAGCACTGCATTCAAACTTGAGGCCACTGTTTGAGTAACATAGGGGTTGAATCAGGGCTTGGTACAAAAATAAAGTTTGTCGTACTCCACTCAAGCTTCAACTTTTATTAAAGGTCAAACTTCACCACTAGTACCAAAATCATTGGTTCATCTTGGTCAAAGCAGCATCATGATAAACCCTAAATTAGAGTTTTAGACCAATTGAGGCAATTTCTTGGCACTTGATTAACATGAACCCTTCATGACTTTTGTTGTAGAGTTCAATTAGAGTCATTTGGGCAAGGTAGCAAGGTTTGGTCAACATCCCATGTTCCCATTCACCTGATGAAGTAATTCAAGAAAGGTTATAACTTACCATTCCATGTGACTTCTTGATTTCAAACTTCACGAAACTTTTCCAAAGTTCACTATGGATGCATGTTGATGTAATGTACATAAAATAAGCATGTTTAACATTACTGCCTAATCTCAACCAGGGTCCACATGTAAGCAAATGTGTGTTGTCCAAGTTCAAGTTGGGACCCAATTTCATAGATTTGACCTCAACACCTTCATCATCACTTCAAAATTATGAACTGGAGATCATGATCATTGCTTGACATAGCCTACTTAAGTCCAAATCCGCTGCTTAACTTGTGACTAACACCCAGGGTGTTACAGAGTGGGTACCATCGAGTAGCACTCAGGAAAGTCTAGAGGAGATGGTGATGGATGGAATCCTTCTGGACCAGCTGATGGGCGGATGGTGCCCTATGGCAGGTGAACATTTCCCCAATCCTCGGGATGGAGAATTAGTAGTCTTTGAAGATTTTTATCGTAGTGGATTTGGGTTGCTGGCGCATCTGTTTTTCTGCAAACTTCTTTTGTATTACGGATTACCCTTGTTCATCTCAACCCAAATAGCATTCTCCATCTTTCTATCTTTGTAAATCTGTGCAAAGCTTATCTAGGCATAGAGCAGCATTTCAACCTCTTTCGCTATTTCTTCCAACACAAATCTTTTTCTAGCTCCAAGGTGGTTAAAACGACCTATCTTATGCTGCCAGATGGTAAAGCTTCTGAGTACAAGGCAGTCCCACTTAGTACCTCCAATAAAGGATGAAATCCAAGTGGTTTTACACCGAGAATGCAAAAGATGGGCTTTATGAGAATATTGACACTGAAGCAAATCCAAATCCGAACTGGTCGGCAAGGCTGAATAGTGATGACATGGTGCAAGTGGAGGAACTTCTTGACCTTCTTGCTTGTGCCAATATCGACGGAGTTGAGTGCACTCAGAACTTTATTGTCTGGCAAATCCAGCCCTACAAAGAATGGGCTCACCCCGCTTATGAGTACCGAGAGGAGGACTTCATCCAAGAGGCACCAAAGAAGCTTAACAATGAAGAGATACACCAGCGAGTGTCAAAATTCTTCACAGTAAATAAGGCTGACAAGGAGCCGAGAAGGAGGCACCCACAAAGGACATTCGGTGTGATGTTTCTGCCCCCATAAGTAACTGTATTTGAGTAGTTCTTTCTTGTTCATCGTTGTTTGTTGCATGCCTAACACCAGTTTGTTGATTTGCCAAATAGGACCAGAGGGTGTATATCTCTGAGGTTTCAAATGGGACATAGCCAGCCAGCGAAGACAAATACAAGTGGTCACAGAATGCCACTAACATCACAACAGCGATGAGTGGAAGCATACCGACTGACTCGTCGGATGAGCGGGAGGCTACCCCCAGCCCTGATCGTCACAACCTACGGAGTGGCAAGCAGCCGCTCTATGGGGTGCCAGCTAGGAAGAAGAAGAGGAAGGCTATAATGCCACCCTGCGGGGACCGCGGGATAAATATTATAGACTCTCCACCCCATAAGCACTAGGCTTACATCGGGGCATCGGAGAGTGAAGATGATGACCCAGAGGATACGGAGACATTGATGTTGAGGACTGCTCATCAAGTGGCTACTGCTCCCCCAACTCTAGTGGAAGAAGGAACTAGCTCAGCGAGGAACGCCGAGCAAACAAGGAGCCCTCATCGACAGATAGAAACCCATTCCCTCTAGGCTGGTGGTGAAGTCCCCAAGCCTGAGCGAGAAGCTCAAGCCAGAGGGGACGCATCTGCCGGTGCGATGACCCTAGAGGCAAACCCGGTGCCCCTAGGTTTCAAGAAGACGATCACACCGATGACTGGGATGGGCGGCCCTGGTGGACCGCTCAAAATCAATCGCACAACAAGGTGATCCAACATGTAAGTAATTTTTTGGTGAACTTTCATACTAAAATTTGTAAAGCTTGTAGTTGTGTACTTGTGTAACGAACAATCGTCTTCAAACATAAAACCATCTACCATGCCATTGCGTCCGACCAGCGCTGTCAGGGGGTGCCAGAACGTGACGCCACCGACTGGTCCTATTGGCACTAGAGGCCTCAGTGGAGATCGATCGGCAATGGTGTCGACAATAGAGGAGACTGCCGAGAGCGGTGGTGGTGCGGTTTCAAGCACTGCGACACGTGCGCCTGGCGCCAGTGATTTGGGGCTAGGACCTTGCATGGGGCAAGCATCCAATCCCCGAGCGCCTCTGACGATGATGGGCGCAAACAGCAAACTCTAGAGCAAGTCAAGAGTCTACTGCTCTGAAGCCCCAATGGAGATGGGGTTGGGCGCGCCCAGTCGCCCATGTAGGGAGGATAGGCCAGGAACCTCAGAAGGAGCGGTCGAGGGGATAGAAGAAGTCCCTTGGGAGCCTCCCCATCCATGGGATGCCCCTACCCACATGACCCATACATTCCTAAAGCGAGGCGACCGTGTCGACATGGTGGAAGAGGAAGATGTTGACCTGCTGGTGAAGATGCTGAAGAGGCACGTTTCGCTGGAGAACAGCGAAACTCAAGTGTGTTCATCTTGAGCCAGTTGTTTGCTTATCATTCCAGCAAAGTTGTGATTTGCGATGCTATAGGAGGTGTTGAACATTGCCTTGCACCAACGGCGATAGCTGGAGCAGGTCAAGCCCACCCTAAACGAGAACAAAAAGGTTGTTGGCATCGGTGAAGGTGCTTCAGGAAGAACTGGCTGAGCTCAAGGATCACCAGGGGAGGACACGGACACTCATGGAGCGACTAGCCAAATGCGCTAATGCTGTTGAGGTGAAAGTTACTAACATCTCCAACCAACTGGCCAGCATCAATACCCAGCTTGCCCTTGTGTCCAAAGAGAGGAATGGTAAGACCTTAAGTTTTGCATCCTGCTGACCTGTCTTTGCTGCTGCTGTAACGACATTACTTTTGTAAGTGCAGAATTGGAGACTCAGTTGTTCCTGGCCTAGGAGGTAGCAGAGAACTTGGTGAAGGAGAAGGCGGCTGCTCAAGAGGCACAGCAAAAAGCCATAGATGAGCTGCAACGTAAGTTGACATAATGATTGGCCTTATGTTTCTTTGGGTATGACGGTTTTTGATGTGTTGTCTTAGTTTTGGCAGTGGTGCGTGCCAACTCCAGGGTGCAGTATGAAGATTATGAGCTATAACTAAGGGCCACCCGTGACAAGATAAAGGCTATCTTTGCTGGGATAATGCCGGTGCTCAACTTCATCGATGGGAACCCAGCCCTGCCCCCAATTGGAGATCTCAACATCAATCCTCTTTCGCCGAATCCCTTTGTGGAGAGGTGCAGGACGTCCTTGGCGAACTTCAGGGCTTACATCCAAAGTGTCGTGTGTACCACCGCTAGGCACGCTTTTGGTGGTGGTCTGGTCCATGTATCTAGCGGTGAGTTTGGAGGTCGTCGACACTAGGTTCGTAGTTGGGATGGAAGGCGACGAGGCCGAGTAGCTCACGGTGGAGGCAACGAAGTCAGCCATCAGGCTCATTCAGGACTTGGACATATTCGGCGACAAGGAGCAACAAAATCAGAACAATTAGGAAAAAATTTAGCAGAAAATTTTAAGGTTTTGCTAGTCAGAGATGTAACTATAAACATGATGTTTGTTTTGGAGTTTCTCTAGTTCAAATGTAAAATATGAGTTAGTTGCTTCCCAGTTGGTTCTATTACCGCGTCACCAGCCCTGTCTAGCCCCCAAGCTCTATAGCACGGAGTGTCTGGCACCCGTGTGCGCGTAAGAGAAGAGAACGTCAACAAGGAGATGCTGCTGACTGTCCATAATGCAGAGCGTGGCTCATGCACGTGTAGGAGCGAAGTCAAGGCCAGGGCTGCTTTTCAATAGCATGACCAAGAACGTGGTTGGTCGACGCATGAGGTGGAGAGTATGTTGGAGACATTATGCATGGAGAATTAGCGGAGAACGGCGTTATGGAGGCGTATCGTTATGGAGAATAACTAGAGAATTAATAGTTGGAGAGACATGGCAACAAACTTGAGAAAACATGGAGAAAATACTTGGTGAACATAACGGCGAAAGAATGTAAAACACAATTGGAAAACATAATTGGAGAAATCAGCACAAACTTTATTGAATCATCAAATATGGACAAATACATATCTTTAGTAGGACGCTTCAAGGATAGAAACGCCTAAGGAGCTTGATGTGCTAGGAATTGGGAACGTATATCCCTTTGGAGTCACACAGCCTATTGGAGCCAGGTCGGGTGACCTCCTTGACAATATAGGGGCCCTCCCAATGTGACGAAAGCTTGTGCAAGACATATGGCTTCTGTTTCCTCTGGAGTACAAGGCCACCGACCGCAAATGACCGTTCCTGGATGTTGCGATTGTAATACCTTTGTAGGCCTTCTAGGTATTTGGCCGTGCAAACACACGTAACCAGGCGATCAACATCTTCCAGTCAGGCGATAGCCTACTTCTCTTCATCGAAATTCTCAACCCTTGGTGCTCGGAAGGCAATATTGGCTGGCAAAATGGCCTCCGAGCCATACACCAAGTAGTATGGAGAGACGTCGGTGTGACGGCTGGTCTGGGTCCGGAGTAGCTAGACTACGGCCGACAATTCCTTCAGCCACCTGCCCAAATGCTTCTCATTTTAGTGATACGGTCTCTTTTTTAGGGCATCTAGGATCATGGCGTTTGCCCATTCAACCTGGCCATTAGTTGTAAGGTGGCAAAGAGACATATTTGATAGAGATGCATCGATCTTCGCAAAAATCTGAAAAGTCATTGCCGGTGAATGTAGGACCCAGATCAGTTATAATACTGTTTGGTAGGCTGAATCGGTGTATGATATCCTCGAACAGGTCGGCTGCCTTTTTCATGGTTGCAGTGACGAGGGGCTTATACTTGATCCACTTGGAGAACTTATCGATGGCGACATACACGTATTTGAAACCTCCTAGAGCTAGTTTGAAGGGCCCGATCATGTCTAGTCCCCAGCATGCACAGGGCCAAGATGCAGGGATGGTTTGAGGGGCTTGTGTAGGCAACCCTCACAACACTGAATGAGTGCTTCAATGTCTGCCACGGTGGACGGCCAGAAAAGACTAGCTTGGAAAGCCTTGCCAACCAGATTTCTAGAGGCTGCATGATTGCCACACGAGCCGACATGGATCTCGAGCAATAACTTTTCTCTCTCCTCCTGGGAGATGCACTTCTGCAACAACTCTTCCTTGTTGTTCTTTTGCATTAGCTTGCCATCGACTAGCACATAGTTCTTACTGCAGCGAATGAGTCATTCCATCTCTGTTTTGTCACTTAGAACCTCAGCTATGGTGAGATATTTGATGAACTAGTCTCTCCAATCAGGGCTAGGAGTATGCACCACCAGGACTAACTGCTCGACGGGGGGCATTTCATGAACTGGTTGCCCTTCCCTGATGGATGGAGTCATGAGATCTTGAACAATCACACCTGCTGGGACATTGGCTCTAGAGGATCCCAATTTAGATAGGTAGTCGGTTGCTTGATTGGTGTCCCGAACGGCATGATGATACTCGATGCCGTAAAATTTTCCTTCCAGTTTTTTTATCTCGGTGCAGGACCAGTCCTTGTTGACCAGGTTGATGACCAGGATAGAATCACCAAACACCATGGGGAGCTTGACACCGAGTTCAATGGTGATACAGAGGTCATGAAAGCTGCCTCATATTTAGCAGTGTTATTGGAGGCCAGAAAATGGATCCAAAGTACATAGTGTATCTCGTCCCTGGGGGGTAATAAACAACATGCCTGCACTGGCACCTTCAATGTTGAGCGCGTTGTCGAAGTACATCTTCCAATGCTCAGGGTGGTCGGTAGGTATAGTCTCTTGGACCTCGGTCCACTTGGCGATAAAATCTGCCAAAACTAGCGACTTAATAGTCGATCGACTCCTGAACTCAATGGAGTAGGTGTCGAGCTCAACCGCCCATTTGATGATACGGCTATTGGCTTCTTTGTTGTGGGGGATATCACCAAGGGGAAATTTGGTGACTACGGTGACCTTGTAATACTCAAAATAATGGTGGAGCTTGCAGGATGTTATCAGGACTGCGTACAACAACTTCTAGGCCTAAGGATACCGAGTCTTGGACTCGTTCAAGACCTCACTGATGAAATAAACTGGTCGCTGGACCTTGTGCGCATCCAATATAAATTAGTAAAGTCTCACCAGGCTGTGGCACGGTCATGATTGGAGGTGAAGTCAGGAATTGTTTGAGCTCGGCGAAAGCCTTGTCAGCTTCCTTCGTCCACTCAAACCATTCACTAGCCTTTAGTAGCTTGAAGAATGGGAGACCTTTTTCACACAATCGCGATATGAAGTGGCTCAGAGCGCCATGCATCTCGTAAGCTTCTAGATGTCTTTCACATAGGTCGGCCGCTTCATTCTAGTTATAGCCGAAACTTTCTCAGGGTTCGCCTCATTGCCCCAAGTGCTGACGATGTAACCTAGGAGGATATCAGATGGAACACCGAATACACATTTAGTGGGATTTAGTTTCCACCGATATTCCTAGAGGGCTTTAAATGCTTGTCGAGGTCAGCGATGAGTCTATCTGCGGTATTGGACTTAACCACTATATTGTCAATGTAGGCCTCAATGTTGTGCCCCATTTGATCTTTAAGGCAATGTTGAATGGCCCCCTGATATGTCACACCAGCATTTTAGAGTCCAAAGGACATGGTGGTGTAATAGTAGGCGTCGTACGGCATGATGAAGGACATTTTGATCTGGTCCTCCTCCTTCAAGGAGATCTGGTGATAACCAGAATAGCAATCTAGAAAGAAAAGCAATTCACAACCGATGGTGAATCTATGACCTCATCGATGCGAGATAGACTGAAGGGGTCTTTAGGGCAATGATTGTTGAGATCAGTGTAATCAATGCACATTCTCCATTCTTTATTCTTCTTTCGAAGGAGCACTGGGTTAGCCAGCCACTTGGGATGATACACCTCTTTGATAAATTTGGCTACTAAAAGTTGGTTTAATTATACCCTAGTAGCCTCCTTCTTGTCCTGCATGAATCGTCAGAGCTTCTGCTTGATCGGCTTGGTGGTCTGCGAGATATGTAAGGAGTGCTCGATCAGCTCCCTTGGTACCCCAGGCATGTCAACAGGTTTCCATGCAAACACATATGCGTTGGTACATTGGAAGCTAACAAGCGTGCCTTCCTATTTGGGGTCCGAGTGGGCCTCGATCTTGATGGTCTTGGCCGGATCGGCGAGGCCAAGGCTTAGCTCCTTGGTTTCCTTGGCCTTGGTAGCTTCCTGGGTTGCCTACATCATCAGGATCTCTTGATCATCTCTAGGCACCTTCTTGGATTCGACGAGGCAGGCCTCCATGTGCGCGGAGAGGTCAAAAGCTTCAGCGAGGGCGAGGCTTTCCTTCTTGCAATCATAGGCGATGGTGAGGTTGGCCTGTAGGTAAAGGACTCCTTCAAGGGCTGGCATCTTTAGCACTAGATAGGAGTAGTGTGGTATGGCCATGTACTTAGTCAGAGTCAAATGGCCAAGAATGGCATGGTAGGCAGTGTTAAAGTTAGACACCAGGATTGTGACGTACTCGATGCGAAACATCTCGATGGTGCTGAATTGTATAGGTAGCGTGATCTCGTAGAGGGGCTAAGATGCCCTGCCTAGGACAATCCCCCAAAAGGGAGAGTCAATGGTGGTGAGGTCTTGCCTGGACAAGCCCAACTCCATCAGTGCGCTAGCGAAGAGGATATGAGGGCACTCCTCCATCGATGAGGACCTTCGTGAAGCGCACCTTCTAGATGGTGGTGTCTAGAATGAGTAGAAAGTGTCCGAAGTAAGGAATCTTCGCCCATTGGTCGGCCCTGGTGAAGGTGATGGGCTGATCCGACTAGGGGAGGTATCTAGGATCGGTGATGGTGTTTGTAGACTTGACGGCTAAAACCCGTCGACTGGTGAGCTTCTGGTCGTGCCTATTCTTAGAGGTTGCACAACCCTCAAAGATCATGGGGATGGTCATGCTAGGGTCTTGGAAAGCGGCACCCGCTTCCCTAGGGGGCTCGCACTCCTTGCTCGTGTCGTCATCGTGGTCATCGCGCTTCTTGTTCTACTCTTTGAGTAAGGCCTTGGCGAGGCCCACACACTCCTTCATGGTATGCTGCGCACACTTATGGATCGGGCAGGGGCCATCGAGGAGCTTGTCGAATGGAGCCGAGGCACGAGGCTATTCGACAGAGCCGATGAAGTTGTTAGGTCTATGTGGGCACCACTGTTCTGGTTAGTGCTCCTTTTATCTTGGGCTATTGTGTAAAATGTATTGCCATTTATCTCGTACCCTTTGAATGTAAGGAAATACCAAGATGGTTCCCTAAACAATAAGTACAGTTGCTCATCAAGACTCTCGTCACCCTAACATTGTTTTTGCAACCAACCACCAAAAGTTTCCACGTGCTGACGCGTAATTCAGGCTTCAGTCCTCCTCGAGAATTCAGATCGTACAATGTCCTTGTGTACCTCGATATATGGATCCACCAAGGAGGAGTTTTGCAGAACTATGTACTATGCTTTACGGAAATAATCATCCTCCTTGCCAATATATGCTTTCTTCCGTAGTGTTCCCTTTCCACTTAGTCTCCGGTCATGTCGTGATTCAGGAACACCAATTGGGTTGAGGTTAGGAATAAAATCAACGTAGAACTCAATGACCTCCTATGTTCCATAGCCCTTGGCGATGCTTCCTTCTGGCCGAGCACGGTTATGAACATATTTCTTCAGGACTCCCATGAACTTGTTGTGTAGGAACACAGGACCAAGAATACTAATCCCTTTGACCAAGTGAACTATGAGGTGCGTCATAATATTAAAGAAGGATGGCGAGAACACCAACTCAAAGCTGACAAGACGTTGGACCATATCATTCTGTAGCTTTGCTTGATGCACTGGATTGATTGCCTTCTGATAAATTGCGTTGAGGAATGAACATAGTTTCATGATGGCTAATCATACATTTCGAGGTAGAATCCCTCTCAATGCAACCATAAGCAATTACGTCATAAGCACGTGACAGCCATGAGAGTTTAAGTTTAGGAATTTCTTCTCTGCCACATTTATTATCCCCTTTACATTCGAGGAGAAGCCAGATGGGACCTTGATGTTGCTTAGGCATTCAAACATGCTTTCCTTCTCTTCTTTGCTAAGAGTGTAGCTAGCAGGACTTAAGTAATGGCGTCCATCATCAACATTCTCTAGATGTAGGTTCTCTCGTTCTTTCAAATACTACTAGTCCTATCTTGCTTCTAGTGTGTCCTTAGCCTTCCCATACACACCTAAGAAGCCTAGCTGGTTCACACAAAGATTCTTCATCAGGTGCATCACGTCGATCGCGCTACGAATCTCTAGGACTTGCTAGTAGGGTAGCTCCAAAAATATGGACTTCTCTTCCACATGGGTGCATGTCCGTTAGCATCATTCAGAACAAGTTGGCTACTAGGTCCCTTCCCAAAAACTACTTGTACATTCTTGACCATATTGAATACATCCTCACCACTATAGATGTCAAGCTTTATTCGGTGCTCTGCCTTACCTTTAAAATGCTTGCCTCTTTCATAGGGCATGATTCAATGGAAGAAATCGACGATGGCCAATGTACACGACCTTTCGACCTTTTTTCAAAAATATACTTTCCATGTCATCAAAACAGTGTGTACATGCATTATATCCCTTGTTTGACTGTCCTGAAATATTACTAAGAGTAGGCCAATCATTAATAGTTACAAACAATAATGCTCGCAGGTCAAAGTGTTCCTATTTGTACTCATCCCACACACGTACGCCTATGTTGTTCAACAAAAGTAGAAGTTCATCAACTAATGGCCTTAGGTACACATCAATGTCATTGCCAGGTTGCTTCAGGCCTTGGATGAGCAGTGGCATCATAAGGAACTTCTGCTTCATGCATAGACATGGAGGAAGGTTGTAGATACATAGAGTAACAGTCCAAGTGCTATGACTGTTGCTCTACTCCCCGAAATGATTCATGACATCCGTACTTAAAGCAAACCTTAAGTTTCTTGCGTCGTCTGCAAACTTTAGGAATTCTCTATCGATTGCTCTCCATTGGGACCCATCAGCGGGGTGTCTCAGTATATTGTCTACCTTACGGTCTTCTTTGTACCATCGCAGCAACTTTGCATGCTCTTTGTTTCAAAACAAACATTTCAAGCATGGTATTATAGGAGCATACCACATCACCTTGGCAGGGATTCTATTCCTGGGACGTTCACCATCACCGTCAACATCACCAGGGTCATCTCGCTTGATCTCATATTGTGATGCCTTACATACCGGGCATGCATCCAAATTCTCATACTCGCCGTGGTAGAGGATGTAGTCATTAGGACATGCATGTATCTTCTGGATTTCTAATCCCAGAGGGTAGACAACCTGTTTTGCTTCATATGTAGTGGCAGGCAATTTGTTTGCCTTCAGAAGCATCTTCTTTGCGATAGTCAGTAACTCCTCAAATCCCTTGTCAGATATACTATTCTTTGCCTTCCATTGCAGCAATTCTAGTGTGGTACCCAACTTTTTTTGCCCCTTTTTGCAAGTTGGGTATAGCAATTTCTTGTGATCTCTAGCATGCGCTTGAACTTGATCTTCTTCTTTTCACTTTTGCATTCTCTCTGTACATCATGGATGGCCTGACCAAGATCATCAACGGGGTCATCTTCTGCCGCTACCTCTTCTTCAGCCACAACCTCTTCAACTTCCCCCATTGCAGTATCATCAAAGTCACCGTATTCAGCAAAACCACGAATAATAATGTTGTCATCATCCCCTTCTTCTTCATCATCTTCTTCCATTATAACACCTCTTTCTCCGTGCTTAGTCCAACAAATATAGTTTGGCATAAAACTCGACGTAAATAGGTGTTCATGAAGGATCCTTGAGCAAGAATAATCCTTCTCATTCTTACATAGAACACATGAGCAGCACATGAAACCATTCTACGTGTTTGCCTTGGCCACATTTAAGAAATCATGCATGCCCCTCATGAACTCTAGGGAGTGGCGGTCAGCGTTGTACATCCATTGTCGGTTCATCTGCATTACATAACGTACACCATATCAAAAACTTGTAATAACCCATATTATACAACATGCATGATTAGTAGTTAATTAAAAGATCCAAAATACCACACAACTGTTTCACTATCGAATATTAATTTATTAAAGCCTTGATGCAATGTAGACAATCTCAAATAGCACTAAACAAACTAAACATATAATGTACTTCAGCAGAATAAAGATTTTGCGACCAATTCCAACTAAAACAGACAGATCATTCTTCTGCTGGTTCACTGCCTCATCATACAAAGGTGCGCTCTCATCAGCCACCTTAGTCTCCTTTGCAAGAGATTTTTCGACGTGCACAACATACTCTTCCTCCTAGTACCAACCATCACATGATCTAGTGTCATCCCACTAAAATTACAACAACAAATTAAGAACTTTAATCAAAATCATCACAAAAAATTGCTACAAACCATAATAAAACATGACAAAAAATAACTCACTTCGTGATCTGGACACGTGTAGAAGATGCGCCCTTGGTTGACACCCTTCTTCTTCACCCTGTACACCCTCATAGTCTTCTGCTCACACTTGCCACACGCAATTAATTAGAGGGAGGTCTAGCCTCAGTCGCTTAGGGACCCCGTGCGAGGCCGAGGACCTAGAACCAGTCGCCATCTACGACTCTCTATATTCATTTTCATCAACTACTATAATTTTTCATTTTGTGAACCATGAAATTAAATGAGCTATATACATGTCGTACTCAACAAATATAACATGGGGTTCATGAGGCTCAAAAGGCTAACACTGGTTTAACTGTGATTAGCTTTTAATGAGTTATCTTTTAGCAATGGGGTGGCAACAAGTTTATCACAAGCCCATATAAACACATGATCAGGTAAACATGAATAATGAATAGCATAAACAGTAATCATTAATGAACATCTTTATCATCAGTATCATCAGTGTTCATCATCATTAACCATTAATGATCATCTATTCCATAAGGGTTTTGACCATAAGCACGGCTGATATACTAGTTTTACAATCTGCAGAGGTTGTACACTTTCACTGTGAGTCATGATTTATCCTTTCGCCCGAGGTAGCTAATCTCTGGACCCATTTCTAAGGAAGGTCGGCAGGGTTCACTATGAAGCCTTTCAAAGGTTCGTCTAACAAGTTAGGGCCATTAGATTCACTCGGCAAACAGATATAGGAACCCCCCTATCGAATGGCACAATGACACGTAGCCTATACACATAAGAGTAGAGGCTATCCTATACCTGATTCGTCAAGCCATTCTTACACCAATAAAGGTAACCACTAACAAGCTAGAAAAGGTACTCATACTAAGCTAAAGCCAGAGCCATGTAGCCCTCACAGTTGTACTATAAGTCTCGGATGATCACTTACAGATAAGTCCTTAGGGAGAGGAATCTAGAGCACCATAAAAGCAGCCCAATGCTCTAGCCCCCGTGTTCCATGTTGCTAAAAAGCAACTTTTAGTGTTTATTGCATATACCATTAGTCAAGTTACAAGATCATGGTTGTAGTGGAGCACTAGCATCAAACTACCCAATGCAATACCCCATAGGTAACAAGGCACAGGGTACAAAGTACTAGGAAATCTTTAGTGGCAGTCAAGATAGACACATACATCATGAATTAAATTATTAAAGGTATATAGGACAACAAGGAAGATCCTATGCTATACTTGCCTTAAACACCGTTCCTTCAGTAAGCTTTAATCTTCAACGTTCTTCTTCTTCTTGATCACCACGTATATCACACCGACTAGAAAAGATCATAAAGCACCACACAAGCATCCATACAATCATACACGAAGCAAACAACATATCTAAATTAGAACAGTACACCAAACATAAAATCAAAATGAAAAGTTTGTAAAACAAATCTACGTCTTGCTATGAACACACAGACGCGAAAAACACACTAATCGGAGCTACGGTTGAAAAGATACAACTACCGAGAGATCTGCTTATAGGAGAAAATATAAAACTATTAGCTTCATGTGTTTTAATTATATAAAACATATATAAGATATATTATAATTTAAGTCAAATTGAGATTTGAATTATAAAACTAAAGTAAAACAAATCATATTTTATTTATAAAACACAGTTGCATAATTATTATTCAAGATATGATTTAAACCATAAAATTTTAGAAATAGTAATATGGTAAACAATGTTACTAACGCGTAGATCTCGTCACCATGAATCTAACGCAACTTGAATGGGCCAAAACGGAGTTAAAACGTAGAAGATATGATTTAAACAATATTTCCTTTAATAAAATAATAGATTAAATCTAACCTCAAATTTTAAAAGTTGAAACATATCTAACTATAGAATGAACATGTAGATTATGAAATTACGAACCTAACGCAATTTGAACGGGTCAAATCGGAGTTAAAACGAAGAAGTTATGGCTAAAACAAAATCAGTGGCAAATCTGTAAATAAGTGAAAACGTATTTTGGATCTAATCCGATTGAACTACGCTTTCTAGAGATGAAAACGTACTCTAGAAAAGTGCTATGGACTGTGGGTTCGAAAATAGCAAACTGGAGGGGCTCTTTTGCAATGTTGACTGGCGAAGGGGTATTCTGAAATATGGACCGTCGGATCTAATTTGGACGGCGTTGATTAGATCATGGTGGAGGAAATAGGAGATAGCCAGTCGGCTACAGTGCCCGGTGTGGTGGAAGACATGGTCGGCGGCGAGGAACTCGACGGCGTGCGTGATTCAAGGCCTATGGTTCACGGTTTTCAACAGGAACGGCACGGGGTGAAAGAGGAGGTTGAGGCGAGCTCACCTAGCGGCTTCCCACAGAGGATTGCGGGTCCGTGGTGGCACGCGGCTTGGCAGGTCGACGGCAGACGATGGTGCTAGGTGGCGGCGCGGCTGTGGGGCTCGGCTGCAGCATTGGTGCGGGATAGGGGGGTGGCGGCCACGGGCTCACTATTTATGGCGTTGGCGCGGCTTGGGAAGCACGCAACCGAGCGAGGCGGGGCGAGCACGGACTCTCGGGTGACGGCGACGGTGAGTCCCAGCGGAATACGGCACGAGGAAGAAGGATGAAGCTGACAGGCGGGCCTGGGGTTGTCAGCGGGGAGGGAAGAGAGGAGAACGGCGCGGCTGGGCCTTCAGCGAACTGGGCCAGCGCGGAGCGGGCGCGGGAGATGGCCCAACGCGTGGGAAAATGGCCAGCACAGAGAGCAGAACAGGCCGCGGCGCTGGGCAGCGGCGGGCGACGCTAGGCCGGTGACTGCGCGGCTTCACTTTGGCTGGGCCGCGGCCGTCGGCACAAGAGGAAATGGCGCCACACGGGGAGGAGGACGGGCCACGCTGCTGCCTGGGTCTGTGCGCTGACGTGGGCTGGAGGGAAAAAGCAAACTGGACCATGCAGGCTGAAAGGGAGAGAGAGGAGGAGAGAGGGTTTTCTCTTTTTTTCCAAATCTTTTTCTAATTTGTTTTAAAAACCAAATTCAAATGTAAACCAAATCCGATTTGAATAGGATTTCAAATACCCTTTTCAATTCAAACATAAATGAGAAATTTTGATAAGTTTTCAAAAATAAATTTTACAACTTTTTAAATTCTTTTATTTTCTAATTCTCTTTTCTTTCATTTCTTTTACTTCAAAGCCATTTTTAATTTCATTTGCAAAAACAATTTAAACCACTCAATCAAATTCATTAAATGCAAGGGCATGTATGCACAAACATGTTGCTACCTCCTATGATAAATTTTAATTTAATGAAAAATTTTGTTTTCCTATATTTTTATGAGCACAAAAATACAAAATTAAATCATTTTAACTCTATTTTCAAAAGAGGCAAATTTTGGGGTATTACAATTCTACCCCCTTAAGATGAATCTTGTCCCCGAGATTCGGAAGACGTCGACTAGGAGATGGGAACACTCCGTCTTTGAATTCTTCTTTACTTCCTCATGCAGTTCCATCGTCTTGATAAGGATCCACTTTACTTTGCATACCTGTTGACCTTACTCCAAGTAACTTGCCTAACTAATTCCAAGATTTTGACAGGCACCTCGATCAATTCTCAGGTATCTCCAATCACTAGGCCACTTTTCCCTTTTAGTCCATAATATCATTTCTTTTTCTTAAAATATTCCCTTCCAACAAAGACTGACTAATCTCTTGGTCAGAAGGGGATTCTACTACCAATCTTTAAAACATTAATTATTCCGGTTAAGTTCCTTGATCTGGGAATACAACTCTTAATCCTTGGTGTCACCTGAACCTTCTTAGCACAATTCTCCGTTGCTAAGGGCATCAGCCATGACTTTGCTTCTCCAAGTGATAGCACTTTTCCAAGTCATAATCCATTTCATTCCAACGAGGATAACACAAGCTCAAGACCAACTTAATTGACAATGTCTTGTTTATTCTTGTGACCCTCCTATATGTCATTTTTTCTTACATAAGGACGCATCCCACACCTTGACAAGGTGCATCATTGTAGATATGAAGCTCTTTTCTGAATCTGGCAAGGCTAATACATAGGTTTTACTTCGACCTCTTCTTAGACTCCTTCAAACACTTACCTAAAGTTTCTTTATCCAAACTAACTTGAAAGCTTCTCTAGTAGCTCTATCAAAATCTTGATGATCTTGGTTAAATCTCCCTTGAACCATTAATCAAAACTCATTGAAACTCTGAGTTTCTATCACATCTTTGGGTACCACCACGCTTCTGCTACGTAAACTAGAACATAGGACACTTCATCTTGCAAATTCTTCAACTTGGCTACCCCCTTAAGAAAATATAACTAGGGGACACCAAAGTATAGCTTGCACCTCCTTCTAGATGAGCTAACTAGTATCAAGATGTTCTGACATCCCAACGATACTCTTGTGTATTGGCAAGAAATCTGAAATTCCTCGCGGGATGAAAAATAGTAGTGCAGTAAAACGGCTGTAACTCTCATTATGTTAATCCAATGATAATGTAGCTTATACCGTTGGAAATCTTATAATATAAGATTCTCCACAACTTCCTTATAGAACACTTTTCCAAATTCTGCAGTTAACTTGGTCGAAAATAGTACACAACAGAAATGGTTCCAGGTTCCAAACAGCACAAATACATCGCCTTGTGATTTTCGTATCTCCATAACCAAAATAGCTATCAGGGTGATTCTTGTTCTCAGAGAATGATATTGAAGTCTACTATTGTCTAGAATTTTCTCATGATTTTTGTCATCTTAGATTAAAGATATAAGCCAAAGAGTGCAGGCTGCTACGAAAAGACGGGATAGGGAAAACAGAAGAAAATCAAAACCCGACTATTTATTTCACTAATCATTATACCTTAGGCCTATAAGCTAAATGAAATTGTAGGAACACCCAACAAGATCATTGCAGTCATTACAAAGATCCAAAACAATCATAAGCATAATGACAATTCAACAAGCAATAAAGATGCTCAATTCAATCATTGACTCAACTTGCGATACTATTGTCCTCATTGTACTAGGGGTAACAATCCTAAGACTTATCTTTAGATTACGCAAGAAGGTGATGAGGGATAGTTCTAAAAGCATATCAAATCAAGGGGTGAAGATAAGAACAAAGACTTCAAAATAAGCACCAAGGTAGAGATGAATAGCAAGGGTAGAGATATAGTAGAGAAGAAAATATCAAGGTTCAGAGAGCAAAGGTTTTTGTAGCAACTTCTAAACCTTAAGACGACCAGTTTCTACTGGGCTTGCGTCCTACAGTTAGCATTGCTCTGATACCACTTTGTAGCACCCGATTTTAAGGACAAAACTAGATACACACCATATGTGAGCCCAGGAAGTCAAATCTCACATATAGCTACAAATAAAGATAATATCAAAAGACAATGCTTAAATACATAGCATATTAGTATAAAGATTATAACCTCAGAGTATAGACAGCGGAAAGATAACTCCGATCTTCAGGCGAAGACTCCAAATCCACAGGGATAACAGACTGGTTGACCACAAGCCTAATTCCTCTAAACTCTAGCAATTTGGTACCCATCCGGGATTTTTCCAAAGATTTAAAAAGTAAAGCAAGCGTAAGTACATGTCATACTCAACAAATATAACATGGGGTTCATGAGGCTCAAAAGGCTGACACTGGTTTAACTGCGATCAGCTTTTAATGAGTCGTCTTTTAGCAATGGGGTGGCAACAAGTTTATCACAAGCCCATATAAACACATGATCAGATAAATATGAATAATGAATAGCATAAACAGTAATCATTAATGAACATCTTTATTATTAGTATCATCAGTGTTCATCATCATTAACCATTAATGATCATCTATTCCGTAATGGTTCCAAGGCCGCTCATGACCGTGAGCACGGCTGATATACTAGTTTTACACTCTGCAGAGGTTGTACACTTTCACTATGAGTCGTGATTTACCCTTTCGCCCGAGGTAGCTAATCTCTTGACCCACTTCCAAGGAAGGTCGGCAGGATTCACTATGAAGCCTTTCAAAGGTTCATCTAACAAGTTAGGGCCATTAGATTCACTCGTCAAACAGATATAGGAACCCCCCTATCGAATGACACAATGACACGTAGATTATACACATAAGAGTAGAGGTTGTCCTATACCCGATTCATCAAGCCATTCTTACACTAATAAAGGTAACCACTAACAAGCTAGAAAAGGACCTCATACTAAGCTAAAGCCAGAGCCATGTAGCCCTCATAGTTGTACTGTAAGTCTCGGATGATCACTTACAGATAAGTCCTTAGGGAGAGAAATCTAGAGCACCATAAAAACAGCCCAATGGTCTAGCCCCCTTGTTCCATGTTGCTAAAAAGCATCTTTTAGTGTTTATTGCATATACCATTAGTCAAGTTACAAGATCATGGTTGTAGTGGAGCACTAGCATCAAACTACCCAATGCAATACCCTATAGGTAATAAGACACAGGGTACAAAGTACTAGGAAATCTTTATTGGCAGTTAAGATAGACACATACAGCATGAATTAAATTATTAAAGGTGTATAGGACAACAAGGAAGATCCCATGCTATACTTGCCTTAAACACCGATCTTTCGGTAAGCTTTAACCTTCAATGTTCTTCTTCTTCTTGATCACCAGGTATATCTCACCGACTAGACAAGATCATAAAGCACCACACAAGCATCCATACAATCATACACGAAGCAAACAATAGATCTAAATTAGAACAGTACACCAAACATAAAATCAAAATGAAAAGTTTATAAAACGAATCTAAGTCTCACTACGAACACACATACGTGGAAAGCACACTAATTGGAGCTACGGTTGAAAAGATACAACTACCAAGAGATCTGCTTATAGGAGAAAATATAAAACTATTAGCTTCATGTGTTTTAATTATATAAAAAACATATATAAGATATATTATAATTTAAGTCAAATTTAGATTTGAATTATAAAACTAAAGTAAAACAAATCATATTTTATTTATAAAACACAGTTGCATAATTATTATTCAAGATATGATTTAAACCATAAAATTTTAGAAATAGTAATATGGTAAACAAAGTTACTAACGCGTAGATCTCATCGTCATGAATCTAACGCAACTTGAATGGGCTAAAATGGAGTTAAAACGTAGAAGATATGATTTAAACAAGATTTCCTTTAATAAAATAATAGATTAAATCTAACCTCGAATTTTAAAAGTTGAAACATATCTAACTGTAGTATGAACATGTAGATTATGAAATTACGAACCTAACGCAATTTGAACGGGTCAAATCGAAGTTAAAACGGAGAAGTTATGAATAAAATAAAATCAGTGACAAATCTGTAAATAAGTGAAAACGTATTTTGGATCTAATCCGATTGAACTACGCTTTCCAGAGAAGAAAACGTACTCTAGAAAAGTGCTATGGACTGCGGGTTCAAAAATAGCAAACTGGAGGGCCTTTTTTGCAATGTTGATCGGCAAAGGTGTGTAATGAAATATGGACCGTCGGATCTAATTTGGACGGCGCTGATTAGATCACGGAGGAGGAAATAGGAGAGTCGACCAGCTACAGTGCCCCGTGCGGTGGAAGACATGGCCGGCAGCGAGGAGCTCGACGGCGCGCGTGATTCAAGGCCTACGGTTCACGGTTTTCAATAGGAATGGCACGGGGTGAAAGAGGAGGTTGAGCCGAGCACACCTAGCTGCTTCCCACGGAGGATTGTGGGACCGTGGTGGCGCGCAGCTTGGCGGATCGACGGCAGACGGCGGCGCTAGGTGGCGGCGCGGCTGTGGGCGCTCGGCTGCAGCGTTGGTGCAGGATAGGGGGGCGGCGGCCATGGGCTCGCTATTTATGGCGCTGGCGCGGCTTCGGAAGCACGCAACCGAGCGAGGCGGGGCGAGCACGGACTCCCGGGCGACGGCGGCGGCGAGTCCAGGCGGAATACGGCGCGAGGAAGAAGGATGAAGCTGACAGGCGGGCCCGGGGTTGTCAGCGGGGAGGGAAGAGAGGAGAACGGCGCGGCTGGGCCTTCAGTGAACTGGGCTAGCGCGGAGCGATCGTGGGAGATGGGCCAACGGGGGGAAACGGCTAGCACAGAGAGTAGAACAGGCCGTGGCGCTAGGCAGCGGCGGGCGACGCTGGGCCGGTGACTGCGTGGCTTCACTTTGGCTGGGCCACGGCCGTCGGCCCAAGAGGAAACGGCGCCACACGGGGAGGAGGACGGGTCGCGCTGCTGCTGGGCCTGCGTGCTGACGTGGGCCGGCGGGAAAAAGCAAACCGGACCTTGCAGGCCGAAAGGGAGAGAGAGGAGGAGAGAGGGTTTTCTCTTTTTTTTCCAAATCTTTTTCTAATTTGTTTTAAAAACCAAATTCAAATGTAAACCAAATCCAATTTGAATAGGATTTCAAATACCCTTTTCAATTCAAACATAAATGAGAAATTTTGATAAGTTTTCAAAAATAAATTTTACAACTTTTTAAATTCTTTTATTTTTTAATTCTCTCTTCTTTCATTTCTTTTACTTCGAAGCCATTTTTAATTTCATTTGCAAAAACAATTTAAACCACTCAATCAAATTCATCAAATGCAAGGGCATGTATGCACAAACATGTTGCTACCTCCTATGATAAATTTTAATTTAATGAAAATTTTTGTTTTCCTATATTTTCATGAGCACAAAAATACAAAATTAAATCATTTTAACTTTATTTTCAAAAGAGGCAAATTTTGGGGTGTTACATGGTAGCTCCAACCGAGATTGGAGGGTGACCTTTAGTCCCGGTTTGAGCCACCAACCAGGACTAAAGGTTCCCTCCTGCTTCGCTCCTGCAAAAGCTGTAGTTCTAGCCGTTGGGTAGGTGACTTTAGTCTTAGTTGGTAGCTCCAACCAAGATTAACCGTTTCTTTAGTCCTGGGTCAAAAATGGGTGGGATTAAAGCCTAGAACCGAAAATCTGCTCTCTACTGGTGTCAGATGCCAAACAAGATAAGTAAACAAGCAACGAATGATCCAGATTATCACATACATATGCTATCTGGAACGCAAAAAGGCTTATAAGCTCATGTAAGGGAAGGTGAAGTGAAGTAGAATGGTGTAGTTGAACTAATGAAGGGCATACATCAATTATAGACATACACATACCCATAAACCTTCGTACGTGCAAGACCAGTTTCCTTCTCCCAGGATGTCCAGTAGCACTCCAGACGCTTGGAAATTGTGCTCCATGGTAGGAAAACAGTTCTTCCCGTAACCAAAAAAAGGTTCATGCCAACAAATTCCCCATCAAAAGAAAAAACGGATCCACCTTCCCAAGCCTAATAACACAATAACGGTGACAGGCAACGAGGGTTAGACTTGAACAAAATGTAAATGGTATGGAACAAGAGTTGAATATAAAATAATATTCATTTTTACTGCCTGCATGCTACAATAAAGGAAATGGAATAAAATGGTCATATCGCCATGCAAGTGCACCTCTGAGATTTTACTGTCAAGATGTTTATCATTCTTTGATACCCTTAATTCACCACCCAATTCCACAATCCTGGCCATTAGGTCACCAGAGACATCACGCCCAACTACACATGCCTCACCATAGGGAGATTCCAGCACACGGTGGAAAATTCCAACATGAACATCGAGGAAGCTATCGACGTTGACAACAGCAAAGTTGTCATCTAAATCATGTTCATCCAAAAAAAAAACCTGTACACTTTCTTGCCTTCATGGCGCACTTCAATCTACAAAACAATAATAATGCAAGAAATGGTCACGCAATGATCAGAAGCAAACAAACTAGTAAAAGGATGAATGTCAGAGCCAACCTTTAAGTCATAATAGTGTTCGTTTGTTTTACCATGAAAAGCTCTAACCAAACTTGCTGAAGTCAGAAACCTTGTAAGGTTGTGCCCCTGTCGTGCTATAGCTATGCCCGAGCATGAAAACAAGGTTATGTCTCCTACAGAAGATTGCAACTAGAATCATTTAACTGGTAGTGTTTCAACATGTATATTTGTTGAAAAACTAAGAAGACTACAGTAGCATTATAATCACCATTGCACAAAGAAATTGAGACGACACTTTTACAAAAATCTGATTTAACCTGATCAGATAGCTTAGTGAAAACATCTTGAGTACAGTCCTCATCATGCAAGCGACCTAGTTGAAGAAAAGAAAACATTAAGGCAACTGAGAATGCTCAGATGAACTGTGGAAATGTGGGGAAAACAGAGGAAGAACTAGCAGACCTGAGACCCACTCGGTCTTGCAAGCTCTTCTGTTCTTATGAAAGCTTCTAGTGAAATGACCACCGCTCCTCTTAGCTTTCCGCATCGTTTTCAAGGCTGAAGCAGGATTATTTTAGAAATATAACGAAGGGGCAAATATGGGGGTCATAAGCAGTAATAAAGCAACAATGTAAAACTATAACCAACCAACCAATCAAATCAAAGGAATGCTAATAAAGCCCTTATGTCAGGCCTGAAAGACAAACGTTGCTAATTTTAATCGGGGTCCCCAAAGAAGTTGGCCAAAGAGCATAATTTCTTAGCTCAACTACCAACTATAGCATTGAGTGCTGACATGAAAATGCCTGATACACTCTACACTGTTACACCTGATGTATTGGAAGATTTTGTCCAGCTGTAGTTGAAGTGTCAATTTGCTCCCCCAAAACATACATCAATGCTATCTTGGAGGAAAGGGCATTACCGCATACACCTGAAAGAAAAGAGCTCACTTAAGAGTACACTGGTCTTAAGGTAGTCAAAACTAGGCTTTACCGTCCACTGGACTATATGTTCTCTACTACTACTGGACATACAAAACTACCATAGAAGCAGTCAAGAAGCCATATATGCAGCGCACAAATGAACAACAACTTTCTCACTTTAAAGATTTTCTCGTCTGCCTAAAAGAGGACATGCAAACATGTAGGGAGATTTAGTAACAGAAAAAGGGAAGGGGAACCATGCAATAACCTAGTAAGAAACAAGGCAAGGCTAGCTCTTAATATGCTGCACTGAAATAAACCCCCTTGACAATTCAAAAGGAATACTATCGAACTAATCTGAAACTGTACATAGATTCTTTGACCTTATTTGTAGACAAACGTTTGTATACTTGATCACCAATATTGTACCACCCCACCCAATCAAGAGGATCTTGTTGAAACAAGTCGATCCGCTAAAGCCCAAGTTACAATCAGATGGACACATGTAATCGGCTGATCTAGGGTTTTAGGTGCCTCGAGTCACACAAGAACAGGGAAAGGGATGAGGAGGGTCATGCGCGTACCTTGGAAGTCGTAGAGAGGCACGGCACCGTAGCAGGATCGCCCGGTCCATCCCTCGCCGGCAGGGTGGGGAGAGAGGGGGAGAGAGAGAGAGAGAGAGAGCGCGCGCTCAGGGCGGCAGGGGCAAGGAACTGAAGTAGCGGCAGGATGAAGTACCAATTTCACGTGCCGGGCTCGTATGCGTGCAAACATGGCCTTGCTACGTGCCGTTGGATTTGTGGCCAGATGCGCTCCGGAAAGCCATGGCACAACGTCAAAAATAACCGAACAAGAAAGCCATGCTAAAACCAAAGACAAAAAAAAGGGACAAGAGCGTGTGTTTGGATGGAGGGGTGATGTGGGCTGGGGCAGGTTGGATCCACATTTAGCAGTGTTTGGTTGGTGTGGTTTGGGTTTGTCCCCCGTAAGGAATATGCCGTGCAGATGCGGGTTCGATCGATTCCTCGGAAACGAAGGAATCAGAGCGACCCACTTCGCTCGTCACGCGTCTTGCACTCTTGTGCAGTGGTGGCGGGGCTCCTATGCTGGCGAGCAGCACCTTCTGTGCGGGCGACCAGCCTCCTGAGGGCGGTGGTGGCGCAGCTCCAACGAGCAGCGACGGCGGAGGTCGAGGAGCGGCGGGCAGCGGTCGAGGTCGTGCTCTAGCGGGCGGAGGGCGTGGCTGCTCGGCGTGCACTGAGGCGCGGGACGGCCCAAGGAGCCTCGGCGCGTGGTGGCGTGGGGCGGGCTCGAGCTGTGCTTGGCCAGCAGCAAGCGAGCATAGGACGCAGCCACAGCGGTGGCCAGCTCGCACCAGCGGCGGGGAAAGGGAAATGGCAGAGGAAGGGGGAAGAAGAAGAGCGACAGTACAACGTGCGGGTCCCACATGTCAAGTATCAATCCCACCAAACCTTATCCCTTCATCCAAACAAAAAAACTAGGATAAACCCAACCCTGTAAACCAAACAGGAAATGGGTTAAACCCATTCTAAAAAAACAGGGTTTGGTCCAATTCATCAAACACATGGTAACTCTCCAACTCTACCTAAGTCTGGTTTTCATTCTGAATGGAAAAACCCAACATACTTCACCTATCCAAACTATATTCAATTTATTTATCTCCGGTGCTAGGTTTCATGGAGTTTTTTTTCTTGTGTCGAGCCACGTCAGTAATTGTTTCATAAATGTATCAATTCACTATTTTTATTTACAAGTTACCGAATTTTCTCATAACCTTGCGGTGTTACTAAATATATTTCCATGTTAACCATGTCACTGACCCTTTTTTGCACATCAACATTGGTGTCACTATTTTTCTTCTCAAGTACGCCAAGACGCTAAATGTTTTCAAGTGTACCCAAGTCGCAAAAAATTCCCGAAGTGCGCCATGATACTAATCTTTTTGTCATATAGTCAGCCATATTTACTTAGATTTTTCATGCATGGCTACTTTTCTGTTGAAACCATCGCTAGCTACATTAGGGAATGGCTTTGGCAACAATGGAGTAAATTTCGCTTGTGTATCACTCAACCGGTAGAAAAATGACACGTAGCAAAAATAGGACATGAAAATTGGATGACAACACAAACAAAAACAACCGATTCTCAAAGCAGCTGGAAAAATACACAAATCGATTGAAAATACATATGACAACAATCGAAAGGTGTCGGACACCTCCACACCAAAGTTTTCCTAAATGCTAAACGATAAACAATTAGTAGGGAACAGCAAGAGTTTTGATCCCGATCAATCTATTTTTTAGACCCTTAACTTGAAACCATTTCAATGGGGCCACTTACCATCAGCAACTCGATTTTGAGTTAGCCCCCTGTGCATCCACATGCTCTCGCTTCGCTCTCTCAAGTTGAACGCCTTGCCCCGCTGAAAGGTCCTTGTGTGGTTTTGGTAATTGAGTGACAACCTAGATGGACTAATTGTGTTTATGTGAGATACACAGGTGATTAGTCCATAAGTACATGTGTGTGAGCAACATATGCCGTGAAGGTGAAAATGGTGTGGAGATGTTGCAAAGCTCACACATGTGATGATGAAGGAGCTTATTGCACATGAGACATGACATTGAGTCATGTGATCAAGATGGAGAAGATCAAGACAAGACTTGGCTTGATGGACCAGTTGCAAGCGTGAAGGGCAAGTTGGAGGCTTTGGAGCGATGGACCGCGTGGCGGTGAAGCTTAAGCAAGACTTGGCGCCGATGGACGAAGGCAATGGTGAAAAGCAAGTGAAGTCAAGATCGATGAACCAATATGATCATGTGATGATATGATATGGATCATATCATTGTTGATCATGTTGGTGCATGTGTTGCATCGACATTGGAGGAGATGGAATGGAATGCGCAAGGCAAAGGTATAACTTAGGGCATTTTATTTCACCGGTCATAGGTGTGTAGAGAAGTTGATGACCGGGTTTAGGATAGATGGCCATACTATCAAGAGGGGCAAACTTGTTTGCATATCGGTCATCTAGTGCCACTCGAGTGATCTAACTTTGCATCGTCGCTAGGATTGAGTGGCGTGGCAAATTGAGTGGCTAATCCTTTGGAAAATAATTGTGAAAATGCTAACACACATACACATGATGGTGTACACTTGGTGGTGTTGGCACATTTACAAAGGAAATGAAGTTAGAGTTGATGTGGACCAACTCGGCGATGAAATGGAGGCGAGAAGGGTTAGAAACTCCACCGACGGAGTGTGCCCGTAGAGTATGGACAGTCCGACGGTGCCACCGGTGCCCTATACAGAAAAGACAGGGTCTCACATAGTAGACCGGACGCTGGTCACGTGGTGACCAGACGCTGGGGTACTGCGTCCGGTCAGTGGCGGCAGAGAGCGTGCAGGCATCGGTCTTCGACCGGACGCTGGCGCTGAAAGTAACCGGACGCTGGCAGGGTGCGTCCGGTCAGGCTGACGTACGGTGACGTAGGCAACGCAGAGAAGTTGGAGAAGGACCGGACGCTGACGCTGCGTCCGATCGTGACCGACTGGACGCGTCCGGTCGCGACTGGTACCTTACTGGAAACGACCGGACGCTGGGGTTGCTGCGTCCGATAAGTTTATGCAGCTGCGTCCAGTCATCACTTGACCATTGAGATCAAGTGACTGTGGTTGAATGGAGATGACACGTGGTGAGCATCCGTTGACCGGACGCTGAGGTCCTGCGTCCGGTCAATACGACCAGAGCGTCCGGTCGTCCCAAAATTTGCCCAGTGAAGGGGTAACGGCTAGTTTAGCCCGTGGGGCTATAAATAGAAGGTGGCCTCGGGTATGGCTGGTGCTGAGCACCTCGGGGGACTTTGTGTCCATGCTTGTGAGTGCTTGGGAGCCCTCCATCTCACATATGGTTGATAGTGATCATCCGATTGTGTGAGAGAGCGATTCTAGCGCGATTGCATCGTGAGGTTGCATCGAGTGGCACTAGGTGATCGAGTTGCAAGCCGGTGGTGCTTGTTACTCTTGGAGGTTGCCACCTCCTAGACGGCTTGGTGGTGGTCTCCGTCGAAGCCCGTAAGAAGCTTGTGCGGTGCTCCGGAGAAGAGCTTTGTGAGGAGCATTATGCTCGCCCCGCGGGAGCCGCGAAGAGCAACTCTAGTTGAGCGTGTCATTGAGCTACCCTCACTTTCGGGGTAGGTTCTTGCGGTGCCCGACGTGCGGGCTTGGCGGATGATGCCAATTAGCCGCCGAACCACCAAGTGAGCGGTTGACACAACGGGGACTACCGTGTTGGCAAGCACGTGAACCTCGGGAGAAAATCACCGTGTCAACCTTGTTCTTCCCGTTGGTTTGCAATCTCCTTACACAAGTTTGTGATTACTTTTATATACATTGTGCTTGTGTAGATGCTCTTGTAATTAGTTAGCTTGTGTAGCTCACTAGTTACCTTCTTGCTTGTGTAGCATAGAAGTAGCTCCCTTGCGTGGCTAATTTGGTTTGTGTAACCTTGTTAGTCACTTTGCTTAGTTTGTGTAGCTAAGTATTTGCGCTCTCTAATTTGGAATTTGTTGCTTTGTTATTGAGCATTGCTAGTGACCTTAGTTGGCTTTGTGCTTTTGCTTACTAGCATGTGTAGAAGCTCCCTCATTGCTTGAAATACTAGTGGCATAGGTTTATGTGACTTTGCTCCTAGAATTGGTTAGGTGAGCTCTAGCTAGCCCGGAACCTTTGTTGCTTAATTAGTATCTTTGGAAGGTGCTAGAGAACATAGATAGATGGGTGTAGTCTTGGCTAGACCAATAATTTTAATTCCGCACTTGTTTCGGTTAGCCAACGCGACTAATTTTAGAAATGACTATTCACCCCCTCTAGTCCGCCATCTCGACCCTACACCCGCCCCCTCCTCCTTTAATAGTACAGCCAAAAGAAAAAGAAAAAGAAAACCATAATACACAATACTAGTGAATGTTCCAATCCACACGGCCTACATTTGCTCTAGAGTATCCTAAATCTTCACAAATATCGTTTGCGCCATATATTGAACAATCACCGGGTCTTGGTGCCAAAGTCATTTGTGGGCATTCTCAGTGTGAGTAACTCAATTATGTTAACCTCTAAAGAATACATGTTAGTCACAATACTTTTGCTCATCAATCATCAAAACCCTATAAACACCACAATGGGACCTAGAAGCTTTAATTTCAGAGGTGGAGTGGTAGGTGCCTAGAGAACGTGGACTCATGCTCATCGGAAGATGGGTTACGATGGAGAAAAAAGCAGAGGCAATGAAAGTGAGGAAAACGATAAGGAGAACGGGTTAAAAAAGAATGTATCAACTTACACATGGGCATACATGTGAGCATAGGCAATCAAGCTAGTGTGGTTGGGTACGAGAACATAAAGTTCTTTGAAACCATCTAGTTATGATTTTAAAGGTATTAGGCACTTTAAGGTCTATAATACCGAGCTATATAATTTAGAGGTTATATAGTCAACCATCGATATGTTAGGGATTATGTGACTTTTTTCTATCAGCCATGTCATCATCATATAATATGCCACATCAGCAAAAACTGACTTCAAAGTCATCCTATTTAATACTCTCTATGTCCCTAAATAAATTAATTCCTAGAGTTGTCTTAAGTCAAATATTTTCAAGTTTAGTTGAATTTGTAGAAAAAACGCCAAGATTTATAACACTAAAAAGTATCATTGGTACATCATAAACTATATTTTCATAATATGTTCATTTGGTGTCATAAATATTTGTACTTTTTTCTAGAAATTCGGTCAAATATAAAAAAAAATAACTCAAGCCAATTCTAGAAAGTGATTTATTCAGAGACGACGGAGTACTTTAATATGTAAAATGTCTGGTTTTCTATGTCAGACAGTGAAATAGATGAATCCATGTTTCTACAAAACCAAGAGGGACCGAGGATATCATGCATTAAAGCCATCGTCATGATCTCACTCAAACTTTGTTTCAACAAAACACATGTCGCTCGCTCATTAGTCAGCAAAACTAAATTATGGGCCAATAGTTGCTTTCAATTCCAAGAAACAGTGACGGTACATGGCAGCATATAGCATGTTTGGATCAGTTAGAGCTAGTTACTAGTCGAGACTACAAAATTAGTCTAAATAAGTTATGGTTAGTTAACTAGTTGGTTAACAACTAGTTAAAGGTTTAGATAAAAAAAATAGGCTATCCATTTATTATAAGTTCTACATTCACAAAAAGTTATTGTCAAGTTTGGCAGAGGTCCTAATCGATGGAGCTATGTACTTACTCGCTAATAAATATAGGCTTCTCCACGCCACGCTAGAGCTAGCAGCGAGTATATACAGTGGAGAACGAAGATCCACAAAACAAAACCACGGCGCGTATCCAGGGACGCCCGCCGTGAATTTTTTACATTTTGGCTCTTTTTTTAAAGTTTATCATAAATAGACCTCTGGTGGAAAGATTTCATAAAATAGACCCTTAGCTCAGCACCATTGATGCTGGCGCCAAGCTACGCACCAGCGTCTCTGGCGCCGAGCTGCTGGGCACGATGAAAATGCCTGCCAGGGGGCTCGGCGCCGGTCACTCTGGCGCCAAGCCTCCTGCCATTTAAAAGTGCATGCAGTGCAGTGGCGAGTAGTACATGCTCACTTTTAAAAGTGCATGCAGTGGCGCAGACTGACACAGCGCATTCAATTGGACTTGAAGAGTCATATCAGAGTAGTACATTCAATGGGGACCGTGCAACGCATGCAGGAGCTGCACTTCAACATATTCAGGTTTCATATAACTATACCACTCAGTTTCACCCACCCCAAGCAAGGACAGAAACAACAGGCCTAGTGCTATATTTGCACAATGTTAAAAGATGACACATACATTGTACAGTGAGATTAATAAAGTCACTCACTTGTTGTTCACTGTCCGCAACTACTGCCTTTCAGCATCCACTGACCTTAAGGCCTCACTAGCCTGCTGACGAGCACGTTCCAGTTCCTACTATGCTGCTAACTGCAGAGAAGCAGTCTGCTCAGCCTTCTGATTAACTTCATTAAACCGAGCTTCCAGGTCATCTTTTTCCTGTAAATGTGTAGGAAAAAACACTAAAGATCAACTTCTTGTTTCAATAATTCAGTATATTCATGAAACATGAGAAACAGGCAGCAAAGAGTCGATTACACTACAACAATCGTTGAATCAAATTGTACTAGTTTATTCTCAAACTAATGTGCACATAGGACAGCTGAAAATTCCATATTTAGGGAGAGACTGGGGTAGTGAAGTAAAAGATCTATTTTCAAGCTAAAGTGAAGATAGGACAGATAAAAAATTGGTTACTTCTTACCTTTTGTATATCTTGTACACGTTGTTTTGCACGCTTGTGAAGCCTCAGAAACTTGGTATCCAGCTCAACATATTTGTCGTCGCGTTCTTTTAGTTCCTTTTCCATTTTTTGTTCAGCTACATGCATGGAACTAATGATGAATTAGACTCTGAAACCAAAAAAAAGGGGGCAGCAAGGACTAGGTTGTATTACATATTATAATGACATATGTCATGACCTCATAAATCTTTTTCAGCTTTCAATTTTAGTTCTTATTATCTACTAAATATTTTTCTCTATATTTTATGTTGAAACTCTAGTGAGTTGCCGTTGCTTTTTTCAAAAATCTCATTTCTATTTTGTTAAATAAGTATATTATAGGTCCTAAAATGCACTTTAGTTACTCAACAATATACAACTTGTTCAGCTGGGGTTGAAACGGTCGTTTACGACCAAGCGAATAGGACGATAGACAACCATTTGGGGCTCTAGATATTGAATTTCTTCTAACGAATAACTTTGTGTATTAGTAATTTCTCCTTGGCACCTCTGCTGTTTGTGCCATGTTTGCTTTCCATTTTGCTTTTAGAAATCACGGATTCTGTTGTTTCCTTAACTTTCAATCACATCTAGTCTTATTTTTAGTAAGAGTAGAGGAATAAGACTGAAATCACTGAGATACGGGCTTAAGACTGACCCTTGATGAAGTCCAATTTAAAACAGGGAAGGTAGATCATATTAGCATATTCAATTTCTCAGTGATACAACTATCTTAGCCACCTACCTTTCCCTGTACTGAGATGTAATCTACCCGTACAAGAAACAAATATACGCAAAAAATAGGGGCTAGCTGATGTGACTCTTCAAGTAATTGAATGCGCTGCACCATCTCCTCTACATGCGCTGCACGGTCCCCATTGAATGTACTACTCTTATGTGACTCTTCAAGTCCAATTGAATACGCTGTGTCAGTCTGCGCCACTGCATGCACTTTTAAAAGTCAGCATGTACTACTCGCCACTGCACTACATGCACTTTTAAATGGCAGGAGGCTCGGCGCCAGAGTGACCGGCGCCGAGCCCTCTGGCAGGCATTTTCACCGTGCTCAACAGCTCGGTGCCATGGCGCCAGCTTCAATGACGCCGAGCTAAGGGTCCATTTTCTGAATTCTTTCCGCCAGTAGTCTATTTATGAGAAACTTAAAAAAAAAGACAAAATGTAAAAAATTCGGACGCCCGGCCGCGGCCAGAAGTGTCCTATAGGCTGAGGCGCTGGGCAACTGGGCAGGCAAGCACAGGTGTTTGTGTGCAGTCGTTGGCGATGCACAGTGCGAGCACGTGAACAATGTGTCCAACTCTGATCGACTCTGTGTTTATGTGCAGTGCAGCCTGTTGGTGTGGTGCACTGGTGGGGTGGCAGTGGCAGCTACTAGCGAGCGACCTAGCTAGTGGGTCGTGGGTAGTGGGTAGTGGCCGATCCAGCAACTTGCCGCCCCACTTGTGTGCGCCTCCACGCGCGCGTTACAGGAGTAGCACACGGGCTGATCGATCCGTCCGGGCAAAACGTGGGCAAGGCTACCTCGCCACGCCGGCAGACTGCAGACGCGCAACGTGCTGCTACCTCCAAGCGAGAAACAACAAAAATCTGGTTTCATCTCTAAAATTTTTTAAAAATATATATGAAAAATTGGTAGTAGCTTCAGATTTTTCAAATTCATGTGGAACCTGTATACCCAGATTTAAATCCTCGATTTACCACGAGTGTCCTCATTCCAAAATTTACTCTAGGACATAATATTATTATTTTTTTAGTGATAAGTGTGTGCCCATCGACAACGAGGTGTTATTGTGACTTTGTCAAACTTATGCTCAATCATTCAAAGAAACTCATAGAAATAGGCTTTGCATGGACGTCATTCACGAAAGAGGGTCAGTAACCTTTCTATGTCCCTCGAACAAAATTCACTTTTGTTTTTAAGTAGTACCAAGGCCAACGAACCTTGTGTCTAACCTCACCTACATTATTGTTATGGTAGAAAAAAAGAAGAAACACTCCACAGCGCCACATGATGACATGAAAAGCAACTGGATTATTGGAGCAAGTCAACCACCCGCAACGTCGTAACAAGACGGGATTGAGGAGACATTCTAGAAAACGAATCCACAGGTCAGCGACTGAACGGAACCGATGATTTGCCCTTGCAGCTACTGCAATCGTCCCCACATGATATGCTCTCTAGTCAACCTTTGCTAGCTCCGTGCTTGGCATTTCCCCTTCCACTCTCTGCTAGCTAGACTCATTGTAGCACACTAGCAGGCGCAAATTTAAAATAAAAATGGACAAAAATATGAGGCTGGTTGTGCAGATTGGGCGTCAATATATGTCGTCGTCGCGTGCTGCTTAAAATTTGATCTTTTCTGATAATAAGTCATCATCGTCAACTGAACCAGACTAGTAGAATCTCTTCTCTTTGATAAAAAAAAACTTGACCCTTGAGGTAAGACCTCCCCGAGGCATTGACCGAAAGGTAGAAGATTCTCTTCTGCAGGGTCGAGAAAAGACCATGAAGCCCAGCTACTCAAGGTCGTGCCACTAACGGCGAGGACGCGCCTGCGGTAGTGGACCATGTATTTTATTAAAAATAGCACAAGGAGTGGCCTTTTTTATGAGAACGGGGATTTGAACTTCCGACCTGTAGGTTGCACTTCTGGTTTCCCTACTACTGCAGTAGGTGCAAGTTCTCTTCTCTTTGATAAAAACAATTGATGCAGATAGTAATCTCTCTTCGATCTTTTTTTATTTCTACAGACCTCTTTGGTCTTCAAAATCATTAGGACCACCTGGGGTTCATATGGTGAAATCCTAAACACTTAATCCTAATTAACCTTATTGCATCAACACCTAACTAATTAATTAGGATGAAATGAACTGACCTTGATTAATGAAACCTTCTAGATCCTGGCGAAGACCGTACCCTTGCCTACTTTATACAAGTATGTTGCACCGAAGTCGATGTAAACTTGCCTCCAACAGTGTGGTGAGGACACATGGCGAATGGCGGCACTAGAGGGTGCCTACTCAAGCCTTCAATGACGAGCACTCGCTGCACTAGATCGGATTATTGGGGCCTAAGTAGGAAAGTGTGTCGGTGCGAGACCCACGGGATACCCCGTAAGGAAGGAAGAGAATCTAGTTTAACTAGGATTTTTCCCCTGTAATCTTAGTAGTAGTATTATTCTGTAATCCTACTAGGAATTCTCATTGTAAACCGACTAGAATTTTGACCTCCTGACTATATAAAAGAGGGCAGGGATCCTAAGGACGAAAGAACAATTGTACAACACAACACTTTACAATCAATCCAACGCAAAGGCTAACGCCGACTGGACGTACGGCTATTACTCGATCAATGATCGAGGGTCCGAACCAGGATAAATCGACTGTCTCTTGTGTTTACCGTCGAGTTCCGCATACGCTGAAGCCCGAACATACTGCCCCGGGTACCTCCGTGGCAGACTATCGGTGGTCAAACATCGACAGCTGGCGCGCCAGGTAGGGGCTTTCGACGACTTTGCATCCGAGAGCTCGATGGACCTCGACAACATGATCTTCTCGAAGGGATCAACCTTCATCTTTGGTTCGTGGATCTGCGAGGCAGGCGACGATGGCAAGCTCCAAGGTCGTCTCCTCGAAGATTCAGATCATCATCAGGACTTTTCCATTTCGGCGACAACGACAGATCAGCTTGCCGGAAGATTCGCGTAGCTCGTGATGTCCAATCCAACTCAGATTTCGCAACTTCACACATCCGATTCAAACTCAGGTTCCGCTTCCGAGACAGAGTCTTATCCGAGTTCTTTCGGAAAACCGAGTTCTTTTCCGACAATGCTTCGGAATACGACATCAACCTATCAAGAATACTACTCGGAGTACACCCAGAGTACTTTCAAGAAGTCGGGTCATCTTCCGTTCGGACTCCACAACATGGCAACGTCTTATCAGACACGGCCCGAAGGATCCACCAATCCAGTGCTTAGAATGCCACTGAAAGGAGCCCAGGAGGGTCTCGTCTTAACTATAACATCTCAAGACTGCATCGTCCACTGGCCAGGTTCCGTTCCTGAGGATAGCGGCACCCAACTAGTCGACAATGCGACAACAATAGCTCTACCCTACCAAGAAGGAGACTCGATATGTGACCTTGAAACCTCTACAGAAGTTATCAACAACTCAAGCAGTACGGAAATCAACGCCGATGACAGAACAACTCACGATCGAGAAGTATTCATGATTCGCCGTCCTCGATCACCATTGGTCCCCCCTGAAGCGCCGACGTCAGGTCTTCAGATGAATCCGAATCCAACATATCACCATTTATCTAGGGGCATGATGGTGAGACTGAGAGTCAGAGGCAAGCCAGAGAGAGAAGGAACAAATTGAAACAAGGACGTCAACGTCGTGCTAAGCAGCGAAAGGAAACTTGGATCAAATATGAGTCAGACCTAGCCGAGTACAATAGAAGAAAATTAGAGTGAGAGGTCGAAGAAGGATGAGCAGCGAATACACCCTACGATAAGATCCAAGAAGCACTAGAAGAACTCAGGGCGACTTCACACCCCAATGAAAAACAAGAACAGCTCCGGGACTTCCTCCGATCAACAGTCCTAAGGACGCACGACGGACGGGCCCGCTCAAGACTACCGGACAGATCAACATCTTATGAGCAGGAGGATCAAAATCAAAGGAAGTCCGCTTTCGAGAGACTTGGACCAAGTGGAAGTCACAACAGAGAAAGTAGAAGAAATCATAGTCAAAACGACCGAGTTGAACAACCAAGAAAGGCCAGAAGCAAAGCACCTACTCGGATAGCCACGCAAAACTACTCTCACCAAGACAACAGTTGGCAAGAAGGGGGCGCGAAATCAGAATACACAGAAGCCAGAACACACGATAGATTCTCCTGTTTTGCAAACAGACTTGCTTCAATACGACTACCTCACAAGTTCAAGCCGTCCAACCACTCCAAGTATGATGGCAAGACCGAACCAAGACAGTGGCTCAGAATTTACTCGCAATAGATTGAATTGGCCAGAGGAGACGATGACATCAAGACCTTGTTCTTTCCCATGGCCCTCGAAACCATGCTTCTTCAATGGTTTGATAAATTGAATCCAGGATCAATCAGAAATTGGGAGGACATGCAAAGGGCTTTCTGTGAAAATTTCACGGGTATATTACACACCCAATCACCCACGCAGAGTTAAAAGGACTCAAGTAGAAAGGAGGCGAAAGTCTCAGAAATTACTATCGACGATTTGGCGAACTACGAGCTCAAGTACATGACATCACCCAACGAGAAGTAATCGAAGCTTTCTCCCATGGAATCATGGCTAGGTGGCAATTTCAAGACTTCTGCAAAGAAAACCCAAGAAACAATGAAGAATTCAAACAAATAGTGGAAAAGATAATTACTGCAGAGGAAAAGACACGAGAAAGATTCCTGGATAGAAACAACCGAGATAACCCGGACAGACAAAATCTTCGAAACAACAAGCATTAGGAAAGAAAATGTAGACAGACAACACCGTAGCAGTGACTGACAAATCAACGAAGTTTTCCAAGCCCAGAAGGTATGACGACATTGAAAACATGCATTGCCCCTTGCACCCCAAAGGAAATCACACCATCAGAGATTGCTACACCTTCAAAGATCGATACACGAGGAAAGATAGTAAGGAGAATACCAAAGAAGGCAATCAGAAAAAAGAAGAAGACAACCACGAAGACAAGGGATTCCAAAAATCTAGGGGGGTAGTAGCAGTAATCGTTGCCGGGGTTCCAGATTCCAGAAGCAAACATCAAGAAAAGCTAGCGTTATGAACCATCATGGCAGCAGAACCTGCTACACCAAGATATCTCAATTGGTCAGAGTATCCAATTCAATTTTCAAGAGAAGACCAATGGACCAGCGTAGGAAACGCAGGCCATTACCCACTGGTTCTAGATCCAACCATTGCCAGTATGACTGTTACGAAAGTACTAATCGACGGAGGAGCTGGACTCAACATCATTTTTTCAGAAACTCTAAGGAAAATGAGACTACAACTCGCCAGGATGATTACACCAACAAGGACGCCTTTTTATGGCATAGTACCCGGCAAGGCAGCAATGCCACTTGGATAAATCACTCTACCGGTTACTTTTGGGACTCCTCCGAACTACCGTATAGAGTTCATCAAGTTTGAAGTTGCAGACTTCGATTCATCATATCACGCAATCCTCGGGCGCCCAACACTAGCAAAATTCATGGCAATACCGCATTATCCGTACCTATTGCTTAAGATGCCAGGGCCTAACGGTGTCCTTTCTCTTTGGAGTGATTTGAAGCGCGCTTTTGACTACGATGTTCAAGCAATCCAAATTGCAGCAAAAGCACAGGCCGCCGATGGAAGAAAAGAAATAGCCACTATTACAGCAGAAATGAGCCTAGAAGAGCTAGTGATATCGGCTAAAAAACCCAGCATCTTAGCACCACCAAAAGAAGCCGACGTCAAGCAAATTGACCTAGGCACCGGTGATCCCTCCAAAATGGCAACAGTCAGCGCTCACCTCTCGGCAAAATAGGAACTCGCGCTCACCAACTTTCTTCGGGACAATAAAGATATCTTCGCTTGGAAGCCGGCCAACATGCCAGGGGTCCCAAGAGAGTTGGCTGAGCACAGAATTGATATCAATGAAGGCTCCAAGCCTATGAAGAAATGACTACGATGATTCTCACCCGACAAGAAGGCAAGAATTAAAAAGGAAATTGCAGAACTAATTGCAGCCGGATTCATCAGAGAAATCCTCCATCTAGATTGGCTAGCAAACCTAGTTCTGGTACAGAAAAAGAATACGGACGAGTGGCGCATGTGTGTCGACTACACAGATCTCAACAAACACTACCCAAAAGATCCAGTTGGGCTACCACGCATTGATCAGATAGTTGATTCAACAGCAGGATCTGCCCTATTATCCTTCCTTGATTGCTATTCAGGATATCACCAGATTGCGTTAAAAGAACAAGACCAGAGCAAGACATCTTTCATCACTCCATTCGGTGCCTACTGCTACAAAACCATGTCATTTGGACTCAAGAATGCTGGTGCAACTTACTAAAGAGCTATCCAAACATGCCTCGGTGATCAGATCGGCGAAAACGTAGAAGCATACGTGGATGACATAGTAGTAAAGACAAAGAACCCGGATACACTAATTGAAGACTTAAAGCAAACATTCGAAAATATGAAAAGATGGAGATGGAAATTGAACCCAAACAAGTGTGTATTCGGAGTTCCTTCAGGACAACTACTCGGATTCTTGGTCATTCATCGCGGAATCAAAGCAAGCACCAAGCAAATTCGAGCCATAACAGAGATGGGCCCTCCTCGAAGTGTCAAAGATGTGCAGAAGCTAACAGGCTGCATGGCGGCCCTAAATCGTTTCATATCAAGACTCGGCGAAAAAGGGTTACCTTTCTTTAAACTGCTAAAGAAGACAGACAAGTTTGAGTGGACAGAAGAAACCAATGAAGCTTTCAAGAAGCTCAAGGCATACCTCACCTCCTCACCAGTTCTCACACCTCTAAAGAAATACGAAGACATGATGTTGTACATTGTGGCAACTTCTACTATGATTAGCACTGCGATTGTCGTAGAAAGAGAAGAAGAAGGATGTGTATATAAAGTACAACGCCCCGTATACTACATCAGCGAAGTACTGACAGAATCAAAAATCCGGTACCCGCATGTGCAAAAACTACTCTACGCCCTCCTGATCACTTCACGCAAGCTTCGCCACTATTTTGAAAGCCACAAGATTACCGTGGTGACAGATTTCCCACTCGGAGACATCTTACACAATAGAGACGCAACAGGACGCATATCTAAGTGGGCAGTTGAACTTGGTGCTCTCAATATCGATTTCACCCCATGGAAGGCAATTAAATCTCAAGCCCTGGCTGATTTTGTTGCCAAATGGACAGAAATTCAACAACCTATGTCAAGTATCATCCTTGATCATTGGAAGATGTACTTTGATGGATCACTCAAGCTAGGCGGAGCTGGTGCAGGCGTCCTCCTAATTTCTCCAGACGGAAAGCAACTCAAGTATGTCCTTTAGATATTATGGCAAGCTACAAACAATGAAGCAGGATACGAAGCCCTCATCCACAAGCTACGAGTGGCAATTACCCTTGGAATCAAGTGTTTACTCGTTTATGGCGATTCAGCAGTGGTAATCAATCAAGTCAATAAAGATTGGGACTGCACCAAAGAAAACATGGGCGTTTACTGTGCTGAAATACGAAAGCTCGAAAAACATTTTCAAGGATTAGAAATTCTACACGTCCTGCGCGATTCTAATATTGCGGAAGATGTCCTCGCCAAGCTTGGATCAGACAGGGCGAAGGTCCCACCCAGTGTATTCATAGAGGAGTTATCAGCTCCCTCTATCAAACAACCCGGTGAGATAACCCCTGAAATCTTAGCCAAAGGCACCCAGATCTTGGTAATCACCACTTCATGGACCCAGGTTTTTATTGATTACATCAAAGAGAATAAGCTGCCAGTAGAAAAAGAGGAAGCTACCCGAGTTGTTCGTAGAAGCAAGAATTACGTCCTAGTAGGAGACAAGCTATACAGAAGAGCTGCATCATCAGGAGTACTCCTAAAATGCGTCTCATTTGAAGAGGGTAAAGAGATCCTAGACGAAATACACTCAGGTTGCTATGGAAATCACGCCACTTCAAGAACAATAGTCGGAAAAGCATTCTGCACCGGTTACTACTGGCCAACCGCTTTGAAAGATGCAGAAGAACTCGTCAGAAGATGCAAAGGTTGTCAAATGTTTACAAGACAAGCTCATGTGCCAGCTCATAACCTCATCTGCATCCCACCCGCTTGGCCTTTCTCCTGCTGGGGGCTGGATCAAGTAGGACCTCTCAAGAAAGCAAAAGGTGGTTTCGAGTACATCTTCGTAGCAATTGACAAGTTCACCAAGTGGATTGAGTACAAACCACTCACAAAATACAGCGCAGCCAAAGCAGTCGAGTTCATCCAAGACATTATGCACCGCTTCGGCATGCCCAATCAAATCATCACAGATTTGGGTTCTCCCTTCACAGCCGCTGAATTCCAAAGTTGGGCACAGGACTGTGGGTTCAGAATAGATTACGCAACAGTCGCACATCCAGAGGCCAACGGATAGGTAGAAAGGGCTAATGGACTAATACTAGCCGGATTAAAACTAAGATTGTATGAAGAACTAGTGGACTATGGATCAAAATGGATTGAAGAATTATCCAAGGTCGTATGGGGGCTACGGACTCAAATAAGCAGAGCACCAGATACTCACCTTTCTTCCTGGTTTATAGATCAGAAGCCGTACTACGTGCTGACTTGATCTGGACATCACCAAGGATAGAACAATATGACGAAGGAGAAGCAGAACACACTCGAAGGTTAGAACTCGATAGTACAGAAGAAGTCAGAGTAAACGCTACCCTTCAATCAGCAAGATACCTCCAAGGATTAAGATGCCACTACAACAAGAATACCTAGTCTTGATCATTACAAGTCGGAGACCTAGTACTAAGAATACAAAAAACTGACGGACGTCATAAACTACTCAGTCCATGGGAAGGTCCTCTTATCGTCACAAAAGTCACCGGACCGGGCACATACAAATTGATAATCGAAGACGGAAAAGAAGTCAACAATACATGGCACATTAGCCAGCTACGAAGATTCTACGCATGAAAACAACTCAAGGGAAAATATATATACAAGTCACAAGAGATCAATGTTCATGATCAATAAAGATAGCGCTCATCAACAACATATGTACTATTATAACATATCAATATTCATGATCAATAAAGATGGTTCTTTCTCTACAAACATATGTCTTATTATGGCTTTCCCCCGAGTTGTTTCCAATGAGCACCAAAAAGCAAAATGGCTGAAAAGACGCCTGAGCATACCGGCTGAGAGCAAAAGAGCTGAAAAGATGCTTGAGCCCACCGATGAGGGTAGCTAACAAGCTAACACCCGAACCAAAAAGCAAAATGGCTGAAAAGACACCTGAGCATACCGGCCGAGAGCAAAAGAGCTGAAAATATGCTTGAGCCCGCCGATGAGGGTAGCTAATAAGCTAACACCCGAAACAAAAACAAAATGGCTAAAAAGACGCCTGAGCATACCGGCCGAGAGCAAAAGAGCTGAAAACATGCTTGAGCCCGCCGATGAGGGTAGCTAATAAGCTAACACCCAAACCAAAAAGCAAAATGGCTGAAAAGACGCCTAAGCATACCGGCCGAGAGCAAAAGAGCTGAAAAGATGCTTGAGCCCGCCGATGAGGGTAGCTAACAAGCTAACACCCAAACCAAAGAGCAAAATGGCTGAAAAGACGCCTGAGCATACTGGCCAAGAGCAAAAGAGCTGAAAACATGCTTGAGCCCACCGATGAGGGTAGCTAACAAGCAAACACTCAAACCAAAAAGCAAAATGGCTGAAAAGACGCCTGAGCATACCGGCCGAGAGCAAAAGAGCAGAAAAGATGCTTGAGCCCGCCGATGAGGGTAGCTAATAAGCTAACACCTGAACCAAAAAGCAAAACGACTAAAACTAAGCCTGAACATAAATCAGAGCAACTTCAAGACAAGACCCTCTAGCTCCTTGTTCCAAATAGCAAGAGGCTCGGGGGCTACACTCAGAAGATCCCAAGAAGCGCTACACGGTTTCGCTCAAGAAAGCACTCGGACAACGCTTGTTCCTGCTCAACAAGACTTGAAGAAAACAAGACGAGGCTTCTAGAGCTCTACCATGAAGTGCTCGGGGGCTCGCCGGTCCTAGGATATTTTTGTAACCAGAGATAGGACCAGATGCTGACCACAATCCAAACTAAGCCGAGATGAAGAAGCTGGAGATATCCTAAGTCTTTTCAGTACTAACAAGAACACAAAGTTTGTCGAGACAACGGTCTATACCAAGTTGTTTACAAGTCAAAGACGAAAGCCAGACAAGCACTCGACAAATCAAGGAAGTCTGTCAAGACATTAATCTACATATACCGAGTTGTTTACAAGGCACAAATGAAAGCTAGAAAAGCACTCGATAGATCAAGAAAGTTTGTTAAGACAATGATTTACCTAAGCCAAGTTGTTTACGAGACAAAGAAATACAGACAAAGAAGACATCAACAAAAAAATAAAGATTCTCCATTCAGCTTTCAAGTATAGTGTTTTGTTACAGAAGCTAGAATACAAAGGTCGATTACATCAGGCATTGTCATCAGAAGAAGAAACATCAATGTTAAGATTATCTACAATCTTCCTGGCTAAGTCATCGACCTTAGGCTCCAACCTCTCAACAGCATCTAGGTACTCTTGGCTCTTGGCTTCATCAGCAACCTTGGACAAAGGGAAATCCAGAGAAAGAACCCGGACCTGGGCAAGAACGTTCCTGGTACAAAGATGGGCACACCGCTTCACAAACTCCTAGAAACGGATCGGCACTTGGGGAATGAATTGAGCCCAAGAATGACCATCGTCTACTGAAGTCCGAAGAAGGTCAGCTACTGACCGAAAAGACTTCCACAAAGCTTTCTAGTTTTCAGTAGCCGTTGCCAACTTGCCAGTCAAGTCCTCGACGGTCTTTTGGGCCTGCACAAGATCTCTGTCAGCTCCACGCCTAATCAATTTAGCAAGCACGAGTTCTTCTTCAGCTTGAGTAATTACCTCCTCAGCCTTATTGTGGCTAGTTCGAACGAGTGTCTTCATCTCCTCGATACCCTCTGAGATCTTCTGCTTTTCAACTCAGAGAGCTAGATCAAACAAGAAAAGATAAGTCAGCAGAGAAGCAAATTTGAATACAAAGGGAAGCGAAAAAGAACTCGTGACACCATGGCACTCTTTCTTCATGGCCTCCATATTTTTCAAGGCCTCCCAGGCAGCAGCATCCCTCTACTTCTCTACCTCAACTACCCAGGCATGGAGAGCCTTCTCCTCATTCTGATGCGTCTAACACTCAGACTCCAACTCGGCCCGACATTGGTCAAGCTCAGTCTTCAGAGTACTCACCTCAGAAGACAACTTTTTCTTGTTCTCAGATGAGAAAAAGAAGCCAGTATGATCATGAGAAAAAGACTGATAAAAAAGGGAGAGAAAAACAAGATATAAGGACAGAAGAAAAATGAACATCCAAAGAAAGAACTACAGAAAAACTTACCTGGAGCCTTTCCCCAAAAGAAGTCGCAAGGGTCGACAAGCTTCCCCAGGCGGCGGTTAGCTCCGACAATCGATGAGTGGCATCAAACTGCTGCACCACATCATCAGCCAAAGGTGGACCACCGAAAGCAAGAAGAGGAGAGGGAGAAGATGGCCGAGGTGAAGAAGGCATGACTAGGGCAATCTCCTGGGAAGCAACGGCCAATCCCTCAGGTGAACCCGCCGCCATGGCCACGATCACCTCAGGAGCCGAAATGGCCAATCCCTTAGATGAGCCTGCCACCATGGCCACAGTCACCTCAGGAGCTGGCAATTCAATAGCAGCAGACTTTGTCCCCCTCACAGCTGCCTCAGCAACCATGCGTTCCGAGTCCTAAGACTCAGTGCGCAAGGGCGCACCCGAGGTTTGACAAGAAGTCGACTAGAGGCTCAGGGAAGACGAAGGCCTGAAAGTTGATAAGGAAACTCATCAATAAGAATAAGAAAAAAGGAGAACAGAAGCAAAGAAATAAAACCAGAATTCACTCACTCAGCTATCTTCAAGAAGACCTCGTAGGGGAACCACAGCAGCAAAAACGTCACCGCCACCCTACGATAGGAGCGGCACGGCATGTACTGGAGCCCCAGAAGAACTCAAATCACCCTACGATAGGAGCGGCGCGGTAGGTGCTGGAGCCCCAGAAGAACTCGAACCAGATGACCGCCTACTACAAGAGAACAAGACCAAAGTCAAAACAAGAAGAGGGTTTCAACAAAAGGAAAACAAGAAAAGAACTCACCGATGAGTAACGAGGGGAGCATCATCATCCTCTTCCTCCTCACTCTTGACCAAGGCCACCATAGCGCCAGCTGAAAAAATCACAAAAGTACTCGGTCAAAGATAAAAACAAACATCAAAGGGACAGAGCATATTAATATGCTCACCTAAGAGCATGCTAGCTACAACTAGAGTACCTGGACGAGTACTCGACTGGTGAGACTTCTTGGCAGCAGATGGAGCAGAAAAAGAACTATCCGCTCGCCCCCTCTTTCCGAAAGTACGAGGAGCTCGAGGAACTGGACGAGGAACATACTCTTCATATACGTCAGAAAACATGGAAGAAGCACTAGGAAGCATCATGATAGTTTGAGACTTACTGGTCAAGGACGCCCCAGCAAGACTACCCCCAGCCTCCACAGTTGCAGGGACATCATCAAGGGGAATTGGGTCAGCGAAATTATGCCCCAATACCTATAAAAGAGTAAAACAACAAGACAAGGAAGATTAAGCAAAAGTGGATGCAACGAAAGAGAATCAAAAGTACCCGCATAAAGAAAAGAACAACTCACATCAGGGGGTGGGTTCTTTGCGATGTACTCAAGGACAGCAAGCGGAACAATGCTTACTCCTTTAAGCATCTTCTAGAGACGCTCGAGCACTTCCTCGTCGGTCAACTCAAGGGCAGGGACCATACGAGAAGGGTCCTCCGCCCCAGAGTACTCGAAACCATAATGTTCGCGCTCAGTTAAAGGTTCAACTCGGCGACAAAGAAAACTTGAAATAATCCTGAAGCCGGTCAAGCCTTGCTGTTTCAAAGTGCAAATCCTATTGAGAAAAGGCTTGATCGTCTGGAGCTCAGCAGTCGTCACAGGGTTCTTTTCCCATTGGTCATTAACCAAGGGACCAGATCCGGAGTGAATAGAAAGAGGAGGAATCAAGTTGGCAGCATAGAACCAGTCATCACGCCAATCCTTTACAGAATCAACCATGTCATAGTAAAAAAATTTGCTCTTAAGACCCTGGCGAACTGGATCCCACAGCCACCAAGAACATTGGCGTCATCGCGGCGGGGTTGTGGCTTCAGGCGGAAAAAGTAGCGAAAGAGGGAAAGAGAAGGAGGAATTCCAAGGAAGGTTTCACAAAGATGAACGAAAACGGAAAGGTGAAGAACAACATTGGGTGCAAGGTGGTTCAGGCTATTCCCAAAATAGCCGAGAAACCGATGAAGAAAAGCAAAAACCGGGAGGCAAAGTCCACCACGGATAAAGGAAACGAAGAGAATAATCTCACCAGGACCTAGAGCAAGGACCCGATGCTCGCCTGGAGCCCTCCATTCAGCAATGTCCTTACTCTGGATCAAACCATCGCCAACAAGCTCGCGAAGTTGGTCTTTAGTTGTTGTCGGAGCCGGCCAAACCTTCTGGGCAGCCCTCATGGCCATGAACTCTTGGTTCTCGATCACGAAAAGTGATGATTCCTCATCCACAAAGGCTGCCTAGGACTTACTCGCAGCTTTCTTCCTACCCATGTACTAGCGGAAGCAAAAAGGCACTAGGGAAAGAGAAGGCTCGGATGACAGTGCTTAGATGACGACGGCAATGGTGACGGTGGAGTTGCGAAGGCTAGGGTTTCAAGGCAAAGGCAGGGTACCAAAGAAAAGGAGGAGAAAGGCCTTTAAATAGATTTTACACTGGTAAAAACGCGGCCCACCAGGCCCGTTTTAACACGGCATGAGGACACAACGGTCCATTTACCGATGCAGCTAAAATGACGGAGGCTCAAATCCACACAACGGTACAGTTCAACGGGTAGATTTCAGACTTATCCATCCAGCACCACGGTATAGTTATCATATTACTACAAAAAGAACTCATCAACAATAAAGAAAAAGAAGGGTTACCTCACAAGGAGCGCAACAACCCGGTCCTTACAGAAAGAACTCGAAAGTCTAATCAACAATTGGGACATCAGGAGAATAAAGAATGACAACTCAGAAGGCAGGATTCTTTCCATTATCAATGGTTTCAAAAAAATAGAAGATTACACATCTTACAAGACCCAACAAACTCAGTACCACGACAAGCAAAGTAGCAAAGAGGAACCCGGACACGGCTAGGCTCTAGAACGACTACGTGTTCCAAATTGCTACTCGGTAGAACAAACCGACCTTGGCTACATTGTTTTCTTCAAAGGACGGACGCAGTGCATCCAAGGCGGAAATCAATAGCACGGCGAGACAACATGGAGCAGAGAAGACCGGTAGGCATCTGTCTACCCAAGTCTGATGTGATGCTGGATATGGTGATGATCTGCACCGGACAGTCTCAGGGCAAGTGACGAGGATCAACCCAGAACTGCCTGTCAACGAAATATGGTCAGCAGTCTACCTAGGGGTATGCCCAAGGTAGTAGATTATCGGCAGACAGATGCGCAAGCTACAAACAAGATGGTGATGCAAGACAGACACGAGGTTTTATCCAGGTTCGGCCGCCATGAAGGCGTAATACCTACGTCCTGCGTCTGATTGTATTGCTGTATGTCAATGAGAGATGTTTTTGAGAGGGGTCCCCTGCCCGCCTTATATAGTCTGGGGGGCAGGGTTACAGATCTGGAAACTAATCCTAACCAGTTACAATTCCCATAGGTGGTCGGATAAGGATTCCTATTCTAACCGACCAGGATCTTGCTTGATCTCCAAATCTGCCTTGATTCCTTGCGCGGGACTCCGAACAGATTGGTCGGGCTGCGCGTCATCTTCTAGTGGGCCAGACCCCCTGGTCTGGGCCGGCCCAAGCCTAGCCGTAAGGGTATAGGGGTTAATACCCCCACAGCTAGTCCCCAAGCACCATGTATTATGCTGCGACACGCCGTTCGATCTCCTTGGGCTAATGCGATCCGTCTTCATGTCATCTCCAACTGGTTGAAACATTGACCAAGCGAATGTGCCAGTATTCTGGTCAGAACAGATAGCAATAGACCACGATTATAATTGAAGATTCCGGTTGTCCGAAGAATGCATGGTGCTCTAAAGAAAAAAGAAAAAGATTTCTTTCCTGATGAAGTGTGCCAACTTGTATTTCTAAAAAGAAATGTAAGTAACCCTTGTACAGTAGTAGTTATAGCCAACAGTCAGGGCGTAGTGGTCGAAAACAAGCACATTCACCGCAAGGTGAAGTGTGCCCACTTAGTCCCCGAGCCTGGTAGTAGGTGACGTAGGCACGTGGTACCAGGGTCTAAAAAGAATTCCCAGTTTAGTTGAGAATCCAATCATCGTATAGGCGATACGAGATGCATCGGTAGGTGCATCGTACCGATGTAGTCCCCGAGCTTCCTGAAAGGCGAGGTATGAGCTTTGTAGCAAGGTCTAAGTGAGAAAAATAAATGCCTCTCAACTGTATGCGAGTACCGATCACATGTAGCCAAGGAGAGCGGTTTCCGAGTAATGTTCGGAGAGTGGTCGGGGCAGCCCCCGAGCACGATGGTGGTCTGGAACGGTCCCCGAGCACGATGGTGGTCTGGACAGTCCCCGAGCACGATAGTGGTCTAGACAGTCCCTGAGCACGATGGTGATCTGGACAGTCCCCGAGCACAGGGATAGTCGCGACAGTCCCCGAGCATGAGAAGTGTGGCAAAAAACCATATGCCACTTGTACTATTATGTTATGTATTTATTTATTTACTTGCTCTGTCAAGTCCAATCTAACACGTCTGGTAAAAAAAGTAGACGGATATAGCACGTCATACTGCCTTTTGTCTTGTCAAGCAAACAGTTGCATGGCACCTGTCAGTAGGTGCGTCAGTGTGGGCCCTCCCACACTGGCAACGAAGAGGCGCACATATTGGCATAGATCTCGAGGTTGTGAAAACAACCGTCTGCGGCGCGTGCGCACGTCTCCCAAGAATCTCAGGCAGACAAAATGGCATAACTGTTAGGTTAAATACAGTATAGGATAGGTAAGTTACTTTTTACTGAACCCCATTGCCATTCGCAGTCGCAACCTTCTTCTTCCTCTCGCCAACCCTAATACCTCTGAAATCACCACCAATCAATCCTCCACCATTTCCTCGTTCATTAGCAAGGCTAGTTTCATGGCAAAAAGTGATGCGTAGAAGAAAGCAGGAGTCATGGCGAAGGAATGGTGGAAATCAAGAAGCAACGAGCAGACCATTGAAGACCTCATCACCATGGGGGTACTCCACAACAAGGAGCTCGCAGGATGGCATGCGCCGAAGGGCGAGGGGTACCCTGATCCACAACCAGGTGAGATCGTGGTGTTCGAGGACTTCTTTAAGCAGGGATTTGGGGTTCTGGGACATCCTTTTCTTCAGGGGCTCTGTCTTTACTACAAGATTGGGATTTGCAATCTGCATCCCAACTCGATCCTCCTTGTCGCCACTTTCATACATCTTTGCGAAGCATATGGTGGCTTCCAGCCCCATTTCGATTTTTTCCGCCATCTTTTCTGTCTACGGAAGAAAGGAAGCGACGGTTCGAAGATAGCCGGGGGTGTGTACCTCAACCTATGTGATGGCATGAAAGCCCAGTACCTACACTACCCATGGAACACGTCGCTAGATGACTAGTACAAGAAATGGTTCTACATCCATGAAGAGCTGAACACGATTACACTGTGCGACGTGGGGTACATTCCGGAGAAGAGGACAAGCTGGTCGGAGAAGCCCAAGCACCTGGAACAGATTCCAAAAATATTTGGAATGATCCCATGGAAAAAACTGGATGGTCCGAGCGTGGTCGGGAGCTTCATCAGCCAACGGATCCAGCCCTGCCAGAGGAGAGTACATCCTGGCTATGAATATCAAGGTAGCGTGGACCCGACAAGGATGAGGCTGGGGGTGCTTGACAAAATCGAAGTCAAAGCCAGAATTGGAGAGCTATTTAACTTAGTTGATCCAAATTATGCCAGATTGAGCGACATCAAGCACGCTTTCAAGCTTGCCCAACCTCCCCCAAAGGTAACTCATCTTGCTCTATACCCATAGTTTTATATTGTGGTAGGATAAGTGGAAACTTACTGTGTTCACCCATTTTTATTACCCAGGTTAATGGTCGGGATAGAGCGGCAGTGTTTGTGTCGCCACCCCCTAGAGTGGAGTGGCCACAAGGAGCTGGTCCCACCACCCAGACCAGCGTCGATATCGAGGATGAGGACGTCGACTGGGCGGTGCTCGGAGCTGGAGAGGAGGCAGTGGCCCTAGCCGCTGGTAAGCAGCCGACTACCCCCAAACAGTCAAAGAAGAGATCAGCAACGTCCCTGCTCACTGGGGGGCACTAAATATTAACGAGCCCAAGGGAGGCCTGGAGGAGAGACCGGCCAGCAAGCGTCGACAGGCGATTTTTGCCTGGTCGGACGATGATGCAGAGGAGGGAGAGGATGCAGTCACCTTTTGACTTGTCCCTCGAAAGAGGAGGAAACAACTGGAGTCGATGGGGCAGGGTGTCTCCTCCACGCCTATGGGACCCACATCGTCGACGTCAGTGAAGGATGCAGCCGGGTCGACCTCGAGAGTACCTGGTCAAGGAACGCGACCGGCGACGGAAGCGACAACCCGACCGAGCACACCACCGACCACTGCAGCGCAAAGGACAAGCGGTGGAGGGGTCGAGCACCAAGCCCCAGCGACAGTGCTGGATGTAGAGGGAGACCAGGAGTCACCCGCACAGCACGTGGAGCCAGTATGGCAGAAGAGACATGCCTTCGCCACATCATTCCACGCTTCTAACATGTAAGTATTTGTAACCTTATTATAAGTTAGCAATTTGCATTTAATATGATTGCTTTCTGAACTTATTGCGGATGTACTAGCTCGGCGTCCACTGAAAGTCTAGACCAGCTAGCCAGAAGTGGCGTGGCGCCGCCAATAAGTGCAGAGCAGACTACCCAGCGGCCGACCATCGTGGAACCATAGTAGAAGATCCATCGGGGCCTCAGCAAACAAATAGTCAGACAACAGTCCCCGAGCAGACGGTCGAGGAAAGAGCCGAGCCGAGCACGAGTGCTCTGAGTGCTAAACCTACTGAGGGCAACACCTCAGCGTCAAGGGTAACAGAACAGACCGAGGAGCAGCGACTGGAGGTGAGAGCACAGACCATGTTTGTCGACGCTGCATCCCGTGGGAAGGCCATGGTGATCGCAGAAGCTGCTGACACCGGACTAGCACTGAGGCCCGAAGAAGAGCCCGAAGAGGACGAAGTGGAGGAGGTCCTGGGCCATCCGCAGGACAAGCAAAAACATGTGTATGTGTCGCATTGGCAGAACGACCAATGGGTCGTCCATGAGGAAATCCCGGAGGTCGAAGAAACCAAGAAAGTTGAACGGGCGGTGAAACGGCTGGTGACGGAGGTGTAGGTAAGCTTCGCTTCACCCCCTGATCTTGTTGTCCAGTCACAGCTATCTTACTTAGTGATCTACACATAGGACTAAATGAAGACCACAAGGTACCACAAGAAATGCTTTGACCAGATCGAGGGGATCGCTGCAAGCAACAAGGAACTGACAGCGGAGGTGGAACACTTGCGCCAGCGACTTGAAGCCGCCAACCATGAAAAGACGGTGCAAGAGTCCCAAAACTAGAGCCTGGTCGTCCAACTTAGTAATAAAGAGCAGGAAAGAATAAGCAAGTAGCTACTTTATCACAACAACTACTGACAAGTGCTGTTGCGTTGTTGGTAGTAACAACTGTAGTGCAGGCTTAGAAGCCAAAGTGGTCCTTCTCTGAGAGGAGAACAGTCGTGCGGTCGTGGAGTGTGATCGCCTGAAAGAGGACAATAGAAAACTGGCGCAAGACTAGTCGTAGCTTTGGGACCACACGACCAAGATGACAGAGGAGCTGAAAGGTAAGTTTTCCAAACCCCTTTGCTCATTTTTGTTGCCTACCGTAGTTTGGCGTAATGTAGCGTCTTAACAGCATGTGTGGTTTGTAGTTATAAAAATCAATGCGAAGAAGCATTTGGAGGCCATGATAAATGACCGTGACGGCTGGAAAGCGCAATGCCAAGAGATCACCAAGGATTGTGACATCTGGAAAAACCGGTGCTAGGAGGTGGCAACGGGCATTTTGCCGGTCCCTAACCTCATCGATCCGGCGTTAGCAGAGGACGTGCCAAGGACACCGTAGCTGGGATTGATCAAGAGATGCCGAAAGGCATGGGGATGGTTCCAGGAGTTCGTGAAGGAGGCAGGTGAGTACACAGGCGCACTTGTGCTAAGCATGGTACATGCTCACTACCCCTTGATCGATCTCAAGCGCCTGGAGGCTGGATACTCGAAGGAGGTAGATCCAGACAAGGCTGAGGAGCTACGGATGACCCAGCTGGACTTGTCGGTGAAAATAATTGGCGACATTAACCTATGTGGAGGCGCGACGCCACCTGTACAGGGAACGTCAACAACAAGTCAGCTAGAAGTGCCTTCATTTTTAAGCCAACCGGTGAAGCCTACGGTCTCGACCAGCCAGACATCGGTGGGGCCATCTTCTTCAGCTCGATCAGTACCAGAGTCCCTGAGACCCTTGCACGATGTCAGGCCCAGCGAGCAGTAGGTGCCGCGTGCCTCGACTAGCCAATAGTATAGGCTGTAGCTGTAGAAGATGTAGTTGTGTTGTTGTAAACTTGGACCTTTTTAGGCAAGCTTGTAATAACGTAATTGTATATCAGCATAAGCTTGTTTGTTTTGTGGAAAACGTGTTTAAGCTCGGATATCGTGTTGGTGTAACTGAGTTAGAACATGTTAGCGTTCTGTTCAGTTGTACCAGTTTAGTCGACATGTCATCCTAAAAGGTTTGTATGGCCCTGGTTTGTCTTATGGTCGGAGTGTGAGGTGTGTAGCTTGTGCACATGTAGAAACACACAAGTCAAACCAGAGAGCACCTGCCGATCACCCATAGCGTAGAGAGCGGATCCCATGCACGCGTTGGGAGGAACCGGAGATAGGGCCTGCTCCAAAAACCCGAGAAGGAATGGTGGTCGGTTTTAACTGGTTGAGTTAGAATAAAAATAGACTTCGAAGTGACACATTAGAGTGGTCAGAGAAATCATAATAGCTTTATTGAATTAAATCGAAAGTACAAGAGGGGTACATATCTTAGTAGTTAAGCATAGAAATGCCTAAGCTTGTCGATGTGCCATGAATTGGGTACGTCTGTACCGTCTAGGTGAGCTAACCTGTAAGATGTTGGTCGTGTAACCTCCTTGATCACGAAGGGCCCTTCCCATGGGGTTGCGAGTTTGTGACCGCCAGTCTGATTCGTCTTCCACTTCAGGACCAGGTCCCCAACCACGAAGAACTGCTCCTTGACGTTCTTGTTGTAGTACCTGCGCAAAACAACAAGGTATTTGGCTGTACGTATACAAGAATCGAGCTGCTTCTCTTCTGCACTATTCACTTCTAGCTCCCGTACTTCATTGGCCTTGTCTTCATCAAAGTTCTCTACCCGTGCTGACCTGAAGGCTATATCTGCTGGGAGCACTACCTCAGCGCTATAAACCATAAAGTATGGTGATACGCCGGTATTGCGACTGGGCTAGGTTCTGATGCCCCAGACCATGGCTGGTAACTCTTTGAGCCATCTTCCGAGAGCTTTGTCATTTTCTCTATACATCCTCTTCTTAAGTGCGTCCAAGATCATACCATTTGCCCAGCTCGACCTATCCATTAGCTCTAGGGTGCGCCACCGAGACGTATTTTACTACTATGCTCCTTTCATCGCAGAAGTCCCAAAAAGCGTTCCCGGTGAACTGAGTGCCTAGATCAATGATGATGCTGTTGGGTATGCCGAAGCGGTGGATGACCTGGTCAATGAATGCAATAGCCTTTTTTGAAGATGCCTTGACCAGGGGCATGTACTCTATCCACTTGGAAAATTTGTCGATCAGCACAAAGACGCATGTAAATTTCCCAGGGGCCGGTTTGAAAGGCCCGATCATATCTAGTCCCCAGCATGCGAAGGGCCAAGAGGCTGGTATTGTCTGAATCTCATGTGCTGGTACGTGGATTCTCTTGACGAAGAACTGACAACCTTCACAATGGCGGACTAGCTTCTCTGCATCGGCTATGGCTGACGGCCAATAGAACCTTGCTCGGAAAGCCTTGCCAACCAGTGTTCTCGAGGCCGCATGGTTGCCATAGGAGCCAAAGTGGATTTGGTCTAGGAGATGTTCACCATCCTCCTAGGTTATACACTTCATCAAGATTTCCTCCTTCGCGTTCTTGCGCCATAATTTGCCATCAACGAGCAGATACTACTTACTGCGACGCATCAGGCGTTCATTTTCTGTCCGATCGGTTTAACTGCTATCATCTGTCAGGTACTTGATGAAAGGTACTCTCTAGTCAGGCTCCTTAGTGGTCAGAGATGGTTCGGTGGTGTTTGACACCGGAACCGTAGTCACCAATAGCTGCTCTAGAGGCTTGTCGACCGCGGGATCTTCTTCTTTGATGGAAGGCATGAGCAGGTCTTGAACAAATATGCCATGTGGGACTTTGGCTCGGGATGATCCTAACTTTGACAATGCATCTGCTGCTTAATTTTTGTCCTAGACCACATGTGTGTACTCGATGCCATAGAACTTGCCTTCTAGCTTTCTAATCGATTTGCAATATGCATCCATCTTTTCGCTGGTCGTATCCCAGTCCTTATTGAGTTGGTTGATGACCAGAGCCGAGTCTCCATAGACATAGAGACGTTTGACTCTGAGCTCGACCGCAATGCGCAGACCATGTAGGCATGCTTTGTACTCGGTGGCGTTATTAGACGCTAGGAAATAAATCCTGAGGATGTATCGGAGCTGCTCCTTGGATGCTGATACAAAAAGGACTCCTGCTCCTGCGCCGTCGATGTTGAGAGAGCCACCGAAGTACATCTTCCAATACTCGTCGGGCTCCTGAGAGGCAGGTGTGCTTAAGTCTGTCCACTCGACGATGAAATTGACAAGTGCCTGAGACTTGATTGTAGTACGACTTGCAAATTCCAAGGAGAAAGGGCATAGCTCCATTGCCCATTTAACGATGCGCCTGTTTGCATCCTTGTTGCGAATGATGTCTCCCAGAGGGTACTCAGTCATGACCACCACACGATATCCGTCGAAGTAGTGTTTCAACTTTCGGGATGTGATTAGTATGGCGTAGATCAGTTTCTAAATCTGTGAGTACCTGGTCTTGGATTCATTGAGCACCTCTCTGATGAAATAAATTGGTTGTTGTACCTTGTAGATGTGGCCAAGCTCGTCGCGCTCGACCACCATGGCAGTGGAGACCACTCGATTAGTTGCCGCAATGTAAAGTAGGAGGGTTTCGCCTTCTCTAGGAGCAGTGAGGACCAGAGGTGATGTAAGGAATTGTTTCAGCTGTGTAAAGGCAGCGTCTGCTTCCTCCAACCACTCAAACTTCTCGGATGCTTTGAGCAGCTTGAAAAATGGCAGTCCTTTTTCGCCTAATCTTGCTATGAAATGACTTAGGGTAGCCATGCATCCGGTAAGCTTCTGAACATCCTTCACCTTTTTGGGTGGCTTCATGTCCAAGACAACTTTTACCTTCTCTGGGTTAGGGTGTATGCCGTCGTGACTGACGACGTTGCCGAGCAATATACCAGATGGAACACCAAAGATACACTTCTTTGGGTTTAATTTCCATTGGAATGTGTTAAGAGCTGCAAAGGTACGTTTGAGGTTGTCAACAAGGGTGTATGCTTCCTTGGTTTTAACAACTACATCGTCAACATAAGCCTCGACGAGGTCATCTTTTATCTTGTCTTTGAGGCAGGCCTATATGGCGTGTTGGTAGGTAGCCCCGACGTTCTTAAGCCCGAACGACATGGTCGTGTAGCAGTAAGCGCTAAAGGGCGTGATGAAGGATGTCTTGATCTGGTCGTCCTTTTTGAGAGCGATCTGGTGATAACCAGAGTAGCAATCGAGGAAGGAAAGCAACTCGCAACCGGTAGTTGAATCTATGACCATGTCTATGCGAGGTAAGCCGAAAGGGTCCTTAGGGTAGTGTTTGTTGAGATCAGTGTAATCAATGCACATTCTCCATTCATTATTCTTTTTGTGTACAAGAATCGGGTTGGCTAACCACGCTGGATGATACACTTCTTTGATAAATCCGGCTGCCAAAAGTCGTGTAACTTCTACCCTAATAGCCTCCTTTTTGTCGCGAGCGAACCATTGTAGCTTCTGCTTGATAGGTTTGGCATTGCTATCGACATTTAAGGAGTTCTAGATCAAGTTCCGAGGTACACCGGGCATGTCAGTGGGTTTCCATGCGAACACACTCACATTGCTCCACAAGAACCTGATGAGCGTGTCTTCGTATTTAGGATCCAGGTTAGCCCCGATAAGGGCCATTTTGCTGGGATCACCGTCAACCAGTTGGATTGCATTGTGCTCTTTGGACTTGATGTTCTTGCATGGGGCATCGAGCTCTAGGATCTCTAGGTGGTCGGCTGGGGTCTTCTTGGCGTCGAGCGTGGTCTCAGCCATGCAAATAGAGAGGTCATGAGCCTCTGTTATTTTGAAGCTGTCATCCTCGCAGGTATAAGCTGCGTATACGTTGCCCCTGAGACTTAGAACCCCTTTCTCAGTAGGCATCTTGAGCACCAAATACCTGTAGTGAGGTATGGCCATGAACTTGGTGAGCGCTAGTCGACCAAGGATAGCATGGTAGGTGCCTTCGAAGTCAGCGACCACAAAGTTGACGTAGTCGGTGCGGAAGTGGTCCGGGGTACCAAATTGCACAGGTAGCGTGATCTGCCCGAGAGGTGTGGAGCTCTGTCTGGGGAGAACACCCCAGAACTGTGCCTCGTATGGCTTGAGATTAGCCTGGGTTATCTTTAGGGTTGGCAAACTGTTCTTGAATAGTATATCGATGGAACTGCCGCCGTCAATCAGCACTCTGTCGAACTGAACCTTATTGATACAAGGATCGAGAACCAGAGGAAAACGTCCTGGCTCAGGTATTGCAGCCCATTGGTCCTTTCTGCTGAAGGAGATCTCGCGGTGAGACCAAGGAGGGAGCCGCGGATCGGTGATGAGGTTGTCGGCGTTGGCCACGTTCAAGCAAGCGCGGGCGAGCAGCTTGCGTTCTTGTTTGGTCTCGATGGACACTTTGCCTCCAATGATGGTGTGGACGCGATCGGTTGGCTTGACGTACTTGTGATGAGGATCTACGTCTTCATCATCGTTGTCCTCGTTACGCTGCTCCCCTACGTCGTTAGGCTTATCGGATGTATCCGGAGCTTGTTGGCGCGTGTAGATAGATTTGAGAACACGGCAATTCTCCATGGTATGGTTTGACTTGGGATGGAGCTGGTAGGGTTCTTTCAATGCTTTGGTGTAGTCTTCTTCGTAGTTGTGACGTCCGCCACCTTTTTTAACGGTGTTGACCTCACCGTCGTCTTCCCGAGCACGCTTGCCCCTGTAATCGTCACGGCGATAACGCCGCTGATTACGCTGGTCGTGGTGGTCGCGGGAATCGTTGCGCTGGTTGTGGTGATCAAAATTGTCATTCCGACCATGGTTGTCGCGGTAGTTGTCACGGTGTGGGGGGTGGTCGGAGCGTGGAACCCTTGCTGCTTCTTCGATGATTATCTTTTTAGCATCATCGGCATCCGCATATTTTTTAGCAGTGGCTAGGAGCGCTGTGACTGATTCAGGTCTCTTGCGGAGGAGCTTGTCCCTTAGGGCATCATGGAAGTGGAGACCAGTGATGAAAGCTTCGATTGCCTCGTTGTCAGAGATTGACGGGACCTTGATGCGCATCTCTGAGAAGCGTCGGACGTACTCGCGCAGTGGCTCATCTTTGTGATCTCGAATCCGCTGCAGATCATATTTGTTACCGGGTTGCTCGCAAGTAGCAATGAAGTTGTCGATGAATGCTTGCTTGAGCTCTTACCAAGAATCAAAGTAGTTTGCCGGCAAGCTGACCAGCCATTGGTGGCCTGCATGGCCGACGATGACTGGGAAGTAATTAGACATGACATGCTCGTCAGCCATGGCTGATCTGCATGCGGTTTTGTAGAGCATGACCCATAATTCAGGGTTCTCCTTGTCGTCGTACTTCTAAAGTTTTTCGAGCTTGAAGTTCTTGGGCCATATGACTTGGCGAAGGTGTGGAGTAAACTGCTTCAAACCTAGAGGGCCATGGGTAGTATCATATTCCATACAATGATAGCTTTCGTGGGATGCACGATCATTGGCTCTTTGGTTAATGTGATCAC